>NW_027266330.1:42118500-43336500 GCF_022045235.1 Haliotis cracherodii | reverse complement strand
GAGTCCCAAATCCCTCTCCACAGTGTTGCATGTTCTGCAGTGTGCAGTGTTGTAACCTTCCTCAGATGGTGTTGTAGGGTTAACTATTGGCGTAAGCAGCCATGGGCGACATGCATATCTGATGGAAAAAGTGTACTTCTGTTAAACATACTGACCATACTATTAAATATTGAAAGATAACTTAAAATACAAGCTTATATATTTCACTTCAAATGTTATTTTATTTAGTGACAATTTTATTGGTGTCAGTTTACATTGTGAAATTTGGGTTTAAGTACAAGGGGAAATCACTTTCACTCAAAGCTAGATTTTATGGGCGCTGCTTTCAATTTATGATATTTTAAAGTGACTAATATGAAATAAACATTGGAATCTGAAAATCACATTATAGTTACAGTTTGGTCTTCTGTGTGCCATGTTACAAAATATCAACTTCTTGTTTATATGTTTTCTTATCTCTGTAGTGGTTACAATCCAACTTATATTTACACAAATGATTTGCTGTGACCCTGAGTCGCCTAGCTGCCATCCGTCATTCCCATCAGTCTCCATATACTGCCCAATCTTGCTGTTTTGTAGCATGAACGAATCATGAGTTGAACCAGGCCACTTGGAAACCACACTTGTAAACCTTTTGATTATATATATATAATTCTTCCATCAGCCATGTATTCATAAATCGATATTAAAGTTATTTTCTCAAGTCCCTGTGTGTGTGTCTGTGTGTGTGTGTGTGTGTGTGTGTGTGTGTGATAGTCCAACTAGTTGTTTACCGTTTTCTTTATTCTTCCTTTATTCAGCAGTGAGCATTGCTTTAAGTATTAAAACAATCGTCCTTTATCACAATGATAATTCCGCACGGAAATAGAAACCTGTATTGGACCTCATGACAAAACCCATGTTGAGCCAAACGTAATGATTGGTCAACAAAATGAGTAGGTGGCACCACTAGTCATTGTCAAGGTCATTAAAGAAGTAAATAAGGTGTTTATCCTTCGATGTTTCCCTGAATAATGTTGTTATTACGTCTGTATACGACTGATTGATTCATACTGACCCTATCATTTGTTAAATAAAGATGTTGCTGGGTGTTGTTAACGTCTGTCAAGTGTGATGTACCTTAGTTCTGCGTCACAGACAGCTTGAACGTTTACGGCATGGAAGCCCGTCCTGCAAACGTAAACCGCTTCTTCATCCCCGGTGTGAGGGTATGAGGGTGTCATCTATACAACCAAGCACTTTTGGATATCTACTAAAGTTATAAAATGCTTCCTTCGTGACACGTTGGTCAGATGTTTGGGAACGAAATCAGTTTTAGTTGTTTGACAATGTCTTCATTTGTACGGGTAAACAACCGTGACACAGTGGACAGGGATACCCCATGCAAGTCTGCCATAAAATCTTTCCGGGGACAATGCATGGGAACGCTCTGTTTGGGAAGCAAGATATGGTTTTAGTGAGTCCATAAGCTCGAATATGGCATGACGTGGTAGCCGGTAGCGCCGGATTATGCTGTCATCATCGAGAGTGTCAAGTACTCTACTTCGGTCTCGAAACACCCTTGGTCGTGACCGTCTTTGCCTTTTCTTTTAATAAGCCAAGCAAAAAATATGCCGCCATCTTGATACTAAAGTTATGACAGAAATGTTTGATAAACGATAGGTACTGACCACTCATAATTTTTCTCTTAACTTTACGAGATATTTTCACTAAGATAGCTTTGTGGATCGCTTAAGATTTTTGTCATAAAGATACGATGAGCTTTACGATGAGCTTTACGATGTTCGTAGCGTTACGAACCCTTTGTGGATCGGGGCCCAGGCGACTTTAAACCACGTTTGGCAAGGTCTGAGACCTAAAGGGAAACTTGTTATTTTGTGTCTGAAAAACGACGGTATAATACCCATGGTTGTTTCTGAGGACACAATTGTCCACCTTGTCCACCTTGACCTTCCAACCACCTTGTTTTTGCCTTGGTTTTTTACCTTGACCTTGGTATTTGACCTTGACCTTTGACACTCGATCTTGACCTTGGTATTTTGAACTTGGCCTTTGGCACTCGACCTTTACCTTCGACACTCGATCTTTACCTTTGGCACACTTTTCTGCATTGGTTAGGGTCCATTTCGAGGCTGATGTGACTTACTCCAAATCGATAAACGAGCGGCTTTCGGTTGCCAAGGTGACCTTAAACCTCGTTAGGCAAGGTCTGAGACCTAAAGGGAAACTTGTTATTTTGGGTCGGAAGAACGACGGTCAAATGCCCATGGCCGCATCTGGGGTCACATTAACACATTGTCAGAAGCTTTCAAACTCACCAGGCGGGTCGACCTTGACCTTTCAACCACCTTGACACTCAACCTTGATCTTTGGCAATGGACCTTTGCCTTGGTTTTTGACCTTGACCTTTGGAACTCGACTTTACTACAGGAGTACCCAAGCCCATAACTACAGGAGTACCAACTTCAAGAAGAAAAGTGCAAGCGTGTCAGTCGAACCTAATTGGTAGGCGTTTCGTACAGCTGAGTCAACATAAATCTGTTGTACACGATGAATGATTGGAAATGTCCAATGTGACAATTTTCTTCTTAAACTTGGTACTCCTGTAGTATGGGTTTGGGTGTACAGTGTCCTGAAGACTATTGGTATACACCTTCAGTAGATCTTCTTCTCTTTCACTATCTTGCTGTTGATGACTTCCGACGATTGAGAACTCCGCCATTTCTCAGGAATCGGTATGTAACCATTTCGGCACGACTTTTGCTTCACAGGTAAATAGTTCCTTCCCTCTGATCCGCAGCAGGAGAGGCTCATCGTTTTGACGTTGAGCTAACTTCAATGACATGCTGCCATCCACCCCGACTGAAGTTTGTGAGCCCTACTGTTGTCCAGCTTCTTTTGAATTGAATTTCTTTCATGAATACGAAGTACAAAAGATGCAGTCAGGTTGGAAGATGATGGGCTCATAGGATGGACGCTGAATTGGGCGGCAAGCAAGTTCCAAAGATTCAATTTCAGGTTGTTTTAAAGGGTCAAGGTTCATTGTAAAACGCTGATAATATTCTCTGTGGGATTTTTCAAGAACTGCCGGCAGGCTTCTACATGACACTTCAGGTTGTTTTTTTGGCGTTTCTGGAGGTTCTGCCATCCTTCTGCGCTTGATCACAGGATCTTTGGCTTTGATCAGACGTTGTAGTGGGCCATACTTCAAGCCAGGTACGTGTATGATGCACCATGGCTCTGGATAACTGAGGATACGTTTCCGTTTTGGTTGAGATGTCAAAGCTATCTTCAAGTTGTTCCCGGTTGTATCAGATGTTGGTCTCAGTCATAACAGTTCAACCTCAAAAGACACATAATCATGGTGATGACATTGTTACAAGGTGTGACATTTCCCTATATATTAACTTGGGTATTCTGTAAGAGAATCTTAAGTATGTAATTGGAATATGATTTATTTCTGTGAATGCATGGTCCCTGTTCATTTCAAGCCATTCATATACGAATTGGACGATTCACATTTGGACATTTTCTGTAAATTGGAAACTTAAGTAGCTAAGTGATGTATGAATTAAATGTTAGTAAGTGAATTCGTCTTTTACCTTCGGTGGTGACCCCTGCAAAATCACCTTAACTAGTAGCTGTACTTGAAACTCAACTTGAAACGGCAAAATTTGTCAAAATATCAAGCCTACCTCCAAGAAATTGATTTGTATATATTTGCTGAAATAAATAACCATGATCAGTTTTTTTGCACAGCTTTATGGTTGCCATCTTGAATATGTTACACATAGGTCCATTTCATTCAAAGTTCTGAAATCGACTCGAGCATTATGCTGTGAACCTCTTATATGCAAACAAAAGGGAGTGATATCAGATTTGTTAAGAAGTATTCTATACGATTGTCCAAAAGTAGATCAATAATCAGCCTACATTAAATTATGGTGTTTATATATGGTTTCCTATGGCATATAACACATCAATGTCGGGGAATACCACACAAGATGACAAGCCAAATCCTGAGCATACATCCAAGCGTTGTTCTCAGCTAAGCCGAGAATGCAATATTAGGTATCCTACTCTGACATTATAAGAGTAAATTTGTTCCAAATTGTGCAAAAGATTTTCACCTGGTAAAATATCACATGTTAATTAAGTACTTCAACAGATATTTGGAAGATTATAGTGGAATCAGACACACGTACCTAGAACATATACCGGATTAAAGGTTTCTGCGAGAAGAATTTAGTTTCGTCGGGATGTATGACGTTCGATTTGCCATGGGTTGGTCCATATTCACTCAATACCAATTATTGATACCTCATTGGAGAGGTATTTATATATGGATTCCAGTGGTATATCACTATTGAAGATCAGTGGATCACTAGTGAGATGACAACCCAAAATGTAATCATACCCCCAAGTGATTTACGGCAAAACCGGGCGAAAACCCGTTATAGGGTACCATACTTTGAAAGGCTTTAACAAGTTCGTCCCAACTTTCTTCTTGTTAACATTCAAAATCCTGTTTAGTTTAGTATGTTTATTGGGCTTTAGAAAAATTAAGGGGGGTTTGGATCGGGGGGGGGGGGGGGGGGGGGGGGGGGGTGTGTTCGTGGGTCATACCTAGCCCACCGCCCAAATTCCATTAAAAATAACAAGGCACTGAAAATGCATAAAGCGACTTGAACTTTTTGTCATCTGCATGGGAAGAATATCATATGGTAAATGTGGAAGAATTCTTAGATGTCTGACACTTCACTGAAAATACATAAAGCCACTTGAACTTTTTGTCATGTGCATGACTCGGGAAGAATATCATATTGTGTATGTGGAAGAATTCTTAGATGTCTCAGCAACCTGACTTTTCCGCAAGCTAACCACAAAGTATCAGTCTCCGTATACAATCAAATTTGGTGCATGGATGCAGTCTTAGATGTCTGATACACAATGAATTCCATTAAAAATCACAAGGCACTGAAAAAAGATAAAAGCGACTTGACTTTTCCACAAGCTAACCTCAAAGTATCAGTCTCCGTATACAATCAAATTTGGTGCATGGATGCAGTCTTAGATGTCTGATACACAATGAATTCCATTAAAAATCAAAAGGCACTGAAAAAAGATAAAAGCGACTTGACTTTTCCACAAGCTAACCTCAAAGTATCAGTCTCCGTATACAATCAAATTTGGTGCATGGATGCAGTCTTAGATGTCTGATACACAATGAATTCCATTAAAAATCACAAGGCACTGAAAAAAGATAAAAGCGACTTGACTTTTCCACAAGCTAACCACAAAGTATCAGTCTCCGTATACAATCAAATTTGGTGCATGGATGCAGTCTTAGATGTCCGACACAGATGCATTCCATTAAAAATCACAAGGCACTGAAAATACATAAAAGCGACTTGACTTTTCAACAAGCTAACCAGAAAGTATCAGTCTTAGTATAGAAAACAAATTTGGTGCATGGATGCAGTCTTAGATGTCCCACACACAATGAATTCCATTAAAAATCAAAAGGCACTGAAAATACATAAAGCGACTTGACATTTCCACAAGCTAACCACAAAGTATCAGTCACAGCATACAATCAAATTTGGTTATGGATGCAGTCTTAGATGTCCAACACACAATGAATTCCATTAAAAATCAAAAGGCACTCAAAATACATAAAGCGACTTGAACTTTTTGTCATGTGCATTCCAAAGGATACGTCCTTGGGAAGATTATCATATTGTGCATGTGGATGAATTAGATGTCTGACACTCATCACTAAAAATACATCAGCAACTTGACTTTTATACAAGCTAACCTCAAAGTATCAGTCTCAGTATACAATCAAATTTGGTGCATAGATGCAGTCTTAGATGTCCGACACAGATGATTTCCATTAAAAATCACAAGGCACTGAAAATACATAAAAGCGACTTGACATTTCCACAAGCTAACCACAAAGTATCAGTCTCAGTATACAAAACAAGTTTGGTGCATGGATGCGGTCTTAGATGTCCGATACACAATAAATTCCATTAAAAATCACAAGGCACTGAAAATACATAAAGCGTCTTGAACTTTTTGTCATGTGCATGACTTTAACATCTTCGGAAAGAAGCAATCCTCAGGACTATCATATTTATGTCTGACACTCATCACTGAAAATACATCAGCAACTTCAACTTTTCCACAAACTAACCTTAAATTCTCAGTCTCAGTATACAAAACAAATTTGGTGCATGAATGCAGTCTTAGATGTCTGATACACAGATGAATTCCATTAAAAATCAAAAGGCACTGAAAATACATAAAGCGACTTGACATTTCCACAAGCTAACCACAAAGTATCAGTCACAGCATACAATCAAATTTGGTTATGGATGCAGTCTTAGATGTCCCACACACAATGAATTCCATTAAAAATCAAAAGGCACTGAAAATACATAAAAGCGACTTGACTTTTCCACAGGCTAACCACAAAGTATCAGTCTTAGTATAGAAAACAAATTTGGTTATGGATGCAGTCTTAGATGTCCCACACACAATGAATTCCATTAAAAATCAAAAGGCACTCAAAATACATAAAGCGACTTGAACTTTTTGTCATGTGCATTCGGAAGGATACGTCCTTGGGAAGATTATCATATTGTGCATGTGGATGAATTAGATGTCTGACACTCATCACTAAAAATACATCAGCAACTTGACTTTTATACAAGCTAACCTCAAAGTATCAGTCTCAGTATAAAATCAAATTTGGTGCATGGATGCAGTCTTAGATGTGTGATACACAATGATTTCCAATAAAAATCACAAGGCACTGTAAAATACATAAAGCGACTTGACATTTCCACAAGCTAACCAGAAAGTATAAGTCTCAGTATACAATCAAATTTGGTGCATAGATGCAGTCTTAGATGTCCGACACAGATGATTTCCATTAAAAATCAAAAGGCACTGAAAATACATAAAAGCGACTTGACATTTCCACAAGCTAACCACAAAGTATCAGTCTCAGTATAGAAAACAAATTTGGTGCATTGATGCAGTCTTAGATGTCCAACACAGATGAATTCCATTAAAAATCAAAAGGCACTGAAAATACATAAAGCGACTTTAACTTTTTGTCATGTGCATTCGATAGGATACGTCCTTGGGAAGATTATCATATTGTGCATGTGGATGAATTAGATGTCTGACACTCATCACTAAAAATACATCAGCAACTTGACTTTTATACAAGCTAACCTCAAAGTATCAGTCTCAGTATACAATCAAATTTGGTGCATAGATGCAGTCTTAGATGTCCGACACAGATGATTTCCATTAAAAATCACAAGGCACTGAAAATACATAAAAGCGACTTGACTTTTCAACAAGCTAACCACAAAGTATCAGTCTTAGTATAGAAAACAAATTTGGTGCATGGATGCAGTCTTAGATGTCCCACACACAATGAATTCCATTAAAAATCACAAGGCACTGAAAATACATAAAAGCGACTTGACTTTTCAACAAGCTAACCTCAAAGTATCAGTCTCAGTATAAAATCAAATTTGGTGCATGGATGCAGTCTTAGATGTCTGATACACAATGATTTCCATTAAAAATCACAAGGCACTGAAAATACATAAAGCGACTTGACATTTCCACAAGCTAACCACAAAGTATCAGTCTCAGTATACAAAACAAGTTTGGTGCATGGATGCGGTCTTAGATGTCCGATACACAATGAATTCCATTAAAAATCACAAGGCACTGAAAATACATAAAGCGTCTTGAACTTTTTGTCATGTGCATGACTTTAACATCTTCGGAAAGAAGCAATCCTCAGGACTATCATATTTATGTCTGACACTCATCACTGAAAATACATCAGCAACTTCAACTTTTCCACAAACTAACCTTAAATTCTCAGTCTCAGTAAACAAAACAAATTTGGTGCATGAATGCAGTCTTGGATGTCTGATACACAGATGAATTCCATTAAAAATCAAAAGGCACTGAAAATACATAAAGCGACTTGACATTTCCACAAGCTAACCACAAAGTATCAGTCACAGCATACAATCAAATTTGGTTATGGATGCAGTCTTAGATGTCCCACACACAATGAATTCCATTAAAAATCAAAAGGCACTGAAAATACATAAAAGCGACTTGACTTTTCCACAGGCTAACCACAAAGTATCAGTCTTAGTATAGAAAACAAATTTGGTTATGGATGCAGTCTTAGATGTCCCACACACAATGAATTCCATTAAAAATCAAAAGGCACTCAAAATACATAAAGCGACTTGAACTTTTTGTCATGTGCATTCGGAAGGATACGTCCTTGGGAAGATTATCATATTGTGCATGTGGATGAATTAGATGTCTGACACTCATCACTAAAAATACATCAGCAACTTGACTTTTATACAAGCTAACCTCAAAGTATCAGTCTCAGTATAAAATCAAATTTGGTGCATGGATGCAGTCTTAGATGTCTGATACACAATGATTTCCAATAAAAATCACAAGGCACTGTAAAATACATAAAGCGACTTGACATTTCCACAAGCTAACCAGAAAGTATAAGTCTCAGTATACAATCAAATTTGGTGCATAGATGCAGTCTTAGATGTCCGACACAGATGATTTCCATTAAAAATCACAAGGCACTGAAAATACATAAAAGCGACTTGACTTTTCAACAAGCTAACCACAAAGTATCAGTCTTAGTATAGAAAACAAATTTGGTGCATGGATGCAGTCTTAGATGTCCCACACACAATGAATTCCATTAAAAATCACAAGGCACTGAAAATACATAAAAGCGACTTGACTTTTCAGCAAGCTAACCACAAAGTATCAGTCTTAGTATAGAAAACAAATTTGGTGCATGGATGCAGTCTTAGATGTCCCACACACAATGAATTCCATTAAAAATCACAAGGCACTGAAAATACATAAAAGCGACTTGACATTTCCACAAGCTAACCACAAAGTATCAGTCTCAGTATACAAAACAAGTTTGGTGCATGGATGCGGTCTTAGATGTCCGATACACAATAAATTCCATTAAAAATCACTAGGCACTGAAAATACATAAAGCGTCTTGAACTTTTTGTCATATGCATGACTTTAACATCTTCGGAAAGAAGCAATCCTCAGGACTATCATATTTATGTCTGACACTCATCACTGAAAATACATCAGCAACTTCAACTTTTCCACAAACTAACCTTAAATTATCATTCTCAGCAAACAAAACAAATTTGGTGCATGAATGCAGTCTTAGATGTCCCACACACAATGAATTCCATTAAAAATCAAAAGGCAGTGAAAATACATAAAGCGACTTGACATTTCCACAAGCTAACCAGAAAGTATCCGTCTCAATATACAATTAAATTTGGTGCATGGATGCAGTCTTAGATGTCCGACACAGATGATTTCCATTAAAAATCACAAGGCACTGAAAATACATAAAAGCGACTTGACATTTCCACAAACTAACCAGAAAGTATCAGTCTTAGTATACAAAACAAATTTGGTGCATGGATGCAGTCTTAGATGTCCGACACACAATGAATTCCAATAACTTTCAAAAGGCACTGAAAATACATAAAGCGACTTGATTTTTCCACAGGCTAACCACAAAGTATCAGTCTCCGTATACAATCAAATTTGGTGCATATTATGCAGTCTTAGATGTCCCACACACAATGAATTCCATTAAAAATCAAAAGGCACTGAAAATACATAAAAGCGACTTAAGTTTTCAACAAGCTAACCACAAAGTATCAGTCTCCGTATACAATAAAATTTGGTGCATGGATGCAGTCTTAGATGTCTGATACACAATGAATTCCATTAAAAATCACAAGGCACTGAAAAAAGATAAAAGCGACTTGACTTTTCCACAAGCTAACCAGAAAGTATCAGTCTCCGTATACAATCAAATTTGGTGCATGGATGCAGTCTTAGATGTCCGACACAGATGAATTCCATTAAAAATCACAAGGCACTGAAAATACATAAAAGCGACTTGACTTTTCAACAAGCTAACCACAAAGTATCAGTCTTAGTATAGAAAACAAATTTGGTGCATGGATGCAGTCTTAGATGTCCCACACACAATGAATTCCATTAAAAATCAAAAGGCACTGAAAATACATAAAGCGACTTGACATTTCCACAAGCTAACCACAAAGTATCAGTCACAGCATACAATCAAATTTGGTTATGGATGCAGTCTTAGATGTCCCACACACAATGAATTCCATTAAAAATCAAAAGTCACTGAAAATACATAAAAGCGACTTGACTTTTCCACAGGCTAACCTCAAAGTATCAGTCTCAGTATAAAATCAAATTTGGTGCATGGATGCAGTCTTAGATGTCTGATACACAATGATTTCCAATAAAAATCACAAGGCACTGTAAAATACATAAAGCGACTTGACATTTCCACAAGCTAACCAGAAAGTATAAGTCTCAGTATACAATCAAATTTGGTGCATAGATGCAGTCTTAGATGTCCGACACAGATGATTTCCATTAAAAATCACAAGGCACTGAAAATACATAAAAGCGACTTGACTTTTCAACAAGCTAACCACAAAGTATCAGTCTTAGTATAGAAAACAAATTTGGTGCATGGATGCAGTCTTAGATGTCCCACACACAATGAATTCCATTAAAAATCACAAGGCACTGAAAATACATAAAAGCGACTTGACTTTTCAGCAAGCTAACCACAAAGTATCAGTCTTAGTATAGAAAACAAATTTGGTGCATGGATGCAGTCTTAGATGTCCCACACACAATGAATTCCATTAAAAATCACAAGGCACTGAAAATACATAAAAGCGACTTGACATTTCCACAAGCTAACCACAAAGTATCAGTCTCAGTATACAAAACAAGTTTGGTGCATGGATGCGGTCTTAGATGTCCGATACACAATAAATTCCATTAAAAATCACTAGGCACTGAAAATACATAAAGCGTCTTGAACTTTTTGTCATATGCATGACTTTAACATCTTCGGAAAGAAGCAATCCTCAGGACTATCATATTTATGTCTGACACTCATCACTGAAAATACATCAGCAACTTCAACTTTTCCACAAACTAACCTTAAATTATCATTCTCAGCAAACAAAACAAATTTGGTGCATGAATGCAGTCTTAGATGTCCCACACACAATGAATTCCATTAAAAATCAAAAGGCAGTGAAAATACATAAAGCGACTTGACATTTCCACAAGCTAACCAGAAAGTATCCGTCTCAATATACAATTAAATTTGGTGCATGGATGCAGTCTTAGATGTCCGACACAGATGATTTCCATTAAAAATCACAAGGCACTGAAAATACATAAAAGCGACTTGACATTTCCACAAACTAACCAGAAAGTATCAGTCTTAGTATACAAAACAAATTTGGTGCATGGATGCAGTCTTAGATGTCCGACACACAATGAATTCCAATAACTTTCAAAAGGCACTGAAAATACATAAAGCGACTTGATTTTTCCACAGGCTAACCACAAAGTATCAGTCTCCGTATACAATCAAATTTGGTGCATATTATGCAGTCTTAGATGTCCCACACACAATGAATTCCATTAAAAATCAAAAGGCACTGAAAATACATAAAAGCGACTTAAGTTTTCAACAAGCTAACCACAAAGTATCAGTCTCCGTATACAATAAAATTTGGTGCATGGATGCAGTCTTAGATGTCTGATACACAATGAATTCCATTAAAAATCACAAGGCACTGAAAAAAGATAAAAGCGACTTGACTTTTCCACAAGCTAACCAGAAAGTATCAGTCTCCGTATACAATCAAATTTGGTGCATGGATGCAGTCTTAGATGTCCGACACAGATGAATTCCATTAAAAATCACAAGGCACTGAAAATACATAAAAGCGACTTGACTTTTCAACAAGCTAACCACAAAGTATCAGTCTTAGTATAGAAAACAAATTTGGTGCATGGATGCAGTCTTAGATGTCCCACACACAATGAATTCCATTAAAAATCAAAAGGCACTGAAAATACATAAAGCGACTTGACATTTCCACAAGCTAACCACAAAGTATCAGTCACAGCATACAATCAAATTTGGTTATGGATGCAGTCTTAGATGTCCCACACACAATGAATTCCATTAAAAATCAAAAGTCACTGAAAATACATAAAAGCGACTTGACTTTTCCACAGGCTAACCACAAAGTATCAGTCTTAGTATAGAAAACAAATTTGGTTATGGATGCAGTCTTAGATGTCCAACACACAATGAATTCCATTAAAAATCAAAAGGCACTCAAAATACATAAAGCGACATGAACTTTTTGTCATGTGCATTCCAAAGGATACGTCCTTGGGAAGATTATCATATTGTGCATGTGGATGAATTAGATGTCTGACACTCATCACTAAAAATACATCAGCAACTTGACTTTTATACAAGCTAACCTCAAAGTATCAGTCTCAGTATAAAATCAAATTTGGTGCATGGATGCAGTCTTAGATGTCTGATACACAATGATTTCCAATAAAAATCACAAGGCACTGTAAAATACATAAAGCGACTTGACATTTCCACAAGCTAACCAGAAAGTATAAGTCTCAGTATACAATCAAATTTGGTGCATAGATGCAGTCTTAGATGTCCGACACAGATGATTTCCATTAAAAATCAAAAGGCACTGAAAATACATAAAAGCGACTTGACATTTCCACAAGCTAACCACAAAGTATCAGTCTCAGTATAGAAAACAAATTTGGTGCATTGATGCAGTCTTAGATGTCCAACACAGATGAATTCCATTAAAAATCAAAAGGCACTGAAAATACATAAAGCGACTTTAACTTTTTGTCATGTGCATTCGATAGGATACGTCCTTGGGAAGATTATCATATTGTGCATGTGGATGAATTAGATGTCTGACACTCATCACTAAAAATACATCAGCAACTTGACTTTTATACAAGCTAACCTCAAAGTATCAGTCTCAGTATACAATCAAATTTGGTGCATAGATGCAGTCTTAGATGTCCCACACAGATGATTTCCATTAAAAATCACAAGGCACTGAAAATACATAAAAGCGACTTGACATTTCCACAAGCTAACCACAAAGTATCAGTCTCAGTATACAAAACAAGTTTGGTGCATGGATGCGGTCTTAGATGTCCGATACACAATAAATTCCATTAAAAATCACAAGGCACTGAAAATACATAAAGCGTCTTGAACTTTTTGTCATGTGCATGACTTTAACATCTTCGGAAAGAAGCAATCCTCAGGACTATCATATTTATGTCTGACACTCATCACTGAAAATACATCAGCAACTTCAACTTTTCCACAAACTAACCTTAAATTCTCAGTCTCAGTATACAAAACAAATTTGGTGCATGAATGCAGTCTTAGATGTCTGATACACAGATGAATTCCATTAAAAATCAAAAGGCACTGAAAATACATAAAGCGACTTGACATTTCCACAAGCTAACCACAAAGTATCAGTCTCCGTATACAATCAAATTTGGTATATGGATGCAGTCTTAGATGTCTGATACACAATGAATTCCATTAAAAATCACAAGGCACTGAAAAAAGATAAAAGCGACTTGACTTTTCCACAAGCTAACCACAAAGTATCAGTCTCAGTATACAATCAAATTTGGTGCATGGATGCAGTCTTAGATGTCCGACACAGATGAATTCCATTAAAAATCACAAGGCACTGAAAATACATAAAGCGACTTGACATTTCCACAAGCTAACCAGAAAGTATAAGTCTCAGTATACAATCAAATTTGGTTATGGATGCAGTCTTAGATGTCCCACACACAATGAATTCCATTAAAAATCAAAAGGCACTGAAAATACATAAAAGCGACTTGACTTTTCCACAGGCTAATCACAAAGTATCAGTCTTAGTATAGAAAACAAATTTGGTTATGGATGCAGTCTTAGATGTCCCACACACAATGAATTCCATTAAAAATCAAAAGGCACTGAAAATACATAAAGCGACTTGAACTTTTTGTCATGTGCATTCGGAAGGATACGTCCTTGGGAAGATTATCATATTGTGCATGTGGATGAATTAGATGTCTGACACTCATCACTAAAAATACATCAGCAGCTTGACTTTTATACAAGCTAACCTCAAAGTATCAGTCTCAGTATAAAATCAAATTTGGTGCATGGATGCAGTCTTAGATGTCCGACACAGATGATTTCCATTAAAAATCACAAGGCACTGAAAATACATAAAAGCGACTTGACTTTTCCACAAGCTAACCACAAAGTATCAGTCTTAGTATAGAAAACAAATTTGGTGCATGGATGCAGTCTTAGATGTCCCACACACAATGAATTCCATTAAAAATCAAAAGGCACTGAAAATACATAAAAGCGACTTGACTTTTCCACAAGCTAACCACAAAGTATCAGTCTCAGTATACAAAACAAGTTTGGTTCATGGATGCGGTCTTAGATGTCCGATACACAATAAATTCCATTAAAAATCAAAAGGCACTGAAAATACATAAAAGCGACTTGACTTTTCCACAGGCTAACCACAAAGTATCAGTCTTAGAATAGAAAACAAATTTGGTTACGGATGCAGTCTTAGATGTCCCACACACAATGAATTCCATTAAAAATCAAAAGGCACTCAAAATACATAAAGCGACTTGAACTTTTTGTCATGTGCATTCGGAAGGATACGTCCTTGGGAAGATTATCATATTGTGCATGTGGATGAATTAGATGTCTGACACTCATCACTAAAAATACATCAGCAACTTGACTTTTATACAAGCTAACCTCAAAGTATCAGTCTCAGTATAAAATCAAATTTGGTGCATGGATGCAGTCTTAGATGTCTGATACACAATGATTTCCATTAAAAATCACAAGGCACTGAAAATACATAAAAGCGACTTGACTTTTCCACAGGCTAACCACAAAGTATCAGTCTTAGTATAGAAAACAAATTTGGTTATGGATGCAGTCTTAGATGTCCAACACACAATGAATTCCATTAAAAATCACAAGGCACTGAAAATACATAAAGCGACTTGAACTTTTTGTCATGTGCATTCGGAAGGATACGTCCTTGGGAAGATTATCATATTGTGCATGTGGATGAATTAGATGTCTGACACTCATCACTAAAAATACATCAGCAACTTGACTTTTATACAAGCTAACCTCAAAGTATCAGTCTCAGTATAAAATCAAATTTGGTGCATGGATGCAGTCTTAGATGTCTGATACACAATGATTTCCATTAAAAATCACAAGGCACTGAAAATACATAAAGCGACTTGACATTTCCACAAGCTAACCACAAAGTATCAGTCTCAGTATACAAAACAAGTTTGGTGCATGGATGCGGTCTTAGATGTCCGATACACAATAAATTCCATTAAAAATCACAAGGCACTGAAAATACATAAAGCGTCTTGAACTTTTTGTCATGTGCATGACTTTAACATCTTCGGAAAGAAGCAATCCTCAGGACTATCATATTTATGTCTGACACTCATCACTGAAAATACATCAGCAACTTCAACTTTTCCACAAACTAACCTTAAATTCTCAGTCTCAGTATACAAAACAAATTTGGTGCATGAATGCAGTCTTAGATGTCTGATACACAGATGAATTCCATTAAAAATCAAAAGGCACTGAAAATACATAAAGCGACTTGACATTTCCACAAGCTAACCACAAAGTATCAGTCACAGCATACAATCAAATTTGGTTATGGATGCAGTCTTAGATGTCCCACACACAATGAATTCCATTAAAAATCAAAAGGCACTGAAAATACATAAAAGCGACTTGACTTTTCCACAGGCTAACCACAAAGTATCAGTCTTAGTATAGAAAACAAATTTGGTTATGGATGCAGTCTTAGATGTCCCACACACAATGAATTCCATTAAAAATCAAAAGGCAGTGAAAATACATAAAGCGACTTGACATTTCCACAAGCTAACCAGAAAGTATCCGTCTCAATATACAATTAAATTTGGTGCATGGATGCAGTCTTAGATGTCCGACACAGATGATTTCCATTAAAAATCACAAGGCACTGAAAATACATAAAAGCGACTTGACATTTCCACAAACTAACCAGAAAGTATCAGTCTTAGTATACAAAACAAATTTGGTGCATGGATGCAGTCTTAGATGTCCGACACACAATGAATTCCAATAACTTTCAAAAGGCACTGAAAATACATAAAGCGACTTGATTTTTCCACAGGCTAACCACAAAGTATCAGTCTCCGTATACAATCAAATTTGGTGCATATTATGCAGTCTTAGATGTCCCACACACAATGAATTCCATTAAAAATCAAAAGGCACTGAAAATACATAAAAGCGACTTAAGTTTTCAACAAGCTAACCACAAAGTATCAGTCTCCGTATACAATAAAATTTGGTGCATGGATGCAGTCTTAGATGTCTGATACACAATGAATTCCATTAAAAATCACAAGGCACTGAAAAAAGATAAAAGCGACTTGACTTTTCCACAAGCTAACCAGAAAGTATCAGTCTCCGTATACAATCAAATTTGGTGCATGGATGCAGTCTTAGATGTCCGACACAGATGAATTCCATTAAAAATCACAAGGCACTGAAAATACATAAAAGCGACTTGACTTTTCAACAAGCTAACCACAAAGTATCAGTCTTAGTATAGAAAACAAATTTGGTGCATGGATGCAGTCTTAGATGTCCCACACACAATGAATTCCATTAAAAATCAAAAGGCACTGAAAATACATAAAGCGACTTGACATTTCCACAAGCTAACCACAAAGTATCAGTCACAGCATACAATCAAATTTGGTTATGGATGCAGTCTTAGATGTCCCACACACAATGAATTCCATTAAAAATCAAAAGTCACTGAAAATACATAAAAGCGACTTGACTTTTCCACAGGCTAACCACAAAGTATCAGTCTTAGTATAGAAAACAAATTTGGTTATGGATGCAGTCTTAGATGTCCAACACACAATGAATTCCATTAAAAATCAAAAGGCACTCAAAATACATAAAGCGACATGAACTTTTTGTCATGTGCATTCCAAAGGATACGTCCTTGGGAAGATTATCATATTGTGCATGTGGATGAATTAGATGTCTGACACTCATCACTAAAAATACATCAGCAACTTGACTTTTATACAAGCTAACCTCAAAGTATCAGTCTCAGTATAAAATCAAATTTGGTGCATGGATGCAGTCTTAGATGTCTGATACACAATGATTTCCAATAAAAATCACAAGGCACTGTAAAATACATAAAGCGACTTGACATTTCCACAAGCTAACCAGAAAGTATAAGTCTCAGTATACAATCAAATTTGGTGCATAGATGCAGTCTTAGATGTCCGACACAGATGATTTCCATTAAAAATCAAAAGGCACTGAAAATACATAAAAGCGACTTGACATTTCCACAAGCTAACCACAAAGTATCAGTCTCAGTATAGAAAACAAATTTGGTGCATTGATGCAGTCTTAGATGTCCAACACAGATGAATTCCATTAAAAATCAAAAGGCACTGAAAATACATAAAGCGACTTTAACTTTTTGTCATGTGCATTCGATAGGATACGTCCTTGGGAAGATTATCATATTGTGCATGTGGATGAATTAGATGTCTGACACTCATCACTAAAAATACATCAGCAACTTGACTTTTATACAAGCTAACCTCAAAGTATCAGTCTCAGTATACAATCAAATTTGGTGCATAGATGCAGTCTTAGATGTCCCACACAGATGATTTCCATTAAAAATCACAAGGCACTGAAAATACATAAAAGCGACTTGACATTTCCACAAGCTAACCACAAAGTATCAGTCTCAGTATACAAAACAAGTTTGGTGCATGGATGCGGTCTTAGATGTCCGATACACAATAAATTCCATTAAAAATCACAAGGCACTGAAAATACATAAAGCGTCTTGAACTTTTTGTCATGTGCATGACTTTAACATCTTCGGAAAGAAGCAATCCTCAGGACTATCATATTTATGTCTGACACTCATCACTGAAAATACATCAGCAACTTCAACTTTTCCACAAACTAACCTTAAATTCTCAGTCTCAGTATACAAAACAAATTTGGTGCATGAATGCAGTCTTAGATGTCTGATACACAGATGAATTCCATTAAAAATCAAAAGGCACTGAAAATACATAAAGCGACTTGACATTTCCACAAGCTAACCACAAAGTATCAGTCTCCGTATACAATCAAATTTGGTATATGGATGCAGTCTTAGATGTCTGATACACAATGAATTCCATTAAAAATCACAAGGCACTGAAAAAAGATAAAAGCGACTTGACTTTTCCACAAGCTAACCACAAAGTATCAGTCTCAGTATACAATCAAATTTGGTGCATGGATGCAGTCTTAGATGTCCGACACAGATGAATTCCATTAAAAATCACAAGGCACTGAAAATACATAAAGCGACTTGACATTTCCACAAGCTAACCAGAAAGTATAAGTCTCAGTATACAATCAAATTTGGTTATGGATGCAGTCTTAGATGTCCCACACACAATGAATTCCATTAAAAATCAAAAGGCACTGAAAATACATAAAAGCGACTTGACTTTTCCACAGGCTAATCACAAAGTATCAGTCTTAGTATAGAAAACAAATTTGGTTATGGATGCAGTCTTAGATGTCCCACACACAATGAATTCCATTAAAAATCAAAAGGCACTGAAAATACATAAAGCGACTTGAACTTTTTGTCATGTGCATTCGGAAGGATACGTCCTTGGGAAGATTATCATATTGTGCATGTGGATGAATTAGATGTCTGACACTCATCACTAAAAATACATCAGCAGCTTGACTTTTATACAAGCTAACCTCAAAGTATCAGTCTCAGTATAAAATCAAATTTGGTGCATGGATGCAGTCTTAGATGTCCGACACAGATGATTTCCATTAAAAATCACAAGGCACTGAAAATACATAAAAGCGACTTGACTTTTCCACAAGCTAACCACAAAGTATCAGTCTTAGTATAGAAAACAAATTTGGTGCATGGATGCAGTCTTAGATGTCCCACACACAATGAATTCCATTAAAAATCAAAAGGCACTGAAAATACATAAAAGCGACTTGACTTTTCCACAAGCTAACCACAAAGTATCAGTCTCAGTATACAAAACAAGTTTGGTTCATGGATGCGGTCTTAGATGTCCGATACACAATAAATTCCATTAAAAATCAAAAGGCACTGAAAATACATAAAAGCGACTTGACTTTTCCACAGGCTAACCACAAAGTATCAGTCTTAGAATAGAAAACAAATTTGGTTACGGATGCAGTCTTAGATGTCCCACACACAATGAATTCCATTAAAAATCAAAAGGCACTCAAAATACATAAAGCGACTTGAACTTTTTGTCATGTGCATTCGGAAGGATACGTCCTTGGGAAGATTATCATATTGTGCATGTGGATGAATTAGATGTCTGACACTCATCACTAAAAATACATCAGCAACTTGACTTTTATACAAGCTAACCTCAAAGTATCAGTCTCAGTATAAAATCAAATTTGGTGCATGGATGCAGTCTTAGATGTCTGATACACAATGATTTCCATTAAAAATCACAAGGCACTGAAAATACATAAAAGCGACTTGACTTTTCCACAGGCTAACCACAAAGTATCAGTCTTAGTATAGAAAACAAATTTGGTTATGGATGCAGTCTTAGATGTCCAACACACAATGAATTCCATTAAAAATCACAAGGCACTGAAAATACATAAAGCGACTTGAACTTTTTGTCATGTGCATTCGGAAGGATACGTCCTTGGGAAGATTATCATATTGTGCATGTGGATGAATTAGATGTCTGACACTCATCACTAAAAATACATCAGCAACTTGACTTTTATACAAGCTAACCTCAAAGTATCAGTCTCAGTATAAAATCAAATTTGGTGCATGGATGCAGTCTTAGATGTCTGATACACAATGATTTCCATTAAAAATCACAAGGCACTGAAAATACATAAAGCGACTTGACATTTCCACAAGCTAACCAGAAAGTATAAGTCTCAGTATACAATCAAATTTGGTGCATAGATGCAGTCTTAGATGTCCGACACAGATGATTTCCATTAAAAATCAAAAGGCACTGAAAATACATAAAAGCGACTTGACATTTCCACAAGCTAACCACAAAGTATCAGTCTCAGTATAGAAAACAAATTTGGTGCATTGATGCAGTCTTAGATGTCCAACACAGATGAATTCCATTAAAAATCAAAAGGCACTGAAAATACATAAAGCGACTTTAACTTTTTGTCATGTGCATTCGATAGGATACGTCCTTGGGAAGATTATCATATTGTGCATGTGGATGAATTAGATGTCTGACACTCATCACTAAAAATACATCAGCAACTTGACTTTTATACAAGCTAACCTCAAAGTATCAGTCTCAGTATACAATCAAATTTGGTGCATAGATGCAGTCTTAGATGTCCCACACAGATGATTTCCATTAAAAATCACAAGGCACTGAAAATACATAAAAGCGACTTGACATTTCCACAAGCTAACCACAAAGTATCAGTCTCAGTATACAAAACAAGTTTGGTGCATGGATGCGGTCTTAGATGTCCGATACACAATAAATTCCATTAAAAATCACAAGGCACTGAAAATACATAAAGCGTCTTGAACTTTTTGTCATGTGCATGACTTTAACATCTTCGGAAAGAAGCAATCCTCAGGACTATCATATTTATGTCTGACACTCATCACTGAAAATACATCAGCAACTTCAACTTTTCCACAAACTAACCTTAAATTCTCAGTCTCAGTATACAAAACAAATTTGGTGCATGAATGCAGTCTTAGATGTCTGATACACAGATGAATTCCATTAAAAATCAAAAGGCACTGAAAATACATAAAGCGACTTGACATTTCCACAAGCTAACCACAAAGTATCAGTCTCCGTATACAATCAAATTTGGTATATGGATGCAGTCTTAGATGTCTGATACACAATGAATTCCATTAAAAATCACAAGGCACTGAAAAAAGATAAAAGCGACTTGACTTTTCCACAAGCTAACCACAAAGTATCAGTCTCAGTATACAATCAAATTTGGTGCATGGATGCAGTCTTAGATGTCCGACACAGATGAATTCCATTAAAAATCACAAGGCACTGAAAATACATAAAGCGACTTGACATTTCCACAAGCTAACCAGAAAGTATAAGTCTCAGTATACAATCAAATTTGGTTATGGATGCAGTCTTAGATGTCCCACACACAATGAATTCCATTAAAAATCAAAAGGCACTGAAAATACATAAAAGCGACTTGACTTTTCCACAGGCTAATCACAAAGTATCAGTCTTAGTATAGAAAACAAATTTGGTTATGGATGCAGTCTTAGATGTCCCACACACAATGAATTCCATTAAAAATCAAAAGGCACTGAAAATACATAAAAGCGACTTGACATTTCCACAAGCTAACCACAAAGTATCAGTCTCAGTATAGAAAACAAATTTGGTGCATTGATGCAGTCTTAGATGTCCAACACAGATGAATTCCATTAAAAATCAAAAGGCACTGAAAATACATAAAGCGACTTTAACTTTTTGTCATGTGCATTCGATAGGATACGTCCTTGGGAAGATTATCATATTGTGCATGTGGATGAATTAGATGTCTGACACTCATCACTAAAAATACATCAGCAACTTGACTTTTATACAAGCTAACCTCAAAGTATCAGTCTCAGTATACAATCAAATTTGGTGCATAGATGCAGTCTTAGATGTCCCACACAGATGATTTCCATTAAAAATCACAAGGCACTGAAAATACATAAAAGCGACTTGACATTTCCACAAGCTAACCACAAAGTATCAGTCTCAGTATACAAAACAAGTTTGGTGCATGGATGCGGTCTTAGATGTCCGATACACAATAAATTCCATTAAAAATCACAAGGCACTGAAAATACATAAAGCGTCTTGAACTTTTTGTCATGTGCATGACTTTAACATCTTCGGAAAGAAGCAATCCTCAGGACTATCATATTTATGTCTGACACTCATCACTGAAAATACATCAGCAACTTCAACTTTTCCACAAACTAACCTTAAATTCTCAGTCTCAGTATACAAAACAAATTTGGTGCATGAATGCAGTCTTAGATGTCTGATACACAGATGAATTCCATTAAAAATCAAAAGGCACTGAAAATACATAAAGCGACTTGACATTTCCACAAGCTAACCACAAAGTATCAGTCTCCGTATACAATCAAATTTGGTATATGGATGCAGTCTTAGATGTCTGATACACAATGAATTCCATTAAAAATCACAAGGCACTGAAAAAAGATAAAAGCGACTTGACTTTTCCACAAGCTAACCACAAAGTATCAGTCTCAGTATACAATCAAATTTGGTGCATGGATGCAGTCTTAGATGTCCGACACAGATGAATTCCATTAAAAATCACAAGGCACTGAAAATACATAAAGCGACTTGACATTTCCACAAGCTAACCAGAAAGTATAAGTCTCAGTATACAATCAAATTTGGTTATGGATGCAGTCTTAGATGTCCCACACACAATGAATTCCATTAAAAATCAAAAGGCACTGAAAATACATAAAAGCGACTTGACTTTTCCACAGGCTAATCACAAAGTATCAGTCTTAGTATAGAAAACAAATTTGGTTATGGATGCAGTCTTAGATGTCCCACACACAATGAATTCCATTAAAAATCAAAAGGCACTGAAAATACATAAAGCGACTTGAACTTTTTGTCATGTGCATTCGGAAGGATACGTCCTTGGGAAGATTATCATATTGTGCATGTGGATGAATTAGATGTCTGACACTCATCACTAAAAATACATCAGCAGCTTGACTTTTATACAAGCTAACCTCAAAGTATCAGTCTCAGTATAAAATCAAATTTGGTGCATGGATGCAGTCTTAGATGTCCGACACAGATGATTTCCATTAAAAATCACAAGGCACTGAAAATACATAAAAGCGACTTAACTTTTCCACAAGCTAACCACAAAGTATCAGTCTTAGTATAGAAAACAAATTTGGTGCATGGATGCAGTCTTAGATGTCCCACACACAATGAATTCCATTAAAAATCAAAAGGCACTGAAAATACATAAAAGCGACTTGACTTTTCCACAAGCTAACCACAAAGTATCAGTCTCAGTATACAAAACAAGTTTGGTTCATGGATGCGGTCTTAGATGTCCGATACACAATAAATTCCATTAAAAATCAAAAGGCACTGAAAATACATAAAAGCGACTTGACTTTTCCACAGGCTAACCACAAAGTATCAGTCTTAGAATAGAAAACAAATTTGGTTACGGATGCAGTCTTAGATGTCCCACACACAATGAATTCCATTAAAAATCAAAAGGCACTCAAAATACATAAAGCGACTTGAACTTTTTGTCATGTGCATTCGGAAGGATACGTCCTTGGGAAGATTATCATATTGTGCATGTGGATGAATTAGATGTCTGACACTCATCACTAAAAATACATCAGCAACTTGACTTTTATACAAGCTAACCTCAAAGTATCAGTCTCAGTATAAAATCAAATTTGGTGCATGGATGCAGTCTTAGATGTCTGATACACAATGATTTCCATTAAAAATCACAAGGCACTGAAAATACATAAAAGCGACTTGACTTTTCCACAGGCTAACCACAAAGTATCAGTCTTAGTATAGAAAACAAATTTGGTTATGGATGCAGTCTTAGATGTCCAACACACAATGAATTCCATTAAAAATCACAAGGCACTGAAAATACATAAAGCGACTTGAACTTTTTGTCATGTGCATTCGGAAGGATACGTCCTTGGGAAGATTATCATATTGTGCATGTGGATGAATTAGATGTCTGACACTCATCACTAAAAATACATCAGCAACTTGACTTTTATACAAGCTAACCTCAAAGTATCAGTCTCAGTATAAAATCAAATTTGGTGCATGGATGCAGTCTTAGATGTCTGATACACAATGATTTCCATTAAAAATCACAAGGCACTGAAAATACATAAAGCGACTTGACATTTCCACAAGCTAACCACAAAGTATCAGTCTCAGTATACAAAACAAGTTTGGTGCATGGATGCGGTCTTAGATGTCCGATACACAATAAATTCCATTAAAAATCACAAGGCACTGAAAATACATAAAGCGTCTTGAACTTTTTGTCATGTGCATGACTTTAACATCTTCGGAAAGAAGCAATCCTCAGGACTATCATATTTATGTCTGACACTCATCACTGAAAATACATCAGCAACTTCAACTTTTCCACAAACTAACCTTAAATTCTCAGTCTCAGTATACAAAACAAATTTGGTGCATGAATGCAGTCTTAGATGTCTGATACACAGATGAATTCCATTAAAAATCAAAAGGCACTGAAAATACATAAAGCGACTTGACATTTCCACAAGCTAACCACAAAGTATCAGTCACAGCATACAATCAAATTTGGTTATGGATGCAGTCTTAGATGTCCCACACACAATGAATTCCATTAAAAATCAAAAGGCACTGAAAATACATAAAAGCGACTTGACTTTTCCACAGGCTAACCACAAAGTATCAGTCTTAGTATAGAAAACAAATTTGGTTATGGATGCAGTCTTAGATGTCCCACACACAATGAATTCCATTAAAAATCAAAAGGCACTCAAAATACATAAAGCGACTTGAACTTTTTGTCATGTGCATTCGGAAGGATACGTCCTTGGGAAGATTATCATATTGTGCATGTGGATGAATTAGATGTCTGACACTCATCACTAAAAATACATCAGCAACTTGACTTTTATACAAGCTAACCTCAAAGTATCAGTCTCAGTATAAAATCAAATTTGGTGCATGGATGCAGTCTTAGATGTCTGATACACAATGATTTCCAATAAAAATCACAAGGCACTGTAAAATACATAAAGCGACTTGACATTTCCACAAGCTAACCAGAAAGTATAAGTCTCAGTATACAATCAAATTTGGTGCATAGATGCAGTCTTAGATGTCCGACACAGATGATTTCCATTAAAAATCACAAGGCACTGAAAATACATAAAAGCGACTTGACTTTTCAACAAGCTAACCACAAAGTATCAGTCTTAGTATACAAAACAAATTTGGTGCATGGATGCAGTCTTAGATGTCCCACACACAATGAATTCCATTAAAAATCACAAGGCACTGAAAATACATAAAAGCGACTTGACATTTCCACAAGCTAACCACAAAGTATCAGTCTCAGTATACAAAACAAGTTTGGTGCATGGATGCGGTCTTAGATGTCCGATACACAATAAATTCCATTAAAAATCACTAGGCACTGAAAATACATAAAGCGTCTTGAACTTTTTGTCATGTGCATGACTTTAACATCTTCGGAAAGAAGCAATCCTCAGGACTATCATATTTATGTCTGACACTCATCACTGAAAATACATCAGCAACTTCAACTTTTCCACAAACTAACCTTAAATTATCATTCTCAGCAAACAAAACAAATTTGGTGCATGAATGCAGTCTTAGATGTCCCACACACAATGAATTCCATTAAAAATCAAAAGGCAGTGAAAATACATAAAGCGACTTGACATTTCCACAAGCTAACCAGAAAGTATCCGTCTCAATATACAATTAAATTTGGTGCATGGATGCAGTCTTAGATGTCCGACACAGATGATTTCCATTAAAAATAACAAGGCACTGAAAATACATAAAAGCGACTTGACATTTCCACAAACTAACCAGAAAGTATCAGTCTTAGTATACAAAACAAATTTGGTGCATGGATGCAGTCTTAGATGTCCGACACACAATGAATTCCAATAACTTTCAAAAGGCACTGAAAATACATAAAGCGACTTGATTTTTCCACAGGCTAACCACAAAGTATCAGTCTCCGTATACAATCAAATTTGGTGCATATTATGCAGTCTTAGATGTCCCACACACAATGAATTCCATTAAAAATCAAAAGGCACTGAAAATACATAAAAGCGACTTAAGTTTTCAACAAGCTAACCACAAAGTATCAGTCTCCGTATACAATAAAATTTGGTGCATGGATGCAGTCTTAGATGTCTGATACACAATGAATTCCATTAAAAATCACAAGGCACTGAAAAAAGATAAAAGCGACTTGACTTTTCCACAAGCTAACCAGAAAGTATCAGTCTCCGTATACAATCAAATTTGGTGCATGGATGCAGTCTTAGATGTCCGACACAGATGAATTCCATTAAAAATCACAAGGCACTGAAAATACATAAAAGCGACTTGACTTTTCAACAAGCTAACCACAAAGTATCAGTCTTAGTATAGAAAACAAATTTGGTGCATGGATGCAGTCTTAGATGTCCCACACACAATGAATTCCATTAAAAATCAAAAGGCACTGAAAATACATAAAGCGACTTGACATTTCCACAAGCTAACCACAAAGTATCAGTCACAGCATACAATCAAATTTGGTTATGGATGCAGTCTTAGATGTCCCACACACAATGAATTCCATTAAAAATCAAAAGTCACTGAAAATACATAAAAGCGACTTGACTTTTCCACAGGCTAACCACAAAGTATCAGTCTTAGTATAGAAAACAAATTTGGTTATGGATGCAGTCTTAGATGTCCAACACACAATGAATTCCATTAAAAATCAAAAGGCACTCAAAATACATAAAGCGACATGAACTTTTTGTCATGTGCATTCCAAAGGATACGTCCTTGGGAAGATTATCATATTGTGCATGTGGATGAATTAGATGTCTGACACTCATCACTAAAAATACATCAGCAACTTGACTTTTATACAAGCTAACCTCAAAGTATCAGTCTCAGTATAAAATCAAATTTGGTGCATGGATGCAGTCTTAGATGTCTGATACACAATGATTTCCAATAAAAATCACAAGGCACTGTAAAATACATAAAGCGACTTGACATTTCCACAAGCTAACCAGAAAGTATAAGTCTCAGTATACAATCAAATTTGGTGCATAGATGCAGTCTTAGATGTCCGACACAGATGATTTCCATTAAAAATCAAAAGGCACTGAAAATACATAAAAGCGACTTGACATTTCCACAAGCTAACCACAAAGTATCAGTCTCAGTATAGAAAACAAATTTGGTGCATTGATGCAGTCTTAGATGTCCAACACAGATGAATTCCATTAAAAATCAAAAGGCACTGAAAATACATAAAGCGACTTTAACTTTTTGTCATGTGCATTCGATAGGATACGTCCTTGGGAAGATTATCATATTGTGCATGTGGATGAATTAGATGTCTGACACTCATCACTAAAAATACATCAGCAACTTGACTTTTATACAAGCTAACCTCAAAGTATCAGTCTCAGTATAAAATCAAATTTGGTGCATGGATGCAGTCTTAGATGTCTGATACACAATGATTTCCAATAAAAATCACAAGGCACTGTAAAATACATAAAGCGACTTGACATTTCCACAAGCTAACCAGAAAGTATAAGTCTCAGTATACAATCAAATTTGGTGCATAGATGCAGTCTTAGATGTCCGACACAGATGATTTCCATTAAAAATCACAAGGCACTGAAAATACATAAAAGCGACTTGACTTTTCAACAAGCTAACCACAAAGTATCAGTCTTAGTATAGAAAACAAATTTGGTGCATGGATGCAGTCTTAGATGTCCCACACACAATGAATTCCATTAAAAATCACAAGGCACTGAAAATACATAAAAGCGACTTGACTTTTCAACAAGCTAACCACAAAGTATCAGTCTTAGTATAGAAAACAAATTTGGTGCATGGATGCAGTCTTAGATGTCCCACACACAATGAATTCCATTAAAAATCACAAGGCACTGAAAATACATAAAAGCGACTTGACATTTCCACAAGCTAACCACAAAGTATCAGTCTCAGTATACAAAACAAGTTTGGTGCATGGATGCGGTCTTAGATGTCCGATACACAATAAATTCCATTAAAAATCACTAGGCACTGAAAATACATAAAGCGTCTTGAACTTTTTGTCATGTGCATGACTTTAACATCTTCGGAAAGAAGCAATCCTCAGGACTATCATATTTATGTCTGACACTCATCACTGAAAATACATCAGCAACTTCAACTTTTCCACAAACTAACCTTAAATTATCACTCTCAGCAAACAAAACAAATTTGGTGCATGAATGCAGTCTTAGATGTCCCACACACAATGAATTCCATTAAAAATCAAAAGGCAGTGAAAATACATAAAGCGACTTGACATTTCCACAAGCTAACCAGAAAGTATCCGTCTCAATATACAATTAAATTTGGTGCATGGATGCAGTCTTAGATGTCCGACACAGATGATTTCCATTAAAAATCACAAGGCACTGAAAATACATAAAAGCGACTTGACATTTCCACAAACTAACCAGAAAGTATCAGTCTTAGTATACAAAACAAATTTGGTGCATGGATGCAGTCTTAGATGTCCGACACACAATGAATTCCAATAACTTTCAAAAGGCACTGAAAATACATAAAGCGACTTGATTTTTCCACAGGCTAACCAGAAAGTATCAGTCTCCGTATACAATCAAATTTGGTGCATGGATGCAGTCTTAGATGTCTGACACAGATGAATTCCATTAAAAATCACAAGGCACTGAAAATACATAAAAGCGACTTGACTTTTCAACAAGCTAACCACAAAGTATCAGTCTTAGTATAGAAAACAAATTTGGTGCATGGATGCAGTCTTAGATGTCCCACACACAATGAATTCCATTAAAAATCAAAAGGCACTGAAAATACATAAAGCGACTTGACATTTCCACAAGCTAACCACAAAGTATCAGTCACAGCATACAATCAAATTTGGTTATGGATGCAGTCTTAGATGTCCCACACACAATGAATTCCATTAAAAATCAAAAGTCACTGAAAATACATAAAAGCGACTTGACTTTTCCACAGGCTAACCACAAAGTATCAGTCTTAGTATAGAAAACAAATTTGGTTATGGATGCAGTCTTAGATGTCCAACACACAATGAATTCCATTAAAAATCAAAAGGCACTCAAAATACATAAAGCGACATGAACTTTTTGTCATGTGCATTCCAAAGGATACGTCCTTGGGAAGATTATCATATTGTGCATGTGGATGAATTAGATGTCTGACACTCATCACTAAAAATACATCAGCAACTTGACTTTTATACAAGCTAACCTCAAAGTATCAGTCTCAGTATAAAATCAAATTTGGTGCATGGATGCAGTCTTAGATGTCTGATACACAATGATTTCCAATAAAAATCACAAGGCACTGTAAAATACATAAAGCGACTTGACATTTCCACAAGCTAACCAGAAAGTATAAGTCTCAGTATACAATCAAATTTGGTGCATAGATGCAGTCTTAGATGTCCGACACAGATGATTTCCATTAAAAATCAAAAGGCACTGAAAATACATAAAAGCGACTTGACATTTCCACAAGCTAACCACAAAGTATCAGTCTCAGTATAGAAAACAAATTTGGTGCATTGATGCAGTCTTAGATGTCCAACACAGATGAATTCCATTAAAAATCAAAAGGCACTGAAAATACATAAAGCGACTTTAACTTTTTGTCATGTGCATTCGATAGGATACGTCCTTGGGAAGATTATCATATTGTGCATGTGGATGAATTAGATGTCTGACACTCATCACTAAAAATACATCAGCAACTTGACTTTTATACAAGCTAACCTCAAAGTATCAGTCTCAGTATACAATCAAATTTGGTGCATAGATGCAGTCTTAGATGTCCGACACAGATGATTTCCATTAAAAATCACAAGGCACTGAAAATACATAAAAGCGACTTGACTTTTCAACAAGCTAACCACAAAGTATCAGTCTTAGTATAGAAAACAAATTTGGTGCATGGATGCAGTCTTAGATGTCCCACACACAATGAATTCCATTAAAAATCACAAGGCACTGAAAATACATAAAAGCGACTTGACATTTCCACAAGCTAACCACAAAGTATCAGTCTCAGTATACAAAACAAGTTTGGTGCATGGATGCGGTCTTAGATGTCCGATACACAATAAATTCCATTAAAAATCACTAGGCACTGAAAATACATAAAGCGTCTTGAACTTTTTGTCATGTGCATGACTTTAACATCTTCGGAAAGAAGCAATCCTCAGGACTATCATATTTATGTCTGACACTCATCACTGAAAATACATCAGCAACTTCAACTTTTCCACAAACTAACCTTAAATTATCATTCTCAGCATACAAAACAAATTTGGTGCATGAATGCAGTCTTAGATGTCCCACACACAATGAATTCCATTAAAAATCAAAAGGCAGTGAAAATACATAAAGCGACTTGACATTTCCACAAGCTAACCAGAAAGTATCCGTCTCAATATACAATTAAATTTGGTGCATAGATGCAGTCTTAGATGTCCGACACAGATGATTTCCATTAAAAATCACATGGCACTGAAAATACATAAAAGCGACTTGACATTTCCACAAACTAACCAGAAAGTATCAGTCTTAGTATACAAAACAAATTTGGTGCATGGATGCAGTCTTAGATGTCCGACACACAATGAATTCCAATAACTTTCAAAAGGCACTGAAAATACATAAAGCGACTTGATTTTTCCACAGGCTAACCACAAAGTATCAGTCTCCGTATACAATCAAATTTGGTGCATATTATGCAGTCTTAGATGTCCCACACACAATGAATTCCATTAAAAATCAAAAGGCACTGAAAATACATAAAAGCGACTTAAGTTTTCAACAAGCTAACCACAAAGTATCAGTCTCCGTATACAATAAAATTTGGTGCATGGATGCAGTCTTAGATGTCTGATACACAATGAATTCCATTAAAAATCACAAGGCACTGAAAAAAGATAAAAGCGACTTGACTTTTCCACAAGCTAACCAGAAAGTATCAGTCTCCGTATACAATCAAATTTGGTGCATGGATGCAGTCTTAGATGTCCGACACAGATGAATTCCATTAAAAATCACAAGGCACTGAAAATACATAAAAGCGACTTGACTTTTCAACAAGCTAACCACAAAGTATCAGTCTTAGTATAGAAAACAAATTTGGTGCATGGATGCAGTCTTAGATGTCCCACACACAATGAATTCCATTAAAAATCAAAAGGCACTGAAAATACATAAAGCGACTTGACATTTCCACAAGCTAACCACAAAGTATCAGTCACAGCATACAATCAAATTTGGTTATGGATGCAGTCTTAGATGTCCCACACACAATGAATTCCATTAAAAATCAAAAGGCACTGAAAATACATAAAAGCGACTTGACATTTCCACAGGCTAACCACAAAGTATCAGTCTTAGTATAGAAAAATAATTTGGTTATGGATGCAGTCTTAGATGTCCAACACACAATGAATTCCATTAAAAATCAAAAGGCACTCAAAATACATAAAGCGACATGAACTTTTTGTCATGTGCATTCCAAAGGATACGTCCTTGGGAAGATTATCATATTGTGCATGTGGATGAATTAGATGTCTGACACTCATCACTAAAAATACATCAGCAACTTGACTTTTATACAAGCTAACCTCAAAGTATCAGTCTTAGTATAAAATCAAATTTGGTGCATAGGTGCAGTCTTAGATGTCCCACACAGATGATTTCCATTAAAAATCACAAGGCACTGAAAATACATAAAAGCGACTTGACATTTCCACAAGCTAACCACAAAGTATCAGTCTCAGTATACAAAACAAGTTTGGTGCATGGATGCGGTCTTAGATGTCCGATACACAATAAATTCCATTAAAAATCACAAGGCACTGAAAATACATAAAGTGTCTTGAACTTTTTGTCATGTGCATGACTTTAACATCTTCGGAAAGAAGCAATCCTCAGGACTATCATATTTATGTCTGACACTCATCACTGAAAATACATCAGCAACTTCAACTTTTCCACAAACTAACCTTAAATTCTCAGTCTCAGTATACAAAACAAATTTGGTGCATGAATGCAGTCTTAGATGTCTGATACACAGATGAATTCCATTAAAAATCAAAAGGCACTGAAAATACATAAAGCGACTTGACATTTCCACAAGCTAACCAGAAAGTATCCGTCTCAATATACAATTAAATTTGGTGCATGGATGCAGTCTTAGATGTCCGACACAGATGATTTCCATTAAAAATCACAAGGCACTGAAAATACATAAAAGCGACTTGACATTTCCACAAACTAACCAGAAAGTATCAGTCTCCGTATACAATCAAATTTGGTATATGGATGCAGTCTTAGATGTCTGATACACAATGAATTCCATTAAAAATCACAAGGCACTGAAAAAAGATAAAAGCGACTTGACTTTTCCACAAGCTAACCACAAAGTATCAGTCTCAGTATACAATCAAATTTGGTGCATGGATGCAGTCTTAGATGTCCGACACAGATGAATTCCATTAAAAATCACAAGGCACTGAAAATACATAAAGCGACTTGACATTTCCACAAGCTAACCAGAAAGTATAAGTCTCAGTATACAATCAAATTTGGTTATGGATGCAGTCTTAGATGTCCCACACACAATGAATTCCATTAAAAATCAAAAGGCACTGAAAATACATAAAAGCGACTTGACTTTTCCACAGGCTAATCACAAAGTATCAGTCTTAGTATAGAAAACAAATTTGGTTATGGATGCAGTCTTAGATGTCCCACACACAATGAATTCCATTAAAAATCAAAAGGCACTGAAAATACATAAAGCGACTTGAACTTTTTGTCATGTGCATTCGGAAGGATACGTCCTTGGGAAGATTATCATATTGTGCATGTGGATGAATTAGATGTCTGACACTCATCACTAAAAATACATCAGCAGCTTGACTTTTATACAAGCTAACCTCAAAGTATCAGTCTCAGTATACAATCAAATTTGGTGCATGGATGCAGTCTTAGATGTCCGACACAGATGATTTCCATTAAAAATCACAAGGCACTGAAAATACATAAAAGCGACTTGACTTTTCCACAAGCTAACCACAAAGTATCAGTCTTAGTATAGAAAACAAATTTGGTGCATGGATGCAGTCTTAGATGTCCCACACACAATGAATTCCATTAAAAATCAAAAGGCACTGAAAATACATAAAAGCGACTTGACTTTTCCACAAGCTAACCACAAAGTATCAGTCTCAGTATACAAAACAAGTTTGGTTCATGGATGCGGTCTTAGATGTCCGATACACAATAAATTCCATTAAAAATCAAAAGGCACTGAAAATACATAAAAGCGACTTGACTTTTCCACAGGCTAACCACAAAGTATCAGTCTTAGAATAGAAAACAAATTTGGTTACGGATGCAGTCTTAGATGTCCCACACACAATGAATTCCATTAAAAATCACAAGGCACTGAAAATACATAAAGCGACTTGAACTTTTTGTCATGTGCATTCGGAAGGATACGTCCTTGGGAAGATTATCATATTGTGCATGTGGATGAATTAGATGTCTGACACTCATCACTAAAAATACATCAGCAACTTGACTTTTATACAAGCTAACCTCAAAGTATCAGTCTCAGTATAAAATCAAATTTGGTGCATGGATGCAGTCTTAGATGTCTGATACACAATGATTTCCATTAAAAATCACAAGGCACTGAAAATACATAAAGCGACTTGACATTTCCACAAGCTAACCACAAAGTATCAGTCTCAGTATACAAAACAAGTTTGGTGCATGGATGCGGTCTTAGATGTCCGATACACAATAAATTCCATTAAAAATCACAAGGCACTGAAAATACATAAAGCGTCTTGAACTTTTTGTCATGTGCATGACTTTAACATCTTCGGAAAGAAGCAATCCTCAGGACTATCATATTTATGTCTGACACTCATCACTGAAAATACATCAGCAACTTCAACTTTTCCACAAACTAACCTTAAATTCTCAGTCTCAGTATACAAAACAAATTTGGTGCATAAATGCAGTCTTGGATGTCTGATACACAGATGAATTCCATTAAAAATCAAAAGGCACTGAAAATACATAAAGCGACTTGACATTTCCACAAGCTAACCACAAAGTATCAGTCACAGCATACAATCAAATTTGGTTATGGATGCAGTCTTAGATGTCCGACACACAATGAATTCCATTAAAAATCAAAAGGCACTGAAAATACATAAAAGCGACTTGACTTTTCCACAGGCTAACCACAAAGTATCAGTCTTAGTATAGAAAACAAATTTGGTTATGGATGCAGTCTTAGATGTCCCACACACAATGAATTCCATTAAAAATCAAAAGGCACTCAAAATACATAAAGCGACTTGAACTTTTTGTCATGTGCATTCGGAAGGATACGTCCTTGGGAAGATTATCATATTGTGCATGTGGATGAATTAGATGTCTGACACTCATCACTAAAAATACATCAGCAACTTGACTTTTATACAAGCTAACCTCAAAGTATCAGTCTCAGTATAAAATCAAATTTGGTGCATGGATGCAGTCTTAGATGTCTGATACACAATGATTTCCAATAAAAATCACAAGGCACTGTAAAATACATAAAGCGACTTGACATTTCCACAAGCTAACCAGAAAGTATAAGTCTCAGTATACAATCAAATTTGGTGCATAGATGCAGTCTTAGATGTCCGACACAGATGATTTCCATTAAAAATCAAAAGGCACTGAAAATACATAAAAGCGACTTGACTTTCCACAAGCTAACCACAAAGTATCAGTCTCAGTATAGAAAACAAATTTGGTGCATTGATGCAGTCTTAGATGTCCAACACAGATGAATTCCATTAAAAATCAAAAGGCACTGAAAATACATAAAGCGACTTGAACTTTTTGTCATGTGCATTCGATAGGATACGTCCTTGGGAAGATTATCATATTGTGCATGTGGATGAATTAGATGTCTGACACTCATCACTAAAAATACATCAGCAACTTGACTTTTATACAAGCTAACCTCAAAGTATCAGTCTCAGTATACAATCAAATTTGGTGCATAGATGCAGTCTTAGATGTCCGACACAGATGATTTCCATTAAAAATCAAAAGGCACTGAAAATACATAAAAGCGACTTGACTTTTCAACAAGCTAACCACAAAGTATCAGTCTTAGTATAGAAAACAAATTTGGTGCATGGATGCAGTCTTAGATGTCCCACACACAATGAATTCCATTAAAAATCACAAGGCACTGAAAATACATAAAAGCGACTTGACATTTCCACAAGCTAACCACAAAGTATCAGTCTCAGTATACAAAACAAGTTTGGTGCATGGATGCGGTCTTAGATGTCCGATACACAATAAATTCCATTAAAAATCACTAGGCACTGAAAATACATAAAGCGTCTTGAACTTTTTGTCATGTGCATGACTTTAACATCTTCGGAAAGAAGCAATCCTCAGGACTATCATATTTATGTCTGACACTCATCACTGAAAATACATCAGCAACTTCAACTTTTCCACAAACTAACCTTAAATTATCATTCTCAGCATACAAAACAAATTTGGTGCATGAATGCAGTCTTAGATGTCCCACACACAATGAATTCCATTAAAAATCAAAAGGCAGTGAAAATACATAAAGCGACTTGACATTTCCACAAGCTAACCAGAAAGTATCCGTCTCAATATACAATTAAATTTGGTGCATGGATGCAGTCTTAGATGTCCGACACAGATGATTTCCATTAAAAATCACAAGGCACTGAAAATACATAAAAGCGACTTGACATTTCCACAAGCTAACCACAAAGTATCAGTCTCAGTATACAAAACAAATTTGGTGCATGGATGCAGTCTTAGATGTCCCACACACAATGAATTCCAATAACTTTCAAAAGGCACTGAAAATACATAAAGCGACTTGATTTTTCCACAGGCTAACCACAAAGTATCAGTCTCCGTATACAATCAAATTTGGTGCATATTATGCAGTCTTAGATGTCCCACACACAATGAATTCCATTAAAAATCAAAAGGCACTGAAAATACATAAAAGCGACTTAAGTTTTCAACAAGCTAACCACAAAGTATCAGTCTCCGTATACAATAAAATTTGGTGCATGGATGCAGTCTTAGATGTCTGATACACAATGAATTCCATTAAAAATCACAAGGCACTGAAAATACATAAAAGCGACTTAAGTTTCCAGAAGCTAACCACAAAGTATCAGTCTCCGTATACAATCAAATTTGGTGCATGGATGCAGTCTTAGATGTCCGACACAGATGAATTCCATTAAAAATCACAAGGCACTGAAAATACATAAAAGCGACTTGACTTTTCAACAAGCTAACCACAAAGTATCAGTCTTAGTATAGAAAACAAATTTGGTGCATGGATGCAGTCTTAGATGTCCCACACACAATGAATTCCATTAAAAATCAAAAGGCACTGAAAATACATAAAGCGACTTGACATTTCCACAAGCTAACCACAAAGTATCAGTCTCAGTATACAAAACAAGTTTGGTGCATGGATGCGGTCTTAGATGTCCGATACACAATAAATTCCATTAAAAATCACTAGGCACTGAAAATACATAAAGCGTCTTGAACTTTTTGTCATGTGCATGACTTTAACATCTTCGGAAAGAAGCAATCCTCAGGACTATCATATTTATGTCTGACACTCATCACTGAAAATACATCAGCAACTTCAACTTTTCCACAAACTAACCTTAAATTATCATTCTCAGCATACAAAACAAATTTGGTGCATGAATGCAGTCTTAGATGTCCCACACACAATGAATTCCATTAAAAATCAAAAGGCAGTGAAAATACATAAAGCGACTTGACATTTCCACAAGCTAACCAGAAAGTATCCGTCTCAGTATACAATTAAATTTGGTGCATGGATGCAGTCTTAGATGTCCGACACAGATGATTTCCATTAAAAATCACAAGGCACTGAAAATACATAAAAGCGACTTGACATTTCCACAAACTAACCAGAAAGTATCAGTCTTAGTATACAAAACAAATTTGGTGCATGGATGCAGTCTTAGATGTCCGACACACAATGAATTCCAATAACTTTCAAAAGCCACTGAAAATACATAAAGCGACTTGATTTTTCCACAGGCTAACCACAAAGTATCAGTCTCCGTATACAATCAAATTTGGTGCATATTATGCAGTCTTAGATGTCCCACACACAATGAATTCCATTAAAAATCAAAAGGCACTGAAAATACATAAAAGCGACTTAAGTTTTCAACAAGCTAACCACAAAGTATCAGTCTCCGTATACAATAAAATTTGGTGCATGGATGCAGTCTTAGATGTCTGATACACAATGAATTCCATTAAAAATCACAAGGCACTGAAAAAAGATAAAAGCGACTTGACTTTTCCACAAGCTAACCAGAAGGTATCAGTCTCCGTATACAATCAAATTTGGTGCATGGATGCAGTCTTAGATGTCCGACACAGATGAATTCCATTAAAAATCACAAGGCACTGAAAATACATAAAAGCGACTTGACTTTTCCACAGGCTAACCACAAAGTATCAGTCTTAGTATAGAAAACAAATTTGGTTATGGATGCAGTCTTAGATGTCCAACACACAATGAATTCCATTAAAAATCACAAGGCACTGAAAATACATAAAGCGACTTGAACTTTTTGTCATGTGCATTCGGAAGGATACGTCCTTGGGAAGATTATCATATTGTGCATGTGGATGAATTAGATGTCTGACACTCATCACTAAAAATACATCAGCAACTTGACTTTTATACAAGCTAACCTCAAAGTATCAGTCTCAGTATAAAATCAAATTTGGTGCATGGATGCAGTCTTAGATGTCCGACACAGATGATTTCCATTAAAAATCAAAAGGCACTGAAAATACATAAAAGCGACTTGACTTTTCAACAAGCTAACCACAAAGTATCAGTCTTAGTATAGAAAACAAATTTGGTGCATGGATGCAGTCTTAGATGTCCCACACACAATGAATTCCATTAAAAATCACAAGGCACTGAAAATACATAAAAGCGACTTGACATTTCCACAAGCTAACCACAAAGTATCAGTCTCAGTATACAAAACAAGTTTGGTGCATGGATGCGGTCTTAGATGTCCGATACACAATAAATTCCATTAAAAATCACTAGGCACTGAAAATACATAAAGCGTCTTGAACTTTTTGTCATGTGCATGACTTTAACATCTTCGGAAAGAAGCAATCCTCAGGACTATCATATTTATGTCTGACACTCATCACTGAAAATACATCAGCAACTTCAACTTTTCCACAAACTAACCTTAAATTCTCAGTCTCAGTATACAAAACAAATTTGGTGCATGAATGCAGTCTTAGATGTCTGATACACAGATGAATTCCATTAAAAATCAAAAGGCACTGAAAATACATAAAGCGACTTGACATTTCCACAAGCTAACCACAAAGTATCAGTCTCCGTATACAATCAAATTTGGTATATGGATGCAGTCTTAGATGTCTGATACACAATGAATTCCATTAAAAATCACAAGGCACTGAAAAAAGATAAAAGCGACTTGACTTTTCCACAAGCTAACCAGAAGGTATCAGTCTCCGTATACAATCAAATTTGGTGCATGGATGCAGTCTTAGATGTCCGACACAGATGAATTCCATTAAAAATCACAAGGCACTAAAAATACATAAAAGCGACTTGACTTTTCCACAAGCTAACCACAAAGTATCAGTCTTAGTATAGAAAACAAATTTGGTGCATGGATGCAGTCTTAGATGTCCCACACACAATGAATTCCATTAAAAATCAAAAGGCACTGAAAATACATAAAGCGACTTGACATTTCCACAAGCTAACCACAAAGTATCAGTCACAGCATACAATCAAATTTGGTTATGGATGCAGTCTTAGATGTCCCACACACAATGAATTCCATTAAAAATCAAAAGGCACTGAAAATACATAAAAGCGACTTGACTTTTCCACAGGCTAACCACAAAGTATCAGTCTCAGTATAGAAAACAAATTTGGTGCATTGATGCAGTCTTAGATGTCCAACACAGATGAATTCCATTAAAAATCAAAAGGCACTGAAAATACATAAAGCGACTTTAACTTTTTGTCATGTGCATTCGATAGGATACGTCCTTGGGAAGATTATCATATTGTGCATGTGGATGAATTAGATGTCTGACACTCATCACTAAAAATACATCAGCAACTTGACTTTTATACAAGCTAACCTCAAAGTATCAGTCTCAGTATACAATCAAATTTGGTGCATAGATGCAGTCTTAGATGTCCCACACAGATGATTTCCATTAAAAATCACAAGGCACTGAAAATACATAAAAGCGACTTGACATTTCCACAAGCTAACCACAAAGTATCAGTCTCAGTATACAAAACAAGTTTGGTGCATGGATGCGGTCTTAGATGTCCGATACACAATAAATTCCATTAAAAATCACAAGGCACTGAAAATACATAAAGCGTCTTGAACTTTTTGTCATGTGCATGACTTTAACATCTTCGGAAAGAAGCAATCCTCAGGACTATCATATTTATGTCTGACACTCATCACTGAAAATACATCAGCAACTTCAACTTTTCCACAAACTAACCTTAAATTCTCAGTCTCAGTATACAAAACAAATTTGGTGCATGAATGCAGTCTTAGATGTCTGATACACAGATGAATTCCATTAAAAATCAAAAGGCACTGAAAATACATAAAGCGACTTGACATTTCCACAAGCTAACCACAAAGTATCAGTCTCCGTATACAATCAAATTTGGTATATGGATGCAGTCTTAGATGTCTGATACACAATGAATTCCATTAAAAATCACAAGGCACTGAAAAAAGATAAAAGCGACTTGACTTTTCCACAAGCTAACCACAAAGTATCAGTCTCAGTATACAATCAAATTTGGTGCATGGATGCAGTCTTAGATGTCCGACACAGATGAATTCCATTAAAAATCACAAGGCACTGAAAATACATAAAGCGACTTGACATTTCCACAAGCTAACCAGAAAGTATAAGTCTCAGTATACAATCAAATTTGGTTATGGATGCAGTCTTAGATGTCCCACACACAATGAATTCCATTAAAAATCAAAAGGCACTGAAAATACATAAAAGCGACTTGACTTTTCCACAGGCTAATCACAAAGTATCAGTCTTAGTATAGAAAACAAATTTGGTTATGGATGCAGTCTTAGATGTCCCACACACAATGAATTCCATTAAAAATCAAAAGGCACTGAAAATACATAAAGCGACTTGAACTTTTTGTCATGTGCATTCGGAAGGATACGTCCTTGGGAAGATTATCATATTGTGCATGTGGATGAATTAGATGTCTGACACTCATCACTAAAAATACATCAGCAGCTTGACTTTTATACAAGCTAACCTCAAAGTATCAGTCTCAGTATAAAATCAAATTTGGTGCATGGATGCAGTCTTAGATGTCCGACACAGATGATTTCCATTAAAAATCACAAGGCACTGAAAATACATAAAAGCGACTTGACTTTTCCACAAGCTAACCACAAAGTATCAGTCTTAGTATAGAAAACAAATTTGGTGCATGGATGCAGTCTTAGATGTCCCACACACAATGAATTCCATTAAAAATCAAAAGGCACTGAAAATACATAAAAGCGACTTGACTTTTCCACAAGCTAACCACAAAGTATCAGTCTCAGTATACAAAACAAGTTTGGTTCATGGATGCGGTCTTAGATGTCCGATACACAATAAATTCCATTAAAAATCAAAAGGCACTGAAAATACATAAAAGCGACTTGACTTTTCCACAGGCTAACCACAAAGTATCAGTCTTAGAATAGAAAACAAATTTGGTTACGGATGCAGTCTTAGATGTCCCACACACAATGAATTCCATTAAAAATCAAAAGGCACTCAAAATACATAAAGCGACTTGAACTTTTTGTCATGTGCATTCGGAAGGATACGTCCTTGGGAAGATTATCATATTGTGCATGTGGATGAATTAGATGTCTGACACTCATCACTAAAAATACATCAGCAACTTGACTTTTATACAAGCTAACCTCAAAGTATCAGTCTCAGTATAAAATCAAATTTGGTGCATGGATGCAGTCTTAGATGTCTGATACACAATGATTTCCATTAAAAATCACAAGGCACTGAAAATACATAAAAGCGACTTGACTTTTCCACAGGCTAACCACAAAGTATCAGTCTTAGTATAGAAAACAAATTTGGTTATGGATGCAGTCTTAGATGTCCAACACACAATGAATTCCATTAAAAATCACAAGGCACTGAAAATACATAAAGCGACTTGAACTTTTTGTCATGTGCATTCGGAAGGATACGTCCTTGGGAAGATTATCATATTGTGCATGTGGATGAATTAGATGTCTGACACTCATCACTAAAAATACATCAGCAACTTGACTTTTATACAAGCTAACCTCAAAGTATCAGTCTCAGTATAAAATCAAATTTGGTGCATGGATGCAGTCTTAGATGTCTGATACACAATGATTTCCATTAAAAATCACAAGGCACTGAAAATACATAAAGCGACTTGACATTTCCACAAGCTAACCACAAAGTATCAGTCTCAGTATACAAAACAAGTTTGGTGCATGGATGCGGTCTTAGATGTCCGATACACAATAAATTCCATTAAAAATCACAAGGCACTGAAAATACATAAAGCGTCTTGAACTTTTTGTCATGTGCATGACTTTAACATCTTCGGAAAGAAGCAATCCTCAGGACTATCATATTTATGTCTGACACTCATCACTGAAAATACATCAGCAACTTCAACTTTTCCACAAACTAACCTTAAATTCTCAGTCTCAGTATACAAAACAAATTTGGTGCATGAATGCAGTCTTAGATGTCTGATACACAGATGAATTCCATTAAAAATCAAAAGGCACTGAAAATACATAAAGCGACTTGACATTTCCACAAGCTAACCACAAAGTATCAGTCACAGCATACAATCAAATTTGGTTATGGATGCAGTCTTAGATGTCCCACACACAATGAATTCCATTAAAAATCAAAAGGCACTGAAAATACATAAAAGCGACTTGACTTTTCCACAGGCTAACCACAAAGTATCAGTCTTAGTATAGAAAACAAATTTGGTTATGGATGCAGTCTTAGATGTCCCACACACAATGAATTCCATTAAAAATCAAAAGGCAGTGAAAATACATAAAGCGACTTGACATTTCCACAAGCTAACCAGAAAGTATCCGTCTCAATATACAATTAAATTTGGTGCATGGATGCAGTCTTAGATGTCCGACACAGATGATTTCCATTAAAAATCACAAGGCACTGAAAATACATAAAAGCGACTTGACATTTCCACAAACTAACCAGAAAGTATCAGTCTTAGTATACAAAACAAATTTGGTGCATGGATGCAGTCTTAGATGTCCGACACACAATGAATTCCAATAACTTTCAAAAGGCACTGAAAATACATAAAGCGACTTGATTTTTCCACAGGCTAACCACAAAGTATCAGTCTCCGTATACAATCAAATTTGGTGCATATTATGCAGTCTTAGATGTCCCACACACAATGAATTCCATTAAAAATCAAAAGGCACTGAAAATACATAAAAGCGACTTAAGTTTTCAACAAGCTAACCACAAAGTATCAGTCTCCGTATACAATAAAATTTGGTGCATGGATGCAGTCTTAGATGTCTGATACACAATGAATTCCATTAAAAATCACAAGGCACTGAAAAAAGATAAAAGCGACTTGACTTTTCCACAAGCTAACCAGAAAGTATCAGTCTCCGTATACAATCAAATTTGGTGCATGGATGCAGTCTTAGATGTCCGACACAGATGAATTCCATTAAAAATCACAAGGCACTGAAAATACATAAAAGCGACTTGACTTTTCAACAAGCTAACCACAAAGTATCAGTCTTAGTATAGAAAACAAATTTGGTGCATGGATGCAGTCTTAGATGTCCCACACACAATGAATTCCATTAAAAATCAAAAGGCACTGAAAATACATAAAGCGACTTGACATTTCCACAAGCTAACCACAAAGTATCAGTCACAGCATACAATCAAATTTGGTTATGGATGCAGTCTTAGATGTCCCACACACAATGAATTCCATTAAAAATCAAAAGTCACTGAAAATACATAAAAGCGACTTGACTTTTCCACAGGCTAACCACAAAGTATCAGTCTTAGTATAGAAAACAAATTTGGTTATGGATGCAGTCTTAGATGTCCAACACACAATGAATTCCATTAAAAATCAAAAGGCACTCAAAATACATAAAGCGACATGAACTTTTTGTCATGTGCATTCCAAAGGATACGTCCTTGGGAAGATTATCATATTGTGCATGTGGATGAATTAGATGTCTGACACTCATCACTAAAAATACATCAGCAACTTGACTTTTATACAAGCTAACCTCAAAGTATCAGTCTCAGTATAAAATCAAATTTGGTGCATGGATGCAGTCTTAGATGTCTGATACACAATGATTTCCAATAAAAATCACAAGGCACTGTAAAATACATAAAGCGACTTGACATTTCCACAAGCTAACCAGAAAGTATAAGTCTCAGTATACAATCAAATTTGGTGCATAGATGCAGTCTTAGATGTCCGACACAGATGATTTCCATTAAAAATCAAAAGGCACTGAAAATACATAAAAGCGACTTGACATTTCCACAAGCTAACCACAAAGTATCAGTCTCAGTATAGAAAACAAATTTGGTGCATTGATGCAGTCTTAGATGTCCAACACAGATGAATTCCATTAAAAATCAAAAGGCACTGAAAATACATAAAGCGACTTTAACTTTTTGTCATGTGCATTCGATAGGATACGTCCTTGGGAAGATTATCATATTGTGCATGTGGATGAATTAGATGTCTGACACTCATCACTAAAAATACATCAGCAACTTGACTTTTATACAAGCTAACCTCAAAGTATCAGTCTCAGTATACAATCAAATTTGGTGCATAGATGCAGTCTTAGATGTCCCACACAGATGATTTCCATTAAAAATCACAAGGCACTGAAAATACATAAAAGCGACTTGACATTTCCACAAGCTAACCACAAAGTATCAGTCTCAGTATACAAAACAAGTTTGGTGCATGGATGCGGTCTTAGATGTCCGATACACAATAAATTCCATTAAAAATCACAAGGCACTGAAAATACATAAAGCGTCTTGAACTTTTTGTCATGTGCATGACTTTAACATCTTCGGAAAGAAGCAATCCTCAGGACTATCATATTTATGTCTGACACTCATCACTGAAAATACATCAGCAACTTCAACTTTTCCACAAACTAACCTTAAATTCTCAGTCTCAGTATACAAAACAAATTTGGTGCATGAATGCAGTCTTAGATGTCTGATACACAGATGAATTCCATTAAAAATCAAAAGGCACTGAAAATACATAAAGCGACTTGACATTTCCACAAGCTAACCACAAAGTATCAGTCTCCGTATACAATCAAATTTGGTATATGGATGCAGTCTTAGATGTCTGATACACAATGAATTCCATTAAAAATCACAAGGCACTGAAAAAAGATAAAAGCGACTTGACTTTTCCACAAGCTAACCACAAAGTATCAGTCTCAGTATACAATCAAATTTGGTGCATGGATGCAGTCTTAGATGTCCGACACAGATGAATTCCATTAAAAATCACAAGGCACTGAAAATACATAAAGCGACTTGACATTTCCACAAGCTAACCAGAAAGTATAAGTCTCAGTATACAATCAAATTTGGTTATGGATGCAGTCTTAGATGTCCCACACACAATGAATTCCATTAAAAATCAAAAGGCACTGAAAATACATAAAAGCGACTTGACTTTTCCACAGGCTAATCACAAAGTATCAGTCTTAGTATAGAAAACAAATTTGGTTATGGATGCAGTCTTAGATGTCCCACACACAATGAATTCCATTAAAAATCAAAAGGCACTGAAAATACATAAAGCGACTTGAACTTTTTGTCATGTGCATTCGGAAGGATACGTCCTTGGGAAGATTATCATATTGTGCATGTGGATGAATTAGATGTCTGACACTCATCACTAAAAATACATCAGCAGCTTGACTTTTATACAAGCTAACCTCAAAGTATCAGTCTCAGTATAAAATCAAATTTGGTGCATGGATGCAGTCTTAGATGTCCGACACAGATGATTTCCATTAAAAATCACAAGGCACTGAAAATACATAAAAGCGACTTGACTTTTCCACAAGCTAACCACAAAGTATCAGTCTTAGTATAGAAAACAAATTTGGTGCATGGATGCAGTCTTAGATGTCCCACACACAATGAATTCCATTAAAAATCAAAAGGCACTGAAAATACATAAAAGCGACTTGACTTTTCCACAAGCTAACCACAAAGTATCAGTCTCAGTATACAAAACAAGTTTGGTTCATGGATGCGGTCTTAGATGTCCGATACACAATAAATTCCATTAAAAATCAAAAGGCACTGAAAATACATAAAAGCGACTTGACTTTTCCACAGGCTAACCACAAAGTATCAGTCTTAGAATAGAAAACAAATTTGGTTACGGATGCAGTCTTAGATGTCCCACACACAATGAATTCCATTAAAAATCAAAAGGCACTCAAAATACATAAAGCGACTTGAACTTTTTGTCATGTGCATTCGGAAGGATACGTCCTTGGGAAGATTATCATATTGTGCATGTGGATGAATTAGATGTCTGACACTCATCACTAAAAATACATCAGCAACTTGACTTTTATACAAGCTAACCTCAAAGTATCAGTCTCAGTATAAAATCAAATTTGGTGCATGGATGCAGTCTTAGATGTCTGATACACAATGATTTCCATTAAAAATCACAAGGCACTGAAAATACATAAAAGCGACTTGACTTTTCCACAGGCTAACCACAAAGTATCAGTCTTAGTATAGAAAACAAATTTGGTTATGGATGCAGTCTTAGATGTCCAACACACAATGAATTCCATTAAAAATCACAAGGCACTGAAAATACATAAAGCGACTTGAACTTTTTGTCATGTGCATTCGGAAGGATACGTCCTTGGGAAGATTATCATATTGTGCATGTGGATGAATTAGATGTCTGACACTCATCACTAAAAATACATCAGCAACTTGACTTTTATACAAGCTAACCTCAAAGTATCAGTCTCAGTATAAAATCAAATTTGGTGCATGGATGCAGTCTTAGATGTCTGATACACAATGATTTCCATTAAAAATCACAAGGCACTGAAAATACATAAAGCGACTTGACATTTCCACAAGCTAACCAGAAAGTATAAGTCTCAGTATACAATCAAATTTGGTGCATAGATGCAGTCTTAGATGTCCGACACAGATGATTTCCATTAAAAATCAAAAGGCACTGAAAATACATAAAAGCGACTTGACATTTCCACAAGCTAACCACAAAGTATCAGTCTCAGTATAGAAAACAAATTTGGTGCATTGATGCAGTCTTAGATGTCCAACACAGATGAATTCCATTAAAAATCAAAAGGCACTGAAAATACATAAAGCGACTTTAACTTTTTGTCATGTGCATTCGATAGGATACGTCCTTGGGAAGATTATCATATTGTGCATGTGGATGAATTAGATGTCTGACACTCATCACTAAAAATACATCAGCAACTTGACTTTTATACAAGCTAACCTCAAAGTATCAGTCTCAGTATACAATCAAATTTGGTGCATAGATGCAGTCTTAGATGTCCCACACAGATGATTTCCATTAAAAATCACAAGGCACTGAAAATACATAAAAGCGACTTGACATTTCCACAAGCTAACCACAAAGTATCAGTCTCAGTATACAAAACAAGTTTGGTGCATGGATGCGGTCTTAGATGTCCGATACACAATAAATTCCATTAAAAATCACAAGGCACTGAAAATACATAAAGCGTCTTGAACTTTTTGTCATGTGCATGACTTTAACATCTTCGGAAAGAAGCAATCCTCAGGACTATCATATTTATGTCTGACACTCATCACTGAAAATACATCAGCAACTTCAACTTTTCCACAAACTAACCTTAAATTCTCAGTCTCAGTATACAAAACAAATTTGGTGCATGAATGCAGTCTTAGATGTCTGATACACAGATGAATTCCATTAAAAATCAAAAGGCACTGAAAATACATAAAGCGACTTGACATTTCCACAAGCTAACCACAAAGTATCAGTCTCCGTATACAATCAAATTTGGTATATGGATGCAGTCTTAGATGTCTGATACACAATGAATTCCATTAAAAATCACAAGGCACTGAAAAAAGATAAAAGCGACTTGACTTTTCCACAAGCTAACCACAAAGTATCAGTCTCAGTATACAATCAAATTTGGTGCATGGATGCAGTCTTAGATGTCCGACACAGATGAATTCCATTAAAAATCACAAGGCACTGAAAATACATAAAGCGACTTGACATTTCCACAAGCTAACCAGAAAGTATAAGTCTCAGTATACAATCAAATTTGGTTATGGATGCAGTCTTAGATGTCCCACACACAATGAATTCCATTAAAAATCAAAAGGCACTGAAAATACATAAAAGCGACTTGACTTTTCCACAGGCTAATCACAAAGTATCAGTCTTAGTATAGAAAACAAATTTGGTTATGGATGCAGTCTTAGATGTCCCACACACAATGAATTCCATTAAAAATCAAAAGGCACTGAAAATACATAAAGCGACTTGAACTTTTTGTCATGTGCATTCGGAAGGATACGTCCTTGGGAAGATTATCATATTGTGCATGTGGATGAATTAGATGTCTGACACTCATCACTAAAAATACATCAGCAGCTTGACTTTTATACAAGCTAACCTCAAAGTATCAGTCTCAGTATAAAATCAAATTTGGTGCATGGATGCAGTCTTAGATGTCCGACACAGATGATTTCCATTAAAAATCACAAGGCACTGAAAATACATAAAAGCGACTTAACTTTTCCACAAGCTAACCACAAAGTATCAGTCTTAGTATAGAAAACAAATTTGGTGCATGGATGCAGTCTTAGATGTCCCACACACAATGAATTCCATTAAAAATCAAAAGGCACTGAAAATACATAAAAGCGACTTGACTTTTCCACAAGCTAACCACAAAGTATCAGTCTCAGTATACAAAACAAGTTTGGTTCATGGATGCGGTCTTAGATGTCCGATACACAATAAATTCCATTAAAAATCAAAAGGCACTGAAAATACATAAAAGCGACTTGACTTTTCCACAGGCTAACCACAAAGTATCAGTCTTAGAATAGAAAACAAATTTGGTTACGGATGCAGTCTTAGATGTCCCACACACAATGAATTCCATTAAAAATCAAAAGGCACTCAAAATACATAAAGCGACTTGAACTTTTTGTCATGTGCATTCGGAAGGATACGTCCTTGGGAAGATTATCATATTGTGCATGTGGATGAATTAGATGTCTGACACTCATCACTAAAAATACATCAGCAACTTGACTTTTATACAAGCTAACCTCAAAGTATCAGTCTCAGTATAAAATCAAATTTGGTGCATGGATGCAGTCTTAGATGTCTGATACACAATGATTTCCATTAAAAATCACAAGGCACTGAAAATACATAAAAGCGACTTGACTTTTCCACAGGCTAACCACAAAGTATCAGTCTTAGTATAGAAAACAAATTTGGTTATGGATGCAGTCTTAGATGTCCAACACACAATGAATTCCATTAAAAATCACAAGGCACTGAAAATACATAAAGCGACTTGAACTTTTTGTCATGTGCATTCGGAAGGATACGTCCTTGGGAAGATTATCATATTGTGCATGTGGATGAATTAGATGTCTGACACTCATCACTAAAAATACATCAGCAACTTGACTTTTATACAAGCTAACCTCAAAGTATCAGTCTCAGTATAAAATCAAATTTGGTGCATGGATGCAGTCTTAGATGTCTGATACACAATGATTTCCATTAAAAATCACAAGGCACTGAAAATACATAAAGCGACTTGACATTTCCACAAGCTAACCACAAAGTATCAGTCTCAGTATACAAAACAAGTTTGGTGCATGGATGCGGTCTTAGATGTCCGATACACAATAAATTCCATTAAAAATCACAAGGCACTGAAAATACATAAAGCGTCTTGAACTTTTTGTCATGTGCATGACTTTAACATCTTCGGAAAGAAGCAATCCTCAGGACTATCATATTTATGTCTGACACTCATCACTGAAAATACATCAGCAACTTCAACTTTTCCACAAACTAACCTTAAATTCTCAGTCTCAGTATACAAAACAAATTTGGTGCATGAATGCAGTCTTAGATGTCTGATACACAGATGAATTCCATTAAAAATCAAAAGGCACTGAAAATACATAAAGCGACTTGACATTTCCACAAGCTAACCACAAAGTATCAGTCACAGCATACAATCAAATTTGGTTATGGATGCAGTCTTAGATGTCCCACACACAATGAATTCCATTAAAAATCAAAAGGCACTGAAAATACATAAAAGCGACTTGACTTTTCCACAGGCTAACCACAAAGTATCAGTCTTAGTATAGAAAACAAATTTGGTTATGGATGCAGTCTTAGATGTCCCACACACAATGAATTCCATTAAAAATCAAAAGGCACTCAAAATACATAAAGCGACTTGAACTTTTTGTCATGTGCATTCGGAAGGATACGTCCTTGGGAAGATTATCATATTGTGCATGTGGATGAATTAGATGTCTGACACTCATCACTAAAAATACATCAGCAACTTGACTTTTATACAAGCTAACCTCAAAGTATCAGTCTCAGTATAAAATCAAATTTGGTGCATGGATGCAGTCTTAGATGTCTGATACACAATGATTTCCAATAAAAATCACAAGGCACTGTAAAATACATAAAGCGACTTGACATTTCCACAAGCTAACCAGAAAGTATAAGTCTCAGTATACAATCAAATTTGGTGCATAGATGCAGTCTTAGATGTCCGACACAGATGATTTCCATTAAAAATCACAAGGCACTGAAAATACATAAAAGCGACTTGACTTTTCAACAAGCTAACCACAAAGTATCAGTCTTAGTATACAAAACAAATTTGGTGCATGGATGCAGTCTTAGATGTCCCACACACAATGAATTCCATTAAAAATCACAAGGCACTGAAAATACATAAAAGCGACTTGACATTTCCACAAGCTAACCACAAAGTATCAGTCTCAGTATACAAAACAAGTTTGGTGCATGGATGCGGTCTTAGATGTCCGATACACAATAAATTCCATTAAAAATCACTAGGCACTGAAAATACATAAAGCGTCTTGAACTTTTTGTCATGTGCATGACTTTAACATCTTCGGAAAGAAGCAATCCTCAGGACTATCATATTTATGTCTGACACTCATCACTGAAAATACATCAGCAACTTCAACTTTTCCACAAACTAACCTTAAATTATCATTCTCAGCAAACAAAACAAATTTGGTGCATGAATGCAGTCTTAGATGTCCCACACACAATGAATTCCATTAAAAATCAAAAGGCAGTGAAAATACATAAAGCGACTTGACATTTCCACAAGCTAACCAGAAAGTATCCGTCTCAATATACAATTAAATTTGGTGCATGGATGCAGTCTTAGATGTCCGACACAGATGATTTCCATTAAAAATCACAAGGCACTGAAAATACATAAAAGCGACTTGACATTTCCACAAACTAACCAGAAAGTATCAGTCTTAGTATACAAAACAAATTTGGTGCATGGATGCAGTCTTAGATGTCCGACACACAATGAATTCCAATAACTTTCAAAAGGCACTGAAAATACATAAAGCGACTTGATTTTTCCACAGGCTAACCACAAAGTATCAGTCTCCGTATACAATCAAATTTGGTGCATATTATGCAGTCTTAGATGTCCCACACACAATGAATTCCATTAAAAATCAAAAGGCACTGAAAATACATAAAAGCGACTTAAGTTTTCAACAAGCTAACCACAAAGTATCAGTCTCCGTATACAATAAAATTTGGTGCATGGATGCAGTCTTAGATGTCTGATACACAATGAATTCCATTAAAAATCACAAGGCACTGAAAAAAGATAAAAGCGACTTGACTTTTCCACAAGCTAACCAGAAAGTATCAGTCTCCGTATACAATCAAATTTGGTGCATGGATGCAGTCTTAGATGTCCGACACAGATGAATTCCATTAAAAATCACAAGGCACTGAAAATACATAAAAGCGACTTGACTTTTCAACAAGCTAACCACAAAGTATCAGTCTTAGTATAGAAAACAAATTTGGTGCATGGATGCAGTCTTAGATGTCCCACACACAATGAATTCCATTAAAAATCAAAAGGCACTGAAAATACATAAAGCGACTTGACATTTCCACAAGCTAACCACAAAGTATCAGTCACAGCATACAATCAAATTTGGTTATGGATGCAGTCTTAGATGTCCCACACACAATGAATTCCATTAAAAATCAAAAGTCACTGAAAATACATAAAAGCGACTTGACTTTTCCACAGGCTAACCACAAAGTATCAGTCTTAGTATAGAAAACAAATTTGGTTATGGATGCAGTCTTAGATGTCCAACACACAATGAATTCCATTAAAAATCAAAAGGCACTCAAAATACATAAAGCGACATGAACTTTTTGTCATGTGCATTCCAAAGGATACGTCCTTGGGAAGATTATCATATTGTGCATGTGGATGAATTAGATGTCTGACACTCATCACTAAAAATACATCAGCAACTTGACTTTTATACAAGCTAACCTCAAAGTATCAGTCTCAGTATAAAATCAAATTTGGTGCATGGATGCAGTCTTAGATGTCTGATACACAATGATTTCCAATAAAAATCACAAGGCACTGTAAAATACATAAAGCGACTTGACATTTCCACAAGCTAACCAGAAAGTATAAGTCTCAGTATACAATCAAATTTGGTGCATAGATGCAGTCTTAGATGTCCGACACAGATGATTTCCATTAAAAATCAAAAGGCACTGAAAATACATAAAAGCGACTTGACATTTCCACAAGCTAACCACAAAGTATCAGTCTCAGTATAGAAAACAAATTTGGTGCATTGATGCAGTCTTAGATGTCCAACACAGATGAATTCCATTAAAAATCAAAAGGCACTGAAAATACATAAAGCGACTTTAACTTTTTGTCATGTGCATTCGATAGGATACGTCCTTGGGAAGATTATCATATTGTGCATGTGGATGAATTAGATGTCTGACACTCATCACTAAAAATACATCAGCAACTTGACTTTTATACAAGCTAACCTCAAAGTATCAGTCTCAGTATAAAATCAAATTTGGTGCATGGATGCAGTCTTAGATGTCTGATACACAATGATTTCCAATAAAAATCACAAGGCACTGTAAAATACATAAAGCGACTTGACATTTCCACAAGCTAACCAGAAAGTATAAGTCTCAGTATACAATCAAATTTGGTGCATAGATGCAGTCTTAGATGTCCGACACAGATGATTTCCATTAAAAATCACAAGGCACTGAAAATACATAAAAGCGACTTGACTTTTCAACAAGCTAACCACAAAGTATCAGTCTTAGTATAGAAAACAAATTTGGTGCATGGATGCAGTCTTAGATGTCCCACACACAATGAATTCCATTAAAAATCACAAGGCACTGAAAATACATAAAAGCGACTTGACTTTTCAACAAGCTAACCACAAAGTATCAGTCTTAGTATAGAAAACAAATTTGGTGCATGGATGCAGTCTTAGATGTCCCACACACAATGAATTCCATTAAAAATCACAAGGCACTGAAAATACATAAAAGCGACTTGACATTTCCACAAGCTAACCACAAAGTATCAGTCTCAGTATACAAAACAAGTTTGGTGCATGGATGCGGTCTTAGATGTCCGATACACAATAAATTCCATTAAAAATCACTAGGCACTGAAAATACATAAAGCGTCTTGAACTTTTTGTCATGTGCATGACTTTAACATCTTCGGAAAGAAGCAATCCTCAGGACTATCATATTTATGTCTGACACTCATCACTGAAAATACATCAGCAACTTCAACTTTTCCACAAACTAACCTTAAATTATCACTCTCAGCAAACAAAACAAATTTGGTGCATGAATGCAGTCTTAGATGTCCCACACACAATGAATTCCATTAAAAATCAAAAGGCAGTGAAAATACATAAAGCGACTTGACATTTCCACAAGCTAACCAGAAAGTATCCGTCTCAATATACAATTAAATTTGGTGCATGGATGCAGTCTTAGATGTCCGACACAGATGATTTCCATTAAAAATCACAAGGCACTGAAAATACATAAAAGCGACTTGACATTTCCACAAACTAACCAGAAAGTATCAGTCTTAGTATACAAAACAAATTTGGTGCATGGATGCAGTCTTAGATGTCCGACACACAATGAATTCCAATAACTTTCAAAAGGCACTGAAAATACATAAAGCGACTTGATTTTTCCACAGGCTAACCAGAAAGTATCAGTCTCCGTATACAATCAAATTTGGTGCATGGATGCAGTCTTAGATGTCTGACACAGATGAATTCCATTAAAAATCACAAGGCACTGAAAATACATAAAAGCGACTTGACTTTTCAACAAGCTAACCACAAAGTATCAGTCTTAGTATAGAAAACAAATTTGGTGCATGGATGCAGTCTTAGATGTCCCACACACAATGAATTCCATTAAAAATCAAAAGGCACTGAAAATACATAAAGCGACTTGACATTTCCACAAGCTAACCACAAAGTATCAGTCACAGCATACAATCAAATTTGGTTATGGATGCAGTCTTAGATGTCCCACACACAATGAATTCCATTAAAAATCAAAAGTCACTGAAAATACATAAAAGCGACTTGACTTTTCCACAGGCTAACCACAAAGTATCAGTCTTAGTATAGAAAACAAATTTGGTTATGGATGCAGTCTTAGATGTCCAACACACAATGAATTCCATTAAAAATCAAAAGGCACTCAAAATACATAAAGCGACATGAACTTTTTGTCATGTGCATTCCAAAGGATACGTCCTTGGGAAGATTATCATATTGTGCATGTGGATGAATTAGATGTCTGACACTCATCACTAAAAATACATCAGCAACTTGACTTTTATACAAGCTAACCTCAAAGTATCAGTCTCAGTATAAAATCAAATTTGGTGCATGGATGCAGTCTTAGATGTCTGATACACAATGATTTCCAATAAAAATCACAAGGCACTGTAAAATACATAAAGCGACTTGACATTTCCACAAGCTAACCAGAAAGTATAAGTCTCAGTATACAATCAAATTTGGTGCATAGATGCAGTCTTAGATGTCCGACACAGATGATTTCCATTAAAAATCAAAAGGCACTGAAAATACATAAAAGCGACTTGACATTTCCACAAGCTAACCACAAAGTATCAGTCTCAGTATAGAAAACAAATTTGGTGCATTGATGCAGTCTTAGATGTCCAACACAGATGAATTCCATTAAAAATCAAAAGGCACTGAAAATACATAAAGCGACTTTAACTTTTTGTCATGTGCATTCGATAGGATACGTCCTTGGGAAGATTATCATATTGTGCATGTGGATGAATTAGATGTCTGACAATCATCACTAAAAATACATCAGCAACTTGACTTTTATACAAGCTAACCTCAAAGTATCAGTCTCAGTATACAATCAAATTTGGTGCATAGATGCAGTCTTAGATGTCCGACACAGATGATTTCCATTAAAAATCACAAGGCACTGAAAATACATAAAAGCGACTTGACTTTTCAACAAGCTAACCACAAAGTATCAGTCTTAGTATAGAAAACAAATTTGGTGCATGGATGCAGTCTTAGATGTCCCACACACAATGAATTCCATTAAAAATCACAAGGCACTGAAAATACATAAAAGCGACTTGACATTTCCACAAGCTAACCACAAAGTATCAGTCTCAGTATACAAAACAAGTTTGGTGCATGGATGCGGTCTTAGATGTCCGATACACAATAAATTCCATTAAAAATCACTAGGCACTGAAAATACATAAAGCGTCTTGAACTTTTTGTCATGTGCATGACTTTAACATCTTCGGAAAGAAGCAATCCTCAGGACTATCATATTTATGTCTGACACTCATCACTGAAAATACATCAGCAACTTCAACTTTTCCACAAACTAACCTTAAATTATCATTCTCAGCATACAAAACAAATTTGGTGCATGAATGCAGTCTTAGATGTCCCACACACAATGAATTCCATTAAAAATCAAAAGGCAGTGAAAATACATAAAGCGACTTGACATTTCCACAAGCTAACCAGAAAGTATCCGTCTCAATATACAATTAAATTTGGTGCATAGATGCAGTCTTAGATGTCCGACACAGATGATTTCCATTAAAAATCACATGGCACTGAAAATACATAAAAGCGACTTGACATTTCCACAAACTAACCAGAAAGTATCAGTCTTAGTATACAAAACAAATTTGGTGCATGGATGCAGTCTTAGATGTCCGACACACAATGAATTCCAATAACTTTCAAAAGGCACTGAAAATACATAAAGCGACTTGATTTTTCCACAGGCTAACCACAAAGTATCAGTCTCCGTATACAATCAAATTTGGTGCATATTATGCAGTCTTAGATGTCCCACACACAATGAATTCCATTAAAAATCAAAAGGCACTGAAAATACATAAAAGCGACTTAAGTTTTCAACAAGCTAACCACAAAGTATCAGTCTCCGTATACAATAAAATTTGGTGCATGGATGCAGTCTTAGATGTCTGATACACAATGAATTCCATTAAAAATCACAAGGCACTGAAAAAAGATAAAAGCGACTTGACTTTTCCACAAGCTAACCAGAAAGTATCAGTCTCCGTATACAATCAAATTTGGTGCATGGATGCAGTCTTAGATGTCCGACACAGATGAATTCCATTAAAAATCACAAGGCACTGAAAATACATAAAAGCGACTTGACTTTTCAACAAGCTAACCACAAAGTATCAGTCTTAGTATAGAAAACAAATTTGGTGCATGGATGCAGTCTTAGATGTCCCACACACAATGAATTCCATTAAAAATCAAAAGGCACTGAAAATACATAAAGCGACTTGACATTTCCACAAGCTAACCACAAAGTATCAGTCACAGCATACAATCAAATTTGGTTATGGATGCAGTCTTAGATGTCCCACACACAATGAATTCCATTAAAAATCAAAAGGCACTGAAAATACATAAAAGCGACTTGACATTTCCACAGGCTAACCACAAAGTATCAGTCTTAGTATAGAAAAATAATTTGGTTATGGATGCAGTCTTAGATGTCCAACACACAATGAATTCCATTAAAAATCAAAAGGCACTCAAAATACATAAAGCGACATGAACTTTTTGTCATGTGCATTCCAAAGGATACGTCCTTGGGAAGATTATCATATTGTGCATGTGGATGAATTAGATGTCTGACACTCATCACTAAAAATACATCAGCAACTTGACTTTTATACAAGCTAACCTCAAAGTATCAGTCTTAGTATAAAATCAAATTTGGTGCATAGATGCAGTCTTAGATGTCCCACACAGATGATTTCCATTAAAAATCACAAGGCACTGAAAATACATAAAAGCGACTTGACATTTCCACAAGCTAACCACAAAGTATCAGTCTCAGTATACAAAACAAGTTTGGTGCATGGATGCGGTCTTAGATGTCCGATACACAATAAATTCCATTAAAAATCACAAGGCACTGAAAATACATAAAGTGTCTTGAACTTTTTGTCATGTGCATGACTTTAACATCTTCGGAAAGAAGCAATCCTCAGGACTATCATATTTATGTCTGACACTCATCACTGAAAATACATCAGCAACTTCAACTTTTCCACAAACTAACCTTAAATTCTCAGTCTCAGTATACAAAACAAATTTGGTGCATGAATGCAGTCTTAGATGTCTGATACACAGATGAATTCCATTAAAAATCAAAAGGCACTGAAAATACATAAAGCGACTTGACATTTCCACAAGCTAACCACAAAGTATCAGTCTCCGTATACAATCAAATTTGGTATATGGATGCAGTCTTAGATGTCTGATACACAATGAATTCCATTAAAAATCACAAGGCACTGAAAAAAGATAAAAGCGACTTGACTTTTCCACAAGCTAACCACAAAGTATCAGTCTCAGTATACAATCAAATTTGGTGCATGGATGCAGTCTTAGATGTCCGACACAGATGAATTCCATTAAAAATCACAAGGCACTGAAAATACATAAAGCGACTTGACATTTCCACAAGCTAACCAGAAAGTATAAGTCTCAGTATACAATCAAATTTGGTTATGGATGCAGTCTTAGATGTCCCACACACAATGAATTCCATTAAAAATCAAAAGGCACTGAAAATACATAAAAGCGACTTGACTTTTCCACAGGCTAATCACAAAGTATCAGTCTTAGTATAGAAAACAAATTTGGTTATGGATGCAGTCTTAGATGTCCCACACACAATGAATTCCATTAAAAATCAAAAGGCACTGAAAATACATAAAGCGACTTGAACTTTTTGTCATGTGCATTCGGAAGGATACGTCCTTGGGAAGATTATCATATTGTGCATGTGGATGAATTAGATGTCTGACACTCATCACTAAAAATACATCAGCAGCTTGACTTTTATACAAGCTAACCTCAAAGTATCAGTCTCAGTATAAAATCAAATTTGGTGCATGGATGCAGTCTTAGATGTCCGACACAGATGATTTCCATTAAAAATCACAAGGCACTGAAAATACATAAAAGCGACTTGACTTTTCCACAAGCTAACCACAAAGTATCAGTCTTAGTATAGAAAACAAATTTGGTGCATGGATGCAGTCTTAGATGTCCCACACACAATGAATTCCATTAAAAATCAAAAGGCACTGAAAATACATAAAAGCGACTTGACTTTTCCACAAGCTAACCACAAAGTATCAGTCTCAGTATACAAAACAAGTTTGGTTCATGGATGCGGTCTTAGATGTCCGATACACAATAAATTCCATTAAAAATCAAAAGGCACTGAAAATACATAAAAGCGACTTGACTTTTCCACAGGCTAACCACAAAGTATCAGTCTTAGAATAGAAAACAAATTTGGTTACGGATGCAGTCTTAGATGTCCCACACACAATGAATTCCATTAAAAATCACAAGGCACTGAAAATACATAAAGCGACTTGAACTTTTTGTCATGTGCATTCGGAAGGATACGTCCTTGGGAAGATTATCATATTGTGCATGTGGATGAATTAGATGTCTGACACTCATCACTAAAAATACATCAGCAACTTGACTTTTATACAAGCTAACCTCAAAGTATCAGTCTCAGTATAAAATCAAATTTGGTGCATGGATGCAGTCTTAGATGTCTGATACACAATGATTTCCATTAAAAATCACAAGGCACTGAAAATACATAAAGCGACTTGACATTTCCACAAGCTAACCACAAAGTATCAGTCTCAGTATACAAAACAAGTTTGGTGCATGGATGCGGTCTTAGATGTCCGATACACAATAAATTCCATTAAAAATCACAAGGCACTGAAAATACATAAAGCGTCTTGAACTTTTTGTCATGTGCATGACTTTAACATCTTCGGAAAGAAGCAATCCTCAGGACTATCATATTTATGTCTGACACTCATCACTGAAAATACATCAGCAACTTCAACTTTTCCACAAACTAACCTTAAATTCTCAGTCTCAGTATACAAAACAAATTTGGTGCATAAATGCAGTCTTGGATGTCTGATACACAGATGAATTCCATTAAAAATCAAAAGGCACTGAAAATACATAAAGCGACTTGACATTTCCACAAGCTAACCACAAAGTATCAGTCACAGCATACAATCAAATTTGGTTATGGATGCAGTCTTAGATGTCCCACACACAATGAATTCCATTAAAAATCAAAAGGCACTGAAAATACATAAAAGCGACTTGACTTTTCCACAGGCTAACCACAAAGTATCAGTCTTAGTATAGAAAACAAATTTGGTTATGGATGCAGTCTTAGATGTCCCACACACAATGAATTCCATTAAAAATCAAAAGGCACTCAAAATACATAAAGCGACTTGAACTTTTTGTCATGTGCATTCGGAAGGATACGTCCTTGGGAAGATTATCATATTGTGCATGTGGATGAATTAGATGTCTGACACTCATCACTAAAAATACATCAGCAACTTGACTTTTATACAAGCTAACCTCAAAGTATCAGTCTCAGTATAAAATCAAATTTGGTGCATGGATGCAGTCTTAGATGTCTGATACACAATGATTTCCAATAAAAATCACAAGGCACTGTAAAATACATAAAGCGACTTGACATTTCCACAAGCTAACCAGAAAGTATAAGTCTCAGTATACAATCAAATTTGGTGCATAGATGCAGTCTTAGATGTCCGACACAGATGATTTCCATTAAAAATCAAAAGGCACTGAAAATACATAAAAGCGACTTGACTTTCCACAAGCTAACCACAAAGTATCAGTCTCAGTATAGAAAACAAATTTGGTGCATTGATGCAGTCTTAGATGTCCAACACAGATGAATTCCATTAAAAATCAAAAGGCACTGAAAATACATAAAGCGACTTGAACTTTTTGTCATGTGCATTCGATAGGATACGTCCTTGGGAAGATTATCATATTGTGCATGTGGATGAATTAGATGTCTGACACTCATCACTAAAAATACATCAGCAACTTGACTTTTATACAAGCTAACCTCAAAGTATCAGTCTCAGTATACAATCAAATTTGGTGCATAGATGCAGTCTTAGATGTCCGACACAGATGATTTCCATTAAAAATCAAAAGGCACTGAAAATACATAAAAGCGACTTGACTTTTCAACAAGCTAACCACAAAGTATCAGTCTTAGTATAGAAAACAAATTTGGTGCATGGATGCAGTCTTAGATGTCCCACACACAATGAATTCCATTAAAAATCACAAGGCACTGAAAATACATAAAAGCGACTTGACATTTCCACAAGCTAACCACAAAGTATCAGTCTCAGTATACAAAACAAGTTTGGTGCATGGATGCGGTCTTAGATGTCCGATACACAATAAATTCCATTAAAAATCACTAGGCACTGAAAATACATAAAGCGTCTTGAACTTTTTGTCATGTGCATGACTTTAACATCTTCGGAAAGAAGCAATCCTCAGGACTATCATATTTATGTCTGACACTCATCACTGAAAATACATCAGCAACTTCAACTTTTCCACAAACTAACCTTAAATTATCATTCTCAGCATACAAAACAAATTTGGTGCATGAATGCAGTCTTAGATGTCCCACACACAATGAATTCCATTAAAAATCAAAAGGCAGTGAAAATACATAAAGCGACTTGACATTTCCACAAGCTAACCAGAAAGTATCCGTCTCAATATACAATTAAATTTGGTGCATGGATGCAGTCTTAGATGTCCGACACAGATGATTTCCATTAAAAATCACAAGGCACTGAAAATACATAAAAGCGACTTGACATTTCCACAAGCTAACCACAAAGTATCAGTCTCAGTATACAAAACAAATTTGGTGCATGGATGCAGTCTTAGATGTCCCACACACAATGAATTCCAATAACTTTCAAAAGGCACTGAAAATACATAAAGCGACTTGATTTTTCCACAGGCTAACCACAAAGTATCAGTCTCCGTATACAATCAAATTTGGTGCATATTATGCAGTCTTAGATGTCCCACACACAATGAATTCCATTAAAAATCAAAAGGCACTGAAAATACATAAAAGCGACTTAAGTTTTCAACAAGCTAACCACAAAGTATCAGTCTCCGTATACAATAAAATTTGGTGCATGGATGCAGTCTTAGATGTCTGATACACAATGAATTCCATTAAAAATCACAAGGCACTGAAAATACATAAAAGCGACTTAAGTTTCCAGAAGCTAACCACAAAGTATCAGTCTCCGTATACAATCAAATTTGGTGCATGGATGCAGTCTTAGATGTCCGACACAGATGAATTCCATTAAAAATCACAAGGCACTGAAAATACATAAAAGCGACTTGACTTTTCAACAAGCTAACCACAAAGTATCAGTCTTAGTATAGAAAACAAATTTGGTGCATGGATGCAGTCTTAGATGTCCCACACACAATGAATTCCATTAAAAATCAAAAGGCACTGAAAATACATAAAGCGACTTGACATTTCCACAAGCTAACCACAAAGTATCAGTCTCAGTATACAAAACAAGTTTGGTGCATGGATGCGGTCTTAGATGTCCGATACACAATAAATTCCATTAAAAATCACTAGGCACTGAAAATACATAAAGCGTCTTGAACTTTTTGTCATGTGCATGACTTTAACATCTTCGGAAAGAAGCAATCCTCAGGACTATCATATTTATGTCTGACACTCATCACTGAAAATACATCAGCAACTTCAACTTTTCCACAAACTAACCTTAAATTATCATTCTCAGCATACAAAACAAATTTGGTGCATGAATGCAGTCTTAGATGTCCCACACACAATGAATTCCATTAAAAATCAAAAGGCAGTGAAAATACATAAAGCGACTTGACATTTCCACAAGCTAACCAGAAAGTATCCGTCTCAGTATACAATTAAATTTGGTGCATGGATGCAGTCTTAGATGTCCGACACAGATGATTTCCATTAAAAATCACAAGGCACTGAAAATACATAAAAGCGACTTGACATTTCCACAAACTAACCAGAAAGTATCAGTCTTAGTATACAAAACAAATTTGGTGCATGGATGCAGTCTTAGATGTCCGACACACAATGAATTCCAATAACTTTCAAAAGCCACTGAAAATACATAAAGCGACTTGATTTTTCCACAGGCTAACCACAAAGTATCAGTCTCCGTATACAATCAAATTTGGTGCATATTATGCAGTCTTAGATGTCCCACACACAATGAATTCCATTAAAAATCAAAAGGCACTGAAAATACATAAAAGCGACTTAAGTTTTCAACAAGCTAACCACAAAGTATCAGTCTCCGTATACAATAAAATTTGGTGCATGGATGCAGTCTTAGATGTCTGATACACAATGAATTCCATTAAAAATCACAAGGCACTGAAAAAAGATAAAAGCGACTTGACTTTTCCACAAGCTAACCAGAAGGTATCAGTCTCCGTATACAATCAAATTTGGTGCATGGATGCAGTCTTAGATGTCCGACACAGATGAATTCCATTAAAAATCACAAGGCACTGAAAATACATAAAAGCGACTTGACTTTTCCACAGGCTAACCACAAAGTATCAGTCTTAGTATAGAAAACAAATTTGGTTATGGATGCAGTCTTAGATGTCCAACACACAATGAATTCCATTAAAAATCACAAGGCACTGAAAATACATAAAGCGACTTGAACTTTTTGTCATGTGCATTCGGAAGGATACGTCCTTGGGAAGATTATCATATTGTGCATGTGGATGAATTAGATGTCTGACACTCATCACTAAAAATACATCAGCAACTTGACTTTTATACAAGCTAACCTCAAAGTATCAGTCTCAGTATAAAATCAAATTTGGTGCATGGATGCAGTCTTAGATGTCCGACACAGATGATTTCCATTAAAAATCAAAAGGCACTGAAAATACATAAAAGCGACTTGACTTTTCAACAAGCTAACCACAAAGTATCAGTCTTAGTATAGAAAACAAATTTGGTGCATGGATGCAGTCTTAGATGTCCCACACACAATGAATTCCATTAAAAATCACAAGGCACTGAAAATACATAAAAGCGACTTGACATTTCCACAAGCTAACCACAAAGTATCAGTCTCAGTATACAAAACAAGTTTGGTGCATGGATGCGGTCTTAGATGTCCGATACACAATAAATTCCATTAAAAATCACTAGGCACTGAAAATACATAAAGCGTCTTGAACTTTTTGTCATGTGCATGACTTTAACATCTTCGGAAAGAAGCAATCCTCAGGACTATCATATTTATGTCTGACACTCATCACTGAAAATACATCAGCAACTTCAACTTTTCCACAAACTAACCTTAAATTCTCAGTCTCAGTATACAAAACAAATTTGGTGCATGAATGCAGTCTTAGATGTCTGATACACAGATGAATTCCATTAAAAATCAAAAGGCACTGAAAATACATAAAGCGACTTGACATTTCCACAAGCTAACCACAAAGTATCAGTCTCCGTATACAATCAAATTTGGTATATGGATGCAGTCTTAGATGTCTGATACACAATGAATTCCATTAAAAATCACAAGGCACTGAAAAAAGATAAAAGCGACTTGACTTTTCCACAAGCTAACCAGAAGGTATCAGTCTCCGTATACAATCAAATTTGGTGCATGGATGCAGTCTTAGATGTCCGACACAGATGAATTCCATTAAAAATCACAAGGCACTAAAAATACATAAAAGCGACTTGACTTTTCCACAAGCTAACCACAAAGTATCAGTCTTAGTATAGAAAACAAATTTGGTGCATGGATGCAGTCTTAGATGTCCCACACACAATGAATTCCATTAAAAATCAAAAGGCACTGAAAATACATAAAGCGACTTGACATTTCCACAAGCTAACCACAAAGTATCAGTCACAGCATACAATCAAATTTGGTTATGGATGCAGTCTTAGATGTCCCACACACAATGAATTCCATTAAAAATCAAAAGGCACTGAAAATACATAAAAGCGACTTGACTTTTCCACAGGCTAACCACAAAGTATCAGTCTTAGTATAGAAAACAAATTTGGTTATGGATGCAGTCTTAGATGTCCAACACACAATGAATTCCATTAAAAATCAAAAGGCACTCAAAATACATAAAGCGACATGAACTTTTTGTCATGTGCATTCGATAGGATACGTCCTTGGGAAGATTATCATATTGTGCATGTGGATGAATTAGATGTCTGACACTCATCACTAAAAATACATCAGCAACTTGACTTTTATACAAGCTAACCTCAAAGTATCAGTCTCAGTATACAATCAAATTTGGTGCATAGATGCAGTCTTAGATGTCCGACACAGATGATTTCCATTAAAAATCACAAGGCACTGAAAATACATAAAAGCGACTTGACATTTCCACAAGCTAACCACAAAGTATCAGTCTCAGTATACAAAACAAGTTTGGTGCATGGATGCGGTCTTAGATGTCCGATACACAATAAATTCCATTAAAAATCACAAGGCACTGAAAATACATAAAGCGTCTTGAACTTTTTGTCATGTGCATGACTTTAACATCTTCGGAAAGAAGCAATCCTCAGGACTATCATATTTATGTCTGACACTCATCACTGAAAATACATCAGCAACTTCAACTTTTCCACAAACTAACCTTAAATTCTCAGTCTCAGTATACAAAACAAATTTGGTGCATGAATGCAGTCTTAGATGTCTGATACACAGATGAATTCCATTAAAAATCAAAAGGCACTGAAAATACATAAAGCGACTTGACATTTCCACAAGCTAACCACAAAGTATCAGTCTCCGTATACAATCAAATTTGGTATATGGATGCAGTCTTAGATGTCTGATACACAATGAATTCCATTAAAAATCACAAGGCACTGAAAAAAGATAAAAGCGACTTGACTTTTCCACAAGCTAACCACAAAGTATCAGTCTCAGTATACAATCAAATTTGGTGCATGGATGCAGTCTTAGATGTCCGACACAGATGAATTCCATTAAAAATCACAAGGCACTGAAAATACATAAAGCGACTTGACATTTCCACAAGCTAACCAGAAAGTATAAGTCTCAGTATACAATCAAATTTGGTTATGGATGCAGTCTTAGATGTCCCACACACAATGAATTCCATTAAAAATCAAAAGGCACTGAAAATACATAAAAGCGACTTGACTTTTCCACAGGCTAATCACAAAGTATCAGTCTTAGTATAGAAAACAAATTTGGTTATGGATGCAGTCTTAGATGTCCCACACACAATGAATTCCATTAAAAATCAAAAGGCACTGAAAATACATAAAGCGACTTGAACTTTTTGTCATGTGCATTCGGAAGGATACGTCCTTGGGAAGATTATCATATTGTGCATGTGGATGAATTAGATGTCTGACACTCATCACTAAAAATACATCAGCAGCTTGACTTTTATACAAGCTAACCTCAAAGTATCAGTCTCAGTATAAAATCAAATTTGGTGCATGGATGCAGTCTTAGATGTCCGACACAGATGATTTCCATTAAAAATCACAAGGCACTGAAAATACATAAAAGCGACTTGACTTTTCCACAAGCTAACCACAAAGTATCAGTCTTAGTATAGAAAACAAATTTGGTGCATGGATGCAGTCTTAGATGTCCCACACACAATGAATTCCATTAAAAATCACAAGGCACTGAAAATACATAAAAGCGACTTGACTTTTCCACAAGCTAACCACAAAGTATCAGTCTCAGTATACAAAACAAGTTTGGTTCATGGATGCGGTCTTAGATGTCAGATACACAATAAATTCCATTAAAAATCAAAAGGCACTGAAAATACATAAAAGCGACTTGACTTTTCCACAGGCTAACCACAAAGTATCAGTCTTAGTATAGAAAACAAATTTGGTTACGGATGCAGTCTTAGATGTCCCACACACAATGAATTCCATTAAAAATCAAAAGGCACTCAAAATACATAAAGCGACTTGAACTTTTTGTCATGTGCATTCGGAAGGATACGTCCTTGGGAAGATTATCATATTGTGCATGTGGATGAATTAGATGTCTGACACTCATCACTAAAAATACATCAGCAACTTGACTTTTATACAAGCTAACCTCAAAGTATCAGTCTCAGTATAAAATCAAATTTGGTGCATGGATGCAGTCTTAGATGTCTGATACACAATGATTTCCATTAAAAATCACAAGGCACTGAAAATACATAAAAGCGACTTGACTTTTCCACAGGCTAACCACAAAGTATCAGTCTTAGTATAGAAAACAAATTTGGTTATGGATGCAGTCTTAGATGTCCAACACACAATGAATTCCATTAAAAATCACAAGGCACTGAAAATACATAAAGCGACTTGAACTTTTTGTCATGTGCATTCGGAAGGATACGTCCTTGGGAAGATTATCATATTGTGCATGTGGATGAATTAGATGTCTGACACTCATCACTAAAAATACATCAGCAACTTGACTTTTATACAAGCTAACCTCAAAGTATCAGTCTCAGTATAAAATCAAATTTGGTGCATGGATGCAGTCTTAGATGTCCGACACAGATGATTTCCATTAAAAATCAAAAGGCACTGAAAATACATAAAAGCGACTTGACTTTTCAACAAGCTAACCACAATGTATCAGTCTTAGTATAGAAAACAAATTTGGTGCATGGATGCAGTCTTAGATGTCCCACACACAATGAATTCCATTAAAAATCACAAGGCACTGAAAATACATAAAAGCGACTTGACATTTCCACAAGCTAACCACAAAGTATCAGTCTCAGTATACAAAACAAGTTTGGTGCATGGATGCGGTCTTAGATGTCCGATACACAATAAATTCCATTAAAAATCACTAGGCACTGAAAATACATAAAGCGTCTTGAACTTTTTGTCATGTGCATGACTTTAACATCTTCGGAAAGAAGCAATCCTCAGGACTATCATATTTATGTCTGACACTCATCACTGAAAATACATCAGCAACTTCATCTTTTCCACAAACTAACCTTAAATTATCATTCTCAGCATACAAAACAAATTTGGTGCATGAATGCAGTCTTAGATGTCCCACACACAATGAATTCCATTAAAAATCAAAAGGCAGTGAAAATACATAAAGCGACTTGACATTTCCACAAGCTAACCAGAAAGTATCCGTCTCAATATACAATTAAATTTGGTGCATGGATGCAGTCTTAGATGTCCGACACAGATGATTTCCATTAAAAATCACAAGGCACTGAAAATACATAAAAGCGACTTGACATTTCCACAAGCTAACCACAAAGTATCAGTCTCAGTATAGAAAACAAATTTGGTGCATGGATGCAGTCTTAGATGTCCCACACACAATGAATTCCAATAACTTTCAAAAGGCACTGAAAATACATAAAGCGACTTGATTTTTCCACAGGCTAACCACAAAGTATCAGTCTCCGTATACAATCAAATTTGGTGCATATTATGCAGTCTTAGATGTCCCACACACAATGAATTCCATTAAAAATCAAAAGGCACTGAAAATACATAAAAGCGACTTAAGTTTTCAACAAGCTAACCACAAAGTATCAGTCTCCGTATACAATAAAATTTGGTGCATGGATGCAGTCTTAGATGTCTGATACACAATGAATTCCATTAAAAATCACAAGGCACTGAAAATACATAAAAGCGACTTAAGTTTCCAGAAGCTAACCACAAAGTATCAGTCTCCGTATACAATCAAATTTGGTGCATGGATGCAGTCTTAGATGTCCGACACAGATGAATTCCATTAAAAATCACAAGGCACTGAAAATACATAAAAGCGACTTGACTTTTCAACAAGCTAACCACAAAGTATCAGTCTTAGTATAGAAAACAAATTTGGTGCATGGATGCAGTCTTAGATGTCCCACACACAATGAATTCCATTAAAAATCAAAAGGCACTGAAAATACATAAAGCGACTTGACATTTCCACAAGCTAACCACAAAGTATCAGTCTCAGTATACAAAACAAGTTTGGTGCATGGATGCGGTCTTAGATGTCCGATACACAATAAATTCCATTAAAAATCACTAGGCACTGAAAATACATAAAGCGTCTTGAACTTTTTGTCATGTGCATGACTTTAACATCTTCGGAAAGAAGCAATCCTCAGGACTATCATATTTATGTCTGACACTCATCACTGAAAATACATCAGCAACTTCAACTTTTCCACAAACTAACCTTAAATTATCATTCTCAGCATACAAAACAAATTTGGTGCATGAATGCAGTCTTAGATGTCCCACACACAATGAATTGCATTAAAAATCAAAAGGCAGTGAAAATACATAAAGCGACTTGACATTTCCACAAGCTAACCAGAAAGTATCCGTCTCAGTATACAATTAAATTTGGTGCATGGATGCAGTCTTAGATGTCCGACACAGATGATTTCCATTAAAAATCACAAGGCACTGAAAATACATAAAAGCGACTTGACATTTCCACAAACTAACCAGAAAGTATCAGTCTTAGTATACAAAACAAATTTGGTGCATGGATGCAGTCTTAGATGTCCGACACACAATGAATTCCAATAACTTTCAAAAGGCACTGAAAATACATAAAGCGACTTGATTTTTCCACAGGCTAACCACAAAGTATCAGTCTCCGTATACAATCAAATTTGGTGCATATTATGCAGTCTTAGATGTCCCACACACAATGAATTCCATTAAAAATCAAAAGGCACTGAAAATACATAAAAGCGACTTAAGTTTTCAACAAGCTAACCACAAAGTATCAGTCTCCGTATACAATAAAATTTGGTGCATGGATGCAGTCTTAGATGTCTGATACACAATGAATTCCATTAAAAATCACAAGGCACTGAAAAAAGATAAAAGCGACTTGACTTTTCCACAAGCTAACCAGAAAGTATCAGTCTCCGTATACAATCAAATTTGGTGCATGGATGCAGTCTTAGATGTCCGACACAGATGAATTCCATTAAAAATCACAAGGCACTGAAAATACATAAAGCGACTTGACATTTCCACAAGCTAACCAGAAAGTATAAGTCTCAGTATACAATCAAATTTGGTTATGGATGCAGTCTTAGATGTCCCACACACAATGAATTCCATTAAAAATCAAAAGGCACTGAAAATACATAAAAGCGACTTGACTTTTCCACAGGCTAATCACAAAGTATCAGTCTTAGTATAGAAAACAAATTTGGTTATGGATGCAGTCTTAGATGTCCCACACACAATGAATTCCATTAAAAATCAAAAGGCACTCAAAATACATAAAGCGACTTGAACTTTTTGTCATGTGCATTCGGAAGGATACGTCCTTGGGAAGATTATCATATTGTGCATGTGGATGAATTAGATGTCTGACACTCATCACTAAAAATACATCAGCAGCTTGACTTTTATACAAGCTAACCTCAAAGTATCAGTCTCAGTATAAAATCAAATTTGGTGCATGGATGCAGTCTTAGATGTCCGACACAGATGATTTCCATTAAAAATCACAAGGCACTGAAAATACATAAAAGCGACTTGACTTTTCCACAAGCTAACCACAAAGTATCAGTCTTAGTATAGAAAACAAATTTGGTGCATGGATGCAGTCTTAGATGTCCCACACACAATGAATTCCATTAAAAATCACAAGGCACTGAAAATACATAAAAGCGACTTGACTTTTCCACAAGCTAACCACAAAGTATCAGTCTCAGTATACAAAACAAGTTTGGTTCATGGATGCGGTCTTAGATGTCAGATACACAATAAATTCCATTAAAAATCAAAAGGCACTGAAAATACATAAAAGCGACTTGACTTTTCCACAGGCTAACCACAAAGTATCAGTCTTAGTATAGAAAACAAATTTGGTTACGGATGCAGTCTTAGATGTCCCACACACAATGAATTCCATTAAAAATCAAAAGGCACTCAAAATACATAAAGCGACTTGAACTTTTTGTCATGTGCATTCGGAAGGATACGTCCTTGGGAAGATTATCATATTGTGCATGTGGATGAATTAGATGTCTGACACTCATCACTAAAAATACATCAGCAACTTGACTTTTATACAAGCTAACCTCAAAGTATCAGTCTCAGTATAAAATCAAATTTGGTGCATGGATGCAGTCTTAGATGTCTGATACACAATGATTTCCATTAAAAATCACAAGGCACTGAAAATACATAAAAGCGACTTGACTTTTCCACAGGCTAACCACAAAGTATCAGTCTTAGTATAGAAAACAAATTTGGTTATGGATGCAGTCTTAGATGTCCAACACACAATGAATTCCATTAAAAATCACAAGGCACTGAAAATACATAAAGCGACTTGAACTTTTTGTCATGTGCATTCGGAAGGATACGTCCTTGGGAAGATTATCATATTGTGCATGTGGATGAATTAGATGTCTGACACTCATCACTAAAAATACATCAGCAACTTGACTTTTATACAAGCTAACCTCAAAGTATCAGTCTCAGTATAAAATCAAATTTGGTGCATGGATGCAGTCTTAGATGTCCGACACAGATGATTTCCATTAAAAATCAAAAGGCACTGAAAATACATAAAAGCGACTTGACATTTCCACAAGCTAACCACAAAGTATCAGTCTCAGTATACAAAACAAGTTTGGTGCATGGATGCGGTCTTAGATGTCCGATACACAATAAATTCCATTAAAAATCACTAGGCACTGAAAATACATAAAGCGTCTTGAACTTTTTGTCATGTGCATGACTTTAACATCTTCGGAAAGAAGCAATCCTCAGGACTATCATATTTATGTCTGACACTCATCACTGAAAATACATCAGCAACTTCATCTTTTCCACAAACTAACCTTAAATTATCATTCTCAGCATACAAAACAAATTTGGTGCATGAATGCAGTCTTAGATGTCCCACACACAATGAATTCCATTAAAAATCAAAAGGCAGTGAAAATACATAAAGCGACTTGACATTTCCACAAGCTAACCAGAAAGTATCCGTCTCAATATACAATTAAATTTGGTGCATGGATGCAGTCTTAGATGTCCGACACAGATGATTTCCATTAAAAATCACAAGGCACTGAAAATACATAAAAGCGACTTGACATTTCCACAAGCTAACCACAAAGTATCAGTCTCAGTATAGAAAACAAATTTGGTGCATGGATGCAGTCTTAGATGTCCCACACACAATGAATTCCAATAACTTTCAAAAGGCACTGAAAATACATAAAGCGACTTGATTTTTCCACAGGCTAACCACAAAGTATCAGTCTCCGTATACAATCAAATTTGGTGCATATTATGCAGTCTTAGATGTCCCACACACAATGAATTCCATTAAAAATCAAAAGGCACTGAAAATACATAAAAGCGACTTAAGTTTTCAACAAGCTAACCACAAAGTATCAGTCTCCGTATACAATAAAATTTGGTGCATGGATGCAGTCTTAGATGTCTGATACACAATGAATTCCATTAAAAATCACAAGGCACTGAAAATACATAAAAGCGACTTAAGTTTCCAGAAGCTAACCACAAAGTATCAGTCTCCGTATACAATCAAATTTGGTGCATGGATGCAGTCTTAGATGTCCGACACAGATGAATTCCATTAAAAATCACAAGGCACTGAAAATACATAAAAGCGACTTGACTTTTCAACAAGCTAACCACAAAGTATCAGTCTTAGTATAGAAAACAAATTTGGTGCATGGATGCAGTCTTAGATGTCCCACACACAATGAATTCCATTAAAAATCAAAAGGCACTGAAAATACATAAAAGCGACTTGACATTTCCACAAGCTAACCACAAAGTATCAGTCTCAGTATACAAAACAAGTTTGGTGCATGGATGCGGTCTTAGATGTCCGATACACAATAAATTCCATTAAAAATCACTAGGCACTGAAAATACATAAAGCGTCTTGAACTTTTTGTCATGTGCATGACTTTAACATCTTCGGAAAGAAGCAATCCTCAGGACTATCATATTTATGTCTGACACTCATCACTGAAAATACATCAGCAACTTCAACTTTTCCACAAACTAACCTTAAATTATCATTCTCAGCATACAAAACAAATTTGGTGCATGAATGCAGTCTTAGATGTCCCACACACAATGAATTGCATTAAAAATCAAAAGGCAGTGAAAATACATAAAGCGACTTGACATTTCCACAAGCTAACCAGAAAGTATCCGTCTCAGTATACAATTAAATTTGGTGCATGGATGCAGTCTTAGATGTCCGACACAGATGATTTCCATTAAAAATCACAAGGCACTGAAAATACATAAAAGCGACTTGACATTTCCACAAACTAACCAGAAAGTATCAGTCTTAGTATACAAAACAAATTTGGTGCATGGATGCAGTCTTAGATGTCCGACACACAATGAATTCCAATAACTTTCAAAAGGCACTGAAAATACATAAAGCGACTTGATTTTTCCACAGGCTAACCACAAAGTATCAGTCTCCGTATACAATCAAATTTGGTGCATATTATGCAGTCTTAGATGTCCCACACACAATGAATTCCATTAAAAATCAAAAGGCACTGAAAATACATAAAAGCGACTTAAGTTTTCAACAAGCTAACCACAAAGTATCAGTCTCCGTATACAATAAAATTTGGTGCATGGATGCAGTCTTAGATGTCTGATACACAATGAATTCCATTAAAAATCACAAGGCACTGAAAAAAGATAAAAGCGACTTGACTTTTCCACAAGCTAACCAGAAAGTATCAGTCTCCGTATACAATCAAATTTGGTGCATGGATGCAGTCTTAGATGTCCGACACAGATGAATTCCATTAAAAATCACAAGGCACTGAAAATACATAAAAGCGACTTGACTTTTCAACAAGCTAACCACAAAGTATCAGTCTTAGTATAGAAAACAAATTTGGTGCATGGATGCAGTCTTAGATGTCCCACACACAATGAATTCCATTAAAAATCAAAAGGCACTGAAAATACATAAAGCGACTTGACATTTCCACAAGCTAACCACAAAGTATCAGTCACAGCATACAATCAAATTTGGTTATGGATGCAGTCTTAGATGTCCCACACACAATGAATTCCATTAAAAATCAAAAGGCACTGAAAATACATAAAAGCGACTTGACTTTTCCACAGGCTAACCACAAAGTATCAGTCTTAGTATAGAAAACAAATTTGGTTATGGATGCAGTCTTAGATGTCCAACACACAATGAATTCCATTAAAAATCAAAAGGCACTCAAAATACATAAAGCGACATGAACTTTTTGTCATGTGCATTCGATAGGATACGTCCTTGGGAAGATTATCATATTGTGCATGTGGATGAATTAGATGTCTGACACTCATCACTAAAAATACATCAGCAACTTGACTTTTATACAAGCTAACCTCAAAGTATCAGTCTCAGTATACAATCAAATTTGGTGCATAGATGCAGTCTTAGATGTCCGACACAGATGATTTCCATTAAAAATCACAAGGCACTGAAAATACATAAAAGCGACTTGACTTTTCCACAAGCTAACCACAAAGTATCAGTCTTAGTATAGAAAACAAATTTGGTGCATGGATGCAGTCTTAGATGTCCCACACACAATGAATTCCATTAAAAATCACAAGGCACTGAAAATACATAAAAGCGACTTGACATTTCCACAAGCTAACCACAAAGTATCAGTCTCAGTATACAAAACAAGTTTGGTGCATGGATGCGGTCTTAGATGTCTGATACACAATGAATTCCATTAAAAATCACAAGGCACTGAAAAAAGATAAAAGCGACTTGACTTTTCCACAAGCTAACCACAAAGTATCAGTCTCCGTATACAATCAAATTTGGTTATGGATGCAGTCTTAGATGTCCGACACAGATGAATTCCATTAAAAATCAAAAGGCACTGAAAATACATAAAAGCGACTTGACTTTTCCACAGGCTAACCACAAAGTATCAGTCTTAGTATAGAAAACAAATTTGGTTACGGATGCAGTCTTAGATGTCCCACACACAATGAATTCCATTAAAAATCAAAAGGCACTGAAAATACATAAAGCGACTTGAACTTTTTGTCATGTGCATTCCAAAGGATACGTCCTTGGGAAGATTATCATATTGTGCATGTGGATGAATTAGATGTCTGACACTCATCACTAAAAATACATCAGCAACTTGACTTTTATACAAGCTAACCTCAAAGTATCAGTCTCAGTATAAAATCAAATTTGGTGCATGGATGCAGTCTTAGATGTCTGATACACAATGATTTCCATTAAAAATCACAAGGCACTGAAAATACATAAAGCGACTTGACATTTCCACAAGCTAACCAGAAAGTATAAGTCTCAGTATACAATCAAATTTGGTGCATAGATGCAGTCTTAGATGTCCGACACAGATGATTTCCATTAAAAATCACAAGGCACTGAAAATACATAAAAGCGACTTGACATTTCCACAAGCTAACCAGAAAGTATCAGTCTCAGTATAGAAAACAAATTTGGTGCATTGATGCAGTCTTAGATGTCCAACACAGATGAATTCCATTAAAAATCAAAAGGCACTCAAAATACATAAAGCGACTTGAACTTTTTGTCATGTGCATTCGATAGGATACGTCCTTGGGAAGAATATCATATTGTGCATGTGGATGAATTAGATGTCTGACACTCATCACTAAAAATACATCAGCAACTTCAACTTTTCCACAAACTAACCTTAAATTATCATTCTCAGCATACAAAACAAATTTGGTGCATGAATGCAGTCTTAGATGTCCCACACACAATGAATTCCATTAAAAATCAAAAGGCAGTGAAAATACATAAAGCGACTTGACATTTCCACAAGCTAACCAGAAAGTATCCGTCTCAATATACAATTAAATTTGGTGCATGGATGCAGTCTTAGATGTCCGACACAGATGATTTCCATTAAAAATCACAAGGCACTGAAAATACATAAAAGCGACTTGACATTTCCACAAACTAACCAGAAAGTATCAGTCTTAGTATACAAAACAAATTTGGTGCATGGATTCAGTCTTAGATGTCCGACACACAATGAATTCCAATAACTTTCAAAAGGCACTGAAAATACATAAAGCGACTTGATTTTTCCACAGGCTAACCACAAAGTATCAGTCTCCGTATACAATCAAATTTGGTGCATATTATGCAGTCTTAGATGTCCCACACACAATGAATTCCATTAAAAATCAAAAGGCACTGAAAATACATAAAAGCGACTTAACTTTTCAACAAGCTAACCACAAAGTATCAGTCTCCGTATACAATAAAATTTGGTGCATGGATGCAGTCTTAGATGTCTGATACACAATGAATTCCATTAAAAATCACAAGGCACTGAAAAAAGATAAAAGCGACTTGACTTTTCCACAAGCTAACCACAAAGTATCAGTCTCCGTATACAATCAAATTTGGTTATGGATGCAGTCTTAGATGTCCGACACAGATGAATTCCATTAAAAATCAAAAGGCACTGAAAATACATAAAAGCGACTTGACTTTTCCACAGGCTAACCACAAAGTATCAGTCTTAGTATAGAAAACAAATTTGGTTACGGATGCAGTCTTAGATGTCCCACACACAATGAATTCCATTAAAAATCAAAAGGCACTCAAAATACATAAAGCGACTTGAACTTTTTGTCATGTGCATTCGGAAGGATACGTCCTTGGGAAGATTATCATATTGTGCATGTGGATGAATTAGATGTCTGACACTCATCACTAAAAATACATCACCAACTTGACTTTTATACAAGCTAACCTCAAAGTATCAGTCTCAGTATAAAATCAAATTTGGTGCATGGATGCAGTCTTAGATGTCTGATACACAATGATTTCCATTAAAAATCACAAGGCACTGAAAATACATAAAAGCGACTTGACTTTTCCACAGGCTAACCACAAAGTATCAGTCTTAGTATAGAAAACAAATTTGGTTATGGATGCAGTCTTAGATGTCCAACACACAATGAATTCCATTAAAAATCACAAGGCACTGAAAATACATAAAGCGACTTGAACTTTTTGTCATGTGCATTCGGAAGGATACGTCCTTGGGAAGATTATCATATTGTGCATGTGGATGAATTAGATGTCTGACACTCATCACTAAAAATACATCAGCAACTTGACTTTTATACAAGCTAACCTCAAAGTATCAGTCTCAGTATAAAATCAAATTTGGTGCATGGATGCAGTCTTAGATGTCTGATACACAATGATTTCCATTAAAAATCACAAGGCACTGAAAATACATAAAGCGACTTGACATTTCCACAAGCTAACCAGAAAGTATAAGTCTCAGTATACAATCAAATTTGGTGCATAGATGCAGTCTTAGATGTCCGACACAGATGATTTCCATTAAAAATCACAAGGCACTGAAAATACATAAAAGCGACTTGACATTTCCACAAGCTAACCAGAAAGTATCAGTCTCAGTATAGAAAACAAATTTGGTGCATTGATGCAGTCTTAGATGTCCAACACAGATGAATTCCATTAAAAATCAAAAGGCACTGAAAATACATAAAGCGACTTGAACTTTTTGTCATGTGCATTCGATAGGATACGTCCTTGGGAAGAATATCATATTGTGCATGTGGATGAATTAGATGTCTGACACTCATCACTAAAAATACATCAGCAACTTCAACTTTTCCACAAACTAACCTTAAATTATCATTCTCAGCATACAAAACAAATTTGGTGCATGAATGCAGTCTTAGATGTCCCACACACAATGAATTCCATTAAAAATCAAAAGGCAGTGAAAATACATAAAGCGACTTGATATTTCCACAAGCTAACCAGAAAGTATCCGTCTCAATATACAATTAAATTTGGTGCATGGATGCAGTCTAAGATGTCCGACACAGATGATTTCCATTAAAAATCACAAGGCACTGAAAATACATAAAAGCGACTTGACATTTCCACAAGCTAACCAGAAAGTATCAGTCTCAGTATAGAAAACAAATTTGGTGCATGGATGCAGTCTTAGATGTCCAACACAGATGAATTCCATTAAAAATCAAAAGGCACTCAAAATACATAAAGCGACTTGAACTTTTTGTCATGTGCATTCGATAGGATACGTCCTTGGGAAGAATATCATATTGTGCATGTGGATGAATTAGATGTCTGACACTCATCACTAAAAAACTTGACTTTTATACAAGCTAACCTCAAAGTATCAGTCTCAGTATACAATCAAATTTGGTGCATAGATGCAGTCTTAGATGTCCGACACAGATGATTTCCATTAAAAATCACAAGGCACTGAAAATACATAAAAGCGACTTGACTTTTCCACAAGCTAACCACAAAGTATCAGTCTTAGTATAGAAAACAAATTTGGTGCATGGATGCAGTCTTAGATGTCCCACACACAATGAATTCCATTAAAAATCACAAGGCACTGAAAATACATAAAAGCGACTTGACATTTCCACAAGCTAACCACAAAGTATCAGTCTCAGTATACAAAACAAGTTTGGTGCATGGATGCGGTCTTAGATGTCTGATACACAATGAATTCCATTAAAAATCACAAGGCACTGAAAAAAGATAAAAGCGACTTGACTTTTCCACAAGCTAACCACAAAGTATCAGTCTCCGTATACAATCAAATTTGGTTATGGATGCAGTCTTAGATGTCCGACACAGATGAATTCCATTAAAAATCAAAAGGCACTGAAAATACATAAAAGCGACTTGACTTTTCCACAGGCTAACCACAAAGTATCAGTCTTAGTATAGAAAACAAATTTGGTTACGGATGCAGTCTTAGATGTCCCACACACAATGAATTCCATTAAAAATCAAAAGGCACTGAAAATACATAAAGCGACTTGAACTTTTTGTCATGTGCATTCCAAAGGATACGTCCTTGGGAAGATTATCATATTGTGCATGTGGATGAATTAGATGTCTGACACTCATCACTAAAAATACATCAGCAACTTGACTTTTATACAAGCTAACCTCAAAGTATCAGTCTCAGTATAAAATCAAATTTGGTGCATGGATGCAGTCTTAGATGTCTGATACACAATGATTTCCATTAAAAATCACAAGGCACTGAAAATACATAAAAGCGACTTGACTTTTCCACAGGCTAACCACAAAGTATCAGTCTTAGTATAGAAAACAAATTTGGTTATGGATGCAGTCTTAGATGTCCAACACACAATGAATTCCATTAAAAATCACAAGGCACTCAAAATACATAAAGCGACTTGAACTTTTTGTCATGTGCATTCGGAAGGATACGTCCTTGGGAAGATTATCATATTGTGCATGTGGATGAATTAGATGTCTGACACTCATCACTAAAAATACATCAGCAACTTGACTTTTATACAAGCTAACCTCAAAGTATCAGTCTCAGTATAAAATCAAATTTGGTGCATGGATGCAGTCTTAGATGTCTGATACACAATGATTTCCATTAAAAATCACAAGGCACTGAAAATACATAAAAGCGACTTGACATTTCCACAAGCTAACCACAAAGTATCAGTCTCAGTATACAAAACAAGTTTGGTGCATGGATGCGGTCTTAGATGTCCGATACACAATAAATTCCATTAAAAATCACAAGGCACTGAAAATACATAAAGCGTCTTGAACTTTTTGTCATGTGCATGACTTTAACATCTTCGGAAAGAAGCAATCCTCAGGACTATCATATTTATGTCTGACACTCATCACTGAAAATACATCAGCAACTTCAACTTTTCCACAAACTAACCTTAAATTCTCAGTCTCAGTATACAAAACAAATTTGGTGCATGAATGCAGTCTTAGATGTCTGATAGACAGATGAATTCCATTAAAAATCATAAGGCACTGAAAATACATAAAGCGACTTGACATTTCCACAAGCTAACCACAAAGTATCAGTCACAGCATACAATCAAATTTGGTTATGGATGCAGTCCCACACACAATGAATTCCATTAAAAATCAAAAGGCACTGAAAATACATAAAAGCGACTTGACTTTTCCACAGGCTAACCACAAAGTATCAGTCTTAGTATAGAAAACAAATTTGGTTATGGATGCAGTCTTAGATGTCCCACACACAATGAATTCCATTAAAAATCAAAAGGCACACAAAATACATAAAGCGACTTGAACTTTTTGTCATGTGCATTCGGAAGGATACGTCCTTGGGAAGATTATCATATTGTGCATGTGGATGAATTAGATGTCTGACACTCATCACTAAAAATACATCAGCAACTTGACTTTTATACAAGCTAACCTCAAAGTATCAGTCTCAGTATACAATCAAATTTGGTGCATAGATGCAGTCTTAGATGTCCGACACAGATGATTTCCATTAAAAATCACAAGGCACTGAAAATACATAAAAGCGACTTGACTTTTCAACAAGCTAACCACAAAGTATCAGTCTTAGTATAGAAAACAAATTTGGTGCATGGATGCAGTCTTAGATGTCCCACACACAATGAATTCCATTAAAAATCACAAGGCACTGAAAATACATAAAAGCGACTTGACATTTCCACAAGCTAACCACAAAGTATCAGTCTCAGTATACAAAACAAGTTTGGTGCATGGATGCGGTCTTAGATGTCCGATACACAATAAATTCCATTAAAAATCACAAGGCACTGAAAATACATAAAGCGTCTTGAACTTTTTGTCATGTGCATGACTTTAACATCTTCGGAAAGAAGCAATCCTCAGGACTATCATATTTATGTCTGACACCCATCACTGAAAATACATCAGCAACTTCAACTTTTCCACAAACTAACCTTAAATTCTCAGTCTCAGTATACAAAACAAATTTGGTGCATGAATGCAGTCTTAGATGTCTGATACACAGATGAATTCCATTAAAAATCAAAAGGCACTGAAAATACATAAAAGCGACTTGACTTTTCAACAAGCTAACCACAAAGTATCAGTCTCCGTATACAATCAAATTTGGTATATGGATGCAGTCTTAGATGTCTGATACACAATGAATTCCATTAAAAATCACAAGGCACTGAAAAAAGATAAAAGCGACTTGACTTTTCCACAAGCTAACCACAAAGTATCAGTCTCCGTATACAATCAAATTTGGTTATGGATGCAGTCTTAGATGTCCGACACAGATGAATTCCATTAAAAATCACAAGGCACTGAAAATACATAAAGCGACTTGACATTTCCACAAGCTAACCAGAAAGTATAAGTCTCAGTATACAATCAAATTTGGTTATGGATGCAGTCTTAGATGTCCCACACACAATGAATTCCATTAAAAATCAAAAGGCACTGAAAATACATAAAAGCGACTTGACTTTTCAACAGGCTAATCACAAAGTATCAGTCTTAGTATAGAAAACAAATTTGGTTATGGATGCAGTCTTAGATGTCCCACACACAATGAATTCCATTAAAAATCAAAAGGCACTGAAAATACATAAAGCGACTTGAACTTTTTGTCATGTGCATTCGGAAGGATACGTCCTTGGGAAGATTATCATATTGTGCATGTGGATGAATTAGATGTCTGACACTCATCACTAAAAATACATCAGCAACTTGACTTTTATACAAGCTAACCTCAAAGTATCAGTCTCAGTATAAAATCAAATTTGGTGCATGAATGCAGTCTTAGATGTCTGATACACAGATGAATTCCATTAAAAATCAAAAGGCACTGAAAATACATAAAAGCGACTTGACTTTTCAACAAGCTAACCACAAAGTATCAGTCTCCGTATACAATCAAATTTGGTATATGGATGCAGTCTTAGATGTCTGATACACAATGAATTCCATTAAAAATCACAAGGCACTGAAAAAAGATAAAAGCGACTTGACTTTTCCACAAGCTAACCACAAAGTATCAGTCTCCGTATACAATCAAATTTGGTTATGGATGCAGTCTTAGATGTCCGACACAGATGAATTCCATTAAAAATCACAAGGCACTGAAAATACATAAAGCGACTTGACATTTCCACAAGCTAACCAGAAAGTATAAGTCTCAGTATACAATCAAATTTGGTTATGGATGCAGTCTTAGATGTCCCACACACAATGAATTCCATTAAAAATCAAAAGGCACTGAAAATACATAAAAGCGACTTGACTTTTCAACAGGCTAATCACAAAGTATCAGTCTTAGTATAGAAAACAAATTTGGTTATGGATGCAGTCTTAGATGTCCCACACACAATGAATTCCATTAAAAATCAAAAGGCACTGAAAATACATAAAGCGACTTGAACTTTTTGTCATGTGCATTCGGAAGGATACGTCCTTGGGAAGATTATCATATTGTGCATGTGGATGAATTAGATGTCTGACACTCATCACTAAAAATACATCAGCAACTTGACTTTTATACAAGCTAACCTCAAAGTATCAGTCTCAGTATAAAATCAAATTTGGTGCATGGATGCAGTCTTAGATGTCTGATACACAATGATTTCCATTAAAAATCACAAGGCACTGAAAATACATAAAAGCGACTTGACATTTCCACAAGCTAACCACAAAGTATCAGTCTCAGTATAGAAAACAAATTTGGTGCATTGATGCAGTCTTAGATGTCCAACACAGATGAATTCCATTAAAAATCACAAGGCACTGAAAAAATACATAAAGCGACTTGAACTTTTTGTCATGTGCATTCGATAGGAGACGTCCTTGGGAAGAATATCATATTGTGCATGTGGATGAATTAGATGTCTGACACTCATCACTAAAAATACATCAGCAACTTGACTTTTATACAAGCTAACCTCAAAGTATCAGTCTCAGTATACAATCAAATTTGGTGCATAGATGCAGTCTTAGATGTCCGACACAGATGATTTCCATTAAAAATCACAAGGCACTGAAAATACATAAAAGCGACTTGACTTTTCAACAAGCTAACCACAAAGTATCAGTCTTAGTATAGAAAACAAATTTGGTGCATGGATGCAGTCTTAGATGTCCCACACACAATGAATTCCATTAAAAATCACAAGGCACTGAAAATACATAAAGCGACTTGACATTTCCACAAGCTAACCAGAAAGTATAAGTCTCAGTATACAATCAAATTTGGTGCATAGATGCAGTCTTAGATGTCCGACACAGATGATTTCCATTAAAAATCACAAGGCACTGAAAATACATAAAAGCGACTTGACATTTCCACAAGCTAACCAGAAAGTATCAGTCTCAGTATAGAAAACAAATTTGGTGCATTGATGCAGTCTTAGATGTCCAACACAGATGAATTCCATTAAAAATCAAAAGGCACTGAAAATACATAAAGCGACTTGAACTTTTTGTCATGTGCATTCGATAGGATACGTCCTTGGGAAGAATATCATATTGTGCATGTGGATGAATTAGATGTCTGACACTCATCACTAAAAATACATCAGCAACTTCAACTTTTCCACAAACTAACCTTAAATTATCATTCTCAGCATACAAAACAAATTTGGTGCATGAATGCAGTCTTAGATGTCCCACACACAATGAATTCCATTAAAAATCAAAAGGCAATGAAAATACATAAAGCGACTTGACATTTCCACAAGCTAACCAGAAAGTATCCGTCTCAATATACAATTAAATTTGGTGCATGGATGCAGTCTTAGATGTCCGACACAGATGATTTCCATTAAAAATCACAAGGCACTGAAAATACATAAAAGCGACTTGACATTTCCACAAACTAACCAGAAAGTATCAGTCTTAGTATACAAAACAAATTTGGTGCATGGATTCAGTCTTAGATGTCCGACACACAATGAATTCCAATAACTTTCAAAAGGCACTGAAAATACATAAAGCGACTTGATTTTTCCACAGGCTAACCACAAAGTATCAGTCTCCGTATACAATCAAATTTGGTGCATATTATGCAGTCTTAGATGTCCCACACACAATGAATTCCATTAAAAATCATAAGGCACTGAAAATACATAAAAGCGACTTAACTTTTCAACAAGCTAACCACAAAGTATCAGTCTCCGTATACAATAAAATTTGGTGCATGGATGCAGTCTTAGATGTCTGATACACAATGAATTCCATTAAAAATCACAAGGCACTGAAAAAAGATAAAAGCGACTTGACTTTTCCACAAGCTAACCACAAAGTATCAGTCTCCGTATACAATCAAATTTGGTTATGGATGCAGTCTTTGATGTCCGACACAGATGAATTCCATTAAAAATCAAAAGGCACTGAAAATACATAAAAGCGACTTGACTTTTCCACAGGCTAACCACAAAGTATCAGTCTTAGTATAGAAAACAAATTTGGTTACGGATGCAGTCTTAGATGTCCCACACACAATGAATTCCATTAAAAATCAAAAGGCACTGAAAATACATAAAGCGACTTGAACTTTTTGTCATGTGCATTCGGAAGGATACGTCCTTGGGAAGATTATCATATTGTGCATGTGGATGAATTAGATGTCTGACACTCATCACTAAAAATACATCAGCAACTTGACTTTTATACAAGCTAACCTCAAAGTATCAGTCTCAGTATAAAATCAAATTTGGTGCATGGATGCAGTCTTAGATGTCTGATACACAATGATTTCCATTAAAAATCACAAGGCACTGAAAATACATAAAGCGACTTGACATTTCCACAAGCTAACCAGAAAGTATCCGTCTCAATATACAATTAAATTTGGTGCATGGATGCAGTCTTAGATGTCCGACACAGATGATTTCCATTAAAAATCACAAGGCACTGAAAATACATAAAAGCGACTTGACATTTCCACAAACTAACCAGAAAGTATCAGTCTTAGTATACAAAACAAATTTGGTGCATGGATGCAGTCTTAGATGTCCGACACACAATGAATTCCAATAACTTTCAAAAGGCACTGAAAATACATAAAGCGACTTGATTTTTCCACAGGCTAACCACAAAGTATCAGTCTCCGTATACAATCAAATTTGGTGCATATTATGCAGTCTTAGATGTCCCACACACAATGAATTCCATTAAAAATCAAAAGGCACTGAAAATACATAAAAGCGACTTAAGTTTTCAACAAGCTAACCACAAAGTATCAGTCTCCGTATACAATAAAATTTGGTGCATGGATGCAGTCTTAGATGTCTGATACACAATGAATTCCATTAAAAATCACAAGGCACTGAAAAAAGATAAAAGCGACTTGACTTTTCCACAAGCTAACCACAAAGTATCAGTCTCCGTATACAATCAAATTTGGTGCATAGATGCAGTCTTAGATGTCCGACACAGATGAATTCCATTAAAAATCACAAGGCACTGAAAATACATAAAAGCGACTTGACTTTTCAACAAGCTAACCACAAAGTATCAGTCTTAGTATAGAAAACAAATTTGGTGCATGGATGCAGTCTTAGATGTCCCACACACAATGAATTCCATTAAAAATCAAAAGGCACTGAAAATACATAAAGCGACTTGACATTTCCACAAGCTAACCACAAAGTATCAGTCACAGCATACAATCAAATTTGGTTATGGATGCAGTCTTAGATGTCCCACACACAATGAATTCCATTAAAAATCAAAAGGCACTGAAAATACATAAAAGCGACTTGACTTTTCCACAGGCTAACCACAAAGTATCAGTCTTAGTATAGAAAACAAATTTGGTTATGGATGCAGTCTTAGATGTCCAACACACAATGAATTCCATTAAAAATCAAAAGGCACTCAAAATACATAAAGCGACATGAACTTTTTGTCATGTGCATTCCAAAGGATACGTCCTTGGGAAGATTATCATATTGTGCATGTGGATGAATTAGATGTCTGACACTCATCACTAAAAATACATCAGCAACTTGACTTTTATACAAGCTAACCTCAAAGTATCAGTCTCAGTATACAATCAAATTTGGTGCATAGATGCAGTCTTAGATGTCCGACACAGATGATTTCCATTAAAAATCACAAGGCACTGAAAATACATAAAAGCGACTTGACATTTCCACAAGCTAACCACAAAGTATCAGTCTCAGTATACAAAACAAGTTTGGTGCATGGATGCGGTCTTAGATGTCCGATACACAATAAATTCCATTAAAAATCACAAGGCACTGAAAATACATAAAGCGTCTTGAACTTTTTGTCATGTGCATGACTTTAACATCTTCGGAAAGAAGCAATCCTCAGGACTATCATATTTATGTCTGACACTCATCACTGAAAATACATCAGCAACTTCAACTTTTCCACAAACTAACCTTAAATTCTCAGTCTCAGTATACAAAACAAATTTGGTGCATGAATGCAGTCTTAGATGTCTGATACACAGATGAATTCCATTAAAACTCAAAAGGCACTGAAAATACATAAAGCGACTTGACATTTCCACAAGCTAACCACAAAGTATCAGTCACAGCATACAATCAAATTTGGTTATGGATGCAGTCTTAGATGTCCCACACACAATGAATTCCATTAAAAATCAAAAGGCACTGAAAATACATAAAAGCTACTTGACATTTCCACAGGCTAACCACAAAGTATCAGTCTTAGTATAGAAAACAAATTTGGTTATGGATGCAGTCTTAGATGTCCCACACACAATGAATTCCATTAAAAATCAAAAGGCACACAAAATACATAAAGCGACTTGAACTTTTTGTCATGTGCATTCGGAAGGATACGTCCTTGGGAAGATTATCATATTGTGCATGTGGATGAATTAGATGTCTGACACTCATCACTAAAAATACATCAGCAACTTGACTTTTATACAAGCTAACCTCAAAGTATCAGTCTCAGTATACAATCAAATTTGGTGCATAGATGCAGTCTTAGATGTCCGACACAGATGATTTCCATTAAAAATCACAAGGCACTGAAAATACATAAAAGCGACTTGACTTTTCAACAAGCTAACCACAAAGTATCAGTCTTAGTATAGAAAACAAATTTGGTGCATGGATGCAGTCTTAGATGTCCCACACACAATGAATTCCATTAAAAATCACAAGGCACTGAAAATACATAAAAGCGACTTGACATTTCCACAAGCTAACCACAAAGTATCAGTCTCCGTATACAATCAAATTTGGTTATGGATGCAGTCTTAGATGTCCGACACAGATGAATTCCATTAAAAATCAAAAGGCACTGAAAATACATAAAAGCGACTTGACTTTTCCACAGGCTAACCACAAAGTATCAGTCTTAGTATAGAAAACAAATTTGGTTACGGATGCAGTCTTAGATGTCCCACACACAATGAATTCCATTAAAAATCAAAAGGCACTGAAAATACATAAAGCGACTTGAACTTTTTGTCATGTGCATTCGGAAGGATACGTCCTTGGGAAGATTATCATATTGTGCATGTGGATGAATTAGATGTCTGACACTCATCACTAAAAATACATCAGCAACTTGACTTTTATACAAGCTAACCTCAAAGTATCAGTCTCAGTATAAAATGAAATTTGGTGCATGGATGCAGTCTTAGATGTCTGATACACAATGATTTCCATTAAAAATCACAAGGCACTGAAAATACATAAAGCGACTTGACATTTCCACAAGCTAACCAGAAAGTATCCGTCTCAATATACAATTAAATTTGGTGCATGGATGCAGTCTTAGATGTCCGACACAGATGATTTCCATTAAAAATCACAAGGCACTGAAAATACATAAAAGCGACTTGACATTTCCACAAACTAACCAGAAAGTATCAGTCTTAGTATACAAAACAAATTTGGTGCATGGATGCAGTCTTAGATGTCCGACACACAATGAATTCCAATAACTTTCAAAAGGCACTGAAAATACATAAAGCGACTTGATTTTTCCACAGGCTAACCACAAAGTATCAGTCTCCGTATACAATCAAATTTGGTGCATATTATGCAGTCTTAGATGTCCCACACACAATGAATTCCATTAAAAATCAAAAGGCACTGAAAATACATAAAAGCGACTTAAGTTTTCAACAAGCTAACCACAAAGTATCAGTCTCCGTATACAATAAAATTTGGTGCATGGATGCAGTCTTAGATGTCTGATACACAATGAATTCCATTAAAAATCACAAGGCAATGAAAAAAGATAAAAGCGACTTGACTTTTCCACAAGCTAACCACAAAGTATCAGTCTCCGTATACAATCAAATTTGGTGCATAGATGCAGTCTTAGATGTCCGACACAGATGAATTCCATTAAAAATCACAAGGCACTGAAAATACATAAAAGCGACTTGACTTTTCAACAAGCTAACCACAAAGTATCAGTCTTAGTATAGAAAACAAATTTGGTGCATGGATGCAGTCTTAGATGTCCCACACACAATGAATTCCATTAAAAATCAAAAGGCACTGAAAATACATAAAGCGACTTGACATTTCCACAAGCTAACCACAAAGTATCAGTCACAGCATACAATCAAATTTGGTTATGGATGCAGTCTTAGATGTCCGACACACAATGAATTCCATTAAAAATCAAAAGGCACTGAAAATACATAAAAGCGACTTGACTTTTCCACAGGCTAACCACAAAGTATCAGTCTTAGTATAGAAAACAAATTTGGTTATGGATGCAGTCTTAGATGTCCAACACACAATGAATTCCATTAAAAATCAAAAGGCACTCAAAATACATAAAGCGACATGAACTTTTTGTCATGTGCATTCCAAAGGATACGTCCTTGGGAAGATTATCATATTGTGCATGTGGATGAATTAGATGTCTGACACTCATCACTAAAAATACATCAGCAACTTGACTTTTATACAAGCTAACCTCAAAGTATCAGTCTCAGTATACAATCAAATTTGGTGCATAGATGCAGTCTTAGATGTCCGACACAGATGATTTCCATTAAAAATCACAAGGCACTGAAAATACATAAAAGCGACTTGACATTTCCACAAGCTAACCACAAAGTATCAGTCTCAGTATACAAAACAAGTTTGGTGCATGGATGCGGTCTTAGATGTCCGATACACAATAAATTCCATTAAAAATCACAAGGCACTGAAAATACATAAAGCGTCTTGAACTTTTTGTCATGTGCATGACTTTAACATCTTCGGAAAGAAGCAATCCTCAGGACTATCATATTTATGTCTGACACTCATCACTGAAAATACATCAGCAACTTCAACTTTTCCACAAACTAACCTTAAATTCTCAGTCTCAGTATACAAAACAAATTTGGTGCATGAATGCAGTCTTAGATGTCTGATACACAGATGAATTCCATTAAAACTCAAAAGGCACTGAAAATACATAAAGCGACTTGACATTTCCACAAGCTAACCACAAAGTATCAGTCACAGCATACAATCAAATTTGGTTATGGATGCAGTCTTAGATGTCCCACACACAATGAATTCCATTAAAAATCAAAAGGCACTGAAAATACATAAAAGCTACTTGACATTTCCACAGGCTAACCACAAAGTATCAGTCTTAGTATAGAAAACAAATTTGGTTATGGATGCAGTCTTAGATGTCCCACACACAATGAATTCCATTAAAAATCAAAAGGCACACAAAATACATAAAGCGACTTGAACTTTTTGTCATGTGCATTCGGAAGGATACGTCCTTGGGAAGATTATCATATTGTGCATGTGGATGAATTAGATGTCTGACACTCATCACTAAAAATACATCAGCAACTTGACTTTTATACAAGCTAACCTCAAAGTATCAGTCTCAGTATACAATCAAATTTGGTGCATAGATGTCCGACACAGATGATTTCCATTAAAAATCACAAGGCACTGAAAATACATAAAAGCGACTTGACTTTTATACAAGCTAACCACAAAGTATCAGTCTTAGTATAGAAAACAAATTTGGTGCATGGATGCAGTCTTAGATGTCCCACACACAATGAATTCCATTAAAAATCACAAGGCACTGAAAATACATAAAAGCGACTTGACATTTCCACAAGCTAACCACAAAGTATCAGTCTCAGTATACAAAACAAGTTTGGTGCATGGATGCGGTCTTAGATGTCCGATACACAATAAATTCCATTAAAAATCACAAGGCACTGAAAATACATAAAGCGTCTTGAACTTTTTGTCATGTGCATGACTTTAACATCTTCGGAAAGAAGCAATCCTCAGGACTATCATATTTATGTCTGACACTCATCACTGAAAATACATCAGCAACTTCAACTTTTCCACAAACTAACCTTAAATTCTCAGTCTCAGTATACAAAACAAATTTGGTGCATGAATGCAGTCTTAGATGTCTGATACACAGATGAATTCCATTAAAAATCAAAAGGCACTGAAAATACATAAAGCGACTTGACATTTCCACAAGCTAACCAGAAAGTATAAGTCTCAGTATACAATCAAATTTGGTTATGGATGCAGTCTTAGATGTCCCACACACAATGAATTCCATTAAAAATCAAAAGGCACTGAAAATACATAAAAGCGACTTGACTTTTCCACAGGCTAATCACAAAGTATCAGTCTTAGTATAGAAAACAAATTTGGTTATGGATGCAGTCTTAGATGTCCCACACACAATGAATTCCATTAAAAATCAAAAGGCACTGAAAATACATAAAGCGACTTGAACTTTTTGTCATGTGCATTCGGAAGGATACGTCCTTGGGAAGATTATCATATTGTGCATGTGGATGAATTAGATGTCTGACACTCATCACTAAAAATACATCAGCAACTTGACTTTTATACAAGCTAACCTCAAAGTATCAGTCTCAGTATAAAATCAAATTTGGTGCATGGATGCAGTCTTAGATGTCTGATACACAATGATTTCCATTAAAAATCACAAGGCACTGAAAATACATAAAAGCGACTTGACATTTCCACAAGCTAACCACAAAGTATCAGTCTCAGTATAGAAAACAAATTTGGTGCATTGATGCAGTCTTAGATGTCCAACACAGATGAATTCCATTAAAAATCAAAAGGCACTGAAAATACATAAAGCGACTTGAACTTTTTGTCATGTGCATTCGATAGGAGACGTCCTTGGGAAGAATATCATATTGTGCATGTGGATGAATTAGATGTCTGACACTCATCACTAAAAATACATCAGCAACTTGACTTTTATACAAGCTAACCTCAAAGTATCAGTCTCAGTATACAATCAAATTTGGTGCATAGATGCAGTCTTAGATGTCCGACACAGATGATTTCCATTAAAAATCACAAGGCACTGAAAATACATAAAAGCGACTTGACTTTTCCACAAGCTAACCACAAAGTATCAGTCTTAGTATAGAAAACAAATTTGGTGCATGGATGCAGTCTTAGATGTCCCACACACAATGAATTCCATTAAAAATCACAAGGCACTGAAAATACATAAAGCGACTTGACATTTCCACAAGCTAACCAGAAAGTATAAGTCTCAGTATACAATCAAATTTGGTGCATAGATGCAGTCTTAGATGTCCGACACAGATGATTTCCATTAAAAATCACAAGGCACTGAAAATACATAAAAGCGACTTGACATTTCCACAAGCTAACCAGAAAGTATCAGTCTCAGTATAGAAAACAAATTTGGTGCATTGATGCAGTCTTAGATGTCCAACACAGATGAATTCCATTAAAAATCAAAAGGCACTGAAAATACATAAAGCGACTTTAACTTTTTGTCATGTGCATTCGATAGGATACGTCCTTGGGAAGAATATCATATTGTGCATGTGGATGAATTAGATGTCTGACACTCATCACTAAAAATACATCAGCAACTTCAACTTTTCCACAAACTAACCTTAAATTATCATTCTCAGCATACAAAACAAATTTGGTGCATGAATGCAGTCTTAGATGTCCCACACACAATGAATTCCATTAAAAATCAAAAGGCAGTGAAAATACATAAAGCGACTTGACATTTCCACAAGCTAACCAGAAAGTATCCGTCTCAATATACAATTAAATTTGGTGCATGGATGCAGTCTTAGATGTCCGACACAGATGATTTCCATTAAAAATCACAAGGCACTGAAAATACATAAAAGCGACTTGACATTTCCACAAACTAACCAGAAAGTATCAGTCTTAGTATACAAAACAAATTTGGTGCATGGATTCAGTCTTAGATGTCCGACACACAATGAATTCCAATAACTTTCAAAAGGCACTGAAAATACATAAAGCGACTTGATTTTTCCACAGGCTAACCACAAAGTATCAGTCTCCGTATACAATCAAATTTGGTGCATATTATGCAGTCTTAGATGTCCCACACACAATGAATTCCATTAAAAATCATAAGGCACTGAAAATACATAAAAGCGACTTGATTTTTCAACAAGCTAACCACAAAGTATCAGTCTCCGTATACAATAAAATTTGGTGCATGGATGCAGTCTTAGATGTCTGATACACAATGAATTCCATTAAAAATCACAAGGCACTGAAAAAAGATAAAAGCGACTTGACTTTTCCACAAGCTAACCACAAAGTATCAGTCTCCGTATACAATCAAATTTGGTTATGGATGCAGTCTTAGATGTCCCACACAGATGAATTCCATTAAAAATCAAAAGGCACTGAAAATACATAAAAGCGACTTGACTTTTCCACAGGCTAACCACAAAGTATCAGTCTTAGTATAGAAAACAAATTTGGTTACGGATGCAGTCTTAGATGTCCCACACACAATGAATTCCATTAAAAATCAAAAGGCACTGAAAATACATAAAGCGACTTGAACTTTTTGTCATGTGCATTCGGAAGGATACGTCCTTGGGAAGATTATCATATTGTGCATGTGGATGAATTAGATGTCTGACACTCATCACTAAAAATACATCAGCAACTTGACTTTTATACAAGCTAACCTCAAAGTATCAGTCTCAGTATAAAATGAAATTTGGTGCATGGATGCAGTCTTAGATGTCTGATACACAATGATTTCCATTAAAAATCACAAGGCACTGAAAATACATAAAGCGACTTGACATTTCCACAAGCTAACCAGAAAGTATCCGTCTCAATATACAATTAAATTTGGTGCATGGATGCAGTCTTAGATGTCCGACACAGATGATTTCCATTAAAAATCACAAGGCACTGAAAATACATAAAAGCGACTTGACATTTCCACAAACTAACCAGAAAGTATCAGTCTCAGTATACAAAACAAATTTGGTGCATGGATGCAGTCTTAGATGTCCGACACACAATGAATTCCAATAACTTTCAAAAGGCACTGAAAATACATAAAGCGACTTGATTTTTCCACAGGCTAACCACAAAGTATCAGTCTCCGTATACAATCAAATTTGGTGCATATTATGCAGTCTTAGATGTCCCACACACAATGAATTCCATTAAAAATCAAAAGGCACTGAAAATACATAAAAGCGACTTAAGTTTTCAACAAGCTAACCACAAAGTATCAGTCTCCGTATACAATAAAATTTGGTGCATGGATGCAGTCTTAGATGTCTGATACACAATGAATTCCATTAAAAATCACAAGGCACTGAAAAAAGATAAAAGCGACTTGACTTTTCCACAAGCTAACCACAAAGTATCAGTCTCCGTATACAATCAAATTTGGTGCATAGATGCAGTCTTAGATGTCCGACACAGATGAATTCCATTAAAAATCACAAGGCACTGAAAATACATAAAAGCGACTTGACTTTTCAACAAGCTAACCACAAAGTATCAGTCTTAGTATAGAAAACAAATTTGGTGCATGGATGCAGTCTTAGATGTCCCACACACAATGAATTCCATTAAAAATCAAAAGGCACTGAAAATACATAAAGCGACTTGACATTTCCACAAGCTAACCACAAAGTATCAGTCACAGCATACAATCAAATTTGGTTATGGATGCAGTCTTAGATGTCCGACACACAATGAATTCCATTAAAAATCAAAAGGCACTGAAAATACATAAAAGCGACTTGACTTTTCCACAGGCTAACCACAAAGTATCAGTCTTAGTATAGAAAACAAATTTGGTTATGGATGCAGTCTTAGATGTCCAACACACAATGAATTCCATTAAAAATCAAAAGGCACTCAAAATACATAAAGCGAAATGAACTTTTTGTCATGTGCATTCCAAAGGATACGTCCTTGGGAAGATTATCATATTGTGCATGTGGATGAATTAGATGTCTGACACTCATCACTAAAAATACATCAGCAACTTGACTTTTATACAAGCTAACCTCAAAGTATCAGTCTCAGTATACAATCAAATTTGGTGCATAGATGCAGTCTTAGATGTCCGACACAGATGATTTCCATTAAAAATCACAAGGCACTGAAAATACATAAAAGCGACTTGACATTTCCACAAGCTAACCACAAAGTATCAGTCTCAGTATACAAAACAAGTTTGGTGCATGGATGCGGTCTTAGATGTCCGATACACAATAAATTCCATTAAAAATCACAAGGCACTGAAAATACATAAAGCGTCTTGAACTTTTTGTCATGTGCATGACTTTAACATCTTCGGAAAGAAGCAATCCTCAGGACTATCATATTTATGTCTGACACTCATCACTGAAAATACATCAGCAACTTCAACTTTTCCACAAACTAACCTTAAATTCTCAGTCTCAGTATACAAAACAAATTTGGTGCATGAATGCAGTCTTAGATGTCTGATACACAGATGAATTCCATTAAAACTCAAAAGGCACTGAAAATACATAAAGCGACTTGACATTTCCACAAGCTAACCACAAAGTATCAGTCACAGCATACAATCAAATTTGGTTATGGATGCAGTCTTAGATGTCCCACACACAATGAATTCCATTAAAAATCAAAAGGCACTGAAAATACATAAAAGCTACTTGACATTTCCACAGGCTAACCACAAAGTATCAGTCTTAGTATAGAAAACAAATTTGGTTATGGATGCAGTCTTAGATGTCCCACACACAATGAATTCCATTAAAAATCAAAAGGCACACAAAATACATAAAGCGACTTGAACTTTTTGTCATGTGCATTCGGAAGGATACGTCCTTGGGAAGATTATCATATTGTGCATGTGGATGAATTAGATGTCTGACACTCATCACTAAAAATACATCAGCAACTTGACTTTTATACAAGCTAACCTCAAAGTATCAGTCTCAGTATACAATCAAATTTGGTGCATAGATGCAGTCTTAGATGTCCGACACAGATGATTTCCATTAAAAATCACAAGGCACTGAAAATACATAAAAGCGACTTGACTTTTATACAAGCTAACCACAAAGTATCAGTCTTAGTATAGAAAACAAATTTGGTGCATGGATGCAGTCTTAGATGTCCCACACACAATGAATTCCATTAAAAATCACAAGGCACTGAAAATACATAAAAGCGACTTGACATTTCCACAAGCTAACCACAAAGTATCAGTGTCAGTATACAAAACAAGTTTGGTGCATGGATGCGGTCTTAGATGTCCGATACACAATAAATTCCATTAAAAATCACAAGGCACTGAAAATACATAAAGCGTCTTGAACTTTTTGTCATGTGCATGACTTTAACATCTTCGGAAAGAAGCAATCCTCAGGACTATCATATTTATGTCTGACACTCATCACTGAAAATACATCAGCAACTTCAACTTTTCCACAAACTAACCTTAAATTCTCAGTCTCAGTATACAAAACAAATTTGGTGCATGAATGCAGTCTTAGATGTCTGATACACAGATGAATTCCATTAAAAATCAAAAGGCACTGAAAATACATAAAAGCGACTTGACTTTTCCACAAGCTAACAACAAAGTATCAGTCTCCGTATACAATCAAATTTGGTATATGGATGCAGTCTTAGATGTCTGATACACAATGAATTCCATTAAAAATCACAAGGCACTGAAAAAAGATAAAAGCGACTTGACTTTTCCACAAGCTAACCACAAAGTATCAGTCTCAGTATACAATCAAATTTGGTGCATGGATGCAGTCTTAGATGTCCGACACAGATGAACTCCATTAAAAATCACAAGGCACTGAAAATACATAAAGCGACTTGACATTTCCACAAGCTAACCAGAAAGTATAAGTCTCAGTATACAATCAAATTTGGTTATGGATGCAGTCTTAGATGTCCCACACACAATGAATTCCATTAAAAATCACAAGGCACTGAAAATACATAAAAGCGACTTGACTTTTCAACAGGCTAATCACAAAGTATCAGTCTTAGTATAGAAAACAAATTTGGTTATGGATGCAGTCTTAGATGTCCCACACACAATGAATTCCATTAAAAATCAAAAGGCACTCAAAATACATAAAGCGACTTGAACTTTTTGTCATGTGCATTCGGAAGGATACGTCCTTGGGAAGATTATCATATTGTGCATGTGGATGAATTAGATGTCTGACACTCATCACTAAAAATACATCAGCAACTTGACTTTTATACAAGCTAACCTCAAAGTATCAGTCTCAGTATAAAATCAAATTTGGTGCATGGATGCAGTCTTAGATGTCTGATACACAATGATTTCCATTAAAAATCACAAGGCACTGAAAATACATAAAAGCGACTTGACATTTCCACAAGCTAACCACAAAGTATCAGTCTCAGTATAGAAAACAAATTTGGTGCATTGATGCAGTCTTAGATGTCCAACACAGATGAATTCCATTAAAAATCAAAAGGCACTCAAAATACATAAAGCGACTTGAACTTTTTGTCATGTGCATTCGATAGGAGACGTCCTTGGGAAGAATATCATATTGTGCATGTGGATGAATTAGATGTCTGACACTCATCACTAAAAATACATCAGCAACTTGACTTTTATACAAGCTAACCTCAAAGTATCAGTCTCAGTATACAATCAAATTTGGTGCATAGATGCAGTCTTAGATGTCCGACACAGATGATTTCCATTAAAAATCACAAGGCACTGAAAATACATAAAAGCGACTTGACTTTTCCACAGGCTAACCACAAAGTATCAGTCTTAGTATAGAAAACAAATTTGGTGCATGGATGCAGTCTTAGATGTCCCACACACAATGAATTCCATTAAAAATCACAAGGCACTGAAAATACATAAAGCGACTTGACATTTCCACAAGCTAACCAGAAAGTATAAGTCTCAGTATACAATCAAATTTGGTGCATAGATGCAGTCTTAGATGTCCGACACAGATGATTTCCATTAAAAATCACAAGGCACTGAAAATACATAAAAGCGACTTGACATTTCCACAAGCTAACCAGAAAGTATCAGTCTCAGTATAGAAAACAAATTTGGTGCATTGATGCAGTCTTAGATGTCCAACACAGATGAATTCCATTAAAAATCAAAAGGCACTGAAAATACATAAAGCGACTTGAACTTTTTGTCATGTGCATTCGATAGGATACGTCCTTGGGAAGAATATCATATTGTGCATGTGGATGAATTAGATGTCTGACACTCATCACTAAAAATACATCAGCAACTTCAACTTTTCCACAAACTAACCTTAAATTATCATTCTCAGCATACAAAACAAATTTGGTGCATGAATGCAGTCTTAGATGTCCCACACACAATGAATTCCATTAAAAATCAAAAGGCAGTGAAAATACATAAAGCGACTTGACATTTCCACAAGCTAACCAGAAAGTATCCGTCTCAATATACAATTAAATTTGGTGCATGGATGCAGTCTTAGATGTCCGACACAGATGATTTCCATTAAAAATCACAAGGCACTGAAAATACATAAAAGCGACTTGACATTTCCACAAACTAACCAGAAAGTATCAGTCTTAGTATACAAAACAAATTTGGTGCATGGATTCAGTCTTAGATGTCCGACACACAATGAATTCCAATAACTTTCAAAAGGCACTGAAAATACATAAAGCGACTTGATTTTTCCACAGGCTAACCACAAAGTATCAGTCTCCGTATACAATCAAATTTGGTGCATATTATGCAGTCTTAGATGTCCCACACACAATGAATTCCATTAAAAATCAAAAGGCACTGAAAATACATAAAAGCGACTTAACTTTTCAACAAGCTAACCACAAAGTATCAGTCTCCGTATACAATAAAATTTGGTGCATGGATGCAGTCTTAGATGTCTGATACACAATGAATTCCATTAAAAATCACAAGGCACTGAAAAAAGATAAAAGCGACTTGACTTTTCCACAAGCTAACCACAAAGTATCAGTCTCCGTATACAATCAAATTTGGTTATGGATGCAGTCTTAGATGTCCGACACAGATGAATTCCATTAAAAATCAAAAGGCACTGAAAATACATAAAAGCGACTTGACTTTTCCACAGGCTAACCACAAAGTATCAGTCTTAGTATAGAAAACAAATTTGGTTACGGATGCAGTCTTAGATGTCCCACACACAATGAATTCCATTAAAAATCAAAAGGCACTGAAAATACATAAAGCGACTTGAACTTTTTGTCATGTGCATTCGGAAGGATACGTCCTTGGGAAGATTATCATATTGTGCATGTGGATGAATTAGATGTCTGACACTCATCACTAAAAATACATCAGCAACTTGACTTTTATACAAGCTAACCTCAAAGTATCAGTCTCAGTATACAAAACAAATTTGGTGCATGAATGCAGTCTTAGATGTCTGATACACAGATGAATTCCATTAAAAATCAAAAGGCACTGAAAATACATAAAGCGACTTGACTTTTCAACAAGCTAACCACAAAGTATCAGTCTCCGTATACAATAAAATTTGGTGCATGGATGCAGTCTTAGATGTCTGATACACAATGAATTCCATTAAAAATCACAAGGCACTGAAAAAAGATAAAAGCGACTTGACTTTTCCACAAGCTAACCACAAAGTATCAGTCTCCGTATACAATCAAATTTGGTTATGGATGCAGTCTTAGATGTCCGACACAGATGAATTCCATTAAAAATCAAAAGGCACTGAAAATACATAAAAGCGACTTGACTTTTCCACAGGCTAACCACAAAGTATCAGTCTTAGTATAGAAAACAAATTTGGTTACGGATGCAGTCTTAGATGTCCCACACACAATGAATTCCATTAAAAATCAAAAGGCACTCAAAATACATAAAGCGACTTGAACTTTTTGTCATGTGCATTCGGAAGGATACGTCCTTGGGAAGATTATCATATTGTGCATGTGGATGAATTAGATGTCTGACACTCATCACTGAAAATACATCAGCAACTTCAACTTTTCCACAAACTAACCTTAAATTCTCAGTCTCAGTATACAAAACAAATTTGGTGCATGAATGCAGTCTTAGATGTCTGATACACAGATGAATTCCATTAAAAATCAAAAGGCACTGAAAATACATAAAGCGACTTGACATTTCCACAAGCTAACCACAAAGTATCAGTCTCCGTATACAATCAAATTTGGTATATGGATGCAGTCTTAGATGTCTGATACACAATGAATTCCATTAAAAATCAAAAGGCACTGAAAATACATAAAGCGACTTGAACTTTTTGTTATGTGCATTCGGAAGGATACGTCCTTGGGAAGAATATCATATTGTGCATGTGGATGAATTAGATGTCTGACACTCATCACTAAAAATACATCAGCAACTTGACTTTTATACAAGCTAACCTCAAAGTATCAGTCTCAGTATACAATCAAATTTGGTGCATGGATGCAGTCTTAGATGTCTGACACAATGAATTCCATTAAAAATCACAAGGCACTGAAAATACATAAAGCGACTTGACATTTCCACAAGCTAACCAGAAAGTATAAGTCTCAGTATACAATCAAATTTGGTGCATAGATGCAGTCTTAGATGTCCGACACAGATGATTTCCATTAAAAATCAAAAGGCACTGAAAATACATAAAAAGCGACTTGACATTTCCACAAGCTAACCACAAAGTATCAGTCTCAGTATACAATCAAATTTGGTGCATGGATGCAGTCTTTGATGTCCGACACAGATGATTTCCATTAAAAATCACAAGGCACTGAAAATACAAAAAAGCGACTTGACTTTTCCACAAGCTAACCACAAAGTATCAGTCTCAGTATACAATCAAATTTGGTGCATGGATGCAGTCTTAGATGTCTGATACACAATGAATTCCACTAAAAATCAAAAGGCACTGAAAATACATAAAAGCGACTTGACATTTCCACAAGCTAACCACAAAGTATCAGTCTTAGTATAGAAAACAAATTTGGTGCATGGATGCAGTCTTAGATGTCCGATACACAATAAATTCCATTAAAAATCAAAAGGCACTGAAAATACATAAAGCGACTTGACATTTCCACAAGCTAAACAGAAAGTATCAGTCTCAGTATACAAAACAAATTTGGTGCATGGATGCAGTCTTAGATGTCCGACACACAATGAATTCCATTAAAAATTGAAAAGGCACTGAAAATACATAAAGCGACTTGAACTTTCCACAAGCTAACCTTAAATTATCAGTCTCAGTATACAAAACAAATTTGGTGCATGGATGCAGTCTTAGATGTCCGACACACAATGAATTCCATTAAAAATTGAAAAGGCACTGAAAATACATAAAGCGACTTGAACTTTTTGTCATGTGCATGACTTTTACATCCTCAGGAAGAAAATCATATTTTGTATGTGGAAGATTTCTTAGATGTCTCAGCAGCCTGACTTTTCAACAAGCTAACCTTAAATTATCAGTCTCAGTATACAAAACAAATTTGGTGCATGGATGCAGTCTTAGATGTCTGATACACAATGAATTCCATTAAAAATCAAAAGGCACTGAAAATACATAAAAGCGACTTGACATTCGGAAGGATACGTCCTTGGGAAGAATATCATATTGTGCATGTGGATGAATTAGATGTCTGACACTCATCACTAAAAATACATCAGCAACTTGACTTTTATACAAGCTAACCTCAAAGTATCAGTCTCAGTATACAATCAAATTTGGTGCATGGATGCAGTCTTAGATGTCTGATACACAACGAATTCCATTAAAAATCAAAAGGCACTGAAAATACGTAAAGCGATTTGTTATTTCCACAAGCTAACCAGAAAGTATCAGTCTCAGTATACAATCAAATTTGGTGCATAGATGCAGTCTTAGATGTCCGACACAGATGATTTCCATTAAAAATCACAAGGCACTGAAAATACATAAAGCGACTTGACATTTCCACAAGCTAACCAGAAAGTATCCGTCTGAATATAAAATTAAATTTGGTGCATGGATGCAGTCTTAGATGTCCGACACAGATGATTTCCATTAAAAATCAAAAGGCACTGAAAATAGATAAAAGCGACTTGACATTTCAACAAGCTAACCACAAAGTATCAGTCTCAGTATACAAAACAAGTTTGGTGCATGGATGCAGTCTTAGATGTCCGATACACAATAAATTCCATTAAAAATCACAAGGCACTGAAAATACATAAAGCGTCTTGAACTTTTTGTCATGTGCATGACTTTAACATCTTCGGAAAGAAGCAATCCTCAGGACTATCATATTTATGTCTGACACTCATCACTGAAAATACATCAGCAACTTCAACTTTTCCACAAACTAACCTTAAATTCTCAGTCTCAGTATACAAAACAAATTTGGTGCATGAATGCAGTCTTAGATGTCTGATACACAGATGAATTCCATTAAAAATCAAAAGGCACTGAAAATACATAAAGCGACTTGACATTTCCACAAGCTAACCAGAAAGTATCAGTCACAGCATACAATCAAATTTGGTTATGGATGCAGTCTTAGATGTCCCACACACAATGAATTCCATTAAAAATCAAAAGGCACTGAAAATACATAAAAGCGACTTGACTTTTCCACAGGCTAACCACAAAGTATCAGTCTCAGTATACAATCAAGTTTGGTGCATGGATGCAGTCTTAGATGTCCGACACAGATGATTTCCATTAAAAATCACAAGGCACTGAAAATACATAAAAGGGACTTGACTTTTCAACAAGCTAACCACAAAGTATCAGTCTTAGTATAGAAAACAAATTTGGTGCATAGATGCAGTCTTAGATGTCCCACACAGATGAATTCCATTAAAAATCAAAAGGCACTGAAAATACATAAAGCGACTTGACTTTTCCACAAGCTAACCACAAAGTATCAGTCTCAGTATACAATCAAATTTGGTGCATGGATGCAGTCTTACATGTCCGACACAGATGGTTTCCATTGAAAATCAAAAGGCACTGAAAATACATAAAAGCGACTTGACTTTTCCACAAGCTAACCAGAAAGTATCAGTCTCAGTATAAAAAACAAATTTGGCGCATGGATGCAGTCTTAGATGTCCCACTCACAATGAATTCCATTAAAAATCAAAAGGCACTGAAAATACATAAAAGCGACTTGAACTTTTTGTCATGTGCATTCGGAAGGATACGTCCTTGGGAAGATTATCATATTGTGGATGTGGATGAATTAGATGTCTGACACTCATCACTAAAAATACATCAGCAACTTGACTTTTATACAAGCTAACCTCAAAGTATCAGTCTCAGTATACAATCAAATTTGGTGCATGGATGCAGTCTTAGATATCCGACACATAATGAATTCCATTAAAAATCAAAAGGCACTGAAAATACATAAAAGCGACTTGACTTTTCCACAGGCTAACCACAAAGTATCAGTCTCAGTATACAATCAAATTTGGTGCATGGATGCAGTCTTAGATGTCTGATACACAATGAGTTCCATTAAAAATCACAAGGCACTGAAAATAGATAAAAGCGACTTGACTTTTCCACAAGCTAACCTCAAAGTATCAGTCTCAGTATACAATCAAATTTGGTGCATGGATGCAGTCTTAGATGTCCGACACACAATGAATTCCATTAAAAATCACAAGGCACTGAAAATACATAAAAGCGACTTGACTTTTCCACAAGCTAACCAGAAAGTATCCGTCTCAGTATACAAAACAAGTTTGGTGCATGGATGCAGTCTTAGATGTCCGATACACAATAAATTCCATTAAAAATCACAAGGCACTGAAAATACATAAAGCGTCTTGAACTTTTTGTCATGTGCATGACTTTAACATCTTCGGAAAGAAGCAATCCTCAGGACTATCATATTTATGTCTGACACTCATCACTGAAAATACATCAGCAACTTCAACTTTTCCACAAACTAACCTTAAATTCTCAGTCTCAGTATACAAAAGAAATTTGGTGCATGAATGCAGTCTTAGATGTCTGATACACAGATGAATTCCATTAAAAATCAAAAGGCACTGAAAATACATAAAGCGACTTGACATTTCCACAAGCTAACCACAAAGTATCAGTCACAGCATACAATCAAATTTGGTTATGGATGCAGTCTTAGATGTCCCACACACAATGAATTCCATTAAAAATCAAAAGGCACTGAAAATACATAAAAGCGACTTGACTTTTCCACAGGCTAACCACAAAGTATCAGTCTTAGTATAGAAAACAAATTTGGTTATGGATGCAGTCTTAGATGTCCCACACACAATGAATTCCATTAAAAATCAAAAGGCACTGAAAATACATAAAGCGACTTGAACTTTTTGTCATGTGCATTCGAAAGGATACGTCCTTGGGAAGATTATCATATTGTGCATGTGGATGAATTAGATGTCTGACACTCATCACTAAAAATACATCAGCAACTTGACTTTTATACAAGCTAACCTCAAAGTATCAGTCTCAGTATACAATCAAATTTGGTGCATAGATGCAGTCTTAGATGTCCGACACAGATGATTTCCATTAAAAATCAAAAGGCACTGAAAATACATAAAAGCGACTTGACATTTCCACAAGCTAACCACAAAGTATCAGTCTTAGTATAGAAAACAAATTTGGTGCATGGATGCAGTCTTAGATGTCCGATACACAATAAATTCCATTAAAAATCACAAGGCACTGAAAATACATAAAGCGTCTTGAACTTTTTGTCATGTGCATGACTTTAACATCTTCGGAAAGAAGCAATCCTCAGGACTATCATATTTATGTCTGACACTCATCACTGAAAATACATCAGCAACTTCAACTTTTCCACAAACTAACCTTAAATTCTCAGTCTCAGTATACAAAACAAATTTGGTGCATGAATGCAGTCTTAGATGTCTGATACACAGATGAATTCCATTAAAAATCAAAAGGCACTGAAAATACATAAAGCGACTTGACATTTCCACAAGCTAACCACAAAGTATCAGTCACAGCATACAATCAAATTTGGTTATGGATGCAGTTTTAGATGTCTGATACACAGATGAATTCCATTAAAAATCAAAAGGCACTGAAAATACATAAAGCGACTTGACATTTCCACAAGCTAACCACAAAGTATCAGTCACAGCATACAATCAAATTTGGTTATGGATGCAGTCTTAGATGTCCGACACAGATGAATTCCATTAAAAATCAAAAGGCACTGAAAATACATAAAGCGACTTGACTTTTCCACAAGCTAACCACAAAGTATCAGTCTCAGTATACAATCAAATTTGGTGCATGGATGCAGTTTTTAGATGTCCGACACAGATGATTTCCATTAAAAATCAAAAGGCACTGAAAATACATAAAAATAACTTGACATTTCCACAAGCTAACCAGAAAGTATCAGTCTTAGTATACAAAACAAATTTGGTGCATGGATGCAGTCTTAGATGTCCCACACACAATGAATTCCATTAAAAATCAAAAGGCACTGAAAATACATAAAGCGACTTGAACTTTTTGTCATGTGCATTCGGAAGGATACGTCATTGGAAAGAATATCATATTGTGCATGTGGATGAATTAGATGTCTGACACTCATCACTAAAAATACATCAGCAACTTGACTTTTCTACAAGCTAACCAGAAAGTATCAGTCTCACTATACAATCAAATTTGGTGCATAGATGCAGTCTTTGATGTCCGACACAGATGATTTCCATTAAAAATCACAAGGCACTGAAAATACATAAAAGCGACTTGACTTTTCAACAAGCTATCCAGAAAGTATCAGTCTTAGTATAGAAAACAAATTTGGTGCATGGATGCGGTCTTAGACACACAATGAATTCCATTAAAAATCAAAAGGCACTGAAAATACATAAAGCGACTTGAACTTTTTGTTATGTGCATTCGGAAGGATACGTCCTTGGGAAGAATATCATATTGTGCATGTGGATGAATTAGATGTCTGATACAAAACGAATTCCATTAAAAATCAAAAGGCACTGAAAATACGTAAAGCGACTTGACATTTCCACAAGCTAACCAGAAAGTATCAGTCTTAGTATACAACCAAATTTGGTGCATAGATGCAATCTTAGATGTCCGACACAGATGATTTCCATTAAAAATCACAAGGCACTGAAAATACATAAAGCGACTTGACATTTCCACAAGCTAACCAGAAAGTATCAGTCTCAATATACAATTAAATTTGGTGCATGGATGCAGTCTTAGATGTCCGACACAGATGATTTCCATTAAAAATCAAAAGGCACTGAAAATACATAAAAGCGCCTTGACTTTTCCACAGACTAACCACAAAGTATCAGTCTCAGTATAGAAAACAAATTTGGTGCATGGATGCAGTCTTAGATGTCCCACACTTAATGAATTCTATCAAAAATCAAAAGGCACTGAAAATACATAAAGCGACTTGACATTTCCACAAGCTAACCAGAAAGTATCCGTCTCAATATACAATCAAATTTGGTGCATGGATGCAGTCTTAGATGTCCGACACACAATGAATTCCATTAAAAATCAAAAGGCACTGAAAATACATAAAGCGTCTTGAACTTTTTGTCATGTGCATAACTTGAACATCTTCGGAAAGAAGCAATCCTCAGGACTGTCATATTTATGCCTGACACTCATCACTGAAAATACATCAGCAACTTCAACTTTTCCACAAACTAACCTTAAATTATCAGTCTCAGTATACAAAACAAATTTGGTGCATGGATGCAGTCTTAGATGTCCCACACACAATGAATTCCATTAAAAATCAAAAGGCACTGAAAATACATAAAGCGACTTGACATTTCCACAAGCTAACCAGAAAGTATCCGTCTTAGTATACAAAACAAATTTGGTGCATGGATGCAGTCTTAGATGTCCGACACACAATGAATTCCAATAAAAATCAAAAGGCACTGAAAATACATAAAGTGACTTGACTTTTCCACAAGCTAACCACAAAGTATCAGTCTCCGTATACAATCAAATTTGGTGCATGGATGCAGTCTAAGATGTCCGACACACAATGAATTCCATTAAAAATCAAAAGGCACTGTAAATACATAAAAGCGACTTGACTTTTCCACAGGCTAACCACAAAGTATCAGTCTCCGTATACAATCAAATTTGGTGCATGGATGGAGTCTTAGATGTCTGATACACAATGAATTCCATTAAAAATCACAAGGCACTGAAAATAGATAAAAGCGACTTGACTTTTCAACAAGCTAACCACAAAGTATCAGTCTCAGTATACAATCAAATTTGGTGCATGGATGCAGTCTTAGATGTCCGACACAGATGAATCCATTAAAAATCACAAGGCACTGAAAATACATAAAAGCCACTTGACTTTTCCACAAGCTAACCACAAAGTATCAGTCTTACTATAGAAAACAAATTTGGTGCATGGATGCAGTCTTAGATGTCCCACACACAATGAATTCCATTAAAAATCAAAAGGCACTGAAAATACATAAAGCGACTTGAACTTTTTGTCATGTGCATTCGGAAGGATACGTCATTGGGAAGAATATCATATTGTGCATGTGGATGAATTAGATGTCTGACACTCATCACTAAAAATACATCAGCAACTTGACTTTTATACAAGCTAACCAGAAAGTATCAGTCTCAGTATACAATCAAATTTGGTGCATGGATGCAGTCTTAGATGTCCGACACACAATGAATTCCATTAAAAATCACAAGGCACTGAAAATACATAAAAGCGACTTGACTTTTCCACAAGCTAACCAGAAAGTATCAGTCTTAGTATAGAAAACAAATTTGGTGCATGGATGCAGTCTTAGATGTCCCACACACAATGAATTCAATTAAAAATCAAAAGGCACTGAAAATACATAAAGCGACTTGAACTTTTTGTCATGTGCATTCGGAAGGATACGTCCTTGGGAAGAATATCATATTGTGCATGTGGATGAATTAGATGTCTGACACTCATCACTAAAAATACATCAGCAACTTGACTTTTATACAAGCTAACCTCAAAGTATCAGTCTCACTATACAATCAAATTTGGTGCATGGAAATCAAAAGGCACTGAAAATACATAAAGCGTCTTGAACTTTTTGTCATGTGCATGACTTTAACATCTTCGGAAAGAAGCAATCCTCAGGACTATCATATTTATGTCTGACACTCATCACTGAAAATACATCAGCAACTTCAACTTTTCCACAAACTAACCTTAAATTATCAGTCTCAGTATACAAAACAAATTTGGTGCATGAATGCAGTCTTAGATGTCCCACACACAATGAATTCATTAAAAATCACAAGGCACTGAAAATACATAAAGCGACTTGACATTTCCACAAGCTAACCAGAAAGTATCCGTCTCAATATACAATTAAATTTGGTGCATGGATGCAGTTTTAGATGTCCGACACAGATGATTTCCATTAAAAATCAAAAGGCACTGAAAATACATAAAAGCGACTTGACATTTCCACAAACTAACCACAAAGTATCAGTCTCCGTATACAATCAAATTTGGTGCATGGATGCAGTCTTAGATGTCCGACACACAATGAATTCCATTAAAAATCACAAGGCACTGAAAATACATAAAAGCGACTTGACTTTTCCACAGGCTAACCACAAAGTATCAATCTCCGTATACAATCAAATTTGGTGCATGGATGCAGTCTTAGATGTCTGACACACAATGAATTCCATTAAAAATCACAAGGCACTGAAAATACATAAAAGCGACTTGACTTTTCCACAAGCTAACCACAAAGTATCAGTCTCAGTATACAATCAAATTTGGTGCATGGATGCAGTCTTAGATGTCTGACAAAATGAATTCCATTAAAAATCACAAGGCACTGAAAATACATAAAAGCGACTTGACTTTTCCACAGGATAACCACAAAGTATCAGTCTCAGTATACAATCAAATTTGGTGCATGGATGCAGTCTTAGATGTCCCAGACACAGATGATTTCCATTAAAAATCACAAGGCACTGAAAATACATAAAAGCGACTTGACTTTTCAACAAGCTAACCACAAAGTATCAGTCTTAGTATAGAAAACAAATTTGGTGCATGCATGCAGTCTTAGATGTCCGACACAGATGAATTCCATTAAAAATCAAAAGGCACTGAAAATACATAAAGCGACTTGACTTTTCCACAAGCTAACCACAAAGTATCAGTCTCAGTATACAATCAAATTTGGTGCATGGATGCAGTCTTACATGTCCGACACAGATGGTTTCCATTGAAAATCAAAAGGCACTGAAAATACATAAAAGCGACTTGACTTTTCCACAAGCTAACCAGAAAGTATCCGTCTCAATATACAATTAAATTTGGTGCATGGATGCAGTCTTAGATGTCCGACACAGATGATTTCCATTAAAAATGAAAAGGCACTGAAAATACATAAAAGCGACTTGACATTTCCACAAACTAACCAGAAAGTATCAGTCTAAGTATAGAAAACAAATTTGGTGCATGGATGCAGTCTTAGATGTCCAACACACAATGAATTCCAATAAAAATCAAAAGGCACTGAAAATACATAAAGCGACTTGACTTTTCCACAAGCTAACCACAAAGTATCAGTCTCCGTATACAATTAAATTTGGTGCATGGATGCAGTCTTAGATGTCCGACACACAATGAATTCCATTAAAAATCAAAAGGCACTGAAAATACATAAAAGCGACTTGACTTTTCCACAGGCTAACCACAAAGTATCAGTGTCTGTATACAATCAAATTTGGTGCATGGATGCAGTCTTAGATGTCCGACACAGATGAATTCCATTAAAAATCACAAGGCACTGAAAATACATAAAAGCGACTTGACTTTTCAACAAGCTATCCAGAAAGTATCAGTCTTAGTATAGAAAACAAATTTGGTGCATGGATGCGGTCTTAGACACACAATGAATTCTATTAAAAATCAAAAGGCACTGAAAATACATAAAGCGACTTGAACTTTTTGTTATGTGCATTCGGAAGGATACGTCCTTGGGAAGAATATCATATTGTGCATGTGGATGAATTAGATGTCTGATACAAAACGAATTCCATTAAAAATCAAAAGGCACTGAAAATACGTAAAGCGACTTGACATTTCCACAAGCTAACCAGAAAGTATCAGTCTTAGTATACAACCAAATTTGGTGCATAGATGCAATCTTAGATGTCCGACACAGATGATTTCCATTAAAAATCACAAGGCACTGAAAATACATAAAGCGACTTGACATTTCCACAAGCTAACCAGAAAGTATCAGTCTCAATATACAATTAAATTTGGTGCATGGATGCAGTCTTAGATGTCCGACACAGATGATTTCCATTAAAAATCAAAAGGCACTGAAAATACATAAAAGCGCCTTGACTTTTCCACAGACTAACCACAAAGTATCAGTCTTAGTATAGAAAACAAATTTGGTGCATGGATGCAGTCTTAGATGTCCCACACTTAATGAATTCTATCAAAAATCAAAAGGCACTGAAAATACATAAAGCGACTTGACATTTCCACAAGCTAACCAGAAAGTATCCGTCTCAATATACAATCAAATTTGGTGCATGGATGCAGTCTTAGATGTCCAACACACAATGAATTCCATTAAAAATCAAAAGGCACTGAAAATACATAAAGCGTCTTGAACTTTTTGTCATGTGCATAACTTGAACATCTTCGGAAAGAAGCAATGCTCAGGACTGTCATATTTATGCCTGACACTCATCACTGAAAATACATCAGCAACTTCAACTTTTCCACAAACTAACCTTAAATTATCAGTCTCAGTATACAAAACAAATTTGGTGCATGGATGCAGTCTTAGATGTCCCACACACAATGAATTCCATTAAAAATCAAAAGGCACTGAAAATACATAAAGCGACTTGACATTTCCACAAGCTAACCAGAAAGTATCCGTCTTAGTATACAAAACAAATTTGGTGCATGGATGCAGTCTTAGATGTCCGACACACAATGAATTCCAATAAAAATCAAAAGGCACTGAAAATACATAAAGTGACTTGACTTTTCCACAAGCTAACCACAAAGTATCAGTCTCCGTATACAATCAAATTTGGTGCATGGATGCAGTCTAAGATGTCCGACACACAATGAATTCCATTAAAAATCAAAAGGCACTGAAAATACATAAAAGCGACTTGACTTTTCCACAGGCTAACCACAAAGTATCAGTCTCCGTATACAATCAAATTTGGTGCATGGATGGAGTCTTAGATGTCTGATACACAATGAATTCCATTAAAAATCACAAGGCACTGAAAATAGATAAAAGCGACTTGACTTTTCAACAAGCTAACCACAAAGTATCAGTCTCAGTATACAATCAAATTTGGTGCATGGATGCAGTCTTAGATGTCCGACACAGATGAATCCATTAAAAATCACAAGGCACTGAAAATACATAAAAGCCACTTGACTTTTCCACAAGCTAACCACAAAGTATCAGTCTTACTATAGAAAACAAATTTGGTGCATGGATGCAGTCTTAGATGTCCCACACACAATGAATTCCATTAAAAATCAAAAGGCACTGAAAATACATAAAGCGACTTGAACTTTTTGTCATGTGCATTCGGAAGGATACGTCATTGGGAAGAATATCATATTGTGCATGTGGATGAATTAGATGTCTGACACTCATCACTAAAAATACATCAGCAACTTGACTTTTATACAAGCTAACCAGAAAGTATCAGTCTCAGTATACAATCAAATTTGGTGCATGGATGCAGTCTTAGATGTCCGACACACAATGAATTCCATTAAAAATCACAAGGCACTGAAAATACATAAAAGCGACTTGACTTTTCCACAAGCTAACCAGAAAGTATCAGTCTTAGTATAGAAAACAAATTTGGTGCATGGATGCAGTCTTAGATGTCCCACACACAATGAATTCAATTAAAAATCAAAAGGCACTGAAAATACATAAAGCGACTTGAACTTTTTGTCATGTGCATTCGGAAGGATACGTCCTTGGGAAGAATATCATATTGTGCATGTGGATGAATTAGATGTCTGACACTCATCACTAAAAATACATCAGCAACTTGACTTTTATACAAGCTAACCTCAAAGTATCAGTCTCACTATACAATCAAATTTGGTGCATGGAAATCAAAAGGCACTGAAAATACATAAAGCGTCTTGAACTTTTTGTCATGTGCATAACTTTAACATCTTCGGAAAGAAGCAATCCTCAGGACTATCATATTTATGTCTGACACTCATCACTGAAAATACATCAGCAACTTCAACTTTTCCACAAACTAACCTTAAATTATCAGTCTCAGTATACAAAACAAATTTGGTGCATGAATGCAGTCTTAGATGTCCCACACACAATGAATTCATTAAAAATCACAAGGCACTGAAAATACATAAAGCGACTTGACATTTCCACAAGCTAACCAGAAAGTATCCGTCTCAATATACAATTAAATTTGGTGCATGGATGCAGTTTTAGATGTCCGACACAGATGATTTCCATTAAAAATCAAAAGGCACTGAAAATACATAAAAGCGACTTGACATTTCCACAAACTAACCACAAAGTATCAGTCTCCGTATACAATCAAATTTGGTGCATGGATGCAGTCTTAGATGTCCGACACACAATGAATTCCATTAAAAATCACAAGGCACTGAAAATACATAAAAGCGACTTGACTTTTCCACAGGCTAACCACAAAGTATCAATCTCAGTATACAATCAAATTTGGTGCATGGATGCAGTCTTAGATGTCTGACACACAATGAATTCCATTAAAAATCACAAGGCACTGAAAATACATAAAAGCGACTTGACTTTTCCACAAGCTAACCACAAAGTATCAGTCTCAGTATACAATCAAATTTGGTGCATGGATGCAGTCTTAGATGTCTGACAAAATGAATTCCATTAAAAATCACAAGGCACTGAAAATACATAAAAGCGACTTGACTTTTCCACAGGATAACCACAAAGTATCAGTCTCAGTATACAATCAAATTTGGTGCATGGATGCAGTCTTAGATGTCCCAGACACAGATGATTTCCATTAAAAATCACAAGGCACTGAAAATACATAAAAGCGACTTGACTTTTCAACAAGCTAACCACAAAGTATCAGTCTTAGTATAGAAAACAAATTTGGTGCATGCATGCAGTCTTAGATGTCCGACACAGATGAATTCCATTAAAAATCAAAAGGCACTGAAAATACATAAAGCGACTTGACTTTTCCACAAGCTAACCACAAAGTATCAGTCTCAGTATACAATCAAATTTGGTGCATGGATGCAGTCTTACATGTCCGACACAGATGGTTTCCATTGAAAATCAAAAGGCACTGAAAATACATAAAAGCGACTTGACTTTTCCACAAGCTAACCAGAAAGTATCCGTCTCAATATACAATTAAATTTGGTGCATGGATGCAGTCTTAGATGTCCGACACAGATGATTTCCATTAAAAATGAAAAGGCACTGAAAATACATAAAAGCGACTTGACATTTCCACAAACTAACCAGAAAGTATCAGTCTAAGTATAGAAAACAAATTTGGTGCATGGATGCAGTCTTAGATGTCCAACACACAATGAATTCCAATAAAAATCAAAAGGCACTGAAAATACATAAAGCGACTTGACTTTTCCACAAGCTAACCACAAAGTATCAGTCTCCGTATACAATTAAATTTGGTGCATGGATGCAGTCTTAGATGTCCGACACACAATGAATTCCATTAAAAATCAAAAGGCACTGAAAATACATAAAAGCGACTTGACTTTTCCACAGGCTAACCACAAAGTATCAGTGTCTGTATACAATCAAATTTGGTGCATGGATGCAGTCTTAGATGTCCGACACAGATGAATTCCATTAAAAATCACAAGGCACTGAAAATACATAAAAGCGACTTGACTTTTCCACAAGCTATCCACAAAGTATCAGTCTTAGTATAGAAAACAAATTTGGTGCATGGATGCGGTCTTAGATCTCCGACACACAATGAATTCCATTAAAAATCAAAAGGCACTGAAAATACATAAAGCGACTTGAACTTTTTGTCATGTGCATTCGGAAGGATACGTCATTGGGAAGAATATCATATTGTGCATGTGGATGAATTAGATGTCTGACACTCATCACTAAAAATACATCAGCAACTTGACTTTTATACAAGCTAACCTCAAAGTATCAGTCTCAGTATACAATCAAATTTGGTGCATGGATGCAGTCTTAGATGTCCGACACACAATGAATTCCATTAAAAATCAAAAGGCACTGAAAAAACATAAAGCGTCTTGAACTTTTTGTCATGTGCATAACTTTAACATCTTCGGAAAGAAGCAATCCTCAGGACTATCATATTTATGTCTGACACTCATCACTGAAAATACATCAGCAACTTCAACTTTTCCACAAACTAACCTTAAATTATCAGTCTCAGTATACAAAACAAATTTGGTGCATGAATGCAGTCTTAGATGTCCCACACACAATGAATTCCATTAAAAATCAAAAGGCACTGAAAATACATAAAGCGACTTGACATTTCCACAAGCTAACCAGAAAGTATCAGTCTCAATATACAATTAAATTTGGTGCATGGATGCAGTTTTAGATGTCCGACACAGATGATTTCCATTAAAAATCAAAAGGCACTGAAAATACATAAACGCGACTTGACATTTCCACAAACTAACCAGAAAGTATCAGTCTCAGTATACAAAACAAATTTGGTGCATGAATGCAGTCTTACATGTCCGACACAAAATGAATTCCAATAAAAATCAAAAGGCACTGAAAATACATAAAGCTACTTGACATTTCCACAAGCTAACCAGAAAGTATCCGTCTCAATATACAATTAAATTTGGTGCATAGATGCAGTTTTAGATGTCCGACACAGATGATTTCCATTAAAAATCAAAAGGCACTGAAAATACATAAAAGCGACTTGACATTTCCACAAACTAACCAGAAAGTATCAGTCTTAGTATACAAAACAAACTTGGTGCATGGATGCAGTCTTAGATGTCCCACACACAATGAATTCCATTAAAAATCAAAAGGCACTGAAAATACATAAAGCGACTTGACTTTTCCACAGGCTAACCACAAAGTATCAGTCTCCGTATACAATCAAATTTGGTGCATGGATGCAGTCTTAGATGTCTGATACACAATGAATTCCATTAAAAATCAAAAGGCACTGAAAATACATAAAAGCGGGTTGACATTTCCACAAACTAACCAGAAAGTATCAGTCTTAGTATACAAAACAAATTTGGTGCATGGATGCAGTCATGGATGTCCGACACACAATGAATTCCAATAAAAATCAAAAGGCACTGAAAATACATAAAGCGACTTGACTTTTCCACAAGCTAACCACAAAGTATCAGTCTCAGTATACAAAACAAGTTTGGTGCATGGATGCAGTCTTTAGATGTCTGACACAGATGAATTCCATTAAAAATCAAAAGGCACTGAAAATATATAAAGCGACTTGAACTTTTTGTCATGTGCATTCGGAAGGATACGTCCTTGGGAAGAATATCATATTGTGGATGTGGATGAATTAGATGTCTGACACTCATCACTAAAAATACATCAGCAACTTGACTTTTATACAAGCTAACCTCAAAGTATCAGTCTCAGTATACAATCAAATTTGGTGCATGGATGCAGTCTTAGATATCCGACACACAATGAATTCCATTAAAAATCAAAAGGCACTGAAAATACATAAAAGCGACTTGACTTTTCCACAGGCTAACCACAAAGTATCAGTCTCAGTATACAATCAAATTTGGTGCATGGATGCAGTCTTAGATGTCTGATACACAATGAATTCCATTAAAAATCAAAAGGCACTGAAAATACATAAAAGCGACTTGACTTTTCCACAAGCTAACCAGAAAGTATCCGTCTCAATATACAATTAAATTTGGTGCATGGATGCAGTTTTAGATGTCCGACACAGATGATTTCCATTAAAAATCAAAAGGCACTGAAAATACATAAAAGCGACTTGACATTTCCACAAACTAACCAGAAAGTATCAGTCTAAGTATAGAAAACAAATTTGGTGCATGGATGCAGTCTTAGATGTCCAACACACAATGAATTCCAATAAAAATCAAAAGGCACTGAAAATACATAAAGCGACTTGACTTTTCCACAAGCTAACCACAAAGTATCAGTCTCCGTATACAATTAAATTTGGTGCATGGATGCAGTCTTAGATGTCCGACACACAATGAATTCCATTAAAAATCAAAAGGCACTGAAAATACATAAAAGCGACTTGACTTTTCCACAGGCTAACCACAAAGTATCAGTCTCTGTATACAATCAAATTTGGTGCATGGATGCAGTCTTAGATGTCCGACACAGATGAATTCCATTAAAAATCACAAGGCACTGAAAATACATAAAAGCGACTTGACTTTTCCACAAGCTATCCACAAAGTATCAGTCTTAGTATAGAAAACAAATTTGGTGCATGGATGCGGTCTTAGATGTCCGACACACAATGAATTCCATTAAAAATCAAAAGGCACTGAAAATACATAAAGCGACTTGAACTTTTTGTCATGTGCATTCGGAAGGATACGTCATTGGGAAGAATATCATATTGTGCATGTGGATGAATTAGATGTCTGACACTCATCACTAAAAATACATCAGCAACTTGACTTTTATACAAGCTAACCTCAAAGTATCAGTCTCAGTATACAATCAAATTTGGTGCATGGATGCAGTCTTAGATGTCCGACACACAATGAATTCCATTAAAAATCAAAAGGCACTGAAAAAACATAAAGCGTCTTGAACTTTTTGTCATGTGCATAACTTTAACATCTTCGGAAAGAAGCAATCCTCAGGACTATCATATTTATGTCTGACACTCATCACTGAAAATACATCAGCAACTTCAACTTTTCCACAAACTAACCTTAAATTATCAGTCTCAGTATACAAAACAAATTTGGTGCATGAATGCAGTCTTAGATGTCCCACACACAATGAATTCCATTAAAAATCAAAAGGCACTGAAAATACATAAAGCGACTTGACATTTCCACAAGCTAACCAGAAAGTATCCGTCTCAATATACAATTAAATTTGGTGCATGGATGCAGTTTTAGATGTCCGACACAGATGATTTCCATTAAAAATCAAAAGGCACTGAAAATACATAAACGCGACTTGACATTTCCACAAACTAACCAGAAAGTATCAGTCTCAGTATACAAAACAAATTTGGTGCATGAATGCAGTCTTACATGTCCGACACAAAATGAATTCCAATAAAAATCAAAAGGCACTGAAAATACATAAAGCTACTTGACATTTCCACAAGCTAACCAGAAAGTATCCGTCTCAATATACAATTAAATTTGGTGCATAGATGCAGTTTTAGATGTCCGACACAGATGATTTCCATTAAAAATCAAAAGGCACTGAAAATACATAAAAGCGACTTGACATTTCCACAAACTAACCAGAAAGTATCAGTCTTAGTATACAAAACAAACTTGGTGCATGGATGCAGTCTTAGATGTCCCACACACAATGAATTCCATTAAAAATCACAAGGCACTGAAAATACATAAAGCGACTTGACTTTTCCACAGGCTAACCACAAAGTATCAGTCTCCGTATACAATCAAATTTGGTGCATGGATGCAGTCTTAGATGTCTGATACACAATGAATTCCATTAAAAATCAAAAGGCACTGAAAATACATAAAAGCGGGTTGACATTTCCACAAACTAACCAGAAAGTATCAGTCTTAGTATACAAAACAAATTTGGTGCATGGATGCAGTCATGGATGTCCGACACACAATGAATTCCAATAAAAATCAAAAGGCACTGAAAATACATAAAGCGACTTGACTTTTCCACAAGCTAACCACAAAGTATCAGTCTCAGTATACAAAACAAGTTTGGTGCATGGATGCAGTCTTTAGATGTCTGACACAGATGAATTCCATTAAAAATCAAAAGGCACTGAAAATATATAAAGCGACTTGAACTTTTTGTCATGTGCATTCGGAAGGATACGTCCTTGGGAAGAATATCATATTGTGGATGTGGATGAATTAGATGTCTGACACTCATCACTAAAAATACATCAGCAACTTGACTTTTATACAAGCTAACCTCAAAGTATCAGTCTCAGTATACAATCAAATTTGGTGCATGGATGCAGTCTTAGATATCCGACACACAATGAATTCCATTAAAAATCAAAAGGCACTGAAAATACATAAAAGCGACTTGACTTTTCCACAGGCTAACCACAAAGTATCAGTCTCAGTATACAATCAAATTTGGTGCATGGATGCAGTCTTAGATGTCTGATACACAATGAATTCCATTAAAAATCAAAAGGCACTGAAAATACATAAAAGCGACTTGACTTTTCCACAAGCTAACCAGAAAGTATCCGTCTCAATATACAATTAAATTTGGTGCATGGATGCAGTTTTAGATGTCCGACACAGATGATTTCCATTAAAAATCAAAAGGCACTGAAAATACATAAAAGCGACTTGACATTTCCACAAACTAACCAGAAAGTATCAGTCTAAGTATAGAAAACAAATTTGGTGCATGGATGCAGTCTTAGATGTCCAACACACAATGAATTCCAATAAAAATCAAAAGGCACTGAAAATACATAAAGCGACTTGACTTTTCCACAAGCTAACCACAAAGTATCAGTCTCCGTATACAATTAAATTTGGTGCATGGATGCAGTCTTAGATGTCCGACACACAATGAATTCCATTAAAAATCAAAAGGCACTGAAAATACATAAAAGCGACTTGACTTTTCCACAGGCTAACCACAAAGTATCAGTGTCTGTATACAATCAAATTTGGTGCATGGATGCAGTCTTAGATGTCCGACACAGATGAATTCCATTAAAAATCACAAGGCACTGAAAATACATAAAAGCGACTTGACTTTTCCACAAGCTATCCACAAAGTATCAGTCTTAGTATAGAAAACAAATTTGGTGCATGGATGCGGTCTTAGATGTCCGACACACAATGAATTCCATTAAAAATCAAAAGGCACTGAAAATACATAAAGCGACTTGAACTTTTTGTCATGTGCATTCGGAAGGATACGTCATTGGGAAGAATATCATATTGTGCATGTGGATGAATTAGATGTCTGACACTCATCACTAAAAATACATCAGCAACTTGACTTTTATACAAGCTAACCTCAAAGTATCAGTCTCAGTATACAATCAAATTTGGTGCATGGATGCAGTCTTAGATGTCCGACACACAATGAATTCCATTAAAAATCAAAAGGCACTGAAAATACATAAAGCGTCTTGAACTTTTTGTCATGTGCATAACTTTAACATCTTCGGAAAGAAGCAATCCTCAGGACTATCATATTTATGTCTGACACTCATCACTGAAAATACATCAGCAACTTCAACTTTTCCACAAACTAACCTTAAATTATCAGTCTCAGTATACAAAACAAATTTGGTGCATGAATGCAGTCTTAGATGTCCCACACACAATGAATTCCATTAAAAATCAAAAGGCACTGAAAATACATAAAGCGACTTGACATTTCCACAAGCTAACCAGAAAGTATCCGTCTCAATATACAATTAAATTTGGTGCATGGATGCAGTTTTAGATGTCCGACACAGATGATTTCCATTAAAAATCAAAAGGCACTGAAAATACATAAAAGCGACTTGACATTTCCACAAACTAACCAGAAAGTATCAGTCTCAGTATACAAAACAAATTTGGTGCATGAATGCAGTCTTACATGTCCGACACAAAATGAATTCCAATAAAAATCAAAAGGCACTGAAAATACATAAAGCTACTTGACATTTCCACAAGCTAACCAGAAAGTATCCGTCTCAATATACAATTAAATTTGGTGCATAGATGCAGTTTTAGATGTCCGACACAGATGATTTCCATTAAAAATCAAAAGGCACTGAAAATACATAAAAGCGACTTGACATTTCCACAAACTAACCAGAAAGTATCAGTCTTAGTATACAAAACAAACTTGGTGCATGGATGCAGTCTTAGATGTCCCACACACAATGAATTCCATTAAAAATCACAAGGCCCTGAAAATACATAAAGCGACTTGACTTTTCCACAGGCTAACCACAAAGTATCAGTCTCCGTATACAATCAAATTTGGTGCATGGATGCAGTCTTAGATGTCTGATACACAATGAATTCCATTAAAAATCAAAAGGCACTGAAAATACATAAAAGCGAGTTGACATTTCCACAAACTAACCAGAAAGTATCAGTCTAAGTATAGAAAACAAATTTGGTGCATGGATGCAGTCTTAGATGTCCAACACACAATGAATTCCAATAAAAATCAAAAGGCACTGAAAATACATAAAGCGACTTGACTTTTCCACAAGCTAACCACAAAGTATCAGTCTCCGTATACAATTAAATTTGGTGCATGGATGCAGTCTTAGATGTCCGACACACAATGAATTCCATTAAAAATCAAAAGGCACTGAAAATACATAAAAGCGACTTGACTTTTCCACAGGCTAACCACAAAGTATCAGTCTCTGTATACAATCAAATTTGGTGCATGGATGCAGTCTTAGATGTCCGACACAGATGAATTCCATTAAAAATCACAAGGCACTGAAAATACATAAAAGCGACTTGACTTTTCCACAAGCTATCCACAAAGTATCAGTCTTAGTATAGAAAACAAATTTGGTGCATGGATGCGGTCTTAGATGTCCGACACACAATGAATTCCATTAAAAATCAAAAGGCACTGAAAATACATAAAGCGACTTGAACTTTTTGTCATGTGCATTCGGAAGGATACGTCATTGGGAAGAATATCATATTGTGCATGTGGATGAATTAGATGTCTGACACTCATCACTAAAAATACATCAGCAACTTGACTTTTATACAAGCTAACCTCAAAGTATCAGTCTCAGTATACAATCAAATTTGGTGCATGGATGCAGTCTTAGATGTCCGACACACAATGAATTCCATTAAAAATCAAAAGGCACTGAAAATACATAAAGCGTCTTGAACTTTTTGTCATGTGCATAACTTTAACATCTTCGGAAAGAAGCAATCCTCAGGACTATCATATTTATGTCTGACACTCATCACTGAAAATACATCAGCAACTTCAACTTTTCCACAAACTAACCTTAAATTATCAGTCTCAGTATACAAAACAAATTTGGTGCATGAATGCAGTCTTAGATGTCCCACACACAATGAATTCCATTAAAAATCAAAAGGCACTGAAAATACATAAAGCGACTTGACATTTCCACAAGCTAACCAGAAAGTATCCGTCTCAATATACAATTAAATTTGGTGCATGGATGCAGTTTTAGATGTCCGACACAGATGATTTCCATTAAAAATCAAAAGGCACTGAAAATACATAAAAGCGACTTGACATTTCCACAAACTAACCAGAAAGTATCAGTCTCAGTATACAAAACAAATTTGGTGCATGAATGCAGTCTTACATGTCCGACACAAAATGAATTCCAATAAAAATCAAAAGGCACTGAAAATACATAAAGCTACTTGACATTTCCACAAGCTAACCAGAAAGTATCCGTCTCAATATACAATTAAATTTGGTGCATAGATGCAGTTTTAGATGTCCGACACAGATGATTTCCATTAAAAATCAAAAGGCACTGAAAATACATAAAAGCGACTTGACATTTCCACAAACTAACCAGAAAGTATCAGTCTTAGTATACAAAACAAACTTGGTGCATGGATGCAGTCTTAGATGTCCCACACACAATGAATTCCATTAAAAATCACAAGGCCCTGAAAATACATAAAGCGACTTGACTTTTCCACAGGCTAACCACAAAGTATCAGTCTCCGTATACAATCAAATTTGGTGCATGGATGCAGTCTTAGATGTCTGATACACAATGAATTCCATTAAAAATCAAAAGGCACTGAAAATACATAAAAGCGAGTTGACATTTCCACAAACTAACCAGAAAGTATCAGTCTTAGTATACAAAACAAATTTGGTGCATGGATGCAGTCATGGATGTCCGACACACAATGAATTCCAATAAAAATCAAAAGGCACTGAAAATACATAAAGCGACTTGACTTTTCCACAAGCTAACCACAAAGTATCAGTCTCAGTATACCAAAACAAATTTGGTGCATGGATGCAGTCTTAGATGTCCAACACAGATTAATTCCATTAAAAATCAAAAGGCACTGAAAATACATAAAGCGACTTGAACTTTTTGTCATGTGCATTCGAAAGGATACGTCCTTGGGAAGAATATCATATTGTGCATGTGGATGAATTAGATGTCTGAGACTCATCACTAAAAATACATCAGCAACTTGACTTTTATACAAGCTAACCTCAAAGTATCAGTCTCAGTATACAATCAAATTTGGTGCATGGATGCAGTCTTAGATGTCTGACACAATGAATTCCATTAAAAATCACAAGGCACTGAAAATACATAAAAGCGACTTGACTTTTCCACAAGCTAACCACAAAGTATCAGTCTCAGTATACAATCAAATTTGGTGCATGGATGCAGTCTTAGATGTCCGACACAGATGGTTTCCATTAAAAATCACAAGGCACTGAAAATACATAAAAGCGACTTGACTTTTCCACAAGCTAACCAGAAAGTATCAGTCTTAGTATACAAAACAAATTTGGTGCATGGATGCAGTCTTAGATGTCCCAGACACAATGAATTCCATTAAAAATCAAAAGGCACAGAAAATACATAAAAGCGACTTGACTTTTCCACAGGCTAACCACAAAGTATCAGTCTTAGTATAGAAAACAAATTTGGTGCATGGATGCAGTCTTAGATGTCCGATACACAATGAATTCCATTAAAAATCAAAAGGCACTGAAAATACATAAAGCGACTTGAACTTTTTGTCATGTGCATTCGAAAGGATACGTCCTTGGGAAGAATATCATATTGTGCATGTGGATGAATTAGATGTCTGACACTCATCACAAAAAATACATCAGCAACTTGACTTTTATACAAGCTAACCTCAAAGTATCAGTCTCAGTATACAATCAAATTTGGTGCATAGATGCAGTCTTAGATGTCCGACACAAATGATTTCCATTAAAAATCACAAGGCACTGAAAATACATAAAGCGACTTGACATTTTCACAAGCTAACCAGAAAGTATCAGTCTCAGTATACAATCAAATTTGGTGCATGGATGCAGTCTTACATGTCCGACACAGATGGTTTCCATTGAAAATCAAAAGGCACTGAAAATACATAAAAGCGACTTGACTTTTCCACAAGCTAACCAGAAAGTATCCGTCTCAATATACAATTAAATTTGGTGCATGGATGCAGTTTTAGATGTCCGACACAGATGATTTCCATTAAAAATGAAAAGGCACTGAAAATACATAAAAGCGACTTGACATTTCCACAAACTAACCAGAAAGTATCAGTCTAAGTATAGAAAACAAATTTGGTGCATGGATGCAGTCTTAGATGTCCAACACACAATGAATTCCATTAAAAATCAAAAGGCACTGAAAATACATAAAAGCGACTTGACTTTTCCACAAGCTAACCACAAAGTATCAGTCTCAGTATACAATCAAATTTGGTGCATGGATGCAGTCTTAGATGTCCGACACAGATGGTTTCCATTAAAAATCACAAGGCACTGAAAATACATAAAAGCGACTTGACTTTTCCACAAGCTAACCAGAAAGTATCAGTCTTAGTATACAAAACAAATTTGGTGCATGGATGCAGTCTTAGATGTCCCAGACACAATGAATTCCATTAAAAATCAAAAGGCACAGAAAATACATAAAAGCGACTTGACTTTTCCACAGGCTAACCACAAAGTATCAGTCTTAGTATAGAAAACAAATTTGGTGCATGGATGCAGTCTTAGATGTCCGATACACAATGAATTCCATTAAAAATCAAAAGGCACTGAAAATACATAAAGCGACTTGACTTTTCCACAAGCTAACCACAAAGTATCAGTCTCAGTATACCAAAAAGAATTTGGTGCATGGATGCAGTCTTAGATGTCCAACACAGATTAATTCCATTAAAAATCAAAAGGCACTGAAAATACATAAAGCGACTTGAACTTTTTGTCATGTGCATTCGAAAGGATACGTCCTTGGGAAGAATATCATATTGTGCATGTGGATGAATTAGATGTCTGACACTCATCACTAAAAATACATCAGCAACTTGACTTTTATACAAGCTAACCTCAAAGTATCAGTCTCAGTATACAATCAAATTTGGTGCATGGATGCAGTCTTAGATGTCTGACACAATGAATTCCATTAAAAATCACAAGGCACTGAAAATACATAAAGCGACTTGACTTTTCCACAAGCTAACCACAAAGTATCAGTCTCAGTATACAATCAAATTTGGTGCATGGATGCAGTCTTAGATGTCCGACACAGATGGTTTCCATTAAAAATCACAAGGCACTGAAAATACATAAAAGCGACTTGACTTTTCCACAAGCTAACCAGAAAGTATCAGTCTTAGTATACAAAACAAATTTGGTGCATGGATGCAGTCTTAGATGTCCCAGACACAATGAATTCCATTAAAAATCAAAAGGCACAGAAAATACATAAAAGCGACTTGACTTTTCCATAGGCTAACCACAAAGTATCAGTCTTAGTATAGAAAACAAATTTGGTGCATGGATGCAGTCTTAGATGTCCGATACACAATGAATTCCATTAAAAATCAAAAGGCACTGAAAATACATAAAGCGACTTGAACTTTTTGTCATGTGCATTCGAAAGGATACGTCCTTGGGAAGAATATCATATTGTGCATGTGGATGAATTAGATGTCTGACACTCATCACAAAAAATACATCAGCAACTTGACTTTTATACAAGCTAACCTCAAAGTATCAGTCTCAGTATACAATCAAATTTGGTGCATAGATGCAGTCTTAGATGTCCGACACAAATGATTTCCATTAAAAATCACAAGGCACTGAAAATACATAAAGCGACTTGACATTTTCACAAGCTAACCAGAAAGTATCAGTTTCAGTATACAATCAAATTTGCTGCATGGATGCAGTCTTAGATGTCCGACACAGATGATTTCCATTAAAAATGACAAGGCACTGAAAATACATAAAAGCGACTTGACTTTTCCACAAGCTAACCACAAAGTATCAGTCTTAGTATAGAAAACAAATTTGGTGCATGGATGCAGTCTTAGATGTCAGATACACAATAAATTCCATTAAAAATCACAAGGCACTGAAAATACATAAACGCGACTTGACTTTTCCACAAGCTAACCAGAAAGTATCAGTCTCAGTATACAAAACAAATTTGGTGCATGGATGCAGTCTTAGATGTCCGACACACAATGAATTCCATTAAAAATTGAAAAGGCACTGAAAATACATAATGCGACTTGAACTTTTTGTCATGTGCATGACTTTTACATCCTCAGGAAGAATATCATATTGTGTATGTGGAAGATTTCTTAGATGTCTCAGCAACCTGACTTTTCCACAAGCTAACCACAAAGTATCAGTCTCAGTATATAAAACAAATTTGGTGCATGGATGCAGTCTTAGATGTCCCACACACAATGAATTCCATTAAAAATCAAAAGGCACTGAAAATACATAAAAGCGACTTGACATTTCCACAAGCTAACCACAAAGTATCAGGTTAGTATACAAAACAAGTTTGGTGCATGGATGCAGTCTTAGATGTCAGATACACAATAAATTCCATTAAAAATCAAAAGACACTGAAAAGGCGACTTGACTTTTCCACAAGCTAACCAGAAAGTATCAGTCTTAGTATAGAAAACAAATTTGGTGCATGGATGCAGTCTTAGATGTCCGACACACAATGAATTCCATTAAAAATCACAAGGCACTGAAAATACATAAAGCGACTTGAACTTTTTGTCATGTGCATGACTTTTACATCCTCAGGAAGAATATCATATTGTGTATGTGGAAGATTTCTTAGATGTCTCAGCAACCTGACTTTTCCACAAGCTAACCACAAAGTATCAGTCTCAGTATACCAAAACAAATTTGGTGCAAGGATGCAGTCTTAGATGTCCCACACACAATGAATTCCATTAAAAATCAAAAGGCACTGAAAATACATAAAGCGACTTGAACTTTTTGTCATGTGCATTCGAAAGGATACGTTCTTGGGAAGAATATCATATTGTGCATGTGGATGAATTAGATGTCTTACACTCATCACTAAAAATACATCAGCAACTTGACTTTTATACAAGCTAACCTCAAAGTATCAGTCTCAGTATACAATCAAATTTGGTGCTTGGATGCAGTCTTAGATGTCCGACACACAATGAATTCCATTAAAAATCAAAAGGCACTGAAAATACATAAAAGCGACTTGACTTTTCCACAGGCTAACCACAAAGTATCAGTCTCCGTATACAATCAAATTTGGTGCATGGATGCAGTCTTAGATGTCTGATACACAATGAATTCCATTAAAAATCACAAGGCACTGAAAATAGATAAAAGCTACTTGACTTTTAAACAAGCTAACCACAAAGTATCAGTCTCAGTATACAATCAAAATTTGGTGCATGAATGCAGTCTTAGATGTCCGACACAGATGGTTTCCATTAAAAATCACAAGGCACTGAAAATACATAAAAGCGACTTGACTTTTCCACAAGCTAACCAGAAAGTATCAGTCTTAGTATAGAAAACAAATTTGGTGCATGGATGCAGTCTTAGATGTCCCACACACAATGAATTCCATTAAAAATCAAAAGGCACTGAAAATACATAAAAGCGACTTGACTTTTCCACAGGCTAACCACAAAGTATCAGTCTTAGTATAAAAAACAAATTTGGTGCATGGATGCAGTCTTAGATGTCCGACACACAATGAATTCCATTAAAAATCAAAAGGCACTGAAAATACATAAAAGCGACTTGACATTTCCACAAGCTAACCAGAAAGTATCAGTCTTAGTATAGAAAACAAATTTGGTGCATGGATGCAGTCTTAGATGTCCGATACACAATGAATTCCATTAAAAATCAAAAGGCACTGAAAATACATAAAGCGTCTTGAACTTTTTGTCATGTGCATGACTTTAACATCTTAGGAAAGAAGCAATCCTCAGGACTATCATATTTATGTCTGAAACTCATCACTGAAAATACATCAGCAACTTCAACTTTTCCACAAACTAACCTTAAATTATCAGTCTCAGTATACAAAACAAATTTGGTGCATGAATGCAGTCTTAGATGTCCCACACACAATGAATTCCATTAAAAATCAAAAGGCACTGAAAATACATAAAGCGACTTGACATTTCCACAAGCTAACCAGAAAGTATCCGTCTCAATATACAATTAAATTTGGTGCATGGATGCAGTCTTAGATGTCCGACACAGATGTTTTCCATTAAAAATCAAAAGGCACTGAAAATACATAAAAGCGACTTGACATTTCCACAAACTAACCAGAAAGTATCAGTCTCAGTATCCAAACAAGTTTGGTGCATGGATGCAGTCTTAGATGTCCGATACACAATAAATTCCATTAAAAATCACAAGGCACTGAAAATACATAAAGCGACTTGACATTTCCACAAGCTAACCTTAAATTATCAGTCTCAGTATACAAAACAAATTTGGTGCATGGATGCAGTCTTAGATGTCCGACACACAATGAATTCCATTAAAAATTGAAAAGGCACTGAAAATACATAAAGCGACTTGAACTTTTTGTCATGTGCATGACTTTTACATCCTCAGGAAGAATATCATATTGTGTATGTGGAAGATTTCTTAGATGTCTCAGCAGCCTGACTTTTCCACAAGCTAACCACAAAGTATCAGTCTCAGTATAGAAAAGAAATTTGGTGCAAGGATGCAGTCTAAAATGTCCAACACAGATGAATTCCATTAAAAATCAAAAGGCACTGAAAATACATAAAGCGACTTGAACTTTTTGTCATGTGCATTCGAAAGGATACGTCCTTGGGAAGAATATCATATTGTGCATGTGGATGAATTAGATGTCTGACACTCATCACTAAAAATACATCAGCAACTTGACTTTTATACAAGCTAACCTCAAAGTATCAGTCTCAGTATACAATCAAATTTGGTGCATGGATGCAGTCTTAGATGTCTGACACAATGAATTCCATTAAAAATCACAAGGCACTGAAAATAGATAAAAGCGACTTGACTTTTCCACAAGCTAACCACAAAGTATCAGTCTCAGTATACAATCAAATTTGGTGCATGGATGCAGTCTTAGATGTCCGACACAGATGGTTTTCATTAAAAATCACAAGGCACTGAAAATACATAAAAGCGACTTGACTTTTCCACAAGCTAACCAGAAAGTATCAGTCTTAGTATACAAAACAATTTTGGTGCATGGATGCAGTCTTAGATGTCTGATACACAATGAATTCCATTAAAAATCAAAAGGCACTGAAAATACATAAAGTGACTTGACATTTCCAGAAGCTAACCACAAAGTATCAGTCTCAGCATACAATCAAATTTGGTGCATGGATGCAGTCTTAGATGTCCAACACAGATGATTTCCATTAAAAATCACAAGGCACTGAAAATACATAAAATCGACTTGACATTTCCACAAGCTAACCAGAAAGTATCAGTCTTAGTATAGAAAACAAATTTGGTGCATGGGTGCAGTCTTAGATGTCCGATACACAATAAATTCCATTAAAAATCACAAGGCACTGAAAATACATAAAATCGACTTGACATTTCCTCAAGCTAACCAGAAAGTATCAGTGTTAGTATACAAAACAAATTTGGTGCATGGATGCAGTCTTAGATGTCTGATACACAGATGAATTCCATTAAAAATCAAAAGGCACTGAAAATAAATAAAGCTACTTGACATTTCCACAAGCTAACCAGAAAGTATCAGTCTCAGTATACAATCAAATTTGGTGCATAGATGCAGTCTTAGATGTCCGACACAGATGATTTCCATTAAAAATCAAAAGGCACTGAAAATAAATAAAGCTACTTGACATTTCCACAAGCTAACCACAAAGTATCAGTCTTAGTATAGAAAACAAATTTGGTGCATGGATGCAGTCTTAGATGTCCGATACACAATAAATTCCATTAAAAATCACAAGGCACTGAAAATACATAAAGCGTCTTGAACTTTTTGTCATGTGCATGACTTTAACATCTTCGGAAAGAAGCAATCCTCAGGACTATCATATTTATGTCTGACACTCATCACTGAAAATACATCAGCAACTTCAACTTTTCCACAAACTAACCTTAAATTATCAGTCTCAGTATACAAAACAAATTTGGTGCATGAATGCAGTCTTAGATGTCTGATACACAATGAATTCCATTAAAAATCAAAAGGCACTGAAAATACATAAAGCGACTTGACATTTCAACAAGCTATCCAGAAAGTATCAGTCTTAGTATAGAAAACAAATTTGGTGCATGGATGCGGTCTTAGATGTCCGACACAGATTATTTCCATTAAAAATCAAAAGGCACTGAAAATACATAAAAGCGACTTGACATTTCCACAAACTAACCAGAAAGTATCAGTCTCAGTATACAAAACAAGTTTGGTGCACGGATGCAGTCTTAGATGTCCGATACACAATAAATTCCATTAAAAATCACAAGGCACTGAAAATACATAAAGCGACTTGACATTTCCACAAGCTAACCTTAAATTATCAGTCTCAGTATAGAAAACAAATTTGGTGCAAGGATGCAGTCTTAGATGTCCAACACAGATGAATTCCATTAAAAATCAAAAGGCACTGAAAATACATATAGCGACTTGAACTTTTTGTCATGTGCATTCGAAAGGATACGTCCTTGGGAAGAATATCATATTGTGCATGTGGATGAATTAGATGTCTGACACTCATCACTAAAAATACATCAGCAACTTGACTTTTATACAAGCTAACCTCAAAGTATCAGTCTCAGTATACAATCAAATTTGGTGCATAGATGCAGTCTTAGATGTCCGACACAGATGATTTCCATTAAAAATCACAAGGCACTGAAAATACATAAAAGCGACTTGACTTTTCAACAAGCTAACCACAAAGTATCAGTCTTAGTATAGAAAACAAATTTGGTGCATGGATGCAGTCTTAGATGTCCGACACACAATGAATTCCATTAAAAATCAAAAGGCACTGAAAATATATAAAAGCGACTTGACTTTTCCACAGGCTAACCACAAAGTATCAGTCTTAGTATAGAAAACAAATTTGGTGCATGGATGCAGTCTTAGATGTCCCACACAGATGATTTCCATTAAAAATCAAAAGGCACTGAAAATACATAAAAGCGACTTGACATTTCCACAAGCTAACCACAAAGTATCAGTCTCAGTATACAAAACAAGTTTGGTGCATGGATGCAGTCTTAGATGTCCGATACACAATAAATTCCATTAAAAATCAAAAGGCACTGAAAATACATAAAGCGACTTGACATTTCCACAAGCTAACCTTAAATTATCAGTCTCAGTATACAAAACAAATTTGGTGCATGGATGCAGTCTTAGATGTCCGACACACAATGAATTCCATTAAAAATTGAAAAGGCACTGAAAATACATAAAGTGACTTCAACTTTTTGTCATGTGCATGACTTTTACATCCTCAGGAAGAATATCATATTGTGTATGTGGAAGATTTCTTAGATGTCTCATCAACCTGACTTTTCCACAAGCTAACCACAAAGTATCAGTCTGAGTATATAAAACAAATTTGTTGCATTGATGCAGTCTTAGATGTCCCAGACACAATGAATTCCATTAAAAATCAAAAGGCACTGAAAATACATAAAAGCGACTTGACATTTCCACAAGCTAACCACAAAGTATCAGTCTCAGTATACAAAACAAGTTTGGTGTATGGATGCAGTCTTAGATGTCCCCCACACAATAAATTCCATTAAAAATCAAAAGACACTGAAAAGGCGACTTGACTTTTCCACAAGCTAACCAGAAAGTATCAGTCTTAGTATAGAAAACAAATTTGGTGCATGGATGCAGTCTTAGATGTCCCACACACAATGAATTCCATTAAAAATCAAAAGGCACTGAAAATACATAAAGCGACTTGAACTTTTTGTCATGTGCATTCGAAAGGATACGTCCTTGGGAAGAATATCATATTGTGCATGTGGATGAATTAGATGTCTGACACTCATCACTAAAAATACATCAGCAACTTGACTTTTATACAAGCTAACCAGAAAGTATCAGTCTCAGTATACAATCAAATTTGGTGCATAGATGCAGTCTTAGATGTCCGACACAGATGATTACCATTAAAAATCACAAGGCACTGAAAATACATAAAGCGACTTGACATTTCCACAAGCTAACCAGAAAGTATCAGTCTCAGTATACAATCAAATTTGCTGCATGGATGCAGTCTTAGATGTCCGACACAGATGATTTCCATTAAAAATCACAAGGCACTGAAAATACATAAAAGCGACTTGACTTTTCAACAAGCTAACCACAAAGTATCAGTCTCAGTATAGAAAACAAATTTGGTGCATGGATGCAGTCTTAGATGTCTGATACACAATCAATTCCATTAAAAATCACAAGGCACTGAAAATAGATAAAAGCGACTTGACTTTTCCACAAGCTAACCAGAAAGTATCAGTCTCAGTATACAAAACAAATTTGTTGCATGGATGCAGTCTTAGATGTCCGACACACAATGAATTCCATTAAAAATTCAAAAGGCACTGAAAATACATAATGCGACTTGAACTTTTTGTCATGTGCATGACTTTTACATCCTAAGGAAGAATATCATATTGTGCATGTGGAAGATTTCTTAGATGTCTCAGCAACCTGACTTTTCCACAAGCTAACCACAAAGTATCAGTCTCAGTATATAAAACAAATTTGGTGCAAGGATGCAGTCTTAGATGTCCGACACATAATGAATTCCATTAAAAATCAAAAGGCACTGAAAATACATAAAGCGACTTGAACTTTTTGTCATGTGCATTCGAAAGGATACGTCCTTGGGAAGAATATCATATTGTGCATGTGGATGAATTAGATGTCTGACACTCATCACTAAAAATACATCAGCAACTTGACTTTTATACAAGCTAACCAGAAAGTATCAGTCTCAGTATACAATCATATTTGGTGCATGGATGCAGTCTTAGATGTCCGACACAGATGATTTCCATTAAAAATCACAAGGCACTGAAAATACATAAAAGCGACTTGACTTTTCAACAAGCTAACCAGAAAGTATCAGTCTTAGTATAGAAAACAAATTTGGTGCATGGATGCAGTCTTAGATGTCCCACACACAATGAATTCCATTAAAAATCACAAGGCACTGAAAATACATAAAAGCGACTTGACATTTCCACAAGCTAACCAGAAAGTATCAGTCTCAGTATACAAAACAAGTTTGGTGCATGGATGCATCTTAGATGTCCGATACACAATAAATTCCATTAAAAATCACAAGGCACTAAAAATTTATAAAGCGTCTTGAACTTTTTGTCATGTGCATTACTTTAACATCTTCGGAAAGAAGCAATCCTCAGGACTATCATATTTATGTCTGACACTCATAACTGAAAATACATCAGCAACTTCAACTTTTCCACAAAATAACCTTAAATTATCAGTCTCAGTATACGAAACAAATTTGGTGCATGAATGCAGTCTTAGATGTCTGATACATAATGAATTCCATTAAAAATCAAAATGCACTGAAAATACATAAAGCGACTTGAACTTTTTGTCATGTGCATTCGGAAGGATACGTCCTTGGGAAGAATATCATATTGTGGATGTGGATGAATTAGATGTCTGACACTCATCACTAAAAATACATCAGCAACTTGACTTTTCTACAAGCTAACCTCAAAGTATCAGTCTCAGTATACAATCAAATTTGGTGCATAGATGCAGTCTTAGATGTCCGACACAGATGATTTCCATTAAAAATCACAAGGCACTGAAAATACATAAAAGCGACTTGACTTTTCCACAAGCTAACCACAAAGTATCAGTCTTAGTATAGAAAACAAATTTGGTGCATGGATGCAGTCTTAGATGTCCCACACACAATGAATTCCATTAAAAATCAAAAGGCACTGAAAATACATAAAAGCGACTTGACTTTTATACAAGCTAACCACAAAGTATCAGTCTCAGTATACAATCAAATTTGGTGCATGAGTAGTATAGGTAATAGGGGTTCTGGACCACTTCCACTGGAGCTGGATTCATATACCTATACTGCTACTACAGGGGGAATTTTTTATGTGTAAATGACTATGCGATTCAACGATAGTCATGATTTGTATTAAACGAAATATCAATATTAATTAATAATGAATAAAATTTACTATAGCCCACGAGGATATTGGAAAGGTGTAGGAGCAATAAAAAAATTAGCCACCGCTGCTAAGGTATCTAAAGATGTGGCCAAGGATTGGTTAAAGAAACAAGCGTTGTGGCAAATATATTTACCGGCACCGCGTTATATACCGAGGAAGAAGTTTGATATTTCTACGACGAATGAAGTTAAGGTAAAACGCAAAACGTATAAATACGCTTTAACAGTAGTGGATGTGGCTAGTCGATACAAAGAGGCTGAGCCATTAACCTCGAAAGAATCAACAGAAGTAGCTAATGCACTGAGTCGCATATATAAACGCGGACCGCTAAAATGGCCTAAGCTATTTCAAGTAGATCCCGGTCGCGAGTTTATGGGATCGGTAACTAAACTCTTAACAAAGCACAATGTCAAAATCGTCCGTGGTGAAAGAGAGGCCCACCGTAGTCAAGCCATTGTTGAAAGATTTAACCGGACACTAGCGGAACGTTTGTTTGGCTATCAGTATGGGATCGAAATGAAATCCGAGCGATTGAGATCAACCGAATGGGTGACACGATTATCAGCCGTTGTATCAGCGCTGAATAATGAAGTAACGAGATTAATAGGGAAGAAACCATCCGATGCGATTAAAATGAAATCCGTGACTTCCGAATCTTCAGCACCGAGGAGAGGCAAAGAACAAAAACTTCCGGATAGAGTAAGGGTAAGATATTTATACCAGCCCGGTGAACTCGAAGGAGGCCTACGTCGCGCAACCGATCCCATATGGTCCCTTAAGACGTATAACATTAGTCGATTGGTTACGAAAGAAGGAGAGCCTATTCTTTATTATCTTCAAGATGGACCGGGCAGGGCATTTGTACGAGAAGAGTTGTTCATAGTTCCCGACGGTACGGTATTACCACCATAACCATAAGCATAGGTAGTTACACCATCATTATCAATCCATCTCTTTGTATCTAAGGGGGATAATGATGTCTTGTTCATTCTTAATCCATATATCCTATAATCATAACTTCTTAAAGAGTTCATCTCGTGTTTGAACGTTCTACCATTGAATAATGATTCTTTATACTGTTCGTGTTTGATATGCTTTTTTACCACATACTTCTTAACACCCTTAGCTTTTCTTATCTCTCCATTATCGGACTTTTTTATAGAATACATCTTAGGTCTTAATCCTACATACTCCGCTATAGGAGTCCCAGCACATTCATCCTTCATCTTACCTAACACCTTTTTATTTACTACGCTGTGCAGTGGATTATCTTTTGGGTAATCGCTCGTGTCGTACATATCTATTTTTTCTGCCATATCTTTATACACATCCTCGGTTTGTATTTCCATCAACAAAGAATCTGTGTCGGTATATAACACCTCGCATCTATCGCCGTATTGCTTCTTAAGTTCGTTGTAATAAAAGTCATACATTAAGTGTTTTGACAAGTCGAGAATACTCATACCGATGTACACCGGTCTGTTGAATTTTATATTACTTTTCTGCATATGCAACGCGGCTAAGTCGTTATCGAATATCTTTCTTCTGTTAAAAGCCGGACTGGCTATGAGTTTCCTGAGTCTTTCTTCCTCATTAGATCTGACTAATTTAACATCAACACGCTTCCTTAGATTCTCCATAGTTTTACCGAATACCGAGTTATTCATGAGCTTATATAGATTCTTTTCGAAATCGCTGGTGGCTATCTTTCTTAAATCTGTGTTCAGCCTTATATAGGGCTCCATCCAAGGGCTTTGATCGAACTTTAGAACTCTGTGTATTTTCTTAAGTTTCATACCTAACGATAGATACAACTGGAGATTTCTGTAGTGAACTATATATTTTGTCTTATCCATCAAATTTGGTACGAGTTTCTTTACGTTAGCTAACCTATTATTACCCATCAATGAACGTTGATATTCCGACATCCAGTCTTTATTAACCATTAATCTTTCGGGAGCTAGCGGATAACTGTTATGGTCTTTATGTAAGGAACTCGGATATTCCAAGTCAACTTCTAGTATGTACCCTTTATTCTCATCATTATTATTGATATCATTGACCCACTCAAAACCACCCGTGGGTAAAGGTTGACTCATAGCCCATCCGTACAAATTGTTAGCGTCGAGATATAATATATGCGTGTCGGGTTTACTCGGATCGTATCCTTCCACTAATTTATTATTAGCCTTAGAATACCTTTTCGCTGCCATCGATATACCCCCTCTTAATCCTTTCTCAATAAACAAGTGCATATCGTAATCTGTGAGTAGTTTTAGTTCTACGCCGGTCTTCTTCAACAATGCATCCCACGATAGTCCGGGACTGGAATAGTACCATGCCGGGTCCAAGCCGTATTGTTTTAAACACGTCTTTCTAAATATCTCGAATATATCGGCGAGTAACAGTACATCGGTTTTTAAGTACAGATCGTGATAATCACCTAAATTCTTACAACCTAATTTATCCCAGACCGTCAGAGCGTGTTCATAATCGGCATCTGTTATTCTAGATTCTGTTAAGTTACTATAGAATGATTCGAGGGGTGGTAATTCAGTTTCTTCGAATCTAGACCAATCATCCATATATTCGTAAGGATATACACCTTTTCTCAGCAGCAAATGACGAGTTATCTTATCGGTATATTGATTTGTTATCGCGAAGTCATCTGGATTGTTCGCTTTAGCTAAATTGTCCAGGGAAGATAACAGAAACTGTACGGAGTCTATGAATCTAAGCCCATTACTTTGCTTTATTCTAGATTTCCCATCCTTGTCCCTATAATGTATAGGTTTAGTCAACGAGAACGAAATGTATTTTTCCATATTGTTAGGAATGCACGTTAAACCGCCGTCGGTCTTTGAGATAGCTTGCATAATGAGATGTGAATCATATCCTCTAAGGTTATGAAACACAACGGGGATGGGTATTGTTTGAGCATTCATTTTTAGTTTCAAGTTACACTCGTTATGAGCGGCTCCCCGATAATTACCCGTGACGTGACAATGATCTCTTACGGAATCCCCATCCAGAGGTTTATTACAAACGTGACAACTCGTTGACTTCTTGTGGGCCCTCCAATCATCTATCGTCAAACGCATGGGTTTCTTACACGATAATTCTTCCCTGATTATTCTCTCTTCATTTTGTAGATATTCTATGAACTTTCCAGCTGCATCGGGACCTCTGTAAATCACGGGAGTGTTTGTTTTCCCATCATACCTTACAACTATATATCCAAACCCACAAGGAATATGTTCTTGAGTTTTGTACGTAAAACTATTCTCAGTATTGCTTTGGTTGGTATTTTCTATGGGCTTGATAAGCGCTTCGAAGTCGGCATAAATTACGTACGGTACTGGCATTTGATTACAATAGTGTTCAAATTTTAATATATTTTTTCCCTCTTTAGGCATATCGATCCTGATAGCATTCTGTCCAACACCTCTACAGTCTTCTTTATGCGATTCTAATAGATCTTGTCTGCTGTACCCATGCAGGCATCTTTCGCAGAAATATTTCTTTCCCTTATATTTAGTTTGATCGTATAGCACCCTGTTTAAACTCTTTATCCACGTATAATGATATTTACCATCTTTTTCGATCAGAAATGAATTGATTCTGGGAATATGTTCTGGAGCGGAGCTTATTCTGTGTACAACAATTCCTTTAGAATGTCCGAAAACATTTATAGCTAAATTATTTTGCTTTTCCACCTTATCAATTTGCGGTATTGGTGTAGGTTCGTCTATACCATCGAAGTTGAGTCCATCGTTTTGGGGATAGCTAGAAGGTCTATCCGGATGCTTGTCTACGGGGAACAATGCAGATCTTATCATCATTCTTAAACAATCATCGGATTTATTTTTTACATTAATTATGGCTTTTTTCTTCTTATAATACGGGGGTAAATCTATATAAGATCCACCTTTGAAAGGCATATAATTCGCTATATCTAAATATAAACTATCGATTTTATCCACACCCCAACCCGAACCTCTATTAGTCCAGCGTTCTAAAGTTTCCTGTATCCTCTGAATTGATGTATCTAATGATGCGTTTATAGTATCGGATTCGGTTATAACTTCTTGATTGCTACGGAAATATGGTTCGGTATATTCGGTACTATCGTCTGCGTTACTTTTACTCAATGTCATTTTAATCGTCAGCTGGTATTTTATATTTTGTAAATCATCTAATTCCTCGTTAATTTTACTCGATATGATGGGCTTAATATCGTTAACATCCATGTTGGAATTAATATCCATCTTCCAACCTCTTAGATATTTACCAACGCCGGCGGATGTGGGTACAAATATTAATTCTTGTTGTTGTTGATTATCATCATTATTATGTTGAATATCATCCTCGTCTTGTTGATTATTATCTAGTAAAGCAATCAATTCAGCTCTTCTCATTCGAGAATAACCTCTCAGCCCACTGTTTCTCGCTCGAACTCTGAGTTCTCTAACAGTCTGGGGTGGTTCCAAACCGAGTAAGGTAATCAATTCAGCTTTTCTCATTCGAGAATATCCACGTAGACCACGTTGCTTTGCCATAGCCTTCAACTCTCTGACAAAAACCATTGTGGTTGAATGGTATATGCAAAATGATTCATTTGTCTAATTGGTTGTTTTCATATATCTAAATACGTATCCTCCCCAACCTTTTCCTCTCATTGATGTAATCTCTCTTCCTAGCATAAATAATCTGATTCCTGACCCTATCAGCACCGTGACTCTTACATAAACAATAATGACCTTTGACCCCTATCCCGCATTCAGAACACTTATAGTTTATGTGTCCACGCTTGATGTAATAATTGTGTATACCGCAGTAAACATCAACACAGCGGCGGTTACATAGAGTCGTCTTCCCCATGAGTGTAAACTTGCAGTTATTCATGGTATATACATCTATCACATCATTTGTCTAAATGCAAATCACATCTACACTAGGGAATAGCTGAAAATCAATACTGCGGATAAACCAATAATAACAAATGCGACCTCTCGGTCTTTCTGAGCCTCTGACGGTGTATAAAACTGACTCATTGTTGGTCTAGGTATTGGGTCGAGTTTTTTCCCATAAACGAGGTAGTATTCGTGCATGGCAGATTCGACATCCTTAAACGTTTGAATTGAATGTCCTTCCTTAATCAGTTTTTCATGAATAAAGTCTAATCTCTTCATTCTCTGCTGCGTATATTGTAACTGAGCTGCTTGGTATTGTTCTAATGCTTTATTATGTCGTTTACGCTCCTCTTCAACTTCTTTAGCGTTTGATTCCCTCATACTGGAAAATAAATAATTACTCCCCGAAAAAGCAAAAGCATTAACAACAGCTCCACCGACCATCATCGCAATTGATGCCATATAAAATATTCAAATGTTCAATAATATAAAATATTCAAATGTTTAATTACTTCATTATGTCTTCCGGGATAAGTCCTTGTTTGATGAGCATATCCTTCGTTGCCATTGCTAATCCAATATCCAGAATCATCATACCTATATCAAATCCATTAAAATCTAGCTTGGGAGGTGTGGCTTTAGTAAGCATTTTAGCCATACGGGCATAGCCAATGGCCAAGCCGGTGACCACCGCTGAATGATACGTCGCGTTTACCAACATTTTACCGTCTGTAACTGGAGTAGTCATGCTTCTTATAGCATTATATGAGGACTAACCTCTAATTGAACTTGTTGTTGCGGCGGGGGTGACGTTTTCTCTTCTCCGGTCTTATAAAAGAACCATACAGCCGCTATACCAGCAACTCCTACTAGTGCCCATGTTTTAATCGGATTTGAATTATTTATTAATTTTGCTTTGCGCGCCAGCCCTCCCTTTCTTCCTGCGGCTATTTTTTTGGGGTTCTTAGTAACTCTAGCTTGTTTTTGTGTTTGTGGTGCATTCACATTCTCATTCACTGGTGGTTCCTCATTCACTTTTGGTTCTGTTTCCGCAATCTGTTGTTCCGTTTCCACAATCTGTTGTGGTTGCGCAATCTGTTGTGGTGTCACCTGTTGTGTCTCAATTATTATTAAGTGGGCACGTATGTTTAAATTGACAATACCTAGCCGTTATTAAAGCTGTGGTGAGCGGAGCTAAGAACATTCCGAATCTATGATAAAACTCACAGCTCACTGAGCTTATAGCGTGTTCGATGAATGGGTCTTTCTCTAGAGATTCGCATAAATACATGCGATGTTCTGCGAAACGTACTAGCTACGACTGTGTATAGTTGTAATATAGACGACCCTATCGTTTTAGTCATGGTAGCTCCCAGTCTAGACTCGTAACGCGCGTACAGTTTTTTAATCTCTTCGTCGGTCATGTTATCAATTTTTTCGATGGTATAATTTTCTCCCAAATATTGGGAACATTTTCCACCGGCTACCAAAGCCGCGAGTCTTTCTCTATGTTTATCTGCATGTTGATGTGTATCTACATTTTGATCAGATTCTTTGAGCATTTGTTCGATGAGTTCGTCGCATTCCATAATGTAATACCTAAGGAGATATTTAAGTCTAACATAATATAATATGACGTATCCAATACATCCCGTAATAATGAACTGTTGCGAAAGAATGAGGATTTCGAACCACATTTTATGTAATATTAACCGCTAATGTTCAATTTGCTACATTTTGCTATAATTTGCTACATTTTGCTACAATTTTGCTATAATTTTGCTACATTTTGCTAAGCAATTGCGTAAGCAGCTGGTTGATCGGTTTTTAATACGAGTTTACAGTGCTTCGTTGCTGCTAACACTTTTCTGACTTTGTCACGTTCATTCTTGGTATAAATGACATCATTTTCGCGTAAACATTCCTCGAATGAATCTCGATCTTTGCAATGAAACAGCGCTACCCATTTGGTCTGCTCTCTGAGATCTTTCAGGACAGAGTTGTATTTTTGAGTAAGTACCCAAACGCTATGTTGAGTATGCCGACCGGAGAATGCTAAATACGAAAGCATATCTTTCTTTTTTGTTAATTCTTTACTCGCGCTGCAGTCGTCTATTACGAAAAGGGTTGATTCTCCTTTGTATTTTTCATGACATACTCGGAGACAGTCTTGTAAACGATCGCCTGGATCGACTCTGTGTATTCCGTCGTCATTCATTACCCAATCTCTGGATAAGTATGTTTTATTAACGCTTATAGTCGGGCACAGAATAATAATATGATCGAAAACGTCCCGATAATGACTTTCTAAAATATCTAGAATAAAGGCTGTTTTTCCGCAGCCCGTTTGCCCGCATATGATAGCGCAGTGCGGATCTTTAGGTAAAAGATTATCAATAGATCGCTTGCACGAATCTCCCATTTTGTATATTAAGTTGCGCATCCATAATCACGTACAAATATATGTTTAATTTACCAGCCGCTTCGAGGAGCTTCGATATCTGTATGGTGACACCCTCGCTAGCATTTTCTATTCTCCTCCCACTGCCGTGTAATTGGTCATCGTCCGTTGTTCGCATGTCGCGCCATAGCGCGTACTTCGAGGTGAGGTATTCACCCATCGATACACTCCCGAGAGACAGATCTTTCACGACCGCGTTAACTTCCGGAGAGCGTTTTATAGAAGGAAGTTTTTTAATCTCTTCCCACTGGTGATGCGATAGCATTCCTTGGCTATATAGTTGATTAGGCACGCCCTCGATAGTCAATTCTACTTTCGTAATCTTGGGATTGTTGAACTTCTCGGTATTTCTTTTAAACGCATCGGAGGGGTCCTCGAACAACATTAAAATACCCTTCAACGACCTCGTGGGGACGTTTAGATTGATATTCCACAACGTATCTTTTTTGTCCCTCGTGATCTTTCGATGTCGCAGCACGCGATCGTACAAAATGGCTAAACTTCCCGAATACTGGTTACGAATTTGTCTGGCTAATTCGGGATCCGTTATCATATCGTACTCGAGCGAGATATTGTCAATGGAATAGCTAGCATCTACATTAGCGGATCTGATTACTCTACCGTAGTCGTTAAAAGTGAGTTCATATTCTAACCTATTGCCTAGGGATGCTTGATAAAATGGCATGTGGGAATCTAGTAATTCAAAGTCTAGGGGAATATAGAATCGGTTACCTAATGCGTCGGCAACGGCCTGATCTTTTACGATGGTACCATCACCACTAGAAGCATCTACGCGCAGTCTCAATGTGTTCTTATTACAAATACCTTGGTACTGTAAGTTTTCCCGCTCTTTATCCGTTCTCCAGAGATCTATGTAACAATAGTATACATCGCTATCGTCGATACTCAAAACCTCATTACCGCTAATTTTAATAGCGATTTTCTTAACGATAGCACGACCTAAGTTCTGAACCGGCTCCCTGTTAACGTCGGTAGAATTCAAAACAATCGTAAATGATAGTCGGACAGTTCCCGGAACTAACACATCGTGTGCGTCGAGATTAGGAAAGCGAACCAGAAGCGTTTGATTCTGATCGATGGTACTAGGATTATTAGTTATAGTTACAGACTGACGAATTGCTTTGACCCCTAATGGATCTCGAAGTCTGCGTTGTGGGTTTAACTTGCGTCCGTATTGCGAAGACATTGTTATATTGAAAACATGTACCCTATGTTTAATATAAAAATGACTGATTTTGAACATAATGACTTTGATCTAGATAACATAACTGATACTAGTACAATCGAAGAGGGTACTGATGAAACCAGCTTTATGATCCCAACCGTAAATGATGAACTTTTAAAACCAGCCGTTGATGATTATTACGATGCATTAAAAGATGATAAAAATTATGTTACTCCAATAGGTCGTGAATATTCAAAGTTTGAGATAGATAGTAAAGGAATATTGCGACTGCGTGGCGCTCCGGATATTGATCTTATGCATTCTCGTACTCGTAAGCCCCTAGCCTTGTCTACGATAGCCGCTAAAAAAGGCATCGGCTTTGTTCGTGATGAATTAGGTTTTGTAGACTACCGACGACTTCCCGCGAAGACTACTAAGGCTCTTCAGACTATGAGGAAAGAACTCGTTAATACAGATGATTTGGAAGCAGCCTCGATGGTGGCCTCGGACGGACTCGGAGAAATCTTAGATACCTACTACGATAATTCCACGCATTCAGAGTTTAGTATTAGGGAATTACGAGGTCTTGACAAGGCAATGCAAACTATGCGGGGAGAACTCATCAATAATATAGCCAAGCTATCCGAAATCGACAAACACATAGCTCAAGAGAAAACAAAACTCGAACAGGCGGGCGATGAATTCAGTAGACGCCGCGTTGCTGAAAGATTGCGTAACCTAGAAGAGGAAAGATTGGCCCGCCTCGAAGCGGCTTCCAGTAATAGAAAGGCACTTCGTTCGCAAATCAGTCGTATTCGAGAAACTATCGATCAAGTCCTAAACGATGATACTACACTGGCCGATAAAATTAAAACATTGTTCAGAGAACAGGGAATAACAATTGCTAGTATTTTAACCGCGTTGGGATTTATTATATCGACTTTGACTCTCTCATTAACAGGTGGTAGTACAGGTGGTAGTACACCGCCTAACGATAAAAACGGTATAAGAGAGTGGATAAAAAAGCATTTAAAAGCATTAGGTTCAGCACTGGGAAAGCTAGCTGAGAAAGCCGCGGCTGCACTTCCCGGTATAATTGGGAGTGTTGTTTCCTGGCTATTGAATTTATTAGCTAAGACCACCACTTGGCTTAGTCAAAACTTGTGGGGGTTGATCGTAGCAATTGCAGGGCTGTTGTACGTATTCGCTAAGAACTATTTAACCAAATCATGAGTAAACCAACCGAGACTCCACCCACTACAAGCGCTGTTTTTTCATCGATATGTTGTTGATTTTTAGCCGCAATATGCGGTGACACTTGTGCATCAGTAGATGGTTGTGCATTAAAAGATGTTTGTGGCTTGACTATTCCCTTTTCACCCGTGATCGTTTGCGTTATTAATTCGACGTTCATATCTGAATTTATACCTGGTTTTTGTTGATCGGTAGCGATAACAATTTTATTATTATAGCCTATCACTTGACCGATCTTAAGTTCCATATTACTCGGAGACATGTATAGTCCCGGCGCATAAACGTAGTCCACTTTGGATTGAGCGTACTGTAATGCATCTTGAAAACGCTTTATAGACGATGGTATGTCAACTGGCGAATTAATGGCGTCCTCCACGTTTGCGACAAACTGTTTTTGCGCATCGAGCGCCGTCCCAGAACCGATAATGGACGTTCGTGTTTGCGATTGCGCTCCGAGAATTGCCCATACATAAGTTCTTATCGATTCATTAACTCTTACAAATCCTGGGTTAGTAAAATTATTTTCCGTTTTATCATTAAGAAATTCATTCCAAGCGTTTGCGGTATCGTTCATTTGTATAAATTTTGTAACAATATAAATTAAACCACTCTTAAAACTCATAATATCCCCTCTCCAATCGTTACTATAAAGTTCCCAGCCTTTATACCAATCACCGGTTTTATGCCAATGATCATATATTCTTGCGTAAAGTTTGCTGGTACTATACAACTTACCAAAATTAACTGGAGGTTTATTAAGTTCTCTATATACATAATCGCTTTCTTCTTTGACGGATTTATTTTCCTCTGTGTAAGGAACACCTAGACCATGGTTTGCTCCTTTAATACGCCAATCTTTACTCGTAGAAACATTAAATTCCTGACAAATACGCCCATACGCGGACCTATCATAATTATTATTTGTGGAATTCCACGCTCGATCCTGCGGTAATGGAGCACTAATTTCTTTAAGTATACGTCTAATCTGATAGTACACGTGAAATGACATAACAGACTTATTCAGTTCAAATCCTGGAGCGTAAAGAGATACGCCACATCCCGTTGTGGCACACCATACGGCAAAGTTTAACTGATTCTGCCAAAATTGCATCGGATTGTGAAACCAATCGTGCACCATTTTATCGCTAGTTGCCGTGACCCTGTACTTTTCAAAGATATTGGGGAATTTAACTAAAAATTCAGCACCAGAGGCAGTTACTATAATCGATTGATTAGTAATGTAAGTCGATTTCATATTTAAGTTATGATATAGTATCATTGTATATTTAATATGTATGTTACACTCCCGGGAATAACAAATGGCCAGTCTATTGAACTGCTTCATACAATCGATAACTCGGATGGACAACTCGAAGTTGCTCTATGCGATGTAACGTATTACCCACGGTGGACCAATATAAGTGCTGCAAAAAGAAATAATAAGATGATTATACAAGGTGAAAAAAGGGGTATTGATGACATTCGTATTATTATACCTGATGGGTATTACAGCATAAGCTCACTCAATGATGAAATTTTTAAGCCTAATGGAATTAGTATCACACAAAATGAGTCGAATGGGAAAGTGAAAATATACACTGGAGAAACAGGTATAATTATTGAAGAGAACTTAGGAATTACACTTGGATTGGGACGGTCAGTAATATTACCAGTCAACAAAACAGTGACTGTAAATGCATTACCCGATTTAGTTCCCTATAAAGAGTTGTTCATTCATCTTGATCAAATAAGCACGACGGATAATATTCAACTCGAAAGTCCTTCAACTCTGCTCAGAAGTGTTCCAGTGAAAAATGAAAAATACAATAGCGGTAGAACGGAATCTTTCTCATCATTACAATATAAAAAATTGAAGCGTGGTATTATTTCAGACCTCAAAATTTCTGTATTAGATGTAAAACACCAACCTGTACATATAGGATACTTAAGTGTAACACTCCATATTATAAATAATGGTTGATTCCATATTTAAGTTATGATATAGTATCATTGTATATTTGATATGTATGTTACACTCCTTGGAATAACAAATGGTCAGTCTATTCAACTGCTTCGTACTATCGATAACTCGGATGGACAACTCGAAGTAGCTCTATGCGATGTAACGTATTACCCACGGTGGACCAATATAAGTGCTGCGAAAGATAATAATAAGATATTTAGAAGTGATGACCATAATAGAATTATTACTATACCTGATGGGTATTACAGCGTATGCTCACTCAATGATGAATATTTTAAGCCTTATGGAGCTAGTCTCACATAAAATGAGGCGACTGGGAGACTGAAATTATCCCCTGGAGGAATGGGTGTAGTTTTTACTGGGAACTTAGGAATTACACTTGGATTTGCAGCCGGTTATACTGTAATAATCGATTCATCAAATGAGGGAGATACATTACCCGATTTAGCTCCCTATAAAGAGTTGTTCATTCATCTTGATCAAATAAGCACGACAGATAATATTCAACTCGAAAGTCCTTCAACTCTGCTCAGAAGTGTTCCAGCGAAAAATGAAAAATACAATAGCGGTATAACGGAATCTTTCTCGTTATTACAATATAAAAAATTGAAGCGTGGTATTATTTCAGACCTCAAAATTTCTGTATTAGATGTAAAACACCAACCTGTACATATAGGATACTTAAGTGTAACACTCCATATTATAAATAATGGTTGATGCATCAGGCCCTGGAACGCTCAGACAATGTAATACAATTGCGCTTTCTGATCTCGGAGACACGGAAGGATTCGGTAAACCCGGTACCAATGGTAAGTTATACGCTTTACACTTACAAGATAATGTATACAAGCGGAAAGAAGTCACATTCACGGGTAATCTAGAAGATTTAAGCGATGTCGACGTTAGTAGACTCCTTAAAACCACTCCGTACAATATTATTTACAACAGTGAGAATAAATGGACTATGGTCGAAGCAAACATCAAGTGGCTGCTGAATATCGTCATTACCCCACCTTATGCGATGATGGGTAAGGGACATAATTTAACTAAGATAATAAATAGTGGCATCGTACTCGCGGCCTATATCCTGTCAAAACGAAAAAGTGTGTTAGTCACTCCCCTGCCAGAAAAACCAGGTCATATGTTATATAGTCGTCCGGCAATCCAAAATGTTAGTTTAAATTTGGTTACCGAATTCGATGATATTAAACAGAACTTGAGTGCAATACCTAATATTTCTACGCTTATTATTGAAGTCTTGTTCGGAGATGCACCGGTAGATGCCTTCGAAATATTACCAGGTCTATCGATTAAATGGCTCAAGAAACACGAGCGTCAACGTTGCAGTATTATTCATGTCGGTGCATCACCCGTTACATCCCTCGAGGGGGTTCAAATTATTAAAAGTGGTAGTATTTCCCTTTCTAAGATATTCTTGCCGTATAATATACATTTGATAAGGTTGATGTATACTCTCAAAACATTTAAGCAAGACCAATTAAAGACTATTATATATTCGTAATATACACTATGAGTTTATATCCAGCGCTCGATGAAATGATGGAAACTGTTGATGGATTTCGATTACATCAAATAAGCGACATAAAACATCGAATAGAAAAGGATAGGGAGTTGAGACTTGGATTGTATAAAAAGTATCGCAGAGTCGTGAATGCTCTGGACGGAGTTGACACCGCTCTTGTAGTAGCTGGCATGGGACTTGGTGTAGCCGGTGTCGGTTTACTATCAACTATAATCGCCGCGCCTATCGTGCTCGGCATGGAAATAGCCGCTGGAGTCTCGGGACTGGCAGGAATAGCGATAAAATTCATTTCTCGTAGGTTGCAAAAGAAAGCATTAAAACACGATAGTATTTGGATACTTGCCGAAGCAAAGTTGAACAGCATTGAGGATCATATTTCGACAGCACTGGCTGATTGTAAGATATCTGAGGATGAGTTTCGTTTAGTGCTGTCAGAACTAACAAAATACAACGCAATGAAGCAGGAGATTCGATCAAATTCTCGTAAGACCAATGGTATTAGCGAAGACGAGAAAAAAAAGTTCATAGAACAAGGGAGGCAACAAGCGCGTCAATTATTCCGTGCCAAAACCAAAGAACTGGTTGGAGATTAAAAATGAATTGCTTACTATCGTGTGATTACATTTAGACAAATGCTTACATAAATATATAATAATGGAAAAAACTATTAAATGGAGAGAATTACCACAAGGGTTTTATTATATCAGTGATGTCAAACCAACCAAATACGGTAATCAATTGTTTCTTATCAATTTACAAAAAGAGTGTAGTTATATAGTCTGGTCTCCTAGTAAAATGAACGAAGAACTTAATAAAAATGTTGAATATCACTTTATAGATAAAAATAATGAAGAATATTTTTATTACCATTTAGACTCATCTAAAGCAATGATTGGACCCAGGTATTGGTGAGCTGGAGCCATGACTATCGTTGAATCGCATAATCATTTTGGCATAAAAAATTCCCCCTGTAGTAGCAGTATAGGTATATGAATCCAGCTCCAGTGGAAGTGGTCCAGAACCCCTATTACCTATACTACTGCATGGATGCAGTCTTAGATGTCCGATACACAATGAATTCCATTAAAAATCACAAGGCACTGAAAATACATAAAGCGTCTTGAACTTTTTGTCATGTGCATGTTTTTAACATCTTCGGAAAGAAGCAATCCTCAGGACTATCATATTTATGTCTGACACTCATCACTGAAAATACATCAGCAACTTCAACTTTTCCACAAACTAACCTTAATTTATCAGTCTCAGTATACAAAACAAATTTGGTGCATGAATGCAGTCTTAGATGTCTGATACACAGATGAATTCCATTAAAAATCAAAAGGCACTGAAAATACATAAAGCGACTTGACATTTCCACAAGCTAACCAGAAAGTATCAGTCTAAGTATACAATCAAATTTGGTGCATGGATGCGGTCTTAGATGTCCGACACACAATGAATTCCATTAAAAATCACAAGGCACTGAAAATACATAAAAGCGACTTGACTTTTCCACAAGCTAACCACAAAGTATCAGTCTTAGTATAGAAAACAAATTTGGTGCATGGATGCAGTCTTAGATGTCCCACACACAATGAATTCCATTAAAAATCAAAAGGCACTGAAAATACATAAAAGCGACTTGAACTTTTTGTCATGTGCATTCGGAAGGATACGTCCTTGGGAAGAATATCATATTGTGCATGTGGATGAATTAGATGTCTGACACTCATCACTAAAAATACATCAGCAACTTGACTTTTATACAAGCTAACCTCAAAGTATCAGTCTCAGTATACAATCAAATTTGGTGCATGGATGCAGTCTTAGATGTCCCACACACAATGAATTCCATTAAAAATCAAAAGGCACTGAAAATACATAAAGCGACTTGACATTTCCACAAGCTAACCAGAAAGTATCAGTCTCAGTATACAATCAAATTTGGTGCATGGATGCAGTCTTTGATGTCCGACACAGATGATTTCCATTAAAAATCACAAGGCACTGAAAATACATAAAAGCGACTTGACTTTTCCACAAGCTAACCAGAAAGTATCCGTCTTAGTATAGAAAACAAATTTGGTGCATGGATGCAGTCTTAGATGTCTGACACAGAATGAATTCCATTAAAAATCAAAAGGCACTGAAAATACATAAAAGCGACTTGACTTTTCCACAGGCTAACCACAAAGTATCAGTCTTAGTATAGAAAACAAATTTGGTGCATGGATGCAGTCTTAGATGTCCCACACAGATGATTTCCATTAAAAATCACAAGGCACTGAAAATACATAAAAGCGACTTGACATTTCTACAAGCTAACCCTAAAGTATCAGTCTCAGTATACAAAACAAGTTTGGTGCATGGATGCAGTCTTAGATGTCCGATACACAATAAATTCCATTAAAAATCACAAGGCACTGAAAATACATAAAGCGACTTGACATTTCCACAAGCTAACCACAAAGTATCAGTCTCAGTATACAAAACAAATTTGGTGCATGGATGCAGTCTTAGATGTCCGACACACAATGAATTCCATTAAAAATTGAAAAGGCACTGAAAATACATAAAGCGACTTCAACTTTTTGTCATGTGCATGACTTTTACATCCTCAGGAAGAATATCATATTGTGTATGTGGAAGATTTCTTAGATGTCTCAGCAACCTGACTTTTCCACAAGCTAACCACAAAGTATCAGTCTCAGTATATAAAACAAATTTGGTGCATGGATGCAGTCTTAGATGTCCCACACACAATGAATTCCATTAAAAATCAAAAGGCACTGAAAATACATAAAAGCGACTTGACATTTCCACAAGCTAACCACAAAGTATCAGTCTCAGTATACAAAACAAGTTTGGTGCATGGATGCAGTCTTAGATGTCAGATACACAATAAATTCCATTAAAAATCAAAAGACACTGAAAAGGCGACTTGACTTTTCCACAAGCTAACCAGAAAGTATCAGTCTCAGTATATAAAACAAATTTGGTGCAAGGATGCAGTCTTAGATGTCCGACACACAATGAATTCCATTAAAAATCAAAAGGCACTGAAAATACATAAAGCGACTTGAACTTTTTGTCATGTGCATTCGAAAGGATACGTCCTTGGGAAGAATATCATATTGTGCATGTGGATGAATTAGATGTCTGACACTCATCACTAAAAATACATCAGCAACTTGACTTTTATACAAGCTAACCTCAAAGTATCAGTCTCAGTCTCAGTATACAATCAAATTTGGTGCATAGATGCAGTCTTAGATGTCCGACACAGATGATTTCCATTAAAAATCAAAAGGCACTGAAAATACATAAAAGCGACTTGACTTTTCAACAAGCTAACCAGAAAGTATCAGTCTTAGTATAGAAAACAAATTTGGTGCATGGATGCAGTCTTAAATGTCCCACACACAATGAATTCCATTAAAAATCACAAGGCACTGAAAATACATAAAAGCGACTTGACATTTCCACAAGCTAACCAGAAAGTATCAGTCTCAGTATACAAAACAAGTTTGGTGCATGGATGCATCTTAGATGTCCGATACACAATAAATTCCATTAAAAATCACAAGGCACTGAAAATACATAAAGCGTCTTGAACTTTTTGTCATGTGCATTACTTTAACATCTTCGGAAAGAAGCAATCCTCAGGACTATCATATTTATGTCTGACACTCATCACTGAAAATACATCAGCAACTTCAACTTTTCCACAAAATAACCTTAAATTATCAGTCTCAGTATATAAAACAAATTTGGTGCATGGATGCAGTCTTAGATGTCCGACACAGATGATTTCCATTAAAAATCACAAGGCACTGAAAATACATAAAAGCGACTTGACTTTTCCACAAGCTAACCACAAAGTATCAGTCTTAGTATAGAAATAAATTTGGTGCATAGATGCAGTCTTAGATGTCCCACACACAATGAATTCCATTAAAAATCAAAAGGCACTGAAAATACATAAAGCGTCTTGAACTTTTTGTCATGTGCATTACTTTAACATCTTCGGAAAGAAGCAATCCTCAGGACTATCATATTTATGTCTGACACTCATCACTGAAAATACATCAGCAACTTCAACTTTTCCACAAACTAACCTTAAATTATCAGTCTCAGTATATAAAACAAATTTGGTGCATGAATGCAGTCTTAGATGTCTGATACACAATGAATTCCATTAAAAATCAAAAGGCACTGAAAATACATAAAGCGACTTGAAATTTTTGTCATGTGCATTCGGAAGGATACGTCCTTGGGAAGAATATCATATTGTGCATGTGGATGAATTAGATGTCTGACACTCATCACTAAAAATACATCAGCAACTTGACTTTTATACAAGCTAACCAGAAAGTATCAGTCTCAGTATACAATCAAATTTGGTGCATAGATGCAGTCTTAGATGTCCGACACAGATGATTTCCATTAAAAATCACAAGGCACTGAAAATACATAAAAGCGACTTGACTTTTCCACAAGCTAACCAGAAAGTATCAGTCTTAGTATAGAAAACAAATTTGGTGCATGGATGCAGTCTTAGATGTCCCACACACAATGAATTCCATTAAAAATCAAAAGGCACAGAAAATACATAAAAGCGACTTGACTTTTATACAAGCTAACCACAAAGTATCAGTCTCAGTATACAATCAAATTTGGTGCATGGATGCAGTCTTAGACGTCCGATACACAATAAATTCCATTAAAAATCACAAGGCACTGAAAATACATAAAGCGTCTTGAACTTTTTGTCATGTGCATGTTTTTAACATCTTCGGAAAGAAGCAATCCTCAGGACTATCATATTTATGTCTGACACTCATCACTGAAAATACATCAGCAACTTCAACTTTTCCACAAACTAACCTTAAATTATCAGTCTCAGTATACAAAACAAATTTGGTGCATGAATGCAGTCTTAGATGTCTGATACACAGATGAATTCCATTAAAAATCAAAAGGCACTGAAAATACATAAAGCGACTTGACATTTCCACAAGCTAACCAGAAAGTGTCAGTCTCAGTATACAATCAAATTTGGTGCATGGATGCAGTCTTAGATGTCCGACACACAATGAATTCCATTAAAAATCACAAGGCACTGAAAATACATAAAAGCGACTTGACTTTTCCACAAGCTAACCACAAAGTATCAGTCTTAGTATAGAAAACAAATTTGGTGCATGGATGCAGTCTTAGATGTCCGACACACAATGAATTCCATTAAAAATCAAAAGGCACTGAAAATACATAAAGCGACTTGAACTTTTTGTCATGTGCATTCGGAAGGATACGTCCTTTGGAAGAATATCATATTGTGCATGTGGATGAATTAGATGTCTGACACTCATCACTAAAAATACATCAGCAACTTGACTTTTATACAAGCTAACCTCAAAGTATCAGTCTCAGTCTCAGTATACAATCAAATTTGGTGCATAGATGCAGTCTTAGATGTCCGACACAGATGATTTCCATTAAAAATCAAAAGGCACTGAAAATACATAAAAGCGACTTGACTTTTCCACAAGCTAACCAGAAAGTTTCAGTCTTAGTATAGAAAACAAGTTTGGTGCATGGATGCAGTCTTAGATGTCCGATACACAATAAATTCCATTAAAAATCAAAAGGCACTGAAAATACATAAAAGCAACTTGACTTTTCCACAAGCTAACCAGAAAGTTTCAGTCTTAGTATAGAAAACAAATTTGGTGCATGGATGCAGTCTTAGATGTCCGACACACAATGAATTCCATTAAAAATCAAAAGGCACTGAAAATACATAAAAGCGACTTGACTTTTCCACAGGCTAACCACAAAGTATCAGTCTCAGTATACAAAACAAGTTTGGTGCATGGATGCAGTCTTAGATGTCAGATACACAATAAATTCCATTAAAAATCAAAAGACACTGAAAAGGCGACTTGACTTTTCCACAAGCTAACCAGAAAGTATCAGTCTTAGTATAGAAAACAAATTTGGTGCATGGATGCAGTCTTAGATGTCCGACACACAATGAATTCCATTAAAAATCACAAGGCACTGAAAATACATAAAGCGACTTGAACTTTTTGTCATGTGCATGACTTTTACATCCTAAGGAAGAATATCATATTGTGTATGTGGAAGATTTCTTAGATGTCTCAGCAACCTGACTTTTCCACAAGCTAACCACAAAGTATCAGTCTCAGTATATAAAACAAATTTGGTGCAAGGATGCAGTCTTAGATGTCCGACACACAATGAATTCCATTAAAAATCAAAAGGCACTGAAAATACATAAAGCGACTTGAACTTTTTGTCATGTGCATTCGAAAGGATACGTCCTTGGGAAGAATATCATATTGTGCATGTGGATGAATTAGATGTCTGACACTCATCACTAAAAATACATCAGCAACTTAACTTTTATACAAGCTAACCTCAAAGTATCAGTCTCAGTATACAATCAAATTTGGTGCATAGATGCAGTCTTAGATGTCCGACACAGATGATTTCCATTAAAAATCACAAGGCACTGAAAATACATAAAGCGACTTGACATTTCCACAAGCTAACCAGAAAGTTTCAGTCTTAGTATAGAAAACAAATTTGGTGCATGGATGCAGTCTTAGATGTCCGACACACAATGAATTCCATTAAAAATCAAAAGGCACTGAAAATACATAAAAGCGACTTGACTTTTCCACAGGCTAACCACAAAGTATCAGTCTTAGTATAGAAAACAAATTTGGTGCATGGATGCAGTCTTAGATGTCCCACACAGATGTTTTCCATTAAAAATCACAAGGCACTGAAAATACATAAAAGCGACTTGACCTTTCCACAAGCTAACCACAAAGTATCAGTCTCAGTATACAAAACAAGTTTGGTGCATGGATGCAGTCTTAGATGTCCGATACACAATAAATTCCATTAAAAATCACAAGGCACTGAAAATACATAAAGCGACTTGACATTTCCACAAGCTAACCTTAAATTATCAGTCTCAGTATACAAAACAAATTTGGTGCATGGATGCAGTCTTAGATGTCCGACACACAATGAATTCCATTAAAAATTGAAAAGGCACTGAAAATACATAAAGCGACTTCAACTTTTTGTCATGTGCATGACTTTTACATCCTCAGGAAGAATATCATATTGTGTATGTGGAAGATTTCTTAGATGTCTCAGCAACCTGACTTTTCCACAAGCTAACCACAAAGTATCAGTCTCAGTATATAAAACAAATTTGGTGCATGGATGCAGTCTTAGATGTCCCACACACAATGAATTCCATTAAAAATCAAAAGGCACTGAAAATACATAAAAGCGACTTGACATTTCCACAAGCTAACCACAAAGTATCAGTCTCATTATACAAAACAAGTTTGGTGCATGGATGCAGTCTTAGATGTCAGATACACAATAAATTCCATTAAAAATCAAAAGACACTGAAAAGGCGACTTGACTTTTCCACAAGCTAACCAGAAAGTATCAGTCTTAGTATAGAAAACAAATTTGGTGCATGGATGCAGTCTTAGATGTCCGACACACAATGAATTCCATTAAAAATCACAAGGCACTGAAAATACATAAAGCGACTTGAACTTTTTGTCATGTGCATGACTTTTACATCCTCAGGAAGAATATCATATTGTGTATGTGGAAGATTTCTTAGATGTCTCAGCAACCTGACTTTTCCACAAGCTAACCACAAAGTATCAGTCTCAGTATAGAAAACAAATTTGGTGCAAGGATGCAGTCTTAGATGTCCGACACACAATGAATTCCATTAAAAATCAAAAGGCACTGAAAATACATAAAAGCGACTTGACATTTCCACAAGCTAACCAGAAAGTATCAGTCTCAGTATACAAAAGAAGTTTGGTGCATGGATGCATCTTAGATGTCCGATACACAATAAATTCCATTAAAAATCACAAGGCACTAAAAAAATACATAAAGCGTCTTGAACTTTTTGTCATGTGCATTACTTTAACATCTTCGGAAAGAAGCAATCCTCAGGACTATCATATTTATGTCTGACACTCATCACTGAAAATACATCAGCAACTTCAACTTTTCCACAAAATAACCTTAAATTATCAGTCTCAGTATATAAAACAAATTTGGTGCATGAATGCAATCTTAGATGTCTGATACACAATGAATTCCATTAAAAATCAAAAGGCACTGAAAATACATAAAGCGACTTGAACTTTTTGTCATGTGCATTCGGAAGGATACGTCCTTGGGAAGAATATAATATTGTGGATGTGGATGAATTAGATGTCTGACACTCATAACTGAAAATACATCAGCAACTTGACTTTTATACAAGCTAACCTCAAAGTATCAGTCTCAGTATACAATGAAATTTGGTGCATGGATGCAGTCTTAGATGTCTGATACACAATAAATTCCATTAAAAATCAAAAGGCACTGAAAATACATAAAGCGACTTGACATTTCCACAAGCTAACCAGAAAGTATCAGTCTCAGTATACAATCAAATTTGGTGCATGGATGCAGTCTTAGATGTCCGACACAGATGATTTCCATTAAAAATCACAAGGCACTGAAAATACATAAAAGCGACTTGACTTTTCCACAAGCTAACCAGAAAGTATCAGTCTTAGTATAGAAAACAAATTTGGTGCATGGATGCAGTCTTAGATGTCCCACACACAATGAATTCCATTAAAAATCAAAAGGCACTGAAAATACATAAAAGCGACTTGACTTTTATACAAGCTAACCACAAAGTATCAGTCTCAGTATACAATCAAATTTGGTGCATGGATGCAGTCTTAGATGTCCCACACACAATGAATTCCATTAAAAATCACAAGGCACTGAAAATACATAAAAGCGACTTGACATTTCCACAAGCTAACCAGAAAGTATCAGTCTCAGTATACAAAACAAGTTTGGTGCATGGATGCATCTTAGATGTCCGATACACAATAAATTCCATTAAAAATCACAAGGCACTGAAAATACATAAAGCGTCTTGAACTTTTTGTCATGTGCATGACTTTAACATCCTCAGGAAGAATATCATATTGTGTATGTGGAAGATTTCTTAGATGTCTCAGCAACCTGACTTTTCCACAAGCTAACCACAAAGTATCAGTCTCAGTATATAAAACAAATTTGGTGCATGGATGCAGTCTTAGATGTCCCACACACAATGAATTCCATTAAAAATCAAAAGGCACTGAAAATACATAAAAGCGACTTGACATTTCCACAAGCTAACCACAAAGTATCAGGTTAGTATACAAAACAAGTTTGGTGCATGGATGCAGTCTTAGATGTCAGATACACAATAAATTCCATTAAAAATCAAAAGACACTGAAAAGGCGACTTGACTTTTCCACAAGCTAACCAGAAAGTATCAGTCTTAGTATAGAAAACAAATTTGCTGCATGGATGCAGTCTTAGATGTCCGACACACAATGAATTCCATTAAAAATCACAAGGCACTGAAAATACATAAAGCGACTTGAACTTTTTGTCATGTGCATGACTTTTACATCCTCAGGAAGAATATCATATTGTGTATGTGGAAGATTTCTTAGATGTCTCAGCAACCTGACTTTTCCACAAGCTAACCACAAAGTATCAGTCTCAGTATATAAAACAAATTTGGTGCAAGGATGCAGTCTTAGATGTCCGACACACAATGAATTCCATTAAAAATCAAAAGGCACTGAAAATACATAAAGCGACTTGAACTTTTTGTCATGTGCATTCGAAAGGATACGTCCTTGGGAAGAATATCATATTGTGCATGTGGATGAATTAGATGTCTGACACTCATCACTAAAAATACATCAGCAACTTGACTTTTATACAAGCTAAACTCAAAGTATCAGTCTCAGTATACAATCAAATTTGGTGCATAGATGCAGTCTTAGATGTCCGACACAAATGATTTCCATTAAAAATCACAAGGCACCGAAAATACATAAAGCGACTTGACATTTTCACAAGCTAACCAGAAAGTATCAGTCTCAGTATACAATCAAATTTGCTGCATGGATGCAGTCTTAGATGTCCGACACAGATGAATTCCATTAAAAATCAAAAGGCACTGAAAATACATAAAGCGACTTGAACTTTTTGTCATGTGCATTCGGAAGGATACGTCCTTGGGAAGAATATCATATTGTGGATGTGGATGAATTAGATGTCTGACACTCATCACTGAAAATACATCAGCAACTTGACTTTTATACAAGCTAACCTCAAAGTATCAGTATCAGTATACAATGAAATTTGGTGCATGGATGCAGTCTTAGATGTCTGATACACAATGAATTCCATTAAAAATCAAAAGGCACTGAAAATACATAAAGCGACTTGACTTTTCAACAAGCTAACCAGAAAGTATCAGTCTTAGTATAGAAAACAAATTTGGTGCATGGATGCAGTCTTAGATGTCCCACACACAATGAATTCCATTAAAAATCAAAAGGCACTGAAAATACATAAAAGCGACTTGACATTTCCACAAGCTAACCAGAAAGTATCAGTCTCAGTATACAAAACAAGTTTGGTGCATGGATGCAGTCTTAGATGTCCGATACACAATAAATTCCATTAAAAATCACAAGGCACTAAAAAAATACATAAAGCGTCTTGAACTTTTTGTCATGTGCATTACTTTAACATCTTCGGAAAGAAGCAATCCTCAGGACTATCATATTTATGTCTGACACTCATCACTGAAAATACATCAGCAACTTCAACTTTTCCACAAAATAACCTTAAATTATCAGTCTCAGTATATAAAACAAATTTGGTGCATGAATGCAATCTTAGATGTCTGTTACACAATGAATTCCATTAAAAATCAAAAGGCACTGAAAATACATAAAGCGACTTGAACTTTTTGTCATGTGCATTCGGAAGGATACGTCCTTGGGAAGAATATAATATTGTGGATGTGGATGAATTAGATGTCTGACACTCATCACTGAAAATACATCAGCAACTTGACTTTTATACAAGCTAACCTCAAAGTATCAGTCTCAGTATACAATGAAATTTGGTGCATGGATGCAGTCTTAGATGTCTGATACACAATGAATTCCATTAAAAATCAAAAGGCACTGAAAATACATAAAGCGACTTGACATTTCCACAAGCTAACCAGAAAGTATCAGTCTCAGTATACAATCAAATTTGGTGCATGGATGCAGTCTTAGATGTCCGACACAGATGATTTCCATTAAAAATCACAAGGCACTGAAAATACATAAAAGCGACTTGACTTTTCTACAAGCTAACCAGAAAGTATCAGTCTTAGTATAGAAAACAAATTTGGTGCATGGATGCAGTCTTAGATGTCCCACACACAATGAATTCCATTAAAAATCAAAAGGCACTGAAAATACATAAAAGCAACTTGACTTTTATACAAGCTAACCACAAAGTATCAGTCTCAGTATACAATCAAATTTGGTGCATGGATGCAGTCTTAGATGTCCCACACACAATGAATTCCATTAAAAATCACAAGGCACTGAAAATACATAAAAGCGACTTGACATTTCCACAAGCTAACCAGAAAGTATCAGTCTCAGTATACAAAACAAGTTTGGTGCATGGATGCATCTTAGATGTCCGATACACAATAAATTCCATTAAAAATCACAAGGCACTGAAAATACATAAAGCGTCTTGAACTTTTTGTCATGTGCATGACTTTAACATCCTCAGGAAGAATATCATATTGTGTATGTGGAAGATTTCTTAGATGTCTCAGCAACCTGACTTTTCCACAAGCTAACCACAAAGTATCAGTCTCAGTATATAAAACAAATTTGGTGCATGGATGCAGTCTTAGATGTCCCACACACAATGAATTCCATTAAAAATCAAAAGGCACTGAAAATACATAAAAGCGACTTGACATTTCCACAAGCTAACCACAAAGTATCAGGTTAGTATACAAAACAAGTTTGGTGCAAGGATGCAGTCTTAGATGTACGACACACAATGAATTCCATTAAAAATCAAAAGGCACTGAAAATACATAAAGCGACTTGAACTTTTTGTCATGTGCATTCGAAAGGATACGTCCTTGGGAAGAATATCATATTGTGCATGTGGATGAATTAGATGTCTGACACTCATCACTAAAAATACATCAGCAACTTGACTTTTATACAAGCTAACCTCAAAGTATCAGTCTCAGTATACAATCAAATTTGGTGCATAGATGCAGTCTTAGATGTCCGACACAAATGATTTCCATTAAAAATCACAAGGCACTGAAAATACATAAAGCGACTTGACATTTTCACAAGCTAACCAGAAAGTATCAGTCTCAGTATACAATCAAATTTGCTGCATGGATGCAGTCTTAGATGTCCGACACAGATGATTTCCATTAAAAATGACAAGGCACTGAAAATACATAAAAGCGACTTGACTTTTCCACAAGCTAACCAGAAGGTATCAGTCTCAGTATACAAAACAAGTTTGGTGCATGGATGCAGTCTTAGATGTCCGACACAGATGATTTCCATTAAAAATGACAAGGCACTGAAAATACATAAAAGCGACTTGACTTTTCCACAAGCTAACCACAAAGTATCAGTCTTAGTATAGAAAACAAATTTGGTGCATGGATGCAGTCTTAGATGTCTGATACACAATAAATTCCATTAAAAATCACAAGGCACTGAAAATAGATAAAAGCGACTTGACTTTTCCACAAACTAACCAGAAAGTATCAGTCTCAGTATACAAAACAAATTTGGTGCATGGATGCAGTCTTAGATGTCCGACACACAATGAATTCCATTAAAAATTCAAAAGGCACTGAAAATACATAATGCGACTTGAACTTTTTGTCATGTGCATGACTTTTACATCCTCAGGAAGAATATCATATTGTGTATGTGGAAGATTTCTTAGATGTCTCAGCAACCTGACTTTTCCACAAGCTAACCACAAAGTATCAGTCTCAGTATATAAAACAAATTTGTTGCAAGGATGCAGTCATAGATGTCCGACACAGATGAATTCCATTAAAAATCAAAAGGCACTGAAAATACATAAAGCGACTTGAACTTTTTGTCATGTGCATTCGAAAGGATACGTCCTTGGGAAGAATATCATATTGTGCATGTGGATGAATTAGATGTCTGACACTCATCACTAAAAATACATCAGCAACTTGACTTTTATACAAGCTAACCAGAAAGTATCAGTCTCAGTCTCAGTATACAATCAAATTTGGTGCATAGATGCAGTCTTAGATGTCCGACACAGATGATTTCCATTAAAAATCAAAAGGCACTGAAAATACATAAAAGCGACTTGACTTTTCAACAAGCTAACCAGAAAGTATCAGTCTTAGTATAGAAAACAAATTTGGTGCATGGATGCAGTCTTAGATGTCCCACACACAATGAATTCCATTAAAAATCAAAAGGCACTGAAAATACATAAAGCGACTTGACTTTTCCACAGGCTAACCACAAAGTATCAGTTTCAGTATACAAAACAAGTTTGGTGCATGGATGCAGTCTTAGATGTCCGATACACAATAAATTCCATTAAAAATCACAAGGCACTGAAAATACATAAAGCGTCTTGAACTTTTTGTCATGTGCATGACTTTAACATCTTCGGAAAGAAGCAATCCTCAGGACTATCATATTTATGTCTGACACTCATCACTGAAAATACATCAGCAACTTCAACTTTTCCACAAACTAACCTTAAATTATCAGTCTCAGTATACAAAACAAATTTGGTGCATGAATGCAGTCTTAGATGTCCCACACAGATGAATTCCATTAAAAATCACAAGGCACTGAAAATACATAAAAGCGACTTGACTTTTCTACAAGCTAACCAGAAAGTATCAGTCTTAGTATAGAAAACAAATTTGGTGCATGGATGCAGTCTTAGATGTCCCACACACAATGAATTCCATTAAAAATCACAAGGCACTGAAAATACATAAAAGCGACTTGACATTTCCACAAGCTAACCACAAAGTATCAGTCTCAGTATACAAAACAAGTTTGGTGCATGGATGCAGTCTTAGATGTCCGACACACAATGAATTCCATTAAAAATCAAAAGGCACTGAAAATACATAAAAGCGACTTGACTTTTATACAAGCTAACCAGAAAGTATCAGTCTCCGTATACAATCAAATTTGGTGCATGGATGCAGTCTTAGATGTCTGATACACAATGAATTCCATTAAAAATCACAAGGCACTGAAAATACATAAAAGCGACTTGACTTTTCTACAAGCTAACCAGAAAGTATCAGTCTTAGTATAGAAAACAAATTTGTTGCATGGATGCAGTCTTAGATGTCCCACACACAATGAATTCCATTAAAAATCACAAGGCACTGAAAATACATAAAAGCGACTTGACTTTTCCACAAGCTAACCAGAAAGTATCAGTCTCAGTATACAAAACAAGTTTGGTGCATGGATGCAGTCTTAGATGTCCGACACACAATGAATTCCATTAAAAATCAAAAGGCACTGAAAATACATAAAAGCGACTTGACTTTTATACAAGCTAACCAGAAAGTATCAGTCTCCGTATACAATCAAATTTGGTGCATGGATGCAGTCTTAGATGTCTGATACACAATGAATTCCATTAAAAATCACAAGGCACTGAAAATACATAAAAGCGACTTGACTTTTCCACAAGCTAACCAGAAAGTATCAGTCTCAGTATACAAAACAAATTTGTTGCATGGATGCAGTCTTAGATGTCCGACACACAATGAATTCCATTAAAAATTCAAAAGGCACTGAAAATACATAAAGCGACTTGAACTTTTTGTCATGTGCATGACTTTTACATCCTCAGGAAGAATATCATATTGCGTATGTGGAAGATTTTTTAGATGTCTCAGCAACCTGACTTTTCCACAAGCTAACCACAAGGTATCAGTCTCAGTATATAAAACAAATTTGGTGCATGGATGCAGTCTTAGATGTCAGATACACAATGAATTCCATTAAAAATCAAAAGGCAATGAAAATACATAAAGCGACTTGACTTTTCCACAGGCTAACCACAAAGTATCAGTTTCAGTATACAAAACAAGTTTGGTGCATGGATGCAGTCTTAGATGTCCGATACACAATAAATTCCATTAAAAATCACAAGGCACTGAAAATACATAAAGCGTCTTGAACTTTTTGTCATGTGCATGACTTTAACATCTTCGGAAAGAAGCAATCCTCAGGACTATCATATTTATGTCTGACACTCATCACTGAAAATACATCAGCAACTTCAACTTTTCCACAAACTATCCTTAAATTATCAGTCTCAGTATACAAAACAAATTTGGTGCATGAATGCAGTCTTAGATGTCCGACACAGATGAATTCCATTAAAAATCAAAAGGCACTGAAAATACATAAAAGCGACTTGACTTTTCTACAAGCTAACCACAAAGTATCAGTCTTAGTATAGAAAACAAATTTGGTGCATGGATGCAGTCTTAGATGTCCCACACACAATGAATTCCATTAAAAATCACAAGGCACTGAAAATACATAAAAGCGACTTGACTTTTCCACAAGCTAACCAGAAAGTTTCAGTCTCAGTATACAAAACAAATTTGGTGCATGGATGCAGTCTTAGATGTCCGACACACAATGAATTCCATTAAAAATCAAAAGGCACTGAAAATACATAAAAGCGACTTGACTTTTATACAAGCTAACCAGAAAGTATCAGTCTCCGTAAACAATCAAATTTGGTGCATGGATGCAGTCTTACATGTCTGATACACAATGAATTCCATTAAAAATCACAAGGCAATGAAAATACATAAAAGCGACTTGACTTTTCTACAAGCTAACCACAAAGTATCAGTCTTAGTATAGAAAACAAATTTGGTGCATGGATGCAGTCTTAGATGTCCCACACACAATGAATTCCATTAAAAATCACAAGGCACTGAAAATACATAAAGCGACTTGACTTTTCCACAGGCTAACCACAAAGTATCAGTCTCAGTATACAATCAAATTTGGTGCATGGATGCAGTCTTAGATGTCAGATACACAATGAATTCCATTAAAAATCAAAAGGCACTGAAAATACATAAAAGCGACTTGACTTTTCCACAAGCTAACCAGAAAGTATCAGTCTCAGTATACAAAACAAATTTGTTGCATGGATGCAGTCTTAGATGTCCCACACACAATGAATTCCATTAAAAATCAAAAGGCACTGAAAATACATAAAAGCGACTTGACTTTTATACAAGCTAACCACAAAGTATCAGTCTCAGTATACAATCAAATTTGGTGCATGGATGCAGTCTTAGATGTCCGATACACAATAAATTCCATTAAAAATCACAAGGCACTGAAAATACATAAAGCGACTTGAACTTTTTGTCATGTGCATTCGAAAGGACACGTCCTTGGGAAGAATATCATATTGTGCATGTGGATGAATTAGATGTCTGACACTCATCACTAAAAATACATCAGCAACTTGACTTTTATACAAGCTAACCTCAAAGTATCAGTCTCAGTATACAATCAAATTTGGTGCATGGATGCAGTCTTAGATGTCAGATACACAATGAATTCCATTAAAAATCAAAAGGCACTGAAAATACATAAAGCGACTTGACTTTTCCACAGGCTAACCACAAAGTATCAGTCTCAGTATTCAAAACAAGTTTGGTGCATGGATGCAGTCTTAGATGTCCGATACACAATAAACTCCATTAAAAATCACAAGGCACTGAAAATACATAAAGCGTCTTGAACTTTTTGTCATGTGCATGACTTTAACATCTTCGGAAAGAAGCAATCCTCAGGACTATCATATTTATGTCTGACACTCATCACTGAAAATACATCAGCAACTTCAACTTTTCCACAAGCTAACCTTAAATTATCAGTCTCAGTATACAAAACAAGTTTGGTGCATGGATGCAGTCTTAGATGTCCGACACACAATGAATTCCATTAAAAATCAAAAGGCACTGAAAATACATAAAAGTGACTTGACTTTTATAGAAGCTAACCAGAAAGTATCAGTCTCCGTATACAATCAAATTTGGTGCATGGATGCAGTCTTAGATGTCTGATACACAATGAATTCCATTAAAAATCACAAGGCACTGAAAATACATAAAAGCGACTTGACTTTTCCACAAGCTAAACAGAAAGTATCAGTCTTAGTATAGAAAACAAATTTGGTGCATGGATGCAGTCTTAGATGTATGACACACAATGAATTCCATTAAAAATTCAAAAGGCACTGAAAATACATAAAGCGACTTGAACTTTTTGTCATGTGCATGACTTTTACATCCTCAGGAAGAATATCATATTGCGTATGTGGAAGATTTTTTAGATGTCTCAGCAACCTGACTTTTCCACAAGCTAACCACAAGGTATCAGTCTCAGTATATAAAACAAATTTGGTGCATGGATGCAGTCTTAGATGTCCGACACAGATGAATTCCATTAAAAATCAAAAGGCACTGAAAATACATAAAGCGACTTGAACTTTTTGTCATGTGCATTCGAAAGGATACGTCCTTGGGAAGAATATCATATTGTGCATGTGGATGAATTAGATGTCTGACACTCATCACTAAAAATATATCAGCAACTTAACTTTTATACAAGCTCACCACAAAGTATCAGTCTCAGTATACAATCAAATTTGGTGCATGGATGCAGTCTTAGATGTCTGATACACAATGAATTCCATTAAAAATCAAAAGGCACTGAAAATACATAAAAGCGACATGACTTTTCCACAAGCTAACCAGAAAGTATCAGTCTCAGTATACAAAACAAGTTTGGTGCATGGATGCAGTCTTAGATGTCCGATACACAATAAATTCCATTAAAAATAACAAGGCACTGAAAATACATAAAGCGTCTTGAACTTTTTGTCATGTGCATGACTTTAACATCTTCGGAAAGAAGCAATCCTCAGGACTATCATATTTATGTCTGACACTCATCACTGAAAATACATCAGCAACTTCAACTTTTCCACAAACTAACCTTAAATTATCAGTCTCAGTATACAAAACAAATTTGGTGCATGAATGCAGTCTTAGATGTCCCACACAGATGAATTCCATTAAAAATCAAAAGGCACTGGAAATACATAAAGCGACTTGACTTTTCCACAAGCTAACCTCAAAGTATCAGTCTCAGTATACAAAACAGGTTTGGTGCATGGATGCAGTTCTTAGATGTCCGATACACAAAAAATTCCATTAAAAATCACAAGGCACTGAAAATACATAAAGCGACTTGACATTTCCACAAGCTAACCTCAAAGTATCAGTCTCAGTATACAATCAAATTTGGTGCATGGATGCAGTCTTAGATGTCCAACACACAATGAATTCCATTAAAAATCAAAAGGCACTGAAAATACATAAAAGCGACTTGACTTTTCCACAAGCTAACCAGAAAGTATCAGTCTTAGTATAGAAAACAAATCTGGTGCATGGATGCAGTCTTAGATGTCCGACACAGATGAATTCCATTAAAAATCACAAGGCACTGAAAATACAGAAAAGCGACTTGACATTTCCACAAGCTAACCAGAAAGTATCAGTCTCAGTATACAAAACAAGTTTGGTGCATGGATGCAGTCTTAGATGTCCGATACACAATAAACTCCATTAAAAATCACAAGGCACTGAAAATACATAAAGCGACTTGAACTTTTTGTCATGTGCATGACTTTAACATCTTCGGAAAGAAGTAATCCTCAGGACTATCATATTTATGTCTGACACTCATCACTGAAAATACATCAGCAACTTCAACTTTTCCACAAACTAACCTTAAATTATCAGTCTCAGTATACAAAACAAATTTGGTGCATGAATGCAGTCTTAGATGTCCTACACAGATGAATTCCATTAAAAATCAAAAGGCACTGAAAATACATAAAGCGACTTGACATTTCCACAAGCTAACCAGAAAGTATCAGTCTCAGTATACAATCAAATTTGGTGCATGGATGCAGTCTTAGATGTCCGACACAGATGAATTCCATTAAAAATCACAAGGCACTAAAAATACATCAGCAACTTGACTTTTATACAAGCTAACCTCAAAGTATCAGTCTCAGTATATAATCAAATTTGGTGCATGGATGCAGTCTTAGATGTCTGACACAATGAATTCCATTAAAAATCAAAAGGCACTGAAAATACATAAAAGCGACTTGACTTTTCCACAAGCTAACCACAAAGTATCAGTCTCAGTATACAATCAAATTTGGTGCATGGATGCAGTCTTAGATGTCTGATACACAATGAATTCCATTAAAAATCACAAGGCACTGAAAATACATAAAAGCGACTTGACTTTTCCACAAGCTAACAAGAAAGTATCAGTCTTAGTATAGAAAACAAATTTGGTGCATGGATGCAGTCTTAGATATCCCACACACAATGAATTCCATTAAAAATCAAAAGGCACTGAAAATACATAAAAGCTACTTGACATTTCCACAAGCTAACCAGAAAGTATCAGTCTCAGTATACAAAACTAGTTTGGTGCATGGATGCAGTCTTAGATGTCCGATACACAATGAATTCCATTAAAAATCAAAAGGCACTGAAAATACATAAAGCGACTTGACATTTCCACAAGCTAACCTCAAAGTATCAGTCTCAGTATACAATCAAATTTGGTGCATGGATGCAGTCTTAGATGTCCGACACAGATGAATTCCATTAAAAATCACAAGGCACTAAAAATACATCAGGAACTTGACTTTTATACAAGCTAACCTCAAAGTATCAGTCTCAGTATACAATCAAATTTGGTGCATGGATGCAGTCTTAGATGTCAGATACACAATGAATTCCATTAAAAATCACAAGGCACTGAAAATACATAAAAGCGACTTGACTTTTCCACAAGCTAACCACAAAGTATCAGTCTCAGTATACAATCAAATTTGGTGCATGGATGCAGTCTTAGATGTCTGATACACAATGAATTCCATTAAAAATCAAAAGGCACTGAAAATACACAAAAGCGACTTGACTTTTCCACAAGCTAACCTCAAAGTACCAGTCTCAGTATACAATCAAATTTGGTGCATGGATGCAGTCTTAGATGTCTGATACACAGATGAATTCCATTAAAAATCACAAGGCACTAAAAATACATCAGCAACTTGACTTTTATACAAGCTAACCTCAAAGTATCAGTCTCAGTATACAATCAAATTTGGTGCATGGATGCAGTCTTAGATGTCTGACACAATGAATTCCATTAAAAATCAAAAGGCACTGAAAATACATAAAAGCGACTTGACATTTCAACAAGCTAACCAGAAAGTATCAGTCTCAGTATAGAAAACAAGTTTGGTGCATGGATGCAGTCTTTAGATGTCTGACACAGATGAATTCCATTAAAAATCAAAAGGCACTGAAAATACATAAAGCGACTTGAACTTTTTTTCATGTGCATTCGGAAGGATACGTCCTTGGGAAGAATATCATATTGTGGATGTGGATGAATTAAATGTCTGACACTCATCACTAAAAATACATCAGCAACTTCAACTTTTATACAAGCTAACCTCAAAGTATCAGTCTTAGTATAGAAAACAAATTTGGTGCATGGATGCAGTCTTAGATGTCCCACACACAATGAATTCCATTAAAAATCACAAGGCACTGAAAATACATAAAAGCGACTTGACTTTTCCACAAGCTAACCAGAAAGTATCAGTCTCAGTATACAAAACAAGTTTGGTGCATGGATGCAGTCTTAGATGTCCGACACACAATGAATTCCATTAAAAATCACAAGGCACTGAAAATACATAAAAGCGACTTGACTTTTCCACAAGCAAACCAGAAGGTATCAGTCTCAGTATACCATCAAATTTGGTGCATGGATGCAGTCTTAGATGTCCGACACAGATGAATTCCATTAAAAATCACAAGGCACTAAAAATACATCTGCAACTTGACTTTTATACAAGCTAACCTCAAAGTATCAGTCTCCGTATACAATCAAATTTGGTGCATGGATGCAGTCTTAGATGTCCCCCACACAATGAATTCCATTAAAAATCAAAAGGCACTGAAAATACATAAAAGCGACTTGACTTTTCCACAAGCTAACCACAAAGTATCAGTCTCAGTATACAAAACAAGTTTGGTGCATGGATGCAGTCTTTAGATGTCTGACACAGATGAATTCCATTAAAAATGAAAAGGCACTGAAAATATATAAAGCGACTTGAACTTTTTGTCATGTGCATTCGGAAGGATACGTCCTTGGGAAGAATATCATAATGTGGATGTGGATGTGGATGAATTAGATGTCTGACACTCATCACTAAAAATACATCAGCAACTTGACTTTTATACAAGCTAACCTCAAAGTATCAGTCTCAGTATACAATCAAATTTGGTGCATGGATGCAGTCTTTAGATGTCTGATACACAATGAATTCCATTAAAAATCACAAGGCACTGAAAATACATAAAGCGACTTGACATTTCCACAAGCTAACCTCAAAGTATCAGTCTCAGTATACAATCAAATTTGGTGCATGGATGCAGTCTTTAGATGTCTGATACACAATGAATTCCATTAAAAATCACAAGGCACTGAAAATACATAAAAGCGACTTGACTTTTCCAGAAGCTAACCAGAAAGTATCAGTCTCAGTATACAAAACAAGTTTGGTGCATGGATGCAGTCTTAGATGTCCGACACAGATAAATTCCATTAAAAATCACAAGGCACTGAAAATACATAAAAGCGACTTGACTTTTCCACAAGCAAACCAGAAGGTATCAGTCTCAGTATACAAAACAAGTTTGGTGCATGGATGCAGTCTTAGATGTCCGATACACAATAAATTCCATTAAAAATCACAAGGCACTGAAAATACATAAAGCGTCTTGAACTTTTTGTCATGTGCATGACTTTAACATCTTCGGAAAGAAGCAATCCTCAGGACTATCATATTTATGTCTGACACTCATCACTGAAAATACATCAGCAACTTCAACTTTTCCACAAACTAACCTTAAATTATCAGTCTCAGTATACAAAACAAATTTGGTGCATGAATGCAGTCTTAGATGTCCGACACAGATGAATTCCATTAAAAATCACAAGGCACTGAAAATACATAAAGTGACTTGACATTTCCACAAGCTAACCAGAAAGTATCAGTCTCAGTATACAATCAAATTTGGTGCATGGATGCAGTCTTAGATGTCCGACACAGATGATTTCCATTAAAAATCACAAGGCACTGAAAATACATAAAAGCGACTTGACTTTTCCACAAGCTAACCAGAAAGTATCAGTCTTAGTATAGAAAACAAATTTGGTGCATGGATGCAGTCTTAGATGTCCAATACACAATGAATTCCATTAAAAATCAAAAGGCACTGAAAATACATAAAAGCGACTTGACATTTCCACAAGCTAACCACAAAGTATCAGTCTCAGTATAGAAAACAAGTTTGGTGCATGGATGCAGTCTTAGATGTCCGATACACAATAAATTCCATTAAAAATCACAAGGCACTGAAAATACATAAAGCGACTTGACATTTCCACAAGCTAACCTCAAAGTATCAGTCTCAGTATACCATCAAATTTGGTGCATGGATGCAGTCTTAGATGTCCGACACAGATGAATTCCATTAAAAATCACAAGGCACTAAAAATACATCTGCAACTTGACTTTTATACAAGCTAACCTCAAAGTATCAGTCTCCGTATACAATCAAATTTGGTGCATGGATGCAGTCTTAGATGTCTGACACACAATGAATTCCATTAAAAATCACAAGGCACTGAAAATACATAAAAGCGACTTGACTTTTCCACAAGCTAACCACAAAGTATCAGTCTCAGTATACAAAACAAGTTTGGTGCATGGATGCAGTCTTTAGATGTCTGACACAGATGAATTCCATTAAAAATCAAAAGGCACTGAAAATATATAAAGCGACTTGAACTTTTTGTCATGTGCATTCGGAAGGATACGTCCTTGGGAAGAATATCATATTGTGGATGTGGATGAATTAGATGTCTGACACTCATCACTAAAAATACATCAGCAACTTGACTTTTATACAAGCTAACCTCAAAGTATCAGTCTCAGTATACAATCAAATTTGGTGCATGGATGCAGTCTTAGATGTCCGACACAGATGATTTCCATTAAAAATCACAAGGCACTGAAAATACATAAAAGCGACTTGACTTTTCCACAAGCTAACCACAAAGTATCAGTCTCAGTATACAATCAAATTTGGTGCATGGATGCAGTCTTAGATGTCTGATACACAATGAATTCCATTAAAAATCAAAAGGCACTGAAAATACATAAAAGCGACTTGACATTTCCACAAGCTAACCACAAAGTATCAGTCTCAGTATAGAAAACAAGTTTGGTGCATGGATGCAGTCTTAGATGTCCGATACACAATAAATTCCATTAAAAATCACAAGGCACTGAAAATACATAAAGCGACTAGACATTTCCACAAGCTAACCTCAAAGTATCAGTCTCAGTATACCATCAAATTTGGTGCATGGATGCAGTCTTAGATGTCCGACACAGATGAATTCCATTAAAAATCACAAGGCACTAAAAATACATCTGCAACTTGACTTTTATACAAGCTAACCTCAAAGTATCAGTCTCCATATACAATCAAATTTGGTGCATGGATGCAGTCTTAGATGTCTGACACAGATGAATTCCATTAAAAATCAAAAGGCACTGAAAATACATAAAAGCGACTTGACTTTTCCACAAGCTAACCACAAAGTATCAGTCTCAGTATACAATCAAATTTGGTGCATGGATGCAGTCTTAGATGTCTGATACACAATGAATTCCATTAAAAATCAAAAGGCACTGAAAATACATAAAAGCGACTTGACATTTCCACAAGCTAACCACAAAGTATCAGTCTCAGTATACAAAACAAGTTTGGTGCATGGATGCAGTCTTTAGATGTCTGACACAGATGAATTCCATTAAAAATCAAAAGGCACTGAAAATATATAAAGCGACTTGAACTTTTTGTCATGTGCATTCGGAAGGATACGTCCTTGGGAAGAATATCATATTGTGGATGTGGATGAATTAGATGTCTGACACTCATCACTAAAAATACATCAGCAACTTGACTTTTATACAAGCTAACCTCAAAGTATCAGTCTCAGTATACAATCAAATTTGGTGCATGGATGCAGTCTTTAGATGTCTGATACACAATGAATTCCATTAAAAATCACAAGGCACTGAAAATACATAAAGCGACTTGACATTTCCACAAGCTAACCTCAAAGTATCAGTCTCAGTATACAATCAAATTTGGTGCATGGATGCAGTCTTAGATGTCCGACACAGATGATTTCCATTAAAAATCACAAGGCACTGAAAATACATAAAAGCGACTTGACATTTCCACAAGCTAACCACAAAGTATCAGTCTCAGTATACAAATCAAATTTGGTGCATGGATGCAGTCTTAGATGTCTGATACACAATGAATTCCATTAAAAATCAAAAGGCACTGAAAATACATAAAAGCGACTTGACTTTTCCAGAAGCTAACCAGAAAGTATCAGTCTCAGTATACAAAACAAGTTTGGTGCATGGATGCAATCTTAGATGTCCGACACAGATGAAATCCATTAAAAATCACAAGGCACTGAAAATACATAGAAGCGACTTGACTTTTCCACAAGCAAACCAGAAGGTATCAGTCTCAGTATACAAAACAAGTTTGGTGCATGGATGCAGTCTTAGATGTCCGATACACAATAAATTCCATTAAAAATCACAAGGCACTGAAAATACATAAAGCGTCTTGAACTTTTTGTCATGTGCATGACTTTAACATCTTCGGAAAGAAGCAATCCTCAGGACTATCATATTTATGTCTGACACTCATCACTGAAAATACATCAGCAACTTCAACTTTTCCACAAACTAACCTTAAATTATCAGTCTCAGTATACAAAACAAATTTGGTGCATGAATGCAGTCTTAGATGTCCGACACAGATGAATTCCATTAAAAATCAAAAGGCACTGAAAATACATAAAGCGACTTGACATTTCCACAAGCTAACCAGAAAGTATCAGTCTCAGTATACAATCAAATTTGGTGCATGGATGCAGTCTTAGATGTCCGACACAGATGATTTCCATTAAAAATCACAAGGCACTGAAAATACATAAAAGCGACTTGACTTTTCCACAAGCTAACCACAAAGTATCAGTCTTAGTATAGAAAACAAATTTGGTGCATGGATGCAGTCTTAGATGTCCGATACACAATAAATTCCATTAAAAATCACAAGGCACTGAAAATACATAAAGCGACTTGACATTTCCACAAGCTAACCTCAAAGTATCAGTCTCAGTATACCATCAAATTTGGTGCATGGATGCAGTCTTAGATGTCCGACACAGATGAATTCCATTAAAAATCACAAGGCACTAAAAATACATCTGCAACTTGACTTTTATACAAGCTAACCTCAAAGTATCAGTCTCCGTATACAATCAAATTTGGTGCATGGATGCAGTCTCAGTTGTCTGACACACAATGAATTCCATTAAAAATCAAAAGGCACTGAAAATACATAAAAGCGACTTGACTTTTCCACAAGCTAACCACAAAGTATCAGTCTCAGTATACAATCAAATTTGGTGCATGGATGCAGTCTTAGATGTCCGACACACAATGAATTCCATTAAAAATCAAAAGGCACTGAAAATACATAAAGCGACTTGAACTTTTTGTCATGTGCATTCGGAAGGATATGTCCTTGGGAAGAATATCATATTGTGCATGTGGATGAATTAGATGTCTGACACTCATCACTAAAAATACATCAGCAACTTGACTTTTATACAAGCTAACCTCAAAGTATCAGTGTCAGTATACAATCAAATTTGGTGCATGGATGCAGTCTTAGATGTCTGATACACAGATGAATTCCATTAGAAGTCAAAAGGCAATGAAAATACATAAAGCGACTTGACATTTCCACAAGCTAACCAGAAAGTATCAGTCTTAGTATACAGAACAAATTTGGTGCATGGATGCAGTCTTAGATGTCTGATACACAATGAATTCCATTAAAAATCAAAAGGCACTGAAAATACATAAAAGCGACTTGACTTTTCCACAAGCTAACCACAAAGTATCAGTCTCAGTATACAAAACAAGTTTGGTGCATGGATGCAGTCTTTAGATGTCTGACACAGATTAATTCCATTAAAAATCAAAAAGCACTGAAAATACATAAAGCGACTTGAACTTTTTGTCATGTGCATTCGGAAGGATACGTCCTTGGGAAGAATATCATATTGTGGATGTGGATGAATTAGATGTCTGACACTCATCACTAAAAATACATCAGCAACTTGACTTTTATACAAGCTAACCTCAAAGTATCAGTCTCAGTATACAATCAAATTTGGTGCATGGATGCAGTCTTTAGATGTCTGATACACAATGAATTCCATTAAAAATCAAAAGGCACTGAAAATACATAAAGCGACTTGACATTTCCACAAGCTAACCTCAAAGTATCAGTCTCAGTATACAATCAAATTTGGTGCATGGATGCAGTCTTAGATGTCCCACACAGATGATTTCCATTAAAAATCACAAGGCACTGAAAATACATAAAAGCGACTTGACATTTCCACAAGCTAACCACAAAGTATCAGTCTCAGTATACAATCAAATTTGGTGCATGGATGCAGTCTTAGATGTCCGACACACAATGAATTCCATTAAAAATCAAAAGGCACTGAAAATACATAAAGCGACTTGAACTTTTTGTCATGTGCATTCGGAAGGATACATCCTTGGGAAGAATGTCATATTGTGGATGTGGATGAATTAGATGTCTGACACTCATCACTAAAAATACATCAGCAACTTGACTTTTATACAAGCTAACCTCAAAGTATCAGTGTCAGTATACAATCAAATTTCGTGCATGGATGCAGTCTTAGATGTCTGATACACAGATGATTTCCATTAAAAATCACAAGGCACTGAAAATACATAAAAGCGACTTGACATTTCCACAAGCTAACCAGAAAGTATCAGTCTCAGTATACAAAACAAGTTTGGTGCATGGATGCAGTCTTAGATGTCCGATACACAATAAATTCCATTAAAAATCACAAGGCACTGAAAATACATAAAGCGACTTGACATTTCCACAAGCTAACCACAAAGTATCTGTCTCAGTATACCATCAAATTTGGTGCATGGATGCAGTCTTTAGATGTCCGACACAGATGAATTCCATTAAAAATCACAAGGCACTAAAAATACATCAGCAACTTGACTTTTATACAAGCTAACCTCAAAGCATTAGTCTCAGTATACAATCAAATTTGGTGCATGGATGCAGTCTTAGATGTCTGACACAATGAATTCCATTAAAAATCAAAAGGCACTGAAAATACATAAAAGCGACTTCACATTTCCACAAGCTAACCTCAAAGTATCAGTCTCAGTATACAATCAAATTTGGTGCATGGATGCAGTCTTAGATGTCTGATACACAATGAATTCCATTAAAAATCAAAAGGCACTGAAAATACATAAAAGCGACTTGACTTTTCCACAAGCTAACCACCAAGTGTCAGTCTTAGTATACAAAACAAATTTGGTGCATGGATGCAGTCTTAGATGTCCCACACACAATGAATTCCATTAAAAATCAAAAGGCACTGGAAATACATAAAAGCGACTTGACATTTCCACAAGCTAACCAGAAAGTATCAGTCTTAGTATAGAAAACAAATTTGGTGCATGGATGCAGTCTTAGATGTCCCACACACAATGAATTCCATTAAAAATCACAAGTCACTGAAAATACATAAAAGCGACTTGACATTTCCACAAGCTAACCAGAAAGTATCAGTCTCAGTATACAAAACAAGTTTGGTGCATGGATGCAGTCTTAGATGTCCCACACACAATGAATTCCATTAAAAATCAAAAGGCACTGAAAATACATAGAAGCGACTTGACATTTCCACAAGCTAATCACCAAGTGTCAGTCTTAGTATACAAAACAAATTTGGTGCATGGATGCAGTCTTAGATGTCTGACACACAATGAATTCCATTAAAAATCAAAAGGCACTGAAAATACATAAAGCGACTTGAACTTTTTGTCATGTGCATTTGGAAGGATACGACCTTGGGAAGAATATCATATTGTGGATGTGGATGAATTAGATGTCTGACACTCATCACTAAAAATACATCAGCAACTTGACTTTTATACAAGCTAACCTCAAAGTATCAGTCTCAGTATACAATCAAATTTGGTGCATGGATGCAGTCTTAGATGTCTGATACACAATGAATTCCATTAAAAATCAAAAGGCACTGAAAATACATAAAGCGACTTGACATTTCCACAAGCTAACCACAAAGTATCAGTCTCAGTATACAATTAAATTTGGTGCATGGATGCAGTCTTAGATGTCCCACACACAATGAATTCCATTAAAAATCAAAAGGCACTGAAAATACATAAAGCGACTTGAACTTTTTGTCATGTGCATGACTTTTAGATCCTCAGGAAGAATATAGTATTGTGTATGTGGAAGAATTCTTAGATGTCTCAGCAACCTGACTTTTCCACAAACTAACCTTAAATTATCAGTCTCAGTATACAAAACAAATTTGGTGCATGAATGCAGTCTTAGATGTCCGACACAGATGAATTCCATTAAAAATCACAAGGCACTGAAAATACATAAAGCGACTTGAAATTTCCACAAGCTAACCTCAAAGTATCAGTCTCAGTATACAATCAAATTTGGTGCATGGATGCAGTCTTAGATGTCCGACACAGATGAATTCCATTAAAAATCACAAGGCACTAAAAATAAATCAGCAACTTGACTTTTATACAAGCTAACCACAAAGTATCAGTCTCAGTATACAATCAAATTTGGTGCATGGATGCAGTCTTAGATGTCTGACACAATGAATTCCATTAAAAATCAAAAGGCACTGAAAATACATAAAAGCGACTTGACTTTTCCACAAGCTAACCACAAAGTATCAGTCTCAGTATACAATCAAATTTGGTGCATGGATGCAGTCTTAGGTGTCTGATACACAATGAATTCCATTAAAAATCAAAAGGCACAGAAAATACATAAAAGCGACTTGACTTTTCCACAAGCTAACCACCAAGTGGCAGTCTTAGTATACAAAACAAATTTGGTGCATGGATGCAGTCTTAGATGTCCGACACACAATGAATTCCATTAAAAATCAAAAGGCACTGGAAATACATAAAAGCGACTTGACTTTTCCACAAGCTAACCAGAAAGTATCAGTCTTAGTATAGAAAACAAATTTGGTGCATGGATGCAGTCTTAGATGTCCCACACACAATGAATTCCATTAAAAATCACAAGGCACTGAAAATACATAAAAGCGACTTGACATTTCCACAAGCTAACCAGAAAGTATCAGTCTCAGTATACAAAACAAGTTTGGTGCATGGATGCAGTCTTAGATGTCCGACACACAATGAATTCCATTAAAAATCAAAAGGCACTGAAAATACATAAAGCGACTTGAACTTTTTGTCATGTGCATTCGGAAGGATACGTCCTTGGGAAGAATATCATATTGTGGATGTGGATGAATTAGATGTCTGACACTCATCACTAAAAATACATCAGCAACTTGACTTTTATACAAGCTAACCTCAAAGTATCAGTCTCAGTATACAAAACAAGTTTTGTGCATGGATGCAGTCTTAGATGTCCGACACAGATCAATTCCATTAAAAATCACAAGGCACTGAAAATACATAAAAGCGACTTGACTTTTCCACAAGCAAACCAGAAGGTATCAGTCTCAGTATACAAAACAAGTTTGGTGCATGGATGCAGTCTTAGATGTCCGATACACAATAAATTCCATTAAAAATCACAAGGCACTGAAAATACATAAAGCGTCTTGAACTTTTTGTCATGTGCATGACTTTAACATCTTCGGAAAGAAGCAATCCTCAGGACTATCATATTTATGTCTGACACTCATCACTGAAAATACATCAGCAACTTCAACTTTTCCACAAACTAACCTTAACTTATCAGTCTCAGTATACAAAACAAATTTGGTGCATGAATGCAGTCTTAGATGTCCGACACAGATGAATTCCATTAAAAATCAAAAGGCACTGAAAATACATAAAGCGACTTGATGTTTCCACAAGCTAACCAGAAAGTATCAGTCTTAGTATAGAAAACAAATTTGGTGCATGGATGCAGTCTTAGATGTCCAACACACAATGAATTCCATTAAAAATCAAAAGGCACTGAAAATACATAAAAGCGACTTGACATTTCCACAAGCTAACCAGAAAGTATCAGTCTCAGTATACAAAACAAGTTTGGTGCATGGATGCAGTCTTAGATGTCCGATACACAATAAATTCCATTAAAAATGACAAGGCACTGAAAATACATAAAGCGACTTGACATTTCCACAAGCTAACCTCAAAGTATCAGTCTCAGTATACAATCAAATTTGGTGCATGGATGCAGTCTTAGATGTCCGACACAGATGAATTCCATTAAAAATCACAAGGCACTAAAAATACATCAGCAACTTGACTTTTATACAAGCTAACCACAAAGTATCAGTCTCAGTATACAATCAAATTTGGTGCATGGATGCAGTCTTAGATGTCTGACACAATGAATTCCATTAAAAATCAAAAGGCACTGAAAATAAATAAAAGCGACTTGACATTTCCACAAGGTAACCTCAAAGTATCAGTCTCAGTATACAATCAAATTTGGTGCATGGATGCAGTCTTAGATGTCTGATACACAATGAATTCCATTAAAAATCAAAAGGCACTGAAAATACATAAAAGCGACTTGACATTTCCACAAGCTAACCAGAAAGTATCAGTCTCAGTATACAAAACAAATTTGGTGCATGGATGCAGTCTTAGATGTCCGATACACAATAAATTCCATTAAAAATGACAAGGCACTGAAAATACATAAAGCGACTTGAACTTTTGTCATGTGCATTCGGAAGGATACGTCCTTGGGAAGAATATCATATTGTGGATGTGGATGAATTAGATGTCTGACACTCATCACTAAAAATACAACAGCAACTTGACTTTTATACAAGCTAACCTCAAAGTATCAGTCTCAGTATACAATCAAATTTGGTGCATGGATGTAGTCTTAGATGTCCAACACACAATGAATTCCATTAAAAATCACAAGGCACTGAAAATACATAAAAGAGACTTGACATTTCCACAAGCTAACCACCAAGTGTCAGTCTTAGTATACAAAACAAATTTGGTGCATGGATGCAGTCTTAGATGTCCCACACACAATGAATTCCATTAAAAATCAAAAGGCACTGGAAATACATAAAAGCGACTTGACTTTTCCACAAGCTAACCAGAAAGTATCAGTCTTAGTATAGAAAACAAATTTGGTGCATGGATGCAGTCTTAGATGTCCCACACAGATGAATTCCATTAAAAATCACAAGGCACTGAAAATACATAAAAGCGACTTGACATTTCCACAAGCTAACCTCAAAGTATCAGTCTCAGTATACAAAACAAGTTTGGTGCATGGATGCAGTCTTAGATGTCCGACACACAATGAATTCCATTAAAAATCAAAAGGCACTGAAAATACATAAAGCGACTTGAACTTTTTGTCATGTGCATTCGGAAGGATACGTCCTTGGGAAGAATATCATATTGTGGATGTGGATGAATTAGATGTCTGACACTCATCACTAAAAATACATCAGCAACTTGACTTTTATACAAGCTAACCTCAAAGTATCAGTCTCAGTATACAAAACAAGTTTTGTGGATGGATGCAGTCTTAGATGTCCGACACAGATGAATTCCATTAAAAATCACAAGGCACTGAAAATACATAAAAAGCGACTTGACTTTTCCACAAGCAAACCAGAAGGTATCAGTCTCAGTATACAAAACAAGTTTGGTGCATGGATGCAGTCTTAGATGTCCGACACAGATGAATTCCATTAGAAATCAAAAGGCACTGAAAATACATAAAGCGACTTGAACTTTTTGTCATGTGGATGACTTTTAGATCCTCAGGAAGAATATAGTATTGTGTATGTGGAAGAATTCTTAGATGTCTCAGCAACCTGACTTTTCCACAAGCTAACCTCAAAGTATCAGTCTTAGTATACAAATCAAATTTGGTGCATGGATGCAGTCTTAGATGTCCCACACACAATGAATTCCATTAAAAATCACAAGGCACTGAAAATACATAAAAGCGACTTGACTTTTCCACAAACAAACCAGAAGGTATCAGTCTCAGTATACAAAACAAGTTTGGTGCATGGATGCAGTCTTAGATGTCTGACACAGATGAATTCCATTAAAAATCACAAGGCACTGAAAATACATAAAAGCGACTTGACTTTTCCACAAGCAAACCAGAAGGTATCAGTCTCAGTATACAAAACAAGTTTGGTGCATGGATGCAGTCTTAGATGTCCGATACACAATAAATTCCATTAAAAATCACAAGGCACTGAAAATACATAAAGTGTCTTGAACTTTTTGTCATGTGCATGACTTTAACATCTTCGGAAAGAAGCAATCCTCAGGACTATCATATTTATGTCTGACACTCATCACTGAAAATACATCAGCAACTTCAACTTTTCCACAAACTAACCTTAAATTATCAGTCTCAGTATACAAAACAAATTTGGTGCATGAATGCAGTCTTAGATGTCCGACACAGATGAATTCCATTAAAAATCAAAAGGCACTGAAAATACATAAAGCGACTTGACATTTCCACAAACTAACCAGAAAGTATCAGTCTTAGTATAGAAAACAAATTTGGTGCATGGATGCAGTCTTAGATGTCCAACACACAATGAATTCCATTAAAAATCACAAGGCACTGAAAATACATAAAAGCGACTTGACATTTCCACAAGCTAACCAGAAAGTATCAGTCTCAGTATACAATCAAATTTGGTGCATGGATGCAGTCTTAGATGTCCGACACACAATGAATTCCATTAAAAATCAAAAGGCACTGAAAATACATAAAGCGACTTGAACTTTTTGTCATGTGCATTCGGAAGGATACGTCCTTGGGAAGAATATCATATTGTGGATGTGGATGAATTAGATGTCTGACACTCATCACTAAAAATACATCAGCAACTTGACTTTTATACAAGCTAACCAGAAAGTATCAGTGTCAGTATACAATCAAATTTGGTGCATGGATGCAGTCTTAGATGTCTGATACACAGATGAATTCCATTAGAAATCAAAAGGCACTGAAAATACATAAAGCGACTTGAACTTTTTGTCATGTGGATGACTTTTAGATCCTCAGGAAGAATATAGTATTGTGTATGTGGAAGAATTCTTAGATGTCTCAGCAAGCTGACTTTTCCACAAGCTAACCTCAAAGTATCAGTCTTAGTATACAAATCAAATTTGGTGCATGGATGCAGTCTTAGATGTCCCACACACAATGAATTCCATTAAAAATCAAAAGGCACTGAAAATACATAAAAGCGACTTGACTTTTCCACAAGCAAACCAGAAGGTATCAGTCTCAGTATACAAAACAAGTTTGGTGCATGGATGCAGTCTTAGATGTCCGACACAGATGAATTCCATTAAAAATCACAAGGCACTGAAAATACATAAAAGCGACTTGACTTTTCCACAAGCAAACCAGAAGGTATCAGTCTCAGTATACAAAACAAGTTTGGTGCATGGATGCAGTCTTAGATGTCCGATACACAATAAATTCCATTAAAAATCACAAGGCACTGAAAATACATAAAGTGTCTTGAACTTTTTGTCATGTGCATGACTTTAACATCTTCGGAAAGAAGCAATCCTCAGGACTATCATATTTATGTCTGACACTCATCACTGAAAATACATCAGCAACTTCAACTTTTCCACAAACTAACCTTAAATTATCAGTCTCAGTATACAAAACAAATTTGGTGCATGAATGCAGTCTTAGATGTCCGACACAGATGAATTCCATTAAAAATCAAAAGGCACTGAAAATACATAAAGCGACTTGACATTTCCACAAGCTAACCAGAAAGTATCAGTCTCAGTATACAATCAAATTTGGTGCATGGATGCAGTCTTAGATGTCCGACACACAATGAATTCCATTAAAAATCAAAAGGCACTGAAAATACATAAAGCGACTTGAACTTTTTGTCATGTGCATTCGGAAGGATACGTCCTTGGGAAGAATATCATATTGTGGATGTGGATGAATTAGATGTCTGACACTCATCACTAAAAATACATCAGCAACTTGACTTTTATACAAGCTAACCTCAAAGTATCAGTGTCAGTATACAATCAAATTTGGTGCATGGATGCAGTCTTAGATGTCTGATACACAGATGACTTCCATTAGAAATCACAAGGCACTGAAAATACATAAAGCGACTTGACATTTCCACAAGCTAACCACAAAGTATCAGTCTTAGTATACAGAATAAATTTGGTGCATGGATGCAGTCTTAGATGTCCAACACACAATGAATTCCATTAAAAAACAAAAGGCACTGAAAATACATAGAAGCGACTTGACATTTCCACAAGCTAACCACCAAGTGTCAGTCTTAGTATACAAAACAAATTTGGTGCATGGATGCAGTCTTAGATGTCCGACACACAATGAATTCCATTAAAAATCAAAAGGCACTGAAAATACATAAAGCGACTTGACATTTCCACAAGCTAACCACCAAGTGTCAGTCTTAGTATAGAAAACAAATTTGGTGCATGGATGCAGTCTTAGATGTCCGACACACAATGAATTCCATTAAAAATCAAAAGGCACTGAAAATACATAAAGCGACTTGAACTTTTTGTCATGTGCATGACTTTTAGATCCTCAGGAAGAATATAGTATTGTGTATGTGGAAGAATTCTTAGATGTCTCAGCAACCTGACTTTTCCACAAGCTAACCTCAAAGTATCAGTCTTAGTATACAAATCAAATTTGGTGCATGGATGCAGTCTTAGATGTCCGACACAGATGATTTCCATTAAAAATCACAAGGCACTGAAAATACATAAAAGCGACTTGACTTTTCCACAAGCTAACCAGAAAGTATCAGTCTTAGTATAGAAAATAAATTTGGTGCATGGATGCAGTCTTAGATGTCCCACACACAATGAATTCCATTAAAAATCAAAAGGCACTGAAAATACATAAAGCGACTTGACATTTCCACAAGCTAACCTCAAAGTATCAGTCTCAGTATACAATCAAATTTGGTGCATGGATGCAGTCTTAGATGTCCGACACAGATGATTTCCATTAAAAATCACAAGGCACTGAAAATACATAAAAGCGACTTGACATTTCCACAAGCTAACCACAAAGTATCAGTCTCAGTATACAATCAAGTTTGGTGCATGGATGCAGTCTTAGATGTCCGATACACAATAAATTCCATTAAAAATCACAAGGCACTGAAAATACATAAAGTGTCTTGAACTTTTTGTCATGTGCATGACTTTAACATCTTCGGAAAGAAGCAATCCTCAGGACTATCATATTTATGTCTGACACTCATCACTGAAAATACATCAGCAACTTCAACTTTTCCACAAAATAACCTTAAATTATCAGTCTCAGTATACAAAACAAATTTGGTGCATGAATGCAGTCTTAGATGTCCGACACAGATGAATTCCATTAAAAATCAAAAGGCACTGAAAATACATAAAAGCGACTTGACATTTCCACAAGCTAACCAGAAAGTATCAGTCTCAGTATACAATCAAATTTGGTGCATGGATGCAGTCTTAGATGTCCGACACACAATGAATTCCATTAAAAATCACAAGGCACTGAAAATACATAAAGCGACTTGACATTTCCACAAGCTAACCTCAAAGTATCAGTCTCAGTATACAAAACAAGTTTGGTGCATGGATGCAGTCTTAGATGTCCGACACACAATGAATTCCATTAAAAATCAAAAGGCACTGAAAATACATAAAGCGACTTGAACTTTTTGTCATGTGCATTCGGAAGGATACGTCCTTGGGAAGAATATCATATTGTGGATGTGGATGAATTAGATGTCTGACACTCATCACTAAAAATACATCAGCAACTTGACTTTTATACAAGCTAACCTCGAAGTATCAGTCTCAGTATACAAAACAAGTTTTGTGGATGGATGCAGTCTTAGATGTCCGACACAGATGAATTCCATTAAAAATCACAAGGCACTGAAAATACATAAAAAGCGACTTGACTTTTCCACAAGCAAACCAGAAGGTATCAGTCTCAGTATACAAAACAAGTTTGGTGCATGGATGCAGTCTTAGATGTCCGACACAGATGAATTCCATTAGAAATCAAAAGGCACTGAAAATACATAAAGCGACTTGAACTTTTTGTCATGTGGATGACTTTTAGATCCTCAGGAAGAATATAGTATTGTGTATGTGGAAGAATTCTTAGATGTCTCAGGAACCTGACTTTTCCACAAGCTAACCTCAAAGTATCAGTCTTAGTATACAAATCAAATTTGGTGCATGGATGCAGTCTTAGATGTCCCACACACAATGAATTCCATTAAAAATCACAAGGCACTGAAAATACATAAAAGCGACTTGACTTTTCCACAAACAAACCAGAAGGTATCAGTCTCAGTATACAAAACAAGTTTGGTGCATGGATGCAGTCTTAGATGTCTGACACAGATGAATTCCATTAAAAATCACAAGGCACTGAAAATACATAAAAGCGACTTGACTTTTCCACAAGCAAACCAGAAGGTATCAGTCTCAGTATACAAAACAAGTTTGGTGCATGGATGCAGTCTTAGATGTCCGATACACAATAAATTCCATTAAAAATCACAAGGCACTGAAAATACATAAAGTGTCTTGAACTTTTTGTCATGTGCATGACTTTAACATCTTCGGAAAGAAGCAATCCTCAGGACTATCATATTTATGTCTGACACTCATCACTGAAAATACATCAGCAACTTCAACTTTTCCACAAACTAACCTTAAATTATCAGTCTCAGTATACAAAACAAATTTGGTGCATGAATGCAGTCTTAGATGTCCGACACAGATGAATTCCATTAAAAATCAAAAGGCACTGAAAATGCATAAAGCGACTTGACATTTCCACAAACTAACCAGAAAGTATCAGTCTTAGTATAGAAAACAAATTTGGTGCATGGATGCAGTCTTAGATGTCCAACACACAATGAATTCCATTAAAAATCAAAAGGCACTGAAAATAGATAAAAGCGACTTGACATTTCCACAAGCTAACCAGAAAGTATCAGTCTCAGTATACAATCAAATTTGGTGCATGGATGCAGTCTTAGATGTCCGACACACAATGAATTCCATTAAAAATCAAAAGGCACTGAAAATACATAAAGCGACTTGAACTTTTTGTCATGTGCATTCGGAAGGATACGTCCTTGGGAAGAATATCATATTGTGGATGTGGATGAATTAGATGTCTGACACTCATCACTAAAAATACATCAGCAACTTGACTTTTATACAAGCTAACCAGAAAGTATCAGTCTCAGTATACAATCAAATTTGGTGCATGGATGCAGTCTTAGATGTCTGATACACAGATGAATTCCATTAGAAATCAAAAGGCACTGAAAATACATAAAGCGACTTGAACTTTTTGTCATGTGGATGACTTTTAGATCCTCAGGAAGAATATAGTATTGTGTATGTGGAAGAATTCTTAGATGTCTCAGCAAGCTGACTTTTCCACAAGCTAACCAGAAAGTATCAGTCTTAGTATACAAATCAAATTTGGTGCATGGATGCAGTCTTAGATGTCCCACACACAATGAATTCCATTAAAAATCAAAAGGCACTGAAAATACATAAAAGCGACTTGACTTTTCCACAAGCAAACCAGAAGGTATCAGTCTCAGTATACAAAACAAGTTTGGTGCATGGATGCAGTCTTAGATGTCCGACACAGATGAATTCCATTAAAAATCACAAGGCACTGAAAATACATAAAAGCGACTTGACTTTTCCACAAGCAAACCAGAAGGTATCAGTCTCAGTATACAAAACAAGTTTGGTGCATGGATGCAGTCTTAGATGTCCGATACACAATAAATTCCATTAAAAATCACAAGGCACTGAAAATACATAAAGTGTCTTGAACTTTTTGTCATGTGCATGACTTTAACATCTTCGGAAAGAAGCAATCCTCAGGACTATCATATTTATGTCTGACACTCATCACTGAAAATACATCAGCAACTTCAACTTTTCCACAAACTAACCTTAAATTATCAGTCTCAGTATACAAAACAAACTTGGTGCATGAATGCAGTCTTAGATGTCCGACACAGATGAATTCCATTAAAAATCAAAAGGCACTGAAAATACATAAAGCGACTTGACATTTCCACAAGCTAACCAGAAAGTATCAGTCTCAGTATACAATCAAATTTGGTGCATGGATGCAGTCTTAGATGTCCGACACACAATGAATTCCATTAAAAATCAAAAGGCACTGAAAATACATAAAGCGACTTGAACTTTTTGTCATGTGCATTCGGAAGGATACGTCCTTGGGAAGAATATCATATTGTGGATGTGGATGAATTAGATGTCTGACACTCATCACTAAAAATACATCAGCAACTTGACTTTTATACAGGCTAACCTCAAAGTATCAGTGTCAGTATACAATCAAATTTGGTGCATGGATGCAGTCTTAGATGTCTGATACAAAGATGACTTCCATTAGAAATCACAAGGCACTGAAAATACATAAAGCGACTTGACATTTCCACAAGCTAACCACAAAGTATCAGTCTTAGTATACAGAACAAATTTGGTGCATGGATGCAGTCTTAGATGTCCAACACACAATGAATTCCATTAAAAAACAAAAGGCACTGAAAATACATAGAAGCGACTTGACATTTCCACAAGCTAACCACCAAGTGTCAGTCTTAGTATACAAAACAAATTTGGTGCATGGATGCAGTCTTAGATGTCCGACACACAATGAATTCCATTAAAAATCAAAAGGCACTGAAAATACATAAAGCGACTTGACATTTCCACAAGCTAACCACCAAGTGTCAGTCTTAGTATACAAAACAAATTTGGTGCATGGATGCAGTCTTAGATGTCCGACACACAATGAATTCCATTAAAAATCAAAAGGCACTGAAAATACATAAAGCGACTTGAACTTTTTGTCATGTGCATGACTTTTAGATCCTCAGGAAGAATATAGTATTGTGTATGTGGAAGAATTCTTAGATGTCTCAGCAACCTGACTTTTCCACAAGCTAACCTCAAAGTATCAGTCTTAGTATACAAATCAAATTTGGTGCATGGATGCAGTCTTAGATGTCCGACACAGATGATTTCCATTAAAAATCACAAGGCACTGAAAATACATAAAAGCGACTTGACTTTTCCACAAGCTAACCAGAAAGTATCAGTCTTAGTATAGAAAATAAATTTGGTGCATGGATGCAGTCTTAGATGTCCCACACACAATGAATTCCATTAAAAATCAAAAGGCACTGAAAATACATAAAGCGACTTGACATTTCCACAAGCTAACCTCAAAGTATCAGTCTCAGTATACAATCAAATTTGGTGCATGGATGCAGTCTTAGATGTCCGACACAGATGATTTCCATTAAAAATCACAAGGCACTGAAAATACATAAAAGCGACTTGACATTTCCACAAGCTAACCACAAAGTATCAGTCTCAGTATACAATCAAATTTGGTGCATGGATGCAGTCTTAGATGTCCGATACACAATAAATTCCATTAAAAATCACAAGGCACTGAAAATACATAAAGTGTCTTGAACTTTTTGTCATGTGCATGACTTTAACATCTTCGGAAAGAAGCAATCCTCAGGACTATCATATTTATGTCTGACACTCATCACTGAAAATACATCAGCAACTTCAACTTTTCCACAAAATAACCTTAAATTATCAGTCTCAGTATACAAAACAAATTTGGTGCATGAATGCAGTCTTAGATGTCCGACACAGATGAATTCCATTAAAAATCAAAAGGCACTGAAAATACATAAAAGCGACTTGACATTTCCACAAGCTAACCAGAAAGTATCAGTCTCAGTATACAATCAAATTTGGTGCATGGATGCAGTCTTAGATGTCCGACACACAATGAATTCCATTAAAAATCAAAAGGCACTGAAAATACATAAAGCGACTTGAACTTTTTGTCATGTGCATTCGGAAGGATACGTCCTTGGGAAGAATATCATATTGTGGATGTGGATGAATTAGATGTCTGACACTCATCACTAAAAATACATCAGCAACTTGACTTTTATACAGGCTAACCTCAAAGTATCAGTGTCAGTATACAATCAAATTTGGTGCATGGATGCAGTCTTAGATGTCTGATACACAGATGACTTCCATTAGAAATCACAAGGCACTGAAAATACATAAAGCGACTTGACATTTCCACAAGCTAACCACAAAGTATCAGTCTTAGTATACAGAACAAATTTGGTGCATGGATGCAGTCTTAGATGTCCAACACACAATGAATTCCATTAAAAAACAAAAGGCACTGAAAATACATAGAAGCGACTTGACATTTCCACAAGCTAACCACCAAGTGTCAGTCTTAGTATACAAAACAAATTTGGTGCATGGATGCAGTCTTAGATGTCCGACACACAATGAATTCCATTAAAAATCAAAAGGCACTGAAAATACATAAAGCGACTTGACATTTCCACAAGCTAACCACCAAGTGTCAGTCTTAGTATACAAAACAAATTTGGTGCATGGATGCAGTCTTAGATGTCCGACACACAATGAATTCCATTAAAAATCAAAAGGCACTGAAAATACATAAAGCGACTTGAACTTTTTGTCATGTGCATGACTTTTAGATCCTCAGGAAGAATATAGTATTGTGTATGTGGAAGAATTCTTAGATGTCTCAGCAACCTGTCTTTTCCACAAGCTAACCTCAAAGTATCAGTCTTAGTATACAAATCAAATTTGGTGCATGGATGCAGTCTTAGATGTCCGACACAGATGATTTCCATTAAAAATCACAAGGCACTGAAAATACATAAAAGCGACTTGACTTTTCCACAAGCTAACCAGAAAGTATCAGTCTTAGTATAGAAAATAAATTTGGTGCATGGATGCAGTCTTAGATGTCCCACACACAATGAATTCCATTAAAAATCAAAAGGCACTGAAAATACATAAAGCGACTTGACTTTTCCACAAGCTAACCTCAAAGTATCAGTCTCAGTATACAATCAAATTTGGTGCATGGATGCAGTCTTAGATGTCCGACACAGATGATTTCCATTAAAAATCACAAGGCACTGAAAATACATAAAAGCGACTTGACATTTCCACAAGCTAACCACAAAGTATCAGTCTCAGTATACAATCAAATTTGGTGCATGGATGCAGTCTTAGATGTCCGATACAAAATAAATTCCATTAAAAATCACAAGGCACTGAAAATACATAAAGTGTCTTGAACTTTTTGTCATGTGCATGACTTTAACATCTTCGGAAAGAAGCAATCCTCAGGACTATCATATTTATGTCTGACACTCATCACTGAAAATACATCAGCAACTTCAACTTTTCCACAAAATAACCTTAAATTATCAGTCTCAGTATACAAAACAAATTTGGTGCATGAATGCAGTCTTAGATGTCCGACACAGATGAATTCCATTAAAAATCAAAAGGCACTGAAAATACATAAAAGCGACTTGACATTTCCACAAGCTAACCACAAAGTATCAGTCTCAGTATACAATCAAATTTGGTGCATGGATGCAGTCTTAGATGTCCGATACACAATAAATTCCATTAAAAATCACAAGGCACTGAAAATACATAAAGTGTCTTGAACTTTTTGTCATGTGCATGACTTTAACATCTTCGGAAAGAAGCAATCCTCAGGACTATCATATTTATGTCTGACACTCATCACTGAAAATACATCAGCAACTTCAACTTTTCCACAAAATAACCTTAAATTATCAGTCTCAGTATACAAAACAAATTTGGTGCATGAATGCAGTCTTAGATGTCCGACACAGATGAATTCCATTAAAAATCAAAAGGCACTGAAAATACATAAAAGCGACTTGACATTTCCACAAGCTAACCACAAAGTATCAGTCTCAGTATACAATCAAATTTGGTGCATGGATGCAGTCTTAGATGTCCGACACACAATGAATTCCATTAAAAATCAAAAGGCACTGAAAATACATAAAGCGACTTGAACTTTTTGTCATGTGCATTCGGAAGGATACGTCCTTGGGAAGAATATCATATTGTGGATGTGGATGAATTAAATGTCTGACACTCATCACTAAAAATACATCAGCAACTTGACTTTTATACAGGCTAACCTCAAAGTATCAGTGTCAGTATACAATCAAATTTGGTGCATGGATGCAGTCTTAGATGTCTGATACACAGATGACTTCCATTAGAAATCACAAGGCACTGAAAATACATAAAGCGACTTGACATTTCCACAAGCTAACCACAAAGTATCAGTCTTAGTATACAGAACAAATTTGGTGCATGGATGCAGTCTTAGATGTCCAACACACAATGAATTCCATTAAAAAACAAAAGGCACTGAAAATACATAGAAGCGACTTGACATTTCCACAAGCTAACCACCAAGTGTCAGTCTTAGTATACAAAACAAATTTGGTGCATGGATGCAGTCTTAGATGTCCGACACACAATGAATTCCATTAAAAATCAAAAGGCACTGAAAATACATAAAGCGACTTGACATTTCCACAAGCTAACCACCAAGTGTCAGTCTTAGTATACAAAACAAATTTGGTGCATGGATGCAGTCTTAGATGTCCGACACACAATGAATTCCATTAAAAATCAAAAGGCACTGAAAATACATAAAGCGACTTGAACTTTTTGTCATGTGCATGACTTTTAGATCCTCAGGAAGAATATAGTATTGTGTATGTGGAAGAATTCTTAGATGTCTCAGCAACCTGTCTTTTCCACAAGCTAACCTCAAAGTATCAGTCTTAGTATACAAATCAAATTTGGTGCATGGATGCAGTCTTAGATGTCCGACACAGATGATTTCCATTAAAAATCACAAGGCACTGAAAATACATAAAAGCGACTTGACTTTTCCACAAGCTAACCAGAAAGTATCAGTCTTAGTATAGAAAATAAATTTGGTGCATGGATGCAGTCTTAGATGTCCCACACACAATGAATTCCATTAAAAATCAAAAGGCACTGAAAATACATAAAGCGACTTGACATTTCCACAAGCTAACCTCAAAGTATCAGTCTCAGTATACAATCAAATTTGGTGCATGGATGCAGTCTTAGATGTCCGACACAGATGATTTCCATTAAAAATCACAAGGCACTGAAAATACATAAAAGCGACTTGACATTTCCACAAGCTAACCACAAAGTATCAGTCTCAGTATACAATCAAATTTGGTGCATGGATGCAGTCTTAGATGTCCGATACAAAATAAATTCCATTAAAAATCACAAGGCACTGAAAATACATAAAGTGTCTTGAACTTTTTGTCATGTGCATGACTTTAACATCTTCGGAAAGAAGCAATCCTCAGGACTATCATATTTATGTCTGACACTCATCACTGAAAATACATCAGCAACTTCAACTTTTCCACAAAATAACCTTAAATTATCAGTCTCAGTATACAAAACAAATTTGGTGCATGAATGCAGTCTTAGATGTCCGACACAGATGAATTCCATTAAAAATCAAAAGGCACTGAAAATACATAAAAGCGACTTGACATTTCCACAAGCTAACCAGAAAGTATCAGTCTCAGTATACAATCAAATTTGGAGCATGGATGCAGTCTTAGATGTCCGACACACAATGAATTCCATTAAAAATCACAAGGCACTGAAAATACATAAAGCGACCTGACATTTCCACAAGCTAACCACAAAGTATCAGTCTTAGTATACAGAACAAATTTGGTGCATGGATGCAGTCTTAGATGTCCAAGACACAATGAATTCCATTAAAAATCAAAAGGCACTGAAAATACATAGAAGAGACTTGACATTTCCACAAGCTAACGACCAAGTGTCAGTCTTAGTATACAAAACAAATTTGGTGCATGGATGCAGTTTTAGAAGTCCGACACACAATGAATTCCATTAAAAATCAAAAGGCACTGAAAATACATAAAGCGACTTGAACTTTTTGTCATGTGCATTCGGAAGGATACGACCTTGGGAAGAATATCATATTGTGGATGTGGATGAATTAGATGTCTGACACTCATCACTAAAAATACATCAGCAACTTGACTTTTATACAAGCTAACCTCAAAGTATCAGTCTCAGTATACAATCAAATTTGGTGCATGGATGCAGTCTTAGATGTTTGATACACAGATGAATTCCATTAGAAATCAAAAGGCACTGAAAATACATAAAGCGACTTGAACTTTTTGTCATGTGCATGACTTTTAGATCCTCAGGAAGAATATAGTATTGTGTATGTGGAAGAATTCTTAGATGTCTCAGCAACCTGACTTTTCCACAAGCTAACCTCAAAGTATCAGTCTTAGTATACAAATCAAATTTGGTGCATGGATGCAGTCTTAGATGTCCGACACAGATGATTTCCATTAAAAATCACAAGGCACTGAAAATACATAAAAGCGACTTGACTTTTCCACAAGCTAACCAGAAAGTATCAGTCTTAGTATAAAAAATAAATTTGGTGCATGGATGCAGTCTTAGATGTCCCACACACAATGAATTCCATTAGAAATCACAAGGCACTGAAAATACATAAAAGCGACTTGACTGTTCCACAAGCAAACCAGAAGGTATCAGTCTCAGTATACAAAACAAGTTTGGTGCATGGATGCAGTCTTAGATGTCCGACACAGATGAATTCCATTAAAAATCACAAGGCACTGAAAATACATAAAAGCGACTTGACTGTTCCACAAGCAAACCAGAAGGTATCAGTCTCAGTATACAAAACAAGTTTGGTGCATGGATGCAGTCTTAGATGTCCGATACACAATAAATTCCATTAAAAATCACAAGGCACTGAAAATACATAAAGTGTCTTGAACTTTTTGTCATGTGCATGACTTTAACATCTTCAGAAAGAAGCCATCCTCAGGACTATCATATTTATGTCTGACACTCATCACTGAAAATACATAAAGCGACTTGACATTTCCACAAGCTAACCAGAAAGTATCAGTCTCAGTAGACAATCAAATTTGGTGCATGGATGCAGTCTTAGATGTCCGACACACAATGAATTCCATTAAAAATCAAAAGGCACTGAAAATACATAAAGCGACTTGACATTTCCACAAGCTAACCACCAAGTGGCAGTTTTAGTATACAAAACAAATTTGGTGCATGGACGCAGTCTTAGATGTCCGACACACAATGAATTCCATTAAAAATCAAAAGGCACTGAAAATACATAAAGCGACTTGAACTTTTTGTCATGTGCATTCGGAAGGATACGACCTTGGGAAGAATATCATATTGTGGATGTGGATGAATTAGATGTCTGACACTCATCACTAAAAATACATCAGCAACTTGACTTTTATACAAGCTAACCTCAAAGTATCAGTCTCAGTATACAATCAAATTTGGTGCATGGATGCAGTCTTAGATGTCCCCCACACAATGAATTCCATTAAAAATCAAAAGGCACTGAAAATACATCAAAGCGACTTGACATTTCCACAAGCTAACCTCAAAGTATCAGTCTCAGTATACAATCAAATTTGGTGCTAGGATGCAGTCTTAGATGTCCGACACACAATGAATTCCATTAAAAATCAAAAGGCACTGAAAATACATAAAGCGACTTGAACTTTTTGTCATGTGCATTCGGAAGGATACGTCCTTGGGAAGAATATCATATTGTGGATGTGGATGAATTAGATGTCTGACACTCATCACTAAAAATACATCAGCAACTTGACTTTTATACAAGCTAACCTCAAAGTATCAGTCTCAGTATACAATCAAATTTGGTGCATGGATGCAGTCTTAGATGTCTGATACACAGATGAATTCCATTAGAAATCAAAAGGCACTGAAAATACATAGAGCTACTTGAACTTTTTGTCATGTGCATGACTTTTAGATCCTCAGGAAGAATATAGTATTGTGTATGTGGAAGAATTCTTAGATGTCTCAGCAACCTGACTTTTCCACAAGCTAAACTCAAAGTATCAGTCTTAGTATACAAATCAAATTTGGTGCATGGATGCAGTCTTAGATGTCCGACACAGATGATTTCCATTAAAAATCACAAGGCACTGAAAATACATAAAAGCGACTTGACTTTTCCAGAAGCAAACCAGAAGGTATCAGTCTCAGTATACAAAACAAGTTTGGTGCATGGATGCAGTCTTAGATGTCCGACACAGATGAATTCCATTAAAAATCACAAGGCACTGAAAATACATAAAAGCGACTTGACTTTTCCACAAGCAAACCAGAAGGTATCAGTCTCAGTATACAAAACAAGTTTGGTGCATGGATGCAGTCTTAGATGTCCGATACACAATAAATTCCATTAAAAATCACAAGGCACTGAAAATACATAAAGTGTCTTGAACTTTTTGTCATGTGCATGACTTTAACATCTTCGGAAAGAAGCAGTCCTCAGGACTATCATATTTATGTCTGACACTCATCACTGAAAATACATCAGCAACTTCAACTTTTCCACAAACTAACCTTAAATTATCAGTCTCAGTATACAAAACAAATTTGGTGCATGAATGCAGTCTTAGATGTCCGACACAGATGAATTCCATTAGAAATCAAAAGGCACTGAAAATACATAAAGCGACTTGACATTTCCACAAGCTAACCTCAAAGTATCAGTCTCAGTATACAATCAAATTTGGTGCATGGATGCAGTCTTAGATGTCCAACACACAATGAATTCCATTAAAAATCAAAAGGCACTGAAAATACATAGAAGCGACTTGACATTTCCACAAGCTAACCACCAAGTGGCAGTCTTAGTATACAAAACAAATTTGGTGCATGGATGCAGTCTTAGATGTCCGACACACAATGAATTCCATTAAAAATCAAAAGGCACTGAAAATACATAAAGCGACTTGAACTTTTTGTCATGTGCATTCGGAAGGATACGACCTTGGGAAGAATATCATATTGTGGATGTGGATGAATTAGATGTCTGACACTCATCACTAAAAATACATCAGCAACTTGACTTTTATACAAGCTAACCTCAAAGTATCAGTCTCAGTATACAATCAAATTTGGTGCATGGATGCAGTCTTAGATGTCCCCCACACAATGAATTCCATTAAAAATCAAAAGGCACTGAAAATACATAAAGCGACTTGACATTTCCACAAGCTAACCTCAAAGTATCAGTCTCAGTATACAATCAAATTTGGTGCATGGATGCAGTCTTAGATGTCTGATACACAGATGAATTCCATTAGAAATCAAAAGGCACTGAAAATACATAAAGCGACTTGAACTTTTTGTCATGTGCATGACTTTTAGATCCTCAGGAAGACTATAGTATTGTGTATGTGGAAGAATTCTTAGATGTCTCAGCAACCTGACTTTTCCACAAGCTAACCTCAAAGTATCAGTCTTAGTATACAAATCAAATTTGGTGCATGGATGCAGTCTTAGATGTCCGACACAGATGATTTCCATTAAAAATCACAAGGCACTGAAAATACATAAAAGCGACTTGACTTTTCCACAAGCTAACCAGAAAGTATCAGTCTTAGTATAGAAATTAAATTTGGTGCATGGATGCAGTCTTAGATGTCCCACACACAATGAATTCCATTAAAAATCAAAAGGCACTGAAAATACATAAAAGCGACTTGACATTTCCACAAGCTAACCAGAAAGTATCAGTCTCAGTATACAATCAAATTTGGTGCATGGATGCAGTCTTAGATGTCTGACACAATGAATTCCATTAAAAATCAAAAGGCACTGAAAATAAATAAAAGCGACTTGACATTTCCACAAGGTAACCTCAAAGTATCAGTCTCAGTATACAATCAAATTTGGTGCATGGATGCAGTCTTAGATGTCTGATACACAATGAATTCCATTAAAAATCAAAAGGCACTGAAAATACATAAAAGCGACTTGACTTTTCCACAAGCTAACCACCAAGTGTCAGTCTTAGTATACAAAACAAATTTGGTGCATGGATGCAGTCTTAGATGTCCGACACACAATGAATTCCATTAAAAATCAAAAGGCACTGAAAATACATAAAGCGACTTGAACTTTATGTCATGTGCATTCGGAAGGATACGACCTTGGGAAGAATATTATATTGTGGATGTGGATGAATTAGATGTCTGACACTCATCACTAAAAATAAATCAGCAACTTGACTTTTATACAAGCTAACCAGAAAGTATCAGTCTCAGTATACAATCAAATTTGGTGCATGGATGCAGTCTTAGATGTCTGATACACAATGAATTCCATTAAAAATCAAAAGGCACTGAAAATACATAAAGCGACTTGACATTTCCACAAGCTAACCTCAAAGTATCAGTCTCAGTTTGTGCCACAAACCACATGAAATGTATTACATAGCAGGAAGTTTTATTATATACAGATATTTACATAAACATTTGGCACAACATGGGGGCTGCCTCGGTTGCCTAAGAGCCCCTGGGGTCGAAGTGACCCGGGTTGACACCCTGGGGTCGTGGAGACCCGGGTAAGATAACAATGTCCTGGGGTATTATGGACCCGGACTGTGTAGCTGTGAGAGGGATATGCCGGTCCTGGGGTCCGATGACCCGGACGATCCCTAGAGTTAAGCTAGTACTGGTCGTGCTGACCGGACAGTACCGAAATAGCGTAAGTTCTTTGGGGGCCACAAGCCTTCCATGCTCTGAGTATGGAGTGGCTTATGACGCCGAGGCAGCCCCAGGAGATAAGGTATCTACACAATATATATATATATATATATAGGTAGCCTGATAAACCGCCTTAGAATGGACGCCAATACATGAGTACTAGCGAATGCACAACGAACCACGTTCGTGATGCTCGTGAATACCTTAAGCCATGAAAGACAGGAGGAGCTATGGGGTGGCTGGAGGGTAACGCAGTTGAGTGGCTTACGACAATGTAGAAAGTAGCCTCGTGCGGGGCTGCAGGGTTAATAAAGGTAAACACTGTGACGTCATGTCCGTCTTACTGGGCATGCGCAGACTGTTTAGAAGTGCATTGTGGGATGTAATTACTGTAACATGATCCAGACGGCATAAACAACACGTTCGGACGACAGAGTTCAGAAATCGTGTTGAATATAAACGTAATGAGGTGATTGACCTGTAATAGGTATATTAAATATGAACGCGTAAGTACTGTTGTTGTTGCACAAACTAAAATATCCAATTACCATTTTGTGCCACAAACCACATGAAATGTATTACATAGCAGGAAGTTTTATTATATACAGATATTTACATAAACATTTGGCACAACATGGGGGCTGCCTCGGTTGCCTAAGAGCCCCTGGGGTCGAAGTGACCCGGGTTGACACCCTGGGGTCGTGGAGACCCGGGTAAGATAACAATGTCCTGGGGTATTATGGACCCGGACTGTGTAGCTGTGAGAGGGATATGCCGGTCCTGGGGTCCGATGACCCGGACGATCCCTAGAGTTAAGCTAGTACTGGTCGTGCTGACCGGACAGTACCGAAATAGTGTAAGTTCTTTGGGGGCCACAAGCCTTCCATGCTCTGAGTATGGAGTGGCTTATGACGCCCAAACGAGGTTAGCAACCGAGAGCCCCCAAATACCAGTATACAATCAAATTTAGTGCATGGATGCAGTCTTAGATGTCCGACACAGATGATTTCCATTAAAAATCACAAGGCACTGAAAATACATAAAAGAGACTTGAAATTTCCACAAGCTAACCAGAAAGTATCAGTCTCAGTATACAAAACAAGTTTGGTGCATGGATGCAGTCTTAGATGTCCGACACAGATGAATTCCATTAAAAATCACAAAGCACTGAAAATACATAAAGCGACTTGACATTTCCACAAGCTAACCAGAAAGTATCAGTCTTAGTATACAGAACAAATTTGGTGCATGGATGCAGTCTTAGATGTCCGACACACAATGAATTCCATTAAAAATCAAAAGGCACTGAAAATACATCAAAGCGACTTGACATTTCCACAAGCTAACCTCAAAGTATCAGTCTCAGTATACAATCAAATTTGGTGCATGGATGCAGTCTTAGATGTCCGACACACAATGAATTCCATTAAAAATCAAAAGGCACTGAAAATACATAAAGCGACTTGAACTTTTTGTCATGTGCATTCAGAAGGATACGTCCTTGGGAAGAATATCATATTGTGGATGTGGATGAATTAGATGTCTGACACTCATCACTAAAAATACATCAGCAACTTGACTTTTATACAAGCTAACCTCAAAGTATCAGTCTCAGTATACAATCAAATTTGGTGCATGGATGCAGTCTTAGATGTCTGATACACAGATGAATTCCATTAGAAATCTAAAGGCACTGAAAATACAGAAAGCGACTTGAACTTTTTGTCATGTGCATGACTTTTAGATCCTCAGGAAGAATATAGTATTGTGTATGTGGAAGAATTCTTAAATGTCTCAGCAACCTGTCTTTTCCACAAGCTAACCACAAAGTATCAGTCTTAGTATACAAAACAAATTTGGTGCATGGATGCAGTCTTAGATGTCCGATACACAATGAATTCCATTAAAAATCAAAAGGCACTGAAAATAAATAAAGCGACTAGACATTTCCACAAGCTAACCACAAAGTATCAGTCTCAGTATACAATCAAATTTGGTGCATGGTTGCAGTCTTAGATGTCTGATACACAATGAATTCCATTAAAAATCAAAAGGCACTGAAAATACATAGAAGCGACTTGACTTTTCCACAAGCTAACCACAAAGTATCAGTCTCAGTATATAAAACAAATTTGGTGCATGGATGCAGTCTTTAGATGTCCGACACAGATGAATGCCATTAAAAATCAAAAGGCACTGAAAATACATAAAGCGACTTGAACTTTTTTTCATGTGCATTCGGAAGGATACGTCCTTGGGAAGAATATCATATTGTGGATGTGGATGAATTAGATGTCTGACACTCATCACTAAAAATACATCAGCAACTTGACTTTTATACAAGCTAACCAGAAAGTATCAGTCTCAGTATACAATCAAATTTGGTGCATGGATGCAGTCTTAGATGTCTGATACACAATGAATTCCATTAAAAATCAAAAGGCACTGAAAATACATAAAGCGACTTGACATTTCCACAAGCTAACCTCAAAGTATCAGTCTCAGTATACAATCAAATTTGGTGCATGGATGCAGTCTTAGATGTCCGACACAGATGATTTCCATTAAAAATCACAAGGCACTGAAAATACATAAAAGAGACTTGAAATTTCGACAAGCTAACCAGAAAGTATCAGTTTCAGTATACAATCAAATTTGGCACATGGATGCAGTCTTAGATGTCCGACACACAATGAATTCCATTAAAAATCAAAAGGCACTGAAAATACATAAAGCGACTTGAACTTTTTGTCATGTGCATTCGGAAGGATACGTCCTTGGGAAGAATATCATATTGTGGATGTGGATGAATTAGATGTCTGACACTCATCACTAAAAATACATCAGCAACTTGACTTTTATACAAGCTAACCTCAAAGTATCAGTCTCAGTATACAAAACAAGTTTGGTGCATGGATGGAGTCTTAGATGTCCGACACAGATGAATTCCATTAAAAATCACAAGGCACTGAAAATACATAAAAGCGACTTGACTTTTCCAGAAGCAAACCAGAAGGTATCAGTCTCAGTATACAAAACAAGTTTGGTGCATGGATGCAGTCTTAGATGTCCGATACACAATAAATTCCATTAAAAATCACAAGGCACTGAAAATACATAAAGTGTCTTGAACTTTTTGTCATGTGCATGACTTTAACATCTTCGGAAAGAAGCCATCCTCAGGACTATCATATTTATGTCTGACACTCATCACTGAAAATACATAAAGCGACTTGACATTTCCACAAGCTAACCAGAAAGTATCAGTCTCAGTAGACAATCAAATTTGGTGCATGGATGCAGTCTTAGATGTCCGACACACAATGAATTCCATTAAAAATCAAAAGGCACTGAAAATACATAAAGCGACTTGACATTTCCACAAGCTAACCAGAAAGTATCAGTCTTAGTATACAGAACAAATTTGGTGCATGGATGCAGTCTTAGATGTCCAACACACAATGAATTCCATTAAAAATCAAAAGGCACTGAAAATACATAGAAGCGACTTGACATTTCCACAAGCTAACCACCAAGTGGCAGTTTTAGTATACAAAACAAATTTGGTGCATGGATGCAGTCTTAGATGTCCGACACACAATGAATTCCATTAAAAATCAAAAGGCACTGAAAATACATAAAGCGACTTGAACTTTTTGTCATGTGCATTCGGAAGGATACGACCTTGGGAAGAATATCATATTGTGGATGTGGATGAATTAGATGTCTGACACTCATCACTAAAAATACATCAGCAACTTGACTTTTATACAAGCTAACCTCAAAGTATCAGTCTCAGTATACAATCAAATTTGGTGCATGGATGCAGTCTTAGATGTCCCCCACACAATGAATTCCATTAAAAATCACAAGGCACTGAAAATACATCAAAGCGACTTGACATTTCCACAAGCTAACCTCAAAGTATCAGTCTCAGTATACAATCAAATTTGGTGCTAGGATGCAGTCTTAGATGTCCGACACACAATGAATTCCATTAAAAATCAAAAGGCACTGAAAATACATAAAGCGACTTGAACTTTTTGTCATGTGCATTCGGAAGGATACGTCCTTGGGAAGAATATCATATTGTGGATGTGGATGAATTAGATGTCTGACACTCATCACTAAAAATACATCAGCAACTTGACTTTTATACAAGCTAACCTCAAAGTATCAGTCTCAGTATACAATCAAATTTGGTGCATGGATGCAGTCTTAGATGTCTGATACACAGATGAATTCCATTAGAAATCAAAAGGCACTGAAAATACATAAAGCGACTTGAACTTTTTGTCATGTGCATGACTTTTAGATCCTCAGGAAGAATATAGTATTGTGTATGTGGAAGAATTCTTAGATGTCTCAGCAACCTGACTTTTCCACAAGCTAACCTCAAAGTATCAGTCTTAGTATACAAATCAAATTTGGTGCATGGATGCAGTCTTAGATGTCCGACACAGATGATTTCCATTAAAAATCACAAGGCACTGAAAATACATCAGGAACTTGACTTTTATACAAGCTCACCTCAAAGTATTAGTCTCAGTATACAATCAAATTTGGTGCATGGATGCAGTCTTAGATGTCCCACACACAATGAATTCCATTAAAAATCAAAAGGCACTGAAAATACATAAAAGCGACTTGACATTTCCACAAGCTAACCAGAAAGTATCAGTCTCAGTATACAAAACAAGTTTGGTGCATGGATACAGTCTTAGATGTCCGATACACAATAAATTCCATTAAAAATCACAAGGCACTGAAAATACATAAAGCGACTTGATATTTCCACAAGCTAACCTCAAAGTATCAGTCTCAGTATTCAATCAAATTTGGTGCATGGATGCAGTCTTAGATGTCCGACACAGATGAATTCCATTAAAAATCACAAGGCACTAAAATACATCAGCAACTTGACTTTTATACAAGCTCACCTCAAAGTATTAGTCTCAGTATACAATCAAATTTGGTGCATGGATGCAGTCTTAGATGTCTGACACAATGAATTCCATTAAAAATCAAAAGGCACTGAAAATGCATAAAAGCGACTTGACATTTCCACAAGCTAACCTCAAAGTATCAGTCTCAGTATACAATCAAATTTGGTGCATGGATGCAGTCTTAGATGTCTGATACACAATGAATTCCATTAAAAATCAAAAGGCACTGAAAATACATAAAAGCGACTTGACATTTCCACAAGCTAACCACCAAGTGTCAGTCTTAGTATACAAAACAAATTTGGTGCATGGATGCAGTCTTAGATGTCCGACACACAATGAATTCCATTAAAAATCAAAAGGCACTGAAAATACATAAAGCGACTTGAACTTTTTGTCATGTGCATTCGGAAGGATACGTCCTTGGGGAGAATATTATATTGTGGATGTGGATGAATTAGATGTCTGACACTCATCACTAAAAATACATCAGCAACTTGACTTTTATACAAGCTAACCTCAAAGTATCAGTCTCAGTATACAATCAAATTTGGTGCATGGATGCAGTCTTAGATGTCTGATACACAATGAATTCCATTACAAATCAAAAGGCACTGAAAATACACAAAGCGACTTGACATTTCCACAAGCTAACCTCAAAGTATCAGTCTCAGTATACAATCAAATTTGGTGCATGGATGCAGTCTTAGATGTCCGACACACAATGAATTCCATTAAAAATCAAAAGGCACTGAAAATACATAAAGCGACTTGAACTTTTTGTCATGTGCATGACTTTTAGATCCTCAGGAAGAATATAGTATTGTGTATGTGGAAGAATTCTTAGATGTCTCAGCAACCTGTCTTTTCCACAAGCTAACCACAAAGTATCAGTCTTAGTATACAAAACAAATTTGGTGCATGGATGCAGTCTTAGATGTCCGATACACAATGAATTCCATTAAAAATCAAAAGGCACTGAAAATAAATAAAGCGACTAGACATTTCCACAAGCTAACCACAAAGTATCAGTCTCAGTATACAATCAAATTTGGTGCATGGTTGCAGTCTTAGATGTCTGATACACAATGAATTCCATTAAAAATCAAAAGGCACTGAAAATACATCAAAGCGACTTGACTTTTCCACAAGCTAACCACAAAGTATCAGTCTCAGTATATAAAACAAATTTGGTGCATGGATGCAGTCTTTAGATGTCCGACACAGATGAATGCCATTAAAAATCAAAAGGCACTGAAAATACATAAAGCGACTTGAACTTTTTTTCATGTGCATTCGGAAGGATACGTCCTTGGGAAGAATATCATATTGTGGATGTGGATGAATTAGATGTCTGACACTCATCACTAAAAATACATCAGCAACTTGACTTTTATACAAGCTAACCTCAAAGTATCAGTCTCAGTATACAATCAAATTTGGTGCATGGATGCAGTCTTACATGTCTGATACACAATGAATCCCATTAAAAATCAAAAGGCACTGAAAATTCATAAAGCGACTTGACATTTCCACAAGCTAACCTCAAAGTATCAGTCTCAGTATACATTCAAATTTGGTGCATGGATGCAGTCTTAGATGTCCGACACAGATGATTTCCATTAAAAATCACAAGGCACTGAAAATACATAAAAGAGACTTGAAATTTCCACAAGCTAACCAGAAAGTATCAGTCTCAGTATACAATCAAATTTGGTGCATGGATGCAGTCTTAGATGTCCGACACACAATGAATTCCATTAAAAATCAAAAGGCACTGAAAATACATAAAGCGACTTGAACTTTTTGTCATGTGCATTCGGAAGGATACGTCCTTGGGAAGAATATCATATTGTGGATGTGGATGAATTAGATGTCTGACACTCATCACTAAAAATACATCAGCAACTTGACTTTTATACAAGCTAACCTCAAAGTATCAGTCTCAGTATACAATCAAATTGGGTGCATGGATGCAGTCTTAGATGTCCGACACAGATGATTTCTATTAAAAATCACAAGGCACTGAAAATACATAAAAGTGACTTGACATTTCCAGAAGCTAACCAGAAAGTATCAGTCTCAGTATACAAAACAAGTTTTGTGCATGGATGCAGTCTTAGATGTCCGACACAGATGAATTCCATTAAAAATCACAAGGCACGGAAAATACATAAAGCGACTTGACATTTCCACAAGCTAACCACAAAGTATCAGTCTTAGTATAGAAAACAAATTTGGTGCATGGATGCAGTCTTAGATGTCCAACACACAATGAATTCCATTAAAAATCAAAAGGCACTGAAAATACATAAAAGCGACTTGACTTTTATACAAGCTAACCACAAAGTATCAGTCTCAGTATACAATCAAATTTGGTGCATGGATGCAGTCTTAGATGTCTGATACACAATGAATTCCATTAAAAATCAAAAGGCACTGAAAATACATAAAGCGACTTGACATTTCCACAAGCTAACCTCAAAGTATCAGTCTCAGTATACAATCAAATTTGGTGCATGGATGCAGTCTTAGATGTCCGACACAGAAGATTTCCATTAAAAATCAAAAGGCACTGAAAATACATAAAGCGACTTGACATTTCCACAAGCTAACCTCAAAGTATCAGTCTCAGTATACAATCAAATTTGGTGCATGGATGCAGTCTTAGATGTCCGACACAGATGAATTCCATTAAAAATCACAAGGCACTAAAAATACATCAGCAACTTGACTTTTATACAAGCTCACCTCAAAGTATCAGTCTCAGTATACAATCAAATTTGGTGCATGGATGCAGTCTTAGATGTCCGACACAGATGATTTCCATTAAAAATCACAAGGCACTGAAAATACATAAAAGCGACTTGACTTTTCAACAAGCTAACCACAAAGTATCAGTCTCAGTATATAAAACAAATTTGGTGCATGGATGCAGTCTTTAGATGTCCGACACAGATGAATTCCATTAAAAATCAAAAGGCACTGAAAATAAATAAAGCGACTTGAACTTTTTTTCATGTGCATTCGGAAGGATACGTCCTTGGGAAGAATATCATATTGTGGATGTGGATGAATTGGATGTCTGACACTCATCACTAAAAATACATCAGCAACTTGACTTTTATACAAGCTAACCTCAAAGTATCAGTCTCAGTATACAATCAAATTTGGTGCATGGATGCAGTCTTAGATGTCCGACACACAATGAATTCCATTCAAAAACAAAAGGCACTGAAAATACATAAAGCGACTTGAACTTTTTGTCATGTGCATTCGGAAGGATACGTCCTTGGGAAGATCATATTGTGGATGTGGATGAATTAGATGTCTGACACTCATCACTAAAAATACATCAGCAACTTGACTTTTATACAAGCTAACCTCAAAGTATCAGTCTCAGTATACAATCAAATTTGGTGCATGGATGCAGTCTTAGATGTCTGATACACAGATGAATTCCATTAGAAATCAAAAGGCACTGAAAATACATAAAGCGACTTGACATTTCCACAAGCTGACCAGAAAGTATCAGTCTTAGTATACAGAACAAATTTGGTGCATGGATCCAGTCTTAGATGTCCGACACACAATGAATTCCATTAAAAATCAAAAGGCACTGAAAATACATAAAGCGACTTGACATTTCCACAAGCTAACCAGAAAGTATCAGTCTCAGTAAACAATCAAATTTGGTGCATGGATGCAGTCTTAGATGTCCGACACAGATGAATTCCATTAAAAATCAAAAAGCACTGAAAATGCATAAAGCGACTTGAACTTTTTGTCATGTGCATGACTTTTATATCCTCAGGAAGAATATAGTATTGTGTATGTGGAAGAATTCTTAGATGTCTCAGCAACCTGACTTTTCCAGAAGCTAACCACAAAGTATCAGTCTTAGTATACAAAACAAATTTGGTGCATGGATGCAGTCTTAGATGTCCAATACACAATGAATTCCATTAAAAATCAGAAGGCACTGAAAATAAATAAAGCGACTTGACTTTTCCACAAGCTAACCACAAAGTATCAGTCTCAGTATACAATCAAATTTGGTGCATGGATGCAGTCTTAGATGTCTGATACACAATGAATTCCATTAAAAATCAAAAGGCACTGAAAATACATAAAAGCGACTTGACTTTTCCACAAGCTAACCACCAAGTGTCAGTCTTAGTATAGAAAACAAATTTGGTGCATGGATGCAGTCTTAGATGTCCCACACACAATGAATTCCATTAAAAATCACAAGGCACTGAAAATACATAAAAGCGACTTGACATTTCCACAAGCTAACCTCAAAGTATCAGTCTCAGTATACAATCAAATTTGGTGCATGGATGCAGTCTTAGATGTCCGACAAAGATGATTTCCATTAAAAATCACAAGGCACTGAAAATACATCAGCAACTTGACTTTTATAAAAGGTAACCTCAAAGTATCAGTCTCAGTATACAATCAAATTTGGTGCATGGATGCAGTCTTAGATGTCTGATACACAATGAATTCCATTAAAAATCAAAAGGCACTGAAAATACATAAAAGCGACTTGACTTTTCCACAAGCTAACCACCAAGTGTCAGTCTTAGTATACAAAGAAATTTGGTGCATGGATGCAGTCTTAGATGTCCGACACACAATGAATTCCATTAAAAATCACAAGGCACTGAAAATACATAAAGCGACTTGAACTTTTTGTCATGTGCATGACTTTAACATCTTTGGAAAGAATCCATCCTCAGGAATATCATATTTATGTCTGACACTCATCACTGAAAATACATCAGCAACTTGACTTTTCCACAAACTAACCTTAAATTATCAGTCTCAGTATACAAAACAAATTTGGTGCATGGATGCAGTCTTAGATGTCCGACACACAATGAATTCCATTAAAAATTCAAAAGGCACTGAAAATACATAAAGCGACTTGAACTTTTTGTCATGTGCATGACTTACATCCTCGGGAAGAATATCATATTGTGTATGTGGAAGATTTCTTAGATGTCTCAGCAACCTGACCTTTCCACAAGCTAAACAGAAAGTATCAGTCTTAGTATACAAAACAAATTTGGTGCATGGATGCAGTCTTAGATGTCCGCCACATAATGAATTCCATTAAAAATCACAAGGCACTGAAAATGCATCAACAACTTGACTTTTCCACAAGCTAACCTGAAAGTATCAGTCTCAGTATACAAAACAAATTTGGTGCATGGACGCAGTCTTAGATGTCCGACACACAATGAATTCCATTAAAAATCAAAAGGCACTGAAAATACATAAAGCGACTTGACCTTTCCACAAGCTAACCAGAAAGTATCAGTCTCAGTATACAAAACAAATTTGGTGCATGGACGCAGTCTTAGATGTCAGACACACAATGAATTCCATTAAAAATCAAAAGTCACTGGAAATACATAAAGCGACTTGTTTGTTCTACAAGCTAACCAGAAAGTATCAGTCTCAGTATACAAAACAAATTTGGTGCATGGATGCAGTCTTAGATGTCCGACACAGATGAATTCCATTAAAAATCACAAGGCACTGAAAATACATACACCGACATGAATTTTTTGTCATGTGCATGACTTTTACATCTTCGAAATGATAAGTCCTCGGGAAGAATATCATATTGTGTATGTGGATGAATTAGATGTCTGACACTCATCACTGAAAATACTTCAGCAACTTGACTTTTATACAAGCAGTAGTATAGGTAATGATGGTTCTGGCTCACTTCCACTGGAGCTGGATTCATATACCTATACTGCTACTACAGGTAGCATTTTTTATGTGTAAATGATTATACGATTTAACGATAGTCATGAGATTCAGCTAAATTGACCACCACCTGGAGTCTATGATATAAATTTTTTATGTGTAATGATGGTTCTGGCTCACTTCCACTGGAGCCTGATTTATATACCTATACTGCTACTACAGGTAGCATTTTTTATGTGTAAATGACTATGCGATTCAACGATAGTCATGAGATTAAACTCTAGCTCACCAATACCTGGGTCCAATCATTGCTTTAGATGAGTCTAAATGGTAATAAAAATATTCTTCATTATTTTTATCGATAAATCGATATTCAACATTTTTATTAAGTTCTTCGTTCATTTTACTAGGAGACCAGACTATATAACTACACTCTTTTTGTAAATTGATAAGAAACAATTGATTACCGTATTTGGTTGGTTTGACATCACTGATATAATAAAACCCTTGTGGTAATTCTCTCCATTTAATAGTTTTTTCCATTATTATATATTTATGTAAGCATTTGTCTAAATGTAATCACACGATAGTAAGCAATTTATTTTTAATCTCCAACCAGTTCTTTGGTTTTGGCACGGAATAATTGACGCGCTTGTTGCCTCCCTTGTTCTATGAACTTTTTTTTATCGTCTTCGCTAATACCATTGGTCTTACGAGAATTTGATCGAATCTCCTGCTTCATTTCATTGTATTTGGTGAGTTCCGACAGCACTAAACGAAACTCATCCTCGGATATCTTGCAATCAGCCATTGCTGTCGAAATATGATCCTCGATGCTGTTCAACTTTGCATCGGCGAGTATCCGAATACTATCGTGTTTTAATGCTTTCTTTTGCAACCTACGAGAAATGAATTTTATCGCTATTCCTGCCAGTCCCGAGACTCCAGCTGCTATTTCCATGCCGAGCACGATAGGCGCAGCAATTATAGTTGATAGTAAACCGACACCGGCTACACCGAGTCCCATGCCAGCGACTACAAGAGCGGTGTCAACTCCGTCCAGAGCATTCACGGCTCTGCGATACTTTTTATACAATCCAAGTCTCAACTCCCTATCCTTTTCTATTCGATGTTTTATGTCGCTTATTTGATGTAATCGAAATCCATCAACAGTTTCCTTCATTTCATCGAGCGCTGGATATAAACTCATAGTGTATATTACGAATATATAATAGTCTTTAATTGGTCTTGCTTAAATGTTTTGAGAGTATACATCAACCTTATCAAATGTATATTATACGGCAAGAATATCTTAGAAAGGGAAATACTACCACTTTTAATAATTTGAACCCCCTCGAGGGATGTAACGGGTGATGCACCGACATGAATAATACTGCAACGTTGACGCTCGTGTTTCTTGAGCCATTTAATCGATAGACCTGGTAATATTTCGAAGGCATCTACCGGTGCATCTCCGAACAAGACTTCAATAATAAGCGTAGAAATATTAGGTATTGCACTCAAGTTCTGTTTAATATCATCGAATTCGGTAACCAAATTTAAACTAACATTTTGGATTGCCGGACGACTATATAACATATGACCTGGTTTTTCTGGCAGGGGAGTGACTAACACACTTTTTCGTTTTGACGGGATATAGGCCGCGAGTACGATGCCACTATTTATTATCTTAGTTAAATTATGTCCCTTACCCATCATCGCATAAGGTGGGGCAATGACGATATTCAGTAGCCACTTGATGTTTGCTTCGACCATAGTCCATTTATTCTCACTGTTGTAAATAATATTGTACGGAGTGGTTTTAAGGAGTCTACTTACGTCGACATCGCTTAAATCTTCTAGATTACCCGCGAATGTGACTTCTTTCCGCTTGTATACATTATCGTGTATGTGTAAAGCGTATAACTTACCATTGTAACCGGGTTTATCAAATCCTTCTGTGTCTCCGAGATCGGAAAGCGCAATTGTATTACATTGTCTTATCGTTCCAGGGCCTGATGCATCAACCATTATTTATAATATGGAGTGTTACACTTAAGTATCCTATATGTACAGGTTGGTGTTTTACATCTAATACAGAAATTTTGAGGTCTGAAATAATACCCCGCTTTAATTTTTTATATTGTAATGATGAGAAAGATTCCGTTCTACCACTATTATATTTTTCATTTTTCACTGGAACACTTCTGAGCAGAGTTGAAGGACTTTCTAGTTGAATATTATCCGTCGTGCTTATTTGATCAAGATGGATGAACAACTCTTTATAGGGAACTAAATCAGGTAATGTATCTCCATGTATTGTTATGTTGGGGTTTATAGGTTCATCGAGGAGTGGAAATCCAAGTTTAAGTATTAAGTTCCTGTAAGGAATTAAACCTTTTTCTCCAGCGGCTAATTTCAGCATCCCAGTCGCCTCATTTTGTGTTAGACTAGCTCCATTAGGCTTAAAAACTTCATCATTGAGTGAGCATACGCTGTAATACCCATCAGGTATAGTAATGGCACCATAAACATTACGTGAGAATATCGTAATTATCATAATATTTTCTTTCGCAGCACTTATATTGATCCACCTCGGGTAATACGTTACATCGCATAGAGCGACTTCGAGTTGTCCATCCGAGTTATCGATAGTACGAAGCAGTTGAATAGACTGACCATTTGTTATTCCCAGGAGTGTAACATACATATCAAATATACAATGATACTATATCATAACTTAAATATGGAATCAACCATTATTTATAATATGGAGTGTTACACTTAAGTATCCTATATGTACAGGTTGGTGTTTTACATCTAATACAGAAATTTTGAGGTCTGAAATAATACCACGCTTCAATTTTTTATATTGTAATGATGAGAAAGATTCCGTTCTACCGCTATTGTATTTTTCATTTTTCACTGGAACACTTCTGAGCAAAGTTGAAGGACTTTCTTGTTGAATATTATCCGTTGTGCTGATTTGATCAAGATGGATGCACAGCTCTTTATAGGGAACTAAATCGGGTAATGTATTTCCCTCATTTGATGAATCGACTATTATAGTATAATTGGTTGCAAATCCAATTGTAATTCTTAAGTTCCTGTAAGGAATTACACCCATTCCTCCAGGGGATAATTTCAGTCTCCCAGTCGCCTCATTTTGTGTTAGACTAGCTCCATAAGGCTTAAAAAATTCATCATTGAGTGAGCTTACGCTGTAATACCCATCAGGTATAGTAATAATTCTATCTCTTTCATGTGTTATTATTATCTCATTATTTCCTCTCGTAGCACTTATATTGGTCCATCGTGGGTAATACGTTACATCGCATAGAGCTACTTCGAGTTGTCCATCTGAGTTATCGATTGTATGAAGCAGTTCAATAGACTGGCCATTTGTTATTCCCGGGAGTGTAACATACATATTAAATATACAATGATATTATATCATAACTTAAATATGAAATCAACTTACATTACTAATCAATCGATTATAGTAACTGCCTCTGGTGCTGAATTTTTAGTTAAATTCCCCGATATCTTTGAAAAATACAGAGTCACGGCAACTAGCGATAAAATGGTGCACGATTGGTTTCACAATCCGATGCAATTTTGGCAGAATCAGTTAAACTTTGCCATATGGTGTGCCACAACGGGATGTGGCGTATCTCTTTATGCTCCAGGATTTGAACTGAATAAGTCTGTTATGTCATTTCACGTGTACTATCAGATTAGACGTATACTTAAAGAAATTAGTGCTCCATTACCGCAGGATCGAGCGTGGAATTCCACAAATAATAATTATGATAGGTCCGCGTATGAGCGTATTTGTCAGGAATTTAATGTTTCTACGAGTAAAGATTGGCGTATTAAAGGAGCAAACCATGGTCTAGGTGTTCCTTACGCAGAGGAAAATAAATCCGTCAAAGAAGAAAGCGATTATGTATATAGAGTACTTAATAAACTTCCAGTTAATTTTGGTAAGTTGTATAGTACTATCATGGAACTGTTCTAGGTGAACAATACCTTCCAAATGACGTGCTGGTTTTCTTGGGGAATTAGTCAGCAAAGAGCCAGAGTCACAGGAGACTAATCACAATTTTATTTACAAGAACAATTAACAATTTACAATATATGCTTAGATAACTGAGGGTGCCACAGAGAGTCGGTACACACTCTGGGCTGTGGGAGAGAGGTCTGCTTGGTAAGAGAGTCAAACCCCTTCTCTGCTAGAACTTGGCTACAGTATGTATTTAATGAAAGTTTGAACAATAGAAAGGAATGTGATTGGTTGATACACGATTGGTTGTGTCCTATGCTAAATGGATGGCTGGACAGAGGGGAATACTAAATCCTGTTAATCCTGTTGGACTGGCACTAATCTTGTTGACATATTTACTGGATGCTTGAAAGAGATTAGGGTGTCACTATAGATGAGCATGTGTGGGGCTAATCCTTAATGCCCTATAGACGAGCTTGTATGGGGGCTAATCCTTAACGCACTATAGACGAGCTTGTATGGGGGCTAATCCTTAATGAGTCTTAATTGAAGTAATGTTATTCTAATATACCCCGGTAGGTGATGACAGATATACTTAAATAAATATCCTTTGTCTGGGAGATGGGATCTTGATACCTTAGGCTAGCAACCATCTAAAAAGCTATAACTGAAACTACTGATATTTTATATATGCATTTTACCTGATGATAATTATTACTTGCTAAACTATAATTATATGAAATGGTGTATAAATATTACACCATGATAACTCATAAAAGCACTTGATGTAGATCTAATTATTATAAAATAACTTAGTATAAATGTTAACCATGATAGTACCAGCAAACTTTACGCAAGAATATATGATCATTGGCATAAAACCGGTGATTGGTATAAAGGCTGGGAACTTTATAGTAACGATTGGAGAGGGGATATTATGAGTTTTAAGAGTGGTTTCATTTATATTGTTACAAAATTTATACAAATGAATGATACCGCAAACGCTTGGAATGAATTCTTTAATGATAAAACGGAAAATAATTTTACTAACCCAGGATTTGTAAGAGTTAATGAATCGATAAGAACTTATGTATGGGCAATTCTCGGAGCGCAATCGCAAACACGAACGTCCATTATCGGTTCTGGGACGGCGCTCGATGCGCAAAAACAGTTTGTCGCAAACGTGGAGGACGCCATTAATTCGCCAGTTGACATACCATCGTCTATAAAGCGTTTTCAAGATGCATTACAGTACGCTCAATCCAAAGTGGACTTTGTTTATGCACCGGGACTATACATGTTTCCGAGTAATATGGAACTTAAGATCGGTCAAGTGATAGGCTATAATAATAAAATTGTTATCGCTACCGATCAACAAAAACTAGGTATAAATTCAGATATGAACGTCGAATTAATAACGCAAACGATCACGGGTGAAAAGGGAATAGTCAAGCCACAAACACCAACTATCGCGCAACCATCTACTGATGCACAAGTGTCACCGCATATTGCGGCTAAAAATCAACAACATATCGATGAAAAAACAGCGCTTGTAGTGGGTGGAGTCTCGGTTGGCTTACTCATGATTTGGTTAAATAGTTCTTAGCGAATACGTACAACAACCCTGCAATTGCTACGATCAACCCCCACAAGTTTTGACTAAGCCAAGTGGTGGTCTTAGCTAATAAATTCAATAGCCAGGAAACAACACTCCCTATTATACCGGGAAGTGCGGCCGCGGCTTTCTCAGCTAGCTTTCCCAGTGCTGAACCTAATGCTTTTAAATGCTTTTTTATCCACTCTCTTATACCGTTTTTATCGTTAGGCGGTGATCCGCCTCCACCTGTTAACGAGAGAGTCAAAGTCGATATAATAAATCCCAACGCGGTTAAAATACTAGCAATTGTTATTCCCTGTTCTCTGAACAATGTTTTAATTTTATCGGCCAGTGTAGTGTCATCGTTGAGGACTTGATCGATAGTTTCTCGAATTCGACTGATTTGCGAACGAAGTGCCTTTCTATTACTGGAAGCTGCTTCGAGGCGGGCCAATCTTTCCTCTTCTAAGTTACGCAATCTTTCAGCAACGCGACGTCTACTGAAGTAGTATAGGTAATGATGGTTCTGGCTCACTTCCACTGGAGCGGGATTCATATACTTATACCACCACTACAGGTAGCATTTTTTATGTGTAAATGACTATGCGATTCAACGATAGTCATGAGATTAAACTAAATTGACCACCACCTGGAGTCTATGATATAAATTTTTATAGGTAATGATGGTTCTGGCTCACTTCCACTGGAGCTGGATTCATATACCTATACCACCACTACAGGGGGAATATTTTATGTGTAAATGACTATGCGATTCAACGATAGTCATGATTTGTATTAAACGAAACATCAATATTAATTAATAATGAATAAAATTTACTATAACCCACGAGGATATTGGAAAGGTGTAGGAGCAATAAAAAAATTAGCCACCGCGGCTAAGGTATCTAAAGATGTGGCCAAGGATTGGTTAAAGAAACAAGCGTTGTGGCAAATATACTTACCGGCACCGCGTTATATACCGAGGAAGAAGTTTGATATTTCTACGACGAATGAAGTTCATCAGGCTGACCTCTTGTTTCTTCCTCACGATAAGGTAAAACGCAAAACGTATAAATACGCTTTAACAGTAGTGGATGTGGCTAGTCGATACAAAGAGGCTGAGCCATTAACCTCGAAAGATTCAACAGAGGTAGCTAATGCATTGAGTCGCATATATAAACGTGGACCACTAAAATGGCCTAAGATATTTCAAGTAGATCCCGGTCGAGAGTTTATGGGATCGGTAACTAAACTGTTAACAAACCACGATGTCAAAATCGTCCGTGGTGAAAGAGAGGCCCACCGTAGTCAAGCCATTGTTGAAAGATTTAACAGGACTCTAGCGGAACGTTTGTTTGGCTATCAGTATGGGATCGAAATGAAATCCGAGCGATTGAGATCAACCGAATGGGTGACACGATTATCAGCCGTTGTATCAGCGCTGAATAATGAAGTAACAAGATTAATAGGGAAGAAACCATCCGATGCGATTAAAATGAAATCGGTGACTTCCGAATCTTCAGCACCGAGGAGAGGCAAAGAACGAAAACTTCCGGATAGAGTAAGGGTAAGATATTTATACCAGCCCGGTGAACTCGAAGGAGGCCTACGTCGCGCAACCGATCCCATATGGTCCCTTAAGACGTATAACATTAGTCGATTGGTTACGAAAGAAGGAGAGCCTATTCTTTATTATCTTCAAGATGGACCGGGTAGGGCATTTGTACGAGAAGAATTGTTCATAGTTCCCGACGGTACGGTATTACCACCATAACCATAAGCATAGGTAGTTACACCATCATTATCAATCCATCTCTTTGTATCTAAGGGGGATAATGATGTCTTGTTCATTCTTAATCCATATATCCTATGATCGTAACTTCTTAAAGAGTTCATCTCGTGTTTGAACGTTCTACCATTGAATAATGATTCTTTATACTGTTCGTGTTTGATATGCTTTTTTACAACATATTTCTTAACACCCTTGGCTTTTCTTATCTCTCCATTATCGGACTTTTTTATAGAATACATCTTAGGTCTTAATCCTACATACTCCGCTATAGGGGTCCCAGCACATTCATCCTTCATCTTACCTAACACCTTTTTATTTACAACGCTGTGCAGTGGATTATCTTTTGGGTAATCGCTCGTGTCGTACATATCTATTTTTTCTGCCATATCTTTATACACATCCTCGGTTTGTATTTCCATCAACAAAGAATCTGTGTCGGTATATAACACCTCGCATCTATCGCCGTATTGCTTCTTAAGTTCGTTGTAATAAAAGTCATACATTAAGTGTTTTGACAAGTCGAGAATACTCATACCGACGTACACCGGTCTGTTGAATTTTATATTACTTTTCTGCATATGCAACGCGGCTAAGTCGTTATCGAATATCTTGCTTCTGTTAAAAGCCGGACTGGCTATAAGTTTCCTGAGTCTTTCTTCCTCATTAGATCTGACTAATTTAACATCAACACGCTTCCTTAGATTCTCCATAGTTTTACCGAATACCGAGTTATTCATGAGCTTATATAGATTCTTTTCGAAATCGCTGGTGGCTATCTTTCTTAAATCTGTGTTCAACCTTATATAGGGCTCCATCCAAGGGCTTTGATCGAACTTAAGAACTCTGTGTATTTTCTTTAGTTTCATACCTAACGATCGATACAACTGGAGATTTCTGTAGTGAACTATATATTTTGTCTTATCCATCAAATTTGGTACGAGTTTTTCTACGTTAGCTAACCTATTATTACCCATCAATGAACGTTGATATTCCGACATCCAGTCTTTATTAACCATTAATCTTTCGGGAGCTAGCGGATAACTGTTATGATCTTTATGTAAGGAACTAGGATATTCCAAGTCAACTTCTAGTATGTACCCTTTATTCTCATCATTCACATTGATATTATGGATATCATTCACTTCGATATCATTCACACTGACCCACTCAAAACCACCCGTGGGTAAAGGTTGACTCATAGCCCATCCGTACAAATTGTTAGCGTCGAGATATAATATATGCGTGTTGGGTTAACTCGGATCGTATCCTTCCACTAATTTATTATTAGCCTTAGAATACCTTTTCGCTGCCATCGATATACCACCTCTTAATCCTTTCTCAATAAACAAGTGCATATCGTAATCTGTGAGTAGTTTTAGTTCTACTCCGGTCTTCTTCAACAATGCATCCCACGATAGTCCGGGACTGGAATAGTACCATGCCGGGTCCAAGCCGTATTGTTTCAAACACGTCTTTCTAAATATCTCGAATATATCGGCGAGTAACAGTACATCGATTTTTAAGTACAGATCGTGATAATCGCCTAAATTCTTACAACCTAATTTATCCCAGACCGTCAGAGCGTGTTCATAATCGGTATCTGTTATTCTAGATTCTGTTAAGTTACTATAGAATGATTCGAGGGGTGGTAATTCAGTTTCTTCGAATCTAGACCAATCATCCATATATTCGTAAGGATATACACCTTTTCTCAGCAGCAAATGACGAGTTATCTTATCGGTATATTGATTTGTTATAGCGAAGTCATCAGGATTGTTCGCTTTAGCTAAATTGTCCAGGGAAGATAACAGAAAATGTACGGAGTCTATGAATCTAAGCCCATTACTTTGCTTTATTCTAGATTTCCCATCCTTGTCCCTATAATGTATAGGTTTAGTCAACGAGAACGATATGTATTTTTCCATGTTGTTAGGAATGCACGTTAAACCGCCGTCGGTCTTTGAGATAGCTTGCATAATGAGATGTGAATCGTATCCTCTAAGGTTATGAAACACAACGGGGATGGGTATTGTTTGAGCATTCATTTTTAGTTTCAAGTTACACTCGTTATGAGCGGCTCCGCGATAATTACCCGTGACGTGACAATGATCTCTTACGGAATCCCCATCCAGAGGTTTATTACAAACGTGACAACTCGTTGACTTCTTGTGGGCCCTCCAATCATCTATCGTCAAACGCATGGGTTTCTTACACGATAATTCTTCCCTGATTATTCTCTCTTCATTTTGTAAATATTCTAGGAACTTTTCCGCTGCATCGGGACCTCTGTAAATCACGGGAGTGTTTGTTTTCCCATCATACCTTACAACTATATATCCAAACCCACAAGGAATATGTTCTTGAGTTTTGTACGTAAAACTACTCTCAGTATTGCGTTCGGTATTTTCTATGGGTTTGATAAGCGCTTCGAAGTCGGCGTAAATTACGTACGGTACTGGCATTTGATTACAATAATGTTCAAATTTTAATATATTTTTTCCCTCTTTAGGCATATCGATCCTGATAGCGGTCTGTCCAACACCTCTACAGTCTTCTTTATGCGCTTCTAATAGATCTTGTCTGCTGTACCCATGCAGGCATCTTTCGCAGAAATATTTCTTTCTAGCATGTTTTGTTTGATCGTATAGCACCCTGTTTAAACTCTTTTTCCACGTATAATGATATTTTCCGTCTTTTTCGATCAGAAATGAATTGATTCTGGGAATATGTTCCGGAGCGGAGCTTATCCTGTGTACAACAATTCCTTTAGAATGTCCGAAAACATTTATAGCTAAATTATTTTGCTTTTCCACCTTATCAATTTGTGATATTGGTGTAGGTTCGTCTATACCATCAAAGTTGAGTCCATCGTTTTGGGGATAGCTAGAAGGTCTATCCGCATTTTTGTCTACGGGGAACAATGCAGATCTTATCATCATTCTTAAACAGTCATCGGATTTATTTTTTACGTTAATTATGGCTTTTTTCTTCTTATAATACGGGGGTAAATCTATATAAGATCCACCTTTGAAAGGCATATAATTTGCTATATCTAAATATAAACTATCGATTTTATCCACACCCCAACCCGAACCTCTATTAGTCCAGCGTTCTAAAGTTTCCTGTATCCTCTGAATTGATGTATCTAATGATGCGTTTATAGTATCGGATTCGGTTATAACTTCTTGAATGCTTCGGAAATATGGTTCGGTATATTCGACGCTATAGTCTGCGTTACTTTTACTCAATGTCATTTTAATCGTCAGCTGGTATTTTATACTTTGTAAATCGTCTAATTCCTCGTTAATTTTACTCGATATGATGGGCTTAATATCGTTAACATCCATGTTGGAATTAATATCCATCTTCCAACCTCTTAGATATTTACCAACGCCGGCGGATGTGGGTACAAATATTAATTCTTGTTGTTGTTGATTATCATCATCCTCGTCTTGTTGATTATTATCTAGTAAAGCAATCAATTCAGCTCTTCTCATTCGAGAATAACCTCTCAGCCCACTGTTTCTCGCTCGAACTCTGAGTTCTCTAACAGTCTGGGGTGGTTCCAAACCGAGTAAGGTAATCAATTCAGCTTTTCTCATACGAGAATATCCACGTAGACCACGTTGCTTTGCCATAGCCTTCAACTCTCTGACAAAAACCATTGTGGTTGAATGGTATATGCAAAATGATTCATTTGTCTAATTGGTTGTTTTCATATATCTAAATACGTATCCTCCCCAACCTATTCCTCTCATTGATGTAATCTCTCTTCCTAGCATAAATAATCTGATTCCTGACCCTATCAGCACCGTGTTTCTTACATAAACAATAATGACCTATGACCCCTATCCCGCATTCAGAACACGTATAGTTTATGTGTCCACGCTTGATGTAATAATTGTGTATACCGCAGTAAACATCAACACAGCGGCGGTTACATAGAGTCGTCTTCCCCATGAGTGTAAACTTGCAGTTATTCATGGTATATACATCTATCATATCATTTGTCTAAATGCAAATCACATCTACACTAGGGAATAGCTGAAAATCAATACTGCGGATAAACCAATAATAACAAATGCGACCTCTCGGTCTTTCTGAGCCTCTGACGGTGTATAAAACTGACTCATTGTTGGTCTAGGTATTGGGTCGAGTTTTTTCCCAAAAACGAGGAAGTATTCGTGCATGGCAGATTCGACATCCTTAAACGTTTGAATTGAATGTCCTTCCTTAATCAGTTTTTCATGAATAAAGTCTAATCTCTTCATTCTCTGCTGCGTATATTGTAACTGAGCTGCTTGGTATTGTTCTAATGCTTTATTATGTCGTCTACGCTCCTCTTCAACTTCTTTAGCGTTTGATTCCCTCATACTGGAAAATAAATAATTACTCCCCGAAAAAGCTAGAGCATTAACAACAGCTCCACCGACCATCATCGCAATTGATGCCATATAAAATATTCAAATGTTCAATAATATAAAATATTCAAATGTTTAATTACTTCATTATGTCTTCCGGGATAAGTCCTTGTTTGATAAGCATATCCTTCGTTGCCATTGCTAATCCAATATCCAGAATCATCATACCTATATCAAATCCATTAAAATCTAGCTTGGGAGGTGTGGCTTTAGTAATCATTTTAGCCATACGGGCATAGCCAATGGCCAAGCCGGTGACCACCGCTGAATGATACGTCGCGTTTACCAACATTTTACCGTCTGTAACTGGAGTAGTCATGCTTCTTATAGCATTATATGAGGACTAACCTCTAATTGAACTTGTTGTTGCGGCGGGGGTGACGTTTTCTCTTCTCCGGTCTTATAAAAGAACCATACAGCCGCTATACCAGCAACTCCTACTAGTGCCCATGTTTTAATCGGATTTGAATTATTTATTAATTTTGCTTTGCGCGCCAGCCCTCCCTTTCTTCCTGCGGCTATTTTTTTTGGGTTCTTAGTAACTCTGGGTTGTTTTTGTGTTTGTGGTGCATTCACATTCTCATTCACTTGTGGTGGTTCCTCATTCACTTGTGGTTCCGTTTCCGCAATCTGTTGTGGTTGCGCAATCTGTTGTGGTTGCGCAATCTGTTGTGGTTGCGCAATCTGTTGTGGTGTCACCTGTTGTGTTTCCGCAATCTGTTGAGTCTCCATTTATATTATTTAGTGGGCATGTATGTTTAAATTGACAATACCTAGCCGTTATTAAAGCTGTGGTGAACGGAGCTAAGAACATTCCGAATCTATGATAAAACTCACAGCTCACTGAGCTTATAGCGTGTTCGATGAATGGGTCTTTCTCTAGAGATTCGCATAAATACATGCGATGTTCTGCCGGGATAGGGAGAAACGTACTAGCTACGACTGTGTATAGTTGTAATATAGACGACCCTATAGTTTTAGTCATGGTAGCTCCCAGTCTAGACTCGTAACGCGCGTACAGTTTTTTAATCTCTTCGTCGGTCATGTTATCAATTTTTTCGATGGTATAATTTTCTCCCAAATATTGGGAACATTTTCCACCGGCTACCAAAGCCGCGAGTCTTTCTCTATGTTTATCTGCATGTTGATGTGTATCTACATTTTGATCAGATTCTTTGAGCATTTGTTCGATGAGTTCGTCGCATTCCATAATGTAATACCTAAGGAGATATTCAAGTCTAACATAATATAATATGACATATCCAATACATCCCGTAATAATGAACTGTTGCGAAAGAATGATGATTTCGAACCACATTTTATGTAATATTAACCGCTAATGTTCAATTTGCTATAATTTTGCTACATTTTGCTATAATTTTGCTATATTTGCTACATTTTGCTATAATTTTGCTATAATTTTGCTACATTTTTGCTAAGCAATTGCATAAGCAGCTGGTTGATCAGTTTTTAATACGAGTTTACAGTGCTTCGTTGCTGCTAACACTTTTCTGACTTTGTCACGTTCATTCTTGGTATAAATGACATCATTTTCGCGTAAACATTCCTCGAATGAATCTCGGTCTTTGCAATGAAACAGCGCTACCCATTTGGTCTGCTCTCTGAGATCTTTCAGGACAGAGTTGTATTTTTGAGTAAGTACCCAAACGCTATGTTGAGTATGCCGACCGGAAAATGCTAAATACGAAAGCATATCTTTCTTTTTTGTGAGTTCTTTACTCGCGCTGCAGTCGTCTATTACGAAAAGGGTTGATTCTCCTTTGTATTTTTCGTGACATACTCGGAGACAGTCTTGTAAACGATCGCCCGGATCGACTCTGTGTATTCCGTCGTCATTCATTACCCAATCTCTCGATAAGTATGTTTTATTAACGCTTATAGTCGGGCACAGAATAATAATATGATCGAAAACGTCCCGATAATGACTTTCTAAAATATCTAGAATAAAGGCTGTTTTTCCGCAGCCCGTTTGCCCGCATATGATAGCGCAGTGCGGATCTTTAGGTAAAAGATTATCAATAGATTGCTTGCACGAATCTCCCATTCTGTATATTAAGTTGCGCATCCATAATCACGTACAAATATATGTTTAATTTACCAGCCGATTCCTGGAGCTTCGTTATCTGTATGGTGACACCCTCGCTAGCATTTTCTATTCTCCTCCCACTGCCGTGTAGTTGGTCATCGTCCGTTGTTCGCATGTCGAGCCATAGCGCGTACTTCGAGGTGAGGTATTCACCCATCGATACACTCCCGAGAGACAGATCTTTCACGACCGCGTTAACTTCCGGGGAGCGTTTTATAGAAGGAAGTTTTTTAATCTCATCCCACTGGTGATACGCTAGCATTCCTTGGCTATATAGTTGATTAGGAACGCCCTCGATAGTCAATTCTACTTTCGTAATCTTGGGATTGTAGAACTTCTCGGTATTTCTTTTAAACGCATCGAAGGGGTCCTCGAACAACATTAAAATACCCTTCAACGACCTCGTGGGGACGTTTAGATTGATATTCCACATCGTATCTTTTTTGTCTCTCGTGATCTTTCGGTGTCGCAGCACGCGATCGTACAAAATGGCTAAACTTCCCGAATACTGGTTACGAATTTGTCTGGCTAATTCGGGATCCGTTATCATATCGTACTCGAGTGAGATATTGTCAATGGAATAGCTAGCTTCTTCAGCAGCTCTGATTACTCTACCGTAGTCGTTAAAAGTGAGTTCGTATTCTAACCTATCGCCTAGGGATGCTTGATAAAAGGGCATGTGGGAATCTAGTAATTCAAAGTCTAGGGGAATATAGAATCGGTTACCTAATGCGTCGGCAACGGCCTGATCTTTTTCGTTGGTACCAACACCACTAGAAGCATCTACGCGCAGTCTCAAAGTGTTCTTATTACAAATACCTTGGTACTGTAAGTTTTCCCGCTCTTTATCCGTTCTCCAGAGATCCATGTAACAATAGTATACATCGCTATCGTCGATACTCAAAACCTCATTACTGCTAATTTTAATAGCGATTTTCTTAACGATAGCACGACCTAAGTTCTGAACGGGCTCCCTGTTAACGTCGGCAGAAGTCAAAATAATCGTAAATGCTAGTCGGACAGTTCCCGGAACTAACACATCGTGTGCGCCGAGATTAGGAAAGCGAACCAGAAGCGTTTGATTCTGATCGATGGTACTAGGATTATTAGTTATAGTTACAGACTGACGAATTGCTTTGACCCCTAATGGATCTCGAAGTCTGCGTTGTGGGTTTAACTTGCGTCCGTATTGCGAAGACATTGTTATATTGAAAACATGTACCCTATGTTTAATATAAAAATGACTGATTTTGAACATAATGACTTTGATCTAGATAACATAACTGATACTAGTACAATCGAAGAGGGTACTGATGAAACCAGCTTTATGATCCCAACCGTAAATGATGAACTTTTAAAACCAGCCGTTGATGATTATTACGATGCATTAAAAGATGATAAAAATTATGTTACTCCAATAGGTCGTGAATATTCAAAGTTTGAGATAGATAGTAAAGGAATATTGAGACTGCGTGGCGCTCCGGATATTGATCTTATGCATTCTCGTACTCGTAAGCCCCTAGCCTTGTCTACAATAGCCGCTAAAAAAGGCATCGGCTTTGTTCGTGATGAATTAGGTTTTGTAGACTACCGACGACTTCCCGCGAAGACTACTAAGGCTCTTCAGACTATGAGGAAAGAACTCGTTAATACAGATGATTTGGAAGCAGCCTCGATGGTGGCCTCGGACGGACTCGGAGAAATCTTAGATACCTATTACGATAATTCAACGTTACAGGTACCACATTCGGAGTTCAGTATTAGGGAATTACGAGGTCTTGACAAGGCAATGCAAACTATGCGGGGAGAACTCATCAATAATATAGCCAAGCTATCCGAAATCGACAAACACATAGCTCAAGAGAAAACAAAACTCGAACAGGCGGGCGATGAATTCAGTAGACGCCGCGTTGCTGAAAGATTGCGTAACCTAGAAGAGGAAAGATTGGCCCGCCTCGAAGCGGCTTCCAGTAATAGAAAGGCACTTCGTTCGCAAATCAGTCGTATTCGAGAAACTATCGATCAAGTCCTAAACGATGATACTACACTGGCCGATAAAATTAAAACATTGTTCAGAGAACAGGGAATAACAATTGCTAGTATTTTAACCGCGTTGGGATTTATTATATCGACTTTGACTCTCTCATTAACAGGTGGTAGTACAGGTGGTAGTACACCGCCTAACGATAAAAACGGTATAAGAGAGTGGATAAAAAAGCATTTAAAAGCATTAGGTTCAGCACTGGGAAAGCCGCGGCTGCACTTCCCGGTATAATTGGGAGTGTTGTTTCCTGGCTATTGAATTTATTAGCTAAGACCACCACTTGGCTTAGTCAAAACTTGTGGGGGTTGATCGTAGCAATTGCAGGGTTGTTGTTCGTATTCGCTAAGAACTATTTAACCAAATCAGTTCGCTAACCAAATCATTAGTAAACCAACCGAGACTCCGCCCACTACAAGCGCTGTTTTTTCATCGATATGTTGTTGATTTTTAGCCGCAATATGCGGTGAAACTTGTGCGTCAGTAGATGGTTGAGCATTAAAAGATGTTTGTGGCTTGACTATTCCCTTTTCGCCCGTGATCGTTTGCGTTATTAATTCGACGTTCATATCTGAATTTATACCTGGTTTTTGTTGATCGGTAGCGATAACAATTTTATTATTATAGCCTATCACTTGACCGATCTTAAGTTCCATATTACTCGGAGACATGTATAGTCCCGGTGCATAAACAAAGTCCACTTTAGATCGAGCGTACTGTAATGCATCTTGAAAACGCTTTATAGACGATGGTATGTCAACTGGTGAATTAATGGCGTCCTCCACGTTTGAGACAAACTGTTTTTGCGCATCGAGCGCCGTCCCAGAACCGATAATGGACGTTCGTGTTTGCGATTGTGCACCGAGAATTGCCCATACATAAGTTCTTATCGATTCATTAACTCTTACAAATCCTGGGTTAGTAAAATTATTTTCTGTTTTATCATTAAGGAATTCATTCCAAGCGTTTGCGGTATCGTTCATTTGTATAAATTTTGTAACAATATAAATTAAACCACTCTTAAAACTCATAATATCCCCTCTCCAATCGTTACTATAAAGTTCCCAGCCTTTATACCAATCACCGGTTTTATGCCAATGATCATATATTCTTGCGTAAAGTTTGCTGGTACTATACAACTTACCAAAATTAACTGGAGGTTTATTAAGTACTTTATATACATAATCGCTTTCTTCTTTGACGGATTTATTTTCCTCTGTGTAAGGAACACCTAGACCATGGTTTGTTCCTTTAATACGCCAATCTTTACTCGTAGAAACATTAAATTCCTGACAAATACGCTCATACGCGGACCTATCATAATTATTATTTGTGGAATTCCACGCTCGATCCTGCGGTAATGGAGCACTAATTTCTTTAAGTATACGTCTAATCTGATAGTACACGTGAAATGACATAACAGACTTATTCAGTTCAAATCCTGGAGCGTAAAGAGATACGCCACATCCCGTTGTGGCACACCATATGGCAAAGTTTAACTGATTCTGCCAAAATTGCATCGGATTGTGAAACCAATCGTGCACCATTTTATCGCTAGTTGCCGTGACCCTGTACTTTTCAAAGATATCGGGGAATTTAACTAAAAATTCAGCACCAGAGGCAGTTACTATAATCGATTGATTAGTAATGTAAGTTGATTTCATATTTAAGTTATGATATAGTATCATTGTATATTTAATATGTATGTTACACTCCCGGGAATAACAAATGGCCAGTCTATTGAACTGCTTCATACTATCGATAACTCGAATGGACAACTTGAAGTAGCTCTATGCGATGTAACGTATTACCCACTGTGGACCAATATAAGTGCTGCGAGAGGTAATAATAAGATAATATTAACATATGACAATAATAGAATTACTACTATACCTGATGGGTATTACAGCATAAGCTCACTCAATGATGAATATTTTAATGGGGAATATTTTAATAATTTATTTCATAATGGAGTTAGTCTAAAACAAAGTGAGGTCACTGGGGCAGTGAAATTCATCAATGAAGACTCAAATATAATTATTGGTGAGAACTTAGCAATTACACTTGGATTTAGTCAGGCAATAACATTATATCGCGACTCAAAAGTTACTACAAATCCTAGCAAAATACCTGATTTAGTTCTCTATAAAGAGTTGTTCATCCATCTTGATCAAATAAGCACGACGGATAATATTCAACTAAAAAGTCCTTCAACTCTACTCAGAAGTGTTCCGGTCAAAGATGTAAAATACAATAGCGGTAGAACGGAATCTTTCTCGTTATTACAATACAAAAAAAAATTAAAGCGGGGTATTATTTCAGACCTTAAAATTTCTGTATTAGATGTAAAACACCAACCTGTGCATGTAGGATACTTAAGTGTAACACTCCATATTATAAATAATGGTTGATTCCATATTTAAGTTATGATATAGTATCATTGTATATTTGATATGTATGTTACACTCCTGGGAATAACAAATAGTCAGTCTATTGAACTGCTTCGTACTATCGATAACTCGGATGGACAACTCGAAGTAGCTCTATGCGATGTAACGTATTACCCACGGTGGACCAATATAAGTGCTGCGAGAGGAAATAATGAGATGTTTTTATTAGATGAAAAAGAATATATTATTAACAAATCCATTACTATACCTGATGGGTATTACAGTGTATGCTCACTCAATGATGAATTTTTTAAGCCTAATGGAGCTAGTCTCACACAAAATGAGGCGAATGGGAAAATAAAATTAAACGCTGGAAAAACACGTATACATATTGGTAAGAACTTAGGATTTACACTTGGATGGGGAGGACAAGTATTAGCATTCAATATATCAATTCAGGGAGATACATTACCTGATTTAGCTCCCTATAAAGAGCTGTGCATCCATCTTGATCAAATCAGCACGACGGATAATATTCAACTAGAAAGTCCTTCAACTTTGCTCAGAAGTGTTCCAGTGAAAAATGAAAAATACAATAGCGGTAGAACGGAATCTTTCTCATCATTACAATATAAAAAATTAAAGCGGGGAATTATTTCAGACCTTAAAATTTCTGTATTAGATGTAAAACACCGACCTGTACATATAGGATACTTAAGTGTAACACTCCATATTATAAATAATGGTTGATGCATCAGGCCCTGGAACGATAAGACAATGTAATACAATTGCGCTTTCCGATCTCGGAGACACAGAAGGATTCGATAAACCCGGTACCAATGGTAAGTTATACGCTTTACACTTACACGATAATGTATACAAGCGGAAAGAAGTTACATTCGCGGGTAATCTGGAAGATTTAAGCGATGTCGACGTTAGTAGACTCCTTAAAACCACTCCGTACAATATCATTTACAACAGTGAGAATAAATGGACTATGGTCGAGGCAAACATCAAGTGGCTACTGAATATCGTCATTACCCCACCTTATGCGATGATGGGTAAGCGACATAATTTAACTAAGATAATAAATAGTGGCATCGTACTCGCGGCCTATATCCCGTCAAAACGAAAAAGTGTGTTAGTCACTCCCCTGCCAGAAAAACCAGGTCATATGTTATATAGTCGTCCGGCAATCCAAAATGTTAGTTTAAATTTGGTTACCGAATTCGATGATATTAAACAGAACTTGAGTGCAATACCTAATATTTCTACGCTTATTATTGAAGTCTTGTTCGGAGATGCACCGGTAGATGCCTTCGAAATATTACCAGGTCTATCGATTAAATGGCTCAAGAAACACGAGCGTCAACGTTGCAGTATTATTCATGTCGGTGCATCACCCGTTACATCCCTCGAGGGGGTTCAAATTATTAAAAGTGGTAGTATTTCCCTTTCTAAGATATTCTTGCCGTATAATATACATTTGATAAGGTTGATGTATACTCTCAAAACATTTAAGCAAGACCAATTAAAGACTATTATATATTCGTAATATACACTATGAGTTTATATCCAGCGCTCGATGAAATGAAGGAAACTGTTGATGGATTTCGATTACATCAAATAAGCGACATAAAACATCGAATAGAAAAGGATAGGGAGTTGAGACTTGGATTGTATAAAAAGTATCGCAGAGCCGTGAATGCTCTGGACGGAGTTGACACCGCTCTTGTAGTAGCTGGCATGGGACTCGGTGTAGCCGGTGTCGGTTTACTATCAACTATAATCGCCGCGCCTATCGTGCTCGGCATGGAAGTAACCGCCGGAGTCTCGGGACTGGCAGGAATAGCGATAAAATTCATTTCTCGTAGGTTACAAAAGAAAGCATTAAAACACGATAGTATTCGGATACTCGCCGATGCAAAGTTGAACAGCATCGAGGATCATATTTCGACAGCAATGGCCGATTGTAAGATATCCGAGGATGAGTTTCGTTTAGTGCTGTCGGAACTCACCAAATACAATGAAATGAAGCAGGAGATTCGATCAAATTCTCGTAAGACCAATGGTATTAGCGAAGACGATAAAAAAAAGTTCATAGAACAAGGGAGGCAACAAGCGCGTCAATTATTCCGTGCCAAAACCAAAGAACTGGTTGGAGATTAAAAATAAATTGCTTACTATCGTGTGATTACATTTAGACAAATGCTTACATAAATATATAATAATGGAAAAAACTATTAAATGGAGAGAATTACCACAAGGGTTTTATTATATCAGTGATGTCAAACCAACCAAATACGGTAATCAATTGTTTCTTATCAATTTACAAAAAGAGTGTAGTTATATAGTCTGGTCTCCTAGTAAAATGAACGAAGAACTTAATAAAAATGTTGAATATCACTTTATAGATAAAAATAATGAAGAATATTTTTATTACCATTTAGACTCATCTAAAGCAATGATTGGACCCAGGTATTGGTGAGCTGGAGCTGAATCTCATGACTATCGTTGAATCGCATAGTCATTTACACATAAAAAATCCCCCCCTGTAGTAGCAGTATAGGTATATGAATCCTGCTCCAGTGGAAGTGAGCCAGAACCCCCATTACCTATAAAAATTTATATCATAGACTCCAGGTGGTGGTCAATTTAGTTTAATCTCATGACTATCGTTGAATCGCATAGTCATTTTGGCATAAAAAATTCCTCCTGTAGTGGTGGTATAAGTATATGAATCCCGCTCCAGTGGAAGTGAGCCAGAACCATCATTACCTATACTACTACTGAATTCATCGCCCGCCTGTTCGAGTTTTGTTTTCTCTTGAGCTATATGTTTGTCGATTTCGGATAGCTTGGCTATATTATTGATGAGTTCTCCCCGCATAGTTTGCATTGCCTTGTCAAGACCTCGTAATTCCCTAATACTAAACTCTGAATGCGTGGAATTATCGTAGTAGGTATCTAAGATTTCTCCGAGTCCGTCCGAGGCCACCATCGAGGCTGCTTCCAAATCATCTGTATTAACGAGTTCTTTCCTCATAGTCTGAAGAGCCTTAGTAGTCTTCGCGGGAAGTCGTCGGTAGTCTACAAAACCTAATTCATCACGAACAAAGCCGATGCCTTTTTTAGCGGCTATCGTAGACAAGGCTAGGGGCTTACGAGTACGAGAATGCATAAGATCAATATCCGGAGCGCCACGCAGTCTCAATATTCCTTTACTATCTATCTCAAACTTTGAATATTCACGACCTATTGGAGTAACATAATTTTTATCATCTTTTAATGCATCGTAATAATCATTGACGGTTGATTGTAAAATTTCATCATTAAGATTTGTGTCACCAAACCTGGTTTCATCAGTATCTTCGATTGGGTCACCAAAGGTACTTAGATCTAAGTCATTAATATCAAAATCAGTCATTTTTATATTAAACATAGGGTACATGTTTTCAATATAACAATGTCTTCGCAATACGGACGCAAGTTAAACCCACAACGCAGACTTCGAGATCCATTAGGGGTCAAGGCAATTCGTCAGTCTGTTACTATAACTAATAACCCTAGTACCATCGATCAGAATCAAACGCTTCTGGTTCGCTTTCCTAATCTCGGCGCACACGATGTGTTAGTTCCGGGAACTGTCCGACTAGCATTTACGATTGTTTTGAATTCTACCGACGTTAACAGGGAGCCCGTTCAGAACTTAGGTCGTGCTATCGTTAAGAAAATCGCCATTAAAATTAGCGGTAATGAGGTTTTGAGTATCGACGATAGCGATGTATACTATTGTTACATGGATCTCTGGAGAACGGATAAAGAGCGGGAAAACTTACAGTACCAAGGAATTTGTAATAAGAACACATTGAGACTGCGAGTAGATGCTTCTAATGGTGTTGGTACCAACGAAAAAGATCAGGCCATTGCCTACGCATTAGGTAACAGATTCTATATTCCCCTAGACTTTGAATTACTAGATTCCCACATGCCCTTTTATCAAGCATCCCTAGGCGATAGGTTAGAATACGAACTCACTTTTAACGACTACGGTAGAGTAATCAGAGCTGCTGAAGAAGCTAGCTATTCCATTGACAATATCTCACTCGAGTACGATATGATAACGGATCCCGAATTAGCCAGACAAATTCGTAACCAGTATTCGGGAAGTTTAGCCATTTTGTACGATCGCGTGCTGCGACATCGAAAGATCACGAAGAACAAAAAAGATACGATGTGGAATATCAATCTAAACGTCCCCACGAGGTCGTTGAAGGGTATTTTAATGTTGTTCGAGGACCCCTCCGATGCGTTTAAAAGAAATACCGAGAAGTTCTACAATCCCAAGATTACGAAAGTAGAATTGACTATCGAGGGCGTTCCTAATCAACTATATAGCCAAGGAATGCTAGCGTATCACCAGTGGGATGAGATTAAAAAACTTCCTTCTATAAAACGCTCCCCGGAAGTTAACGCGGTCGTGAAAGATCTGTCTCTCGGGAGTGTATCGATGGGTGAATACCTCACCTCGAAGTACGCGCTATGGCTCGACATGCGAACAACGGACGATGACCAATTACACGGCAGTGGGAGGAGAATAGAAAATGCTAGCGAGGGTGTCACCATACAGATAACGAAGCTCCAGGAATCAGCTGGTAAATTAAACATATATTTGTACGTGATTATGGATGCGCAACTTAATATATAAAATGGGAGATTCGTGCAAGCAATCTATTGATAATCTTTTACCTAAAGATCCTCACTGCGCTATCATATGCGGGCAAACGGGCTGCGGAAAAACAGCTTTTATTCTAGATATTTTAGAAAGTCATTATCGGGACGTTTTCGATCATATTATTATTCTGTGCCCGACTATAAGCGTTAATAAAACATACTTATCGAGAGATTGGGTAATGAATGACGACGGAATACACAGAGTCGATCCAGGCGATCGTTTACAAGACTGTCTCCGAGTATGTCACGAAAAATACAAAGGAGAATCAACCCTTTTCGTAATAGACGACTGCAGCGCGAGTAAAGAATTAACAAAAAAGAAGGATATGCTTTCGTATTTAGCATTCTCCGGTCGGCATACTCAACTTAGCGTTTGGGTACTTACTCAAAAATACAACTCTGTCCTGAAAGATCTCAGAGAGCAGACCAAATGGGTAGCGCTGTTTCATTGCAAAGACCGAGATTCATTCGAGGAATGTTTACGCGAAAATGACGTCATTTATACCAAGAATGAACGTGACAAAGTCAGAAAAGTGTTAGCAGCAACGAAGCACTGTAAACTCGTATTAAAAACCGATCAACCAGCTGCTTATGCAATTGCTTAGCAAAAATGTAGCAAAATTATAGCAAAATTATAGCAAAATGTAGCAAATATAGCAAAATTATAGCAAAATGTAGCAAATATAGCAAATTGAACATTAGCGGTTAATATTACATAAAATGTGGTTCGAAATCCTCATTCTTTCGCAACAGTTCATTATTACGGAATGTATTGGATACGTCATATTATATTATGTTAGACTTAGATATCTCCTTAGGTATTACATTATGGAATGCGACGAACTCATCGAACAAATGCTCAAAGAATCTGATCAACATACAGAAGAACATGCAGATAAACATAGAGAAAGACTCGCGGCTTTGGTAGCCGGTGGAAAATGTTCCCAATATTTGGGAGAAAATTATACCATCGAAAAAATTGATAACATGACCGACGAAGAGATTAAAAAACTGTACGCGCGTTACGAGTCTAGACTGGGAGCTACCATGACTAAAACAATAGGTTCGTCTATATTACAACTATACACAGTCGTAGCTAGTACGTTTCTCCCCATCCCAGCAGAACATCGCATGTATTTATGCGAATCTCTAGAGAAAGACCCATTCATCGAACACGCTATAAGCTCAGTGAGCTGTGAGTTTTATCATAGATTCGGAATGTTCTTAGCTCCGTTCACCACAGCTTTAATAACGGCTAGGTATTGTCAATTTAAACATACGTGCCCACTTAATAATATAAAGAACGAAGTTCAAATAAATAATGGAGACACAACAGGTGACACCACAACAGATTGCGCAACCACAACAGATTGCGGAAACGCAACAACAGATTGCGGAAACAGAACCAAAAGTGAATGAGGAACCACCAGTGAATGAGAATGTGAATGCACCACAAACACAAAAACAAGCTAGAGTTACTAAGAACCCCAAAAAAATAGCCGCAGGAAGAAAGGGAGGGCTGGCGCGCAAAGCAAAATTAATAAATAATTCAAATCCGATTAAAACATGGGCACTAGTAGGAGTTGCTGGTATAGCGGCTGTATGGTTCTTTTATAAGACCGGAGAAGAGAAAACGTCACCCCCGCCGCAACAACAAGTTCAATTAGAGGTTAGTCCTCATATAATGCTATAAGAAGCATGACTACTCCAGTTACAGACGGTAAAATGTTGGTAAACGCGACGTATCATTCAGCGGTGGTCACCGGCTTGGCCATTGGCTATGCCCGTATGGCTAAAATGATTACTAAAGCCACACCTCCCAAGCTAGATTTTAATGGATTTGATATAGGTATGATGGTTCTGGATATTGGATTAGCAATGGCAACGAAGGATATACTTATCAAACAAGGACTTATCCCGGAAGACATAATGAAGTAATTAAACATTTGAATATTTTATATTATTGAACATGGCATCAATTGCGATGATGGTCGGTGGAGCTGTTGTTAATGCTCTAGCTTTTTCGGGGAGTAATTATTTATTTTCCAGTATGAGGGAATCAAATGCTAAAGAAGTTGAAGAGGAGCGTAAACGACATAACGAAGCTTTAGAACAATACCAAGCAGCTCAGTTACAATATACGCAGCAGAGAATGAAGAGATTAGACTTTATTCATGAAAAACTGATTAAGGAAGGACATTCAATTCAAACGTTTAAGGATGTCGAATCCGCCATGCACGAATACTACCTCGTTTATGGGAAAAAACTCGACCCAATACCGAGACCAACAATGAGTCAGTTTTATACACCGTCAGAGGCTCAGAAAGACCGAGAGGTCGCATTTGTTATTATTGGTTTATCCGCTGTATTGATTTTCAGCTATACAATAGTGTAGATGTGATTTGCATTTAGACAAATGATATGATAGATGTATATACCATGAATAACTGCAAGTTTACACTCATGGGGAAGACGACTCTATGTAACCGCCGCTGTGTTGATGTTTACTGCGGTATACACAATTATTACATCAAGCGTGGACACATAAACTATACGTGTTCTGAATGCGGGATAGGGGTCAAAGGTCGTTATTGTTTATGTAAGAAACACGGTGCTGATAGGGTCAGGAACCAGATTATTTATGCTAGGAAGAGAGATTACATCAATGAGAGGAATAGGTTGGGGAGGATACGTATTTAGATATATGAAAACAACCAATTAGACAAATGAACCATTTTGCATATACCATTCAACCACAATGGTTTTTGTCAGAGAGTTGAAGGCTATGGCAAAGCAACGTGGTCTACGTGGATATTCTCGTATGAGAAAAGCTGAATTGATTACCTTACTCGGTTTGGAACCACCCCAGACTGTTAGAGAACTCAGAGTTCGAGCGAGAAACAGTGGGCTGAGAGGTTATTCTCGAATGAGAAGAGCTGAATTGATCGCTTTACTAGATAATAATAATGATGATGATATTCAACATAATGATGATGATAATCAACAACAACAAGAATTAAAGCTGCAAGCAGCAATGGCGGGCTCCAAGTAACACTGTGCCCAAACGTCCCTGTTCGAATCCTCAAACGGTTTCCTTGAACCAAATCCGTCAAATGTAGGCACCACTTTCAGGGTATTGTCGCAAGGAAAATGGCGTGTGCCAGGGTGTCCAGGTCTGTTCTAAAACCATTTCCGACCTCAAACATGTTCGAATCCATAAAAGGTTGGCTTGTTCCAACTCTGTCAAAAGATAGTCACCGGAAATTGCCGCTACGAAATTGCCGTGTTCCAGGGGTGTCCCAAATATAAATCAAATATTACCACCAAGCGGTGTTACTTTTAGCATACAACCAACAACAATAAATGAGATGCATATTGCACACTAACTTCATGTAAACTTGCAATAGTTTCTGTGGAGAACCTTACAAAATTTTGTTGAAAAAAATGATCAAAATCAAAATTCAATACGTCCGTAACTAAAAAAGAATTCCAAAATCGGCTATTAAAGTTTGATGTGTTATGTATGGAGACAATTATCAAAAAGTTTGAAAGCATTTCATGCAGTGGACTCGGAGTTGTTTGCGTTTAAAGACAGGTACCCAATAAACACTGCGGAAAGCTTGAATCCATAATGGCTGCCAAACCACGTGACCAATGACCAAAGTCAAAGAACAAAAAATGAGGTACATATAGCACACTTACTTCATGTAAAACAATCAATAGTTTCTGTGGAGAACCTTACAAGATGTGATATTTATAGTAAAATTTCGATGAAAAAAAATGATCAAAATCAAAATTCAATACGGCCGTAACTAAAAAAGAATTCCAAAATCGGCTACTAAAGTTTGATGTGTTATGTATGGAGACAATTATCAAAAAGTTTGAAAGCATTTCATGCTGTGGACTCGGAGTTGTTTGCGTTTAAAGACAGGTACCAAAAAAACACTGTGGAAACCTTAAATCCATAATGGCTGCCAAACCACGTGACCAATGACCAAAGTCAAAGAACAAAAAATGCCAAGCAGCTCAAGCAGCAGATACATGCAAGGTTTCAAAGTAATCGGATAAGCGGTTGCGGAGCAATAGGGCGAAATACATCTTCAAAATATTCTGTTCTTTTAGTTATCTGCCCTTGGCTTTTGGGCCTACGGCCTTGGGTTTTTGGCGGGCACTAGTACCCAAAGGTCCACATACACACACAAAATGTGAACAAAATCGAGCGAGTGGTTATTTTTCTAGCTCTGGTACAAAAATCAGCGGAATAATAATAATATTAAATCAAACGCTAACACTGGGACTCTTCAGCCTTTCGGCTTGGTGACTCTTTAACAGGCTGTAACTTCTTTGTCAGTTGGGCTCCAGTCAAATGGATAAGCTTTCTGCGTTCGTCCGGGCCCCGGGTTCCTGTCGCATTGCTGAAATAAAGTGCTAAATCTGTTTCCCACCTCGTTCATATATTCGAATCCTCAAAGGGTTTACCTGTACCAACGCCGTCAAATGTAAAGAACCTCTTGTGAGACATCACCACTACTAAATTGACCTGGTGTCCCAGGATGTTTTAACCAATTTCCAACTTCGACCATGTTCGAATCCTGAAATGGTTTGTTAGTACAAACGCCATCAAATGTAATGAACCGCTTGTGAGACATCGCCACATGTGTCCCAGTGTGTTCTTAACCCATGTTTGACTTCGACCATGTTCGAATCCTGAAATGGTTTGTTTGTACCAACGCCATCAAATGTAATGAACCGCTTGTGAGACATCACCACACGTGTCCCAGTGTTTTCTTAACCCATGTTTGACTTCGACAATGTTCGAATCCCCAAATGGTTTGCTTGTACCAACGCCATCAAATGTAAAGAACCTCTTGTGAGACATCACCACTACTAAATTGACCTGGGTGTCCCAGGATGTTTTAACCAATTTCCAACTTCGACCATGTTCGAATCCTCAAATGGTTTGTTTGTACCAACGCCATCAAATGTAAGGAACCACTTGCAAGACATCGCCACATGTGTCCCAGTGTCTTCTTAACCCATGTTTGACTTCGGCCATGTTCGAATCCGCAAATGGTTTGCTTGTACCAACGCCATCAAATGTAGTAAACCGCTTGTGAGACATCACCACACGTGTCCAGGGTGTTCTTAACCCATGTTTGACTTCGACCATGTTCGAATCCGCATATGGTTTGTTTGTACCAACGCCATTAAATGTAATGAACCGCTTGTGAGACATCACCACATGTGTCCCAGTGTGTTTTTAACTCATGTTTGACTTCGACCATGTTCGAATCCGCATATGGTTTGCTTGTACCAACGCCATCAAATGTAATGAACCGCTTGTGAGACATCACCACACGTGTCCCAGTGTGTTCTTAACTCATGTTTGACTTCGACCATGTTCGAATCCGCATATAGTTTGCTTGTACCAACTCCGTCAAAAGATAGTCACCGTTTGCAGGACATTACCAAATTGGCGTGTGCCACAGTTTCCCAGAGTGTACTAAACCAATTTTCGACCTTGACCATATTCTAATCCGCAAATGGTTTGCTTTAACTAACACCGTCAAAAATAAGCTACCCTAGCAATTGGCAATTGAGAAATGAAGAATCAAGCCAGCGAGTCTGACCACCCAATCGGATTTGTCGCCTCCTGTGACAAGCATAGTTGCCTCTTGAGACAAGCATCGGTTGAAAAAGGCCAATTCTGATCCTGGTCGTCAAGGGTAGTACACACAATATTGAACAAGGCTGTGGAGAACGCTTGGATATCTGCAAAGCCAGTGAATGGGGGTGTATGGTAGATTTATGAGGCGCTTCCTTCAGTATTTGTACTCAAGTCTGATTTTTTTACTTAAATCAAATAATACCACACCAAGCAGTGGTGCTTTCAGTATGCAACCCAGCACAAAATGAGCTTCATATAGTCTCAAAACTTCATGCAATCTTTCAATAGTTTCTGTTAAGAACCTTACAAGCTAAAGGTAAAATTTCGGTGAAAAAAATGATAAAAATCAAAATCCACTATGGCCGCAACTACAAATGATATCCAAAAACGGCTATGCTGATTTGTTGTGTTCTGTATGGAGACAATTCTCAGAAAGTTTGAAAGCTTTTCATGCAGTGGATTCAGAGGAGATAGTATTTGAAGACAGGTACCCCAAACACCCTTTGAAAACCTTGAATCCAATATGGTTGCCTAACCACGTGTCCAATGACCAAAGTCAAAGAACAAAAAATGTCAAGCAGCTCAAGCTGCAGATACATGCAAGGTTTCAAAGTAAACGGACAAACGGTTGTGGAGCAACAGGGCAAAATATATCGTCAAAAAATACTTGTTTTTCAGTTATCTGTCCTTGGCCTTTGGGCCTATGGGTTTGGCTTTTTGGCGGGCACTAGTACCCAACGGTCTACAAACACGCACAAAATTTGAACAAAATCGAGCTAGTGGTTATTTTGCTAGGGCAGGTACAAAAATCGGCGGAATAATAAATAATAATAATAATAAATTAAAGCTGCAAGCAGCAATGGTGGGCTCCAAGAAACGCTGTGCCCAAACGTCCATGTTCGAATCCTCAAAGGGTTTCCTTGAACCAAATCCGTCAAATGTAGGCACCGCTTGCAGGGTATCGTCGCAAGGAAAATGGCGTGTGCCAGAGTGTCCAGGTCTGTTCTAAAACCATTTCCGACCTCGAACATGTTCGAATCCATAAAAGGTTGGCTTGTGAAAACTCTGTCAAAAGATAGTCACCGGAAATCGCCGCTACGAAATTGGCGTGTTCCAGGGGTGTCCCAAATATAAATCAAATATAACCACTAAGCGGTGTTACTTTTAGCATACAACCAATAACAATAAATGAGATGCATATGGCACACTTACTTCATGTAAACTTGCAATAGTTTCTGTGGAGAACCTTACAAGATATGATCTTTAGAGCAAAATTTCGTTTAAAAAAATGATCAAAATCAAAATTCAATACGGCCGTAACTCAAAAAGAATTCCAAAATCGGCTACTTAGTTTTGATGTGTTATGTATGGAGATAATTATCAAAAAGTTTGAAAGCATTTCATGCAGTGGACTCGGAGTTCTTTGCGTTTAAAGACAGGTACCCAAAAAAACACAGTGGAAACCTTGAATCCATAATGGCTGCCAAACCACGTGACCAATGACCAAAGTTAAAGAACAAAAAATGTCAAGCAGCTCAAGCAGCAGATACATGCAAGGTTTCAAAGTAATCGGATAAGCGGTTGCTGAGCAATAGGGCGAAACATATCTTCAAAATATTCTGTTCTTTTAGTTATCTGCCCTTGGCTTTTGGGCCTACGGCCTTGGGTTTTTGGAGGGCACTAGTACCCAACGGTCCACATACACACACAAAATGTGAACAAAATCGAGCCAGTGGTTATTTTTCTAGCTCTGGTACAAAAATCGGCGGAATAATAATGATATTAAATCAAACGCTAACACTGACACTCTTCAGCCTTTCGGCTTGGTGACTCTTTAACAGGCCGTAACTTCTTTGTCAGTTGGGCTCCAGTCAAACAGATTAGCGTTCTGCGTTCGTCCGGGTCCCGGGTTCCTGTCGCATTGCTGAGATAAAGTGCTAAACCTGTTCCCCACCTCGTTCATATTCGAATCCTCAAAGGGTTTACCTGTACCAACGCCGTCAAATGTAAAGAACCTCTTGTGAGACATCACCACTACTAAATTGACCTGGGTGTCCCAGGATGTTTTAACCAATTTCCAACTTCGACCATGTTCGAATCCTCAAATGGTTTGTTTGTACCAATACAATCAAATGTAAGGAACCACTTGCATGACATCGCCACATGTGTCCCAGTGTGTTCTTAACCCATGTTTGACTTCGACCATGTTCGAATCCGCATATGGTTTGCTTGTACCAACGCCATCAAATGTAGTGAACCACTTGTGAGACATCACCACACGTGTCCCAGTGTGTTCTTAACCCCTGTTTGACTTCGACCATGTTCGAATCCCCAAATGGTTTGGTTGTACCAACGCCATCAAATGTAATAAACCGCTTGTGAGACATCACCACACGTGTCCCAGTGTGTTCTTAACCCATGTTTGACCTCGACCATGTTCGAATCCCCAAATGGTTTGGTTGTACCAACACCGTTAAATGTAATAAACCGCTTGTGAGACATCATGAAATGTGTCCCAGTGTATTCTTAACCAATGTTTGACTTTGACCATGTTCGAATCCGCACATGGTTTGCTTGTACCAACTCCATCAAAAGATAGTCACGGTTTGCAGGACATTACCGCTTCCAAATTTACGTGTGCCACAGTTTCCCAGAGTGTACTAAACCAATTTCCGACCTCGACCATATGGTTTGCTTTAAACAACGCTGTCAAAAATAAGGTACCGTAGCAATTGGCAATTGAGAAATGAAGAATCAAGTCTGAAGCGAGTCTGACCACCCGATCCGATTAGTCGCCTCCTGTGACAAGCATAGTTGCCTGTTGAGACAAGCATCGGTTGAAAAAGGCCAATTCTAACTCTGGTCGTCAAGGGTAGTACACATAATATTGAACAAGGCTGTGGAGAACGCGAGGGTATCTGCAAAGCCAGTGAATGGGGGTTTATAGTAGATTTATGAGGCGCTTCCTTCAGTATTTGTACTCAAGTCTGATTTTTTTACTTAAATCAAATAATACCACACCAAGCAGTGGTGCTTTCATTATGCAACCCAGGACAAAATGAGCTGCATATAGTCTCAAAGATTCATGCAAACTTTCAATAGTTTCTGTTAAGAACCTTAAAAGCTATGATCTTAAAAGTAAAATTTCGGTGAAAAAAATGATCAAAATCAAAATCCAATATGGCCGCAACTACAAAAGGTATCAAAAAATGGCTATGCTAATTTGTTGTGTTCTGTATGGAGACAATTCTCAGAAAGTTTGAAATCATTTCATGCAGTGGATTCAGAGGAGATGACAGGTGCCCAAAAAACCCTGGCAAAACCTTGAATCCAATATGGCTGCCAAACCACGTGATCAATGACCAAAGTCAAAGAACAAAAATTATCAAGCAACTGAAGCAGTAGATACATGCAAGGTTTGAAAGTAAACGGACAAACGGTTGTGGAGCAACAGGGCAAAATATATCGTCAAAAAATACTTGTTTTTCAGTTATCTGCCCTTGGCCTTTGGGCCTACGGCCTTGGCTTTCTGGCGGGCACTAGTACCCAACGGTCTACAAACACACACAAAATTTGAACAAAATCGAGCTAGTGGTTATTTTGCTAGGGCAGGTACAAAAATCGGCGGAATAATAAATAATAATAATAATAATAAATAATAATAATAATAATAATAATAAATCGAACGATTACAATAGGGCTCTACAGCCTTTCGGCTTGGAGCCCTAATAAATATAGCTGCAAAGCAGCAATGGCGGGCTCCAAGTTACACTGTGCACAAACGTCCATGTTCGAATCCTTAGAGGGTTTCCTTGTACCAAATCCGCCACATGTAGGCACAACTTGATGGGTATTGCCGCTACGAAATTGGCGTGTGCTAAGTCTGTTCTAAACCCATTTCCGACATCAAACATGTTCAAATCCTCAAAGGGTTTGTTTGTACCAACTCTGTCAAAAGATAGTCACCGTTTGCAGGACATTGGCGTGTTCCAGGGGTGTCCCAAATTTTAATCAAATATTACCACCAAGTGTTGTTACTTTTTCAATGCACCCAAGAACAGAAAATAAGATGCATATGATACACTAACTTCATGTAAACTTGCAATAGTTTCTGTCAACAAGCTAACAAGATTTGATCGTTAAAGTAAAATTTCGGTAATTTTTTTTATCAAAATCAAAATCCAATGCAACCGCAACTCAAACAGATATCCAAAAACGGCTATTAGAGTTTGCTGTGTTGTGTGTGGAGACAATTCTCAGAAAATTTGGAAGCATTTCATGCAGTGGACTCGGAGTTGTTTGCGTTTGAACACAGGTACCCAAAAGACACTGTGAAAACCTTGAATCTAATATGGCTGCGAAACCATGTGACCAATGACCAAAGATAAAGAACAAAAAAATGTCAAGCAGCTCAAGCAGCAGATACATGCAAGTTTTCAAAGTAATCGGATAAGCGGCTGCGGGGCAATAGGGCGAAATACATCTTTAAAAAAGTCTTGATTTTTAGTTATCTGCCCTTGGCCTTTGGGCCTACGGCTTTGGGTTTTTGGCGGGCACTAGTACCCAACGGTCTTCATACACATACAAAATTTGAACAAAATCGAGCCAGTGGTTATTTTGCTAGCTCTGGTACAAAATCGGCGGAATAATAATAATATTAAATCAAAAGATAACACTGGGGCATCACCACTACTAAATTGACATGTGCCTGGGTGTCCCAGGATATTTTAACCAATTTCAAACTTCAATGTTCAATCCTCAAATGGTTTGCTTGTACCAACGCCATCAAATGTAAGGAACCGCTTGCGAGACATCACCACGCGTGTCCTAGTGTGTTCTAAACCCATGTTTGACTTCGACCATGTTTGAATCCGCATATGGTTTGCTTGTACCAACGCCATCAAATGTAATGAACCGCTTGTGAGACATCACCACACGTGTCCCAGTGTGTTCTTAACCCATGTTTGACTTCAACCATGTTCGAATCCCCAAATGGTTTGGTTGTACCAATGCCGTTAAATGTAATGAACCGCTTGTGAGACATCACCACACGTGTCCCAGTGTGTTCTTAACCCATGTTTGACTTCAACCATGTTCGAATCCCCAAATGGTTTGGTTGTACCAATGCCGTTAAATGTAATAAACCGCTTGTGAAACATCATGACATGTGTCCCAGTGTATTCTTAACCCAAGTTTGATTTCGACCATGTTCGAATCCGCACATGGTTTGGTTGTACCAACTCCGTCAAAAGATAGTCACCGTTTGCAGGACATTACTGCTACCAAATTGGCGTGTACCACAGTTTCCCATATTCTAATCTGCAAATGGTTTGCTTTTAACAACGCCGTCAAAAATAAGGTATCGTAGCAATTGGCAATTGAGAAATGAAGAATCAAGTCAGCAAGTCTGACCACCCGATCCGATTAGTCGCCTCCTGTGACAAGCATAGTTGCCTCTTAAGACAAGCATCGGTTGAAAAAGGCCAATTCTAACTCTGGTCGTCAAGGGTAGTACACATAATATTGAACAAGACTGTGGAGAACGCTTGAGTATTTGCAAAGCCAGTGAATGGGGGTTTATAGTAGATTTATGAGGCGCTTCCTTCAGTATTTGTACTCAAGTCAATTTGTACTCAATATTTTTTACTAAAATCAAGTAATACCACCAAGTGGTGGTGCTTTCAGTATACAACCCAGAAAAAAATGAGGTACATATAGTATCAAAACTTCATGCAAACTGTCAATAGTTTCTGTGGAGAACCTTACAAGATATGATCTTTAAAGTAAAATTTCGGTGAAAAGAATTATCAAAGTCAAAATCCAATATGGCTGCAACTAAAAAAGATATCGAAAAACGGCTATGCTAATTTGTTGTGTTCTGTATGGAGACAATTCTCAAAAAGTTTGAAAGCATTTCATGCCGTGGATTCAGAGGAGATAGTATTTGAAGACAGGTGCCCAAAAAACCCTGTAAAAACCTTGAATCCAATATGGCTGCCAAACCACGTCACCAATGACCAAAGTCAAAGAACAAAAATTATCAAAGAACTGAAGCAGCAGATACATGCAAGGTTTGAAAGTAAACGGACAAATGGTTGTGGAGCAGCAGAGCAAAATATATCGTCAAAAAATACTTGTTTTTCAGTTATCTGCCCTTTGCCTTTTGGCCTACGGCCTTGGGTTTTTGGCGGGCACTAGTACCCAACGGTCCACATACACATACAAAATTTGAACACAATCAGGCCAGGGGTTATTTTGCTAGGCCTGGTACAAAAATCGGCGGAATAATAAATAATAATAATAAATAATAATAAATCGAACGATTACAATAGGGCTCTACAGCCTTTCGGCTTGGAGCCCTAATTAATATTTGTACCCACATCCGCCGGCGTTGGTAAATATCTAAGAGGTTGGAAGATGGATATTAATTCCAACATGGATGTTAACGATATTAAGCCCATCATATCGAGTAAAATTAACGAGGAGTTAGATGATTTACAAAGTATAAAATACCAGCTGACGATTAAAATGACATTGAGTAAAAGTAACGCAGACGATAGCGTCGAATATACCGAACCATATTTCCGAAGCAATCAAGGAGTTATAACCGAATCCGATACTATAAACGCATCATTAGATACATCAATTCAGAGGATACAGGAAACTTTAGAACGCTGGACTAATAGAGGTTCGGGTTGGGGTGTGGATAGAATCGATAGTTTATATTTAGATATAGCAAATTATATGCCTTTCAAAGGTGGATCTTATATAGATTTACCCCCGTATTATAAGAAGAAAAAAGCCATAATTAACGTAAAAAATAAATCCGATGACTGTTTAAGAATGATGATAAGATCTGCATTGTTCCCCGTAGACAAAAATGCGGATAGACCTTCTAGCTATCCCCAAAACGATGGACTCAACTTCGATGGTATAGACGAACCTACACCAATATCACAAATTGATAAGGTGGAAAAGCAAAATAATTTAGCTATAAATGTTTTCGGACATTCTAAAGGAATTGTTGTACACAGGATAAGCTCCGCTCCGGAACATATTCCCAGAATCAATTCATTTCTGATCGAAAAAGATGGAAAATATCATTATACGTGGATAAAGAGTTTAAACAGGCTATTATACGATCAAACAAAACATGCTAGAAAGAAATATTTCTGCGAAAGATGCCTGCATGGGTACAGCAGACAAGATCTATTAGAAGCGCATAAAGAAGACTGTAGAGGTGTTGGACAGACCGCTATCAGGATCGATATGCCTAAAGAGGGGAAAAATATATTAAAATTTGAACATTATTGTAATCAAATGCCAGTACCGTACGTAATTTACGCCGACTTCGAAGCGCTTATCAAACCCATAGAAAATACCGAACGCAATACTGAGAGTAGTTTTACGTACAAAACTCAAGAACATATTCCTTGTGGGTTTGGATATATAGTTGTAAGGTATGATGGGAAAACAAACACTCCCGTGATTTACAGAGGTCCCGATGCAGCGGAAAAGTTCCTAGAATATTTACAAAATGAAGAGAGAATAATCAGGGAAGAATTATCGTGTAAGAAACCCATGCGTTTGACGATAGATGATTGGAGGGCCCACAAGAAGTCAACGAGTTGTCACGTTTGTAATAAACCTCTGGATGGGGATTCCGTAAGAGATCATTGTCACGTCACGGGTAATTATCGCGGAGCCGCTCATAACGAGTGTAACTTGAAACTAAAAATGAATGCTCAAACAATACCCATCCCCGTTGTATTTCATAACCTTAGAGGATACGATTCACATCTCATTATGCAAGCTATCTCAAAGACCGACGGCGGTTTAACGTGCATTCCTAACAACATGGAAAAATACATATCGTTCTCGTTGACTAAACCTATACATTATAGGGACAAGGATGGGAAATCTAGAATAAAGCAAAGTAATGGGCTTAGATTCATAGACTCCGTACAGTTTCTGTTATCTTCCCTGGACAATTTAGCTAAAGCGAACAATCCCGATGACTTCGCTATAACAAATCAATATACCGATAAGATAACTCGTCATTTGCTGCTGAGAAAAGGTGTATATCCTTACGAATATATGGATGATTGGTCTAGATTCGAAGAAACTGAATTACCACCCCTCGAATCATTCTATAGTAACTTAACAGAATCTAGAATAACAGATGCCGATTATGAACACGCTCTGACGGTCTGGGATAAATTAGGTTGTAAGAATTTAGGCGATTATCACGATCTGTACTTAAAAACCGATGTACTGTTACTCGCCGATATATTCGAGATATTTAGAAAGACGTGTTTAAAACAATACGGCTTGGACCCGGCATGGTACTATTCCAGTCCCGGACTATCGTGGGATGCATTGTTGAAGAAGACCGGCGTAGAACTAAAACTACTCACAGATTACGATATGCACTTGTTTATTGAGAAAGGATTAAGAGGTGGTATATTGATGGCAGCGAAAAGGTATTCCAAGGCTAATAATAAATTAGTGGAAGGATACGATCCGAGTAAACCCGACACGCATATATTATATCTCGACGCTAACAATTTGTACGGATGGGCTATGAGTCAACCTTTACCCACGGGTGGTTTTGAATGGGTCAATGATATCAATAATAATGATGAGAATAAAGGGTACATACTAGAAGTTGACCTAGAATATCCAAGTTCGTTACATAAAGATCATAACAGTTATCCGCTAGCTCCCGAAAGATTAATGGTTAACAAAGACTGGATGTCGGAATATCAACGTTCATTGATGGGTAATAATAGGTTAGCTAACGTAGAAAAACTCGTACCAAATTTGATGGATAAGACAAAATATATAGTTCACTACAGAAATCTCCAGTTGTATCTATCGTTAGGTATGAAACTAAAGAAAATACACAGAGTTCTTAAGTTCGATCAAAGTCCTTGGATGGAGCCCTATATAAGGCTGAACACAGATTTAAGAAAGATAGCTACCAGCGATTTCGAAAAGAATCTATATAAGCTCATGAATAACTCGGTATTCGGTAAAACTATGGAGAATCTAAGGAAGCGTGTTGATGTTAAATTAGTCAGATCTAATGAGGAAGAAAGACTCAGGAAACTTATAGCCAGTCCGGCTTTTAACAGAAGCAAGATATTCGATAACGACTTAGCCGCGTTGCATATGCAGAAAAGTAATATAAAATTCAACAGACCGGTGTACGTCGGTATGAGTATTCTCGACTTGTCAAAACACTTAATGTATGACTTTTATTACAACGAACTTAAGAAGCAATACGGCGATAGATGCGAGGTGTTATATACCGACACAGATTCTTTGTTGATGGAAATACAAACCGAGGATGTGTATAAAGATATGGCAGAAAAAATAGATATGTACGACACGAGCGATTACCCAAAAGATAATCCACTGCACAGCGTTGTAAATAAAAAGGTATTAGGTAAGATGAAGGATGAATGTGCTGGGACCCCTATAGCGGAGTATGTGGGATTAAGACCTAAGATGTATTCTATAAAAAAGTCCGATAATGGAGAGATAAGAAAAGCCAAGGGTGTTAAGAAGTATGTGGTAAAAAAACATATCAAACACGAACAGTATAAAGAATCATTATTCAATGGTAGAACGTTCAAACACGAGATGAACTCTTTAAGAAGTTACGATCATAGGATATATGGATTAAGAATGAACAAGACATCATTATCCCCCTTAGATACAAAGAGATGGATTGATAATGATGGTGTAACTACCTATGCTTATGGTTATGGTGGTAATACCGTACCGTCGGGAACTATGAACAACTCTTCTCGTACAAATGCCCTACCCGGTCCATCTTGAAGATAATAAAGAATAGGCTCTCCTTCTTTCGTAACCAATCGACTAATGTTATACGTCTTAAGGGACCATATGGGATCGGTTGCGCGACGTAGGCCTCCTTCGAGTTCACCTGCCTGGTATAAATATCTTACCCTTACTCTATCCGGAAGTTTTTGTTCTTTGCCTCTCCTCGGTGCTGAAGATTCGGAAGTCACGGATTTCATTTTAATCGCATCGGATGGTTTCTTCCCTATTAATCTTGTCACTTCATTATTTAGCGCTGATACAACGGCTGATAATCGTGTCACCCATTCGGTTGATCTCAATCGTTCGGATTTCATTTCGATCCCATACTGATAGCCAAACAAACGTTCCGCTAATGTCCTGTTAAATCTTTCGGCGATAGCTTGACTGCGGTGGGCCTCTCTTTCACCACGGACGATTTTGACGTCGTGCTTTGTTAAGAGTTTAGTTACCGATCCCATAAACTCGCGACCGGGATCTACTTGAAATAGCTTAGGCCATTTTAGCGGTCCGCGTTTATATATGCGACTCAGTGCATTAGCTACTTCTGTTGAATCTTTCGAGGTTAATGGCTCAGCCTCTTTGTATCGACTAGCCACATCCACTACTGTTAAAGCGTATTTATACGTTTTGCGTTTTACCTTATCGTGGGGAAGAAACAAGAGGTCAGCCTGATGAACTTCATTCGTCGTAAAAATATCAAACTTCTTCCTCGGTATATAATGCGGTGCCGGTAAATATATTTGCCACAACGCTTGTTTCTTTAACCAATCCTTGGCCACATCTTTAGATACCTTAGCCGCGGTGGCTAATTTTTTTATTGCTCCTATACCTTTCCAATATCCTCGGGGGCTATAGTAAATTTTATTCATTATTAATTAATATTGATGTTTCGTTTAATACAAATCATGACTATCGTTGAATCGCATAGTCATTTACGCATAAAAAATGCTACCTGTAGTAGCAGTATAGGTATATGAATCCACCTCCAGTGGAAGTGAGCCAGAACCCCCATTACCTATAAAAATTTATATAATAGACTCCAGGTGGTGGTCAATTTAGTTTAATCTCATGACTATCATTAAATCGCATAATCATTTACACATAAAAAATGCTACCTGTAGTAGCAGTATAGGTATATGAATCCAGCTCCAGTGGAAGTGAGCCAGAACCATCATTACCTATACTACTCAAGCTAACCAGAAAGTATCAGTCTCAGTATACAAAACAAATTTGGTGCATGGATGCAGTCTTAGATGTCCGATACACAATGAATTCCATTAAAAATCAAAAGGCACTGAAAATACATAAAGCGACTTGACTTTTCCACAAGCTAACCAGAAAGTATGAGTCTCAGTATACAAAACAAATTTGGTGCATGGATGCAGTCTTAGATGTCCGACACACAATGAATTCCATTAAAAATCACAAGGCACTGAAAATACATCAACAACTTGACTTTTCCACAAGCTAACCTGAAAGTATCAGTCTCAGTATACCAAACAAATTTGGTGCATGGACACAGTCTTAGATGTCCGAAACACAATGAATTCCATTAAAAATCAAAAGGCACTGAAAATACATAAAGCGACTTGACCTTTCCACAAGCTAACCAGAAAGTATCAGTCTCAGTATACAAAACAAATTTGGTATATGGACGCAGACTTAGATGTCAGACACACAATGAATTCCATTAAAAATCAAAAGTCACTGGAAATACATAAAGCGACTTGTTTTTTCTACAAGCTAACCAGAAAGAATCAGTCTCAGTATACAAAACAAATTTGGTGCATGGATGCAGTCTTAGATGTCCGACACAGATGAATTCCATTAAAAATCACAAGGCACTGAAAATACATACACCGACATGAACTTTTTGTCATGTGCATGACTTTTACATCTTCGAAAGGATACGTCCTCGGGAAGAATATCATATTGTGTATGTGGATGAATTAGATGTCTGACACTCATCACTGAAAATACTTTAGCAACTTGACTTTTACACAAGCTAACCAGAAAGTATCAGTCTCAGTATACAATCAAATTTGGTGCATGGATGCAGTCTTAGATGTCTGACACAATGAATTCCATTAAAAATCACAAGGCACTGAAAATAGATAAAAGCGACTTGACTTTTCCACAAGCTAACCACAAAGTATCAGTCTCAGCATACAATCAAATTTGGTGCATGGATGCAGTCTTAGATGTCCAACACAGATGATTTCCATTAAAAATCACAAGGCACTGAAAATACATAAAATCGACTTGACATTTCCACAAGCTAACCACAAAGTATCAGTCTTAGTATAGAAAACAAATTTGGTGCATGGGTGCAGTCTTAGATGTCCGATACACAATAAATTCCATTAAAAATCACAAGGCACTGAAAATACATAAAATCGACTTGACATTTCCACAAGCTAACCAGAAAGTATCAGTGTTAGTATACAAAACAAATTTGGTGCATGGATGCAGTCTTAGATGTCTGATACACAGATGAATTCCATTAAAAATCAAAAGGCACTGAAAATAAATAAAGCTACTTGACATTTCCACAAGCTAACCAGAAAGTATCAGTCTCAGTATACAATCAAATTTGGTGCATAGATGCAGTCTTAGATGTCCGACACAGATGATTTCCATTAAAAATCACAAGGCACTGAAAATACATAAAAGCGACTTGACTTTTCAACAAGCTATCCAGAAAGTATCAGTCTTAGTATAGAAAACAAATTTGGTGCATGGATGCGGTCTTAGATGTCCGACACAGATTATTTCCATTAAAAATGAAAAGGCACTGAAAATACATAAAAGCGACTTGACATTTCCACAAACTAACCAGAAAGTATCAGTCTCAGTATACAAAACAAGTTTGGTGCACGGATGCAGTCTTAGATGTCCGATACACAATAAATTCCATTAAAAATCACAAGGCACTGAAAATACATAAAGCGACTTGACATTTCCACAAGCTAACCTTAAATTATCAGTCTCAGTATAGAAAACAAATTTGGTGCAAGGATGCAGTCTTAGATGTCCAACACAGATGAATTCCATTAAAAATCAAAAGGCACTGAAAATACATAAAGCGACTTGAACTTTTTGTCATGTGCATTCGAAAGGATACGTCCTTGGGAAGAATATCATATTGTGCATGTGGATGAATTAGATGTCTGACACTCATCACTAAAAATACATCAGCAACTTGACTTTTATACAAGCTAACCTCAAAGTATCAGTCTCAGTATACAATCAAATTTGGTGCATAGATGCAGTCTTAGATGTCCGACACAGATGATTTCCATTAAAAATCACAAGGCACTGAAAATACATAAAAGCGACTTGACTTTTCAACAAGCTAACCACAAAGTATCAGTCTTAGTATAGAAAACAAATTTGGTGCATGGATGCAGTCTTAGATGTCCGATACACAATAAATTCCATTAAAAATCACAAGGCACTGAAAATACATAAAGCGTCTTGAACTTTTTGTCATGTGCATGACTTTAACATCTTCGGAAAGAAGCAATCCTCAGGACTATCATATTTATGTCTGACACTCATCACTGAAAATACATCAGCAACTTCAACTTTTCCACAAACTAACCTTAAATTATCAGTCTCAGTATACAAAACAAATTTGGTGCATGAATGCAGTCTTAGATGTCTGATACACAATGAATTCCATTAAAAATCAAAAGGCACTGAAAATACATAAAGCGACTTGAAATTTCAACAAGCTATCCAGAAAGTATCAGTCTTAGTATAGAAAACAAATTTGGTGCATGGATGCGGTCTTAGATGTCCGACACAGATTATTTCCATTAAAAATCAAAAGGCACTGAAAATACATAAAAGCGACTTGACATTTCCACAAACTAACCAGAAAGTATCAGTCTCAGTATACAAAACAAGTTTGGTGCACGGATGCAGTCTTAGATGTCCGATACACAATAAATTCCATTAAAAATCACAAGGCACTGAAAATACATAAAGCGACTTGACATTTCCACAAGCTAACCTTAAATTATCAGTCTCAGTATAGAAAACAAATTTGGTGCAAGGATGCAGTCTTAGATGTCCAACACAGATGAATTCCATTAAAAATCAAAAGGCACTGAAAATACATAAAGCGACTTGAACTTTTTGTCATGTGCATTCGAAAGGATACGTCCTTGGGAAGAATATCATATTGTGCATGTGGATGAATTAGATGTCTGACACTCATCACTAAAAATACATCAGCAACTTGACTTTTATACAAGCTAACCTCAAAGTATCAGTCTCAGTATACAATCAAATTTGGTGCATGGATGCAGTCTTAGATGTCCCACACACAATGAATTCCATTAAAAATCACAAGGCACTGAAAATACATAAAAGCGACTTGACATTTCCACAAGCTAACCAGAAAGTATCAGTCTCAGTATACAAAACAAGTTTGGTGCATGGATGCATCTTAGATGTCCGATACACAATAAATTCCATTAAAAATCACAAGGCACTGAAAATACATAAAGCGTCTTGAACTTTTTGTCATGTGCATTACTTTAACATCTTCGGAAAGAAGCAATCCTCAGGACTATCATATTTATGTCTGACACTCATCACTGAAAATACATCAGCAACTTCAACTTTTCCACAAAATAACCTTAAATTATCAGTCTCAGTATACAAAACAAATTTGGTGCATGAATGCAGTCTTAGATGTCTGATACACAATGAATTCCATTAAAAATCAAAAGGCACTGAAAATACATAAAGCGACTTGAACTTTTTGTCATGTGCATTCGGAAGGATACGTCCTTGGGAAGAATATCATATTGTGGATGTGGATGAATTAGATGTCTGACACTCATCACTAAAAATACATCAGCGACTTGACTTTTATACAAGCTAACCACAAAGTATCAGTCTTAGTATACAATCAAATTTTGTGCATGGATGCAGTCTTAGATGTCCGACACAGATGAATTCCATTAAAAATCACAAGGCACTGAAAATGCATAAAGCGACTTGAACTTTTTGTCATGTGCATGACTTTTACATCCTCGGGAAGAATATCATATTGTGTATTTGGAAGAATTCTTAGATGTCTCAGCAACCTGACTTTTCCACAAGCTAACCAGAAAGTATCAGTCTCAGTATACAAAACAAATTTGGTGCATGGATGTAGTCTTAGATGTCCGACACACAATGAATTCCATTAAAAATCAAAAGGCACTGGAAATACATAAAGCGACTTGTTTTTTCTACAAGCTAACCAGAAAGTATCAGTCTCAGTATACAAAACAAATTTGGTGCATGGACCCAGTCTTAGATGTCCGACACACAATGAATTCCATTAAAAATCAAAAGGCACTGGAAATACATAAAGCGACTTGTTTTTTCTACAAGCTAACCAGAAAGTATCAGTCTCAGTATACAAAACAAATTTGGTGCATGGATGCAGTCTTAGATGTCCGACACAGATGAATTCCATTAAAAATCACAAGGCACTGAAAATACATACACCGACATGAACTTTTTGTCATGTGCATGACTTTTACATCTTCGAAAGGATACGTCCTCGGGAAGAATATCATATTGTGTATGTGGATGAATTAGATGTCTGATACTCATCACTGAAAATACTTCAGCAACTTGACTTTTACACAAGCTAACCAGAAAGTATCAGTCTCAGTATACAAAACAAATTTGGTGCATGGATGCAGTCTTAGATGTCCGATACACAATGAATTCCATTAAAAATCACAAGGCACTGAAAATACATAAAGCGACTTGAACTTTTTGTCTGTGGTTTGGATTGGTTTGTTGTTTAACGCCACACTCAGCAATACTCCATCTATATGATGGCGGTCTGTAAAATAATCAATTCTTGACCAGACAATCAAGTGATTTATATCATGAGCATCGATCAGCGCAATTGGGATCGATGACATGCATCAACTAAGTCAGCGAGTCTGACCAGCCGATCCCGTTAGTCGCCTTTTACGACAAGCATAGTCGCCTTTTAAGGCAAGCATGGGTATTCTACCCCAGAATCTTCACGGGTCTAGATAGGTAGACCTTAGCATAGCAAAGAGGTTGGAAGTTAAAGAAAGGGGTGTTTGGGGGCTCCCAACATGGCCGATGAGAGTTGTGCGAAAGTGAAAAATGACCGGCTAAGACCTCGTTAATTGACAAGAAACTTCCATGGCAAAGATCCGAGAATGATCCAAAAACTTCTTAATTCACTCAACAATGGTGGCTAAAATACAGCCAAAACGGCTTAACAGATAGCTGTCTTTTCGGCAAAAACCAAAAATAGTCGGAACGGAATAAAAATGTATAGGCAGATAGACTTTGGCATTGCAAAGAGGTTGGAAGTATAAATGAATTTGTCAGACATAAATAAAGGCGTGTTTGGGGCTCAGCCTGATAAGAGTTGCACGAAAGCGAAAAGCGACCGGCTGAGACCTTGAGTAGTATAGGTAATGGGGGTTCTGGACCACTTCCACTGGAGCTGGATTCATATACCTATACTGCTACGACAGATGGAATTTTTTATGCCAAAATGATTATGCGATTCAACGATAGTCATGAGATTCAGCTCTAGCTCACCAATACCTGGGGCCAATCATTGCTTTAGATGAGCCTAAATGGTAATAAAAATATTCTTCATTATTTTTATCGATAAAGCGATATTCAACATTTTTATTAAGTTCTTCGTTCATTTTACCAGGAGACCAGACTATATAACTACACTCTTCTTGTAAATTGATAAGAAACAATTGATTACCGTATTTGGTTGGTTTGACATCACTGATATAATAAAAACCTTGTGGTAATTCTCTCCATTTAATAGTTTTCTCCATTATTATATATTTATGTAAGCATTTGTCTAAATGTAATCACACGATAGTAAGCAATTTATTTTTAATCTCCAACCAGTTCTTTGGTTTTGGCACGGAATAATTGACGCGCTTGTTGCCTCCCTTGTTCTATGAACTTTTTTTTCTCGTCTTCGCTAATACCATTGGTCTTACGAGATTTTGATCGAATCTCCTGCTTCATTACGTTGTATTTGGTGAGTTCCGACAGCACTAAACGAAACTCATCCTCGGATATCTTACAATCGGCCATTGCTGTCGAAATATGATCCTCAATGCTGTTCAACTTTACTTCGGCGAGTATCCGAATACTATCGTGTTTTAATGCTTTCTTTTGTAACCTACGAGAAATGAATTTTATCGCTATTCCTGCCAGTCCCGAGACTCCGGCGGTTATTTCCATGCCGAGCACGATAGGCGCGGCGATTATAGTTGATAGTAAACCGACACCGGCTACACCGAGTCCCATGCCAGCTACTACAAGAGCGGTGTCAACTCCGTCCAGAGCATTCACGGCTCTGCGATACTTTTTATTATGATTTAGCATTATTTAGCTAAATCGGTTTATGGTCAGCTCCGCATAAACAATACTAGTAAGTATTCCCATTTACCATTTTCCACCATTTGTTTACAAACATTCTCCTTTCACAAGACACGCCAATATACTCCCCATGGCAACATACGTCATTTCTCCCATGACGTCACTACACGTGGTCTCGTGATGTCACTTCTTTTACTCCCCAACCGTCAAGTCATTCTAACAACACAACACAACGCGTCCGGCGGTTAGCATTTCACCTCTTACGGTTTCACCTCTATAGCGTTTTCACCTCACCTCATTACTTCGTTTGGGATGCCTCCTAAAAGGAAAGCGGCGCTGACCCACCGACTGGTGAAGGGTCCGAAAGCCAGTAGGACGGGGGTTAGCAGAAATGTGGATAGAAGAGACTTGGATGCGCCAATTGGCTCACGACTGATCAGCGGAGTACCACAGAACACTGCAGGTACGTTTGATAGTGATTTTGTTTTTATCAATTCGAGCAATATTATGCATAATGCAAACTCGGCTAACACAGTGCTTCCTACAAATACGGCAAGGCTTGCTAACAGCACGCTCACAAACGGGGACACGCAGATGCCGACTGGGGACAGGTCTTCAAACAATGAAGGGCACATAAACATTAGTACATTAGCACGCGAAAACGCACATAACACGCATCCGTCCCAACAGCAAACACAAACACCCAATCCTTTCACAACTATGAATATAAACGATCCAACCATGTTTGGCATACCCGCGACAAATACACCCTGTCTATACAGTTAAACATCAGAGCGGAACACATCGGATCACATGTTTCCCAACAACTACGGGAAAAAATACACAACGGCGAATTCATTGAGCTAAAACAACTAATATCGGCCCAAAATCAGACACCCCAAGAGATGTCGGCATTTACATTGGCGCTCGACGCCACAGGTCAGATTATTTTTAAACCCAAACAACAACAAACGCGTCCATTAGGCATTGGCGCATGGACATCGGCGTTTAACGTCTACATGAGCGTATACATAGAAAAACACCCGGATAAGATACAGGATCTGCTTACCTACAGCGAAACAATCAGGGGAGCTGCTATTAGGTTCGGCGGAGATTCATGGTTGCAATATGACCGTAGTTTCAGACAAAGGATGCAACGTGACCCGTCCCGATCCTGGTGGGCAATAGATGGCCATTTATGGTTACAACATATGCTTCCAAATCAACAAGCAGCACACGCGCGCGTCACAAACACCACCACTACCACCAACCGCAGCAATCTCAACGCGGATAGCGCAAATACCGGTAGCACCCCAAAGTTTTGCTGGGATTTTAACAAATTCGGATGTACAAGGTCTTTCTGCCGATATGCACACAAATGCATCACATGTGACAGCACTGCACACGGCCCACACACATGCTTTCGTCAAAAAGGGGGCGTTAAAACCCCCCGTACTCAAACAAAACCCAACCCAAACAATACCAACTCAAGGCCTAGTGCCAACACCCATTAGTATGCGTGTATTGTCACATTGGCTCAGTATTTACACCCCCTTTTACGCATCAGATGCTATGTTTTTATCGGAAGGTTTTTCTCGAGGTTTTCCACTACAGTACACGGGTCCACCGGGTCCTAGAATGGCATACAATTTAAAATCCGCACAACAACATCCTAACATGGTGGCAACAATGCTACAAAAAGAAGTTGATCTAGGTAGAATTGCAGGTCCATTTACAGCACCACCATTTCAAGATATGATAGTTTCTCCAATCGGTCTCGTTCCGAAGAAGTCAAATCACAATAATCAACAAGTTCAGCAAACGTTCAGACTTATTCACCATCTGTCATACCCTGAGGGAGAGTCTGTAAACGACTACATATCACACGAGGTGTCAACAGTCAAGTACACTAGCTTTGACCAGGTGCTATCCGCTATACAAGGATTAGGCAAGGGTGCATACATGGCAAAATTTGATATAAAGTCTGCATTTCGCCTCATACCTATACGACCAGATGACTTTAAATTTCTGGGCATACAATTCAAACATAATTTCTACTTTGACAAATGTCTTCCATTTGGCTGTTCCATATCATGTGCAACATTTGAAAAGTTTAGCACATTTTTGCAGTGGGTACTCAGGAAATACACCAAAAATGATAACATACAACATTATTTGGATGATTTTGCATTGGCAGCACTAGCCTCTAATAAGTGTCAACAAACTCTCCAGTCCTCTCTGGAGTTATTACAAAACATGGGCGTTCCCGTCGCAAAGGACAAAACGGTTCTACCTACAACAAACATGACGTTCCTGGGTATCACAATAGACACAGTCAAAGCGCAAATTAGCATACCGAGGGATAAGGTAGTGCCGCTTACGCAGGAAATAGATACTCTTTTATCACCTTTTAAGAAGAAAACAACATTACACTACTTGCAGTCCTTGTTTGGGAAACTTAATTTTGTATGTAGGGCAATTCCGATTGGTCGCGCCTTTTTAAGACGCCTCATTGACGCACAGCGCGGAGGGTCAAAACCTCACCACAGAATAAGGATAACACAAGGCATACGCGAGGACCTCAATTTATGGCGGCAATTTCTTCAAAACCACAATGGCACTACTGAATTTATAGATTCAGAGTGGATCAATTCATCGGATACACATTTGTTTACCGACGCGTCAGGTAACCATGGTTTCGGAGCCTTTTTCATGGGCAGATGGGCCAATGGCAGATGGCCTAACGAGTGGGTGCAGAATGGATGGACTAAAGACATCACTATGCTAGAGCTTTTTCCAATTGTATTGGCAGTAAGACTGTGGGGCAGACATCTACGAAATAAGCGAGTGTTGTTTGTTTGTGACAACCAAGCAGTGGTAGCAATTATCAATAAACAAACAGCAAAACCACCACGAGTTATGTCGTTGCTTAGGCGCCTGATACTCCTCTGTTTACAACATGATATCTTGTTCAAAGCATCGTATATTCCAACGCATGCAAACGTTATAGCTGATGCACTTTCGAGATTTCAGTGGTCCAGGTTCAAAGAAGCAGCACCGCAGGCAGACGAGATACCAGCACACATACCACAGGACATATGGCAGATCTGACGACAGAGGTGCAACGTCTAGTGCAGTCTTCTCTAGCACTCAACACATGGAACCTGTATGAGTCTGCACTAAAGTCATTTAATGTTTTCCGCATCTCTTTCAGCCTGCCACACATTTGGCCCGCCCCGGTTGATCACCTTATGCATTTTATCGCTCATCTCTCCTTAACAGGAAAATCTCCTCGCACGGCAAAGTCGTATATATCAGCATTAACAACATGGCAAAAGTTACATGGTATGCATGACCTAACATCCCATTTTCTTATTCAGAAAGCCTTGATTGGATTTGTCAGACAGAAACAGAAGGCTGACACTCGACTCCCAATTACAGTTGACTTATTGTCTGTTATTGTCACAGCATTACCGGTAGTTTGTGCTTCAGTTTACGAAACGTCTCTTTTCACAGCTGCATACCTGCTTGCATTTTTTGGATTCTTTAGAATCAGCGAGCTGGTGGCAGGGTCAGCCAAGGATTTCTCGCATAAGGCGTGTCTTTTGTCTGATATTCATGTGGCAGCAGATATAAGTCACATAACGATATGTTTACGCTCATCCAAAACGGATCAGGGCGGCAGAGGTGTGCAAATACAAATAACAGCTATCCTTCACTCTAGACTGTGTCCTGTCAGAGCAATGCAACAGTTTCTATCCATCAGACCACCAGTGCACGGTCATGTGTTCGTCCATTTTGATGGACGTCCTTTAAATAGATTCCAATTTCAGTCAATGTTAAGAAAGGCCCTGTCATTTTCTTTACCACACCTCAATCTTCATTTGTTTTCGTCACACTCTTTTCGCATTGGAGCGGCTACCACAGCAGCAATTAATGGGGTTAGTTCCAAGCAGATTCAGAAATATGGGCGTTGGAAATCAAACTGTTACAGCAAATATATCCGCATTACTCAACTCACCACTTAACAGTATACCTAGCAGAAACAAACACAGACTCACCAGCCGTTCCTGCCTGTTGCGGTTCCACGGGGGTAACGGGATAATACATACTTTTTCACTAACTCTAATAATATACAGAATAAAAAAAATAAATAAATAAATAAATAAAATAAAATAAAAAATAAATAAATAAATAAAATAAAATAAAATAAAATAAAATAAAATAAAATAAAATAAAATAAAATGAAACAAACAAACAAACAAACAAACAAACAAACAAACAAATAAATAAATACCACCAATAAATTAATAGGTAAAGATAAAGCAGATGTTATTATAACAAAGATGCTGCTAGTGTGTTTTAAGTTTCAGATGTATGGTGTATCGGGTCCAGTAATATGGTCCGATTCCACGACCATCTGGCCACTACATCGGACTCCCTACTGACGGGTACCCGCTGGCATGCAAAGGGCGGAATGAAGTGGGGGGAATTCCGCAAGGCAGTGGATACACTTGTTGCCCGCCATCCCCAGCCGAAGCTTCTGGTTATCCACCTTGGATCAAATGATCTGTGTACAAAGGGGACAAAGGAACTTTATGAAAACATGTATCTGGACATAACATACGCTCAACTTAAACTCCCGAATACCAAATTGGTATGGTCTGACATGTTGCCTCGACAAACCTGGCGAGGAGCCAGCAATGTTAAAAGGATTGAACTGAAAAGAAAATTGATTAATAGGCGGATTGCGGGAGTGATCAGGGAAGAGGGGGGTCTAAGGTGTACCCACCCTCAGATCAAACATGATGCTCCATTTTATACTCCTCGGGGAGTTCATTTAAACCGGTCGGGCATGGCCCATTTTAAATCAAATGTACGCAGGACATTGTTTAGTGATGAGTAAAGGTACTGTTCGGGTAAGTATGTATAACTTCACTTTGGGGGGAGGCGCATAATTTTCTTTTCCTTCCCAGTCTCTTATCCACTCCCCATCTCCCTTCCACATCATAATTTAATGCAAATATAATATAATGTGTGGATGTCAGCGGTGTGCATAGTGTATTTATACATTTTGCACCCCGCTGTTTGGCATGGTGCAGTCGGGGGATTTGGTTTAACACCATGCTGGTGTGTGTATGATACTCTGGCTGCCTGCTAATTACAGTGGGAGCCCAAATTCTTCTGCCCGCTGTTTCCGCGGGGGGAGTGATAGTATCTTTGCTGTGGGTCCTGTCTGCCAAGCACGGTGGAGGGACAACTTGACCCGCGATAGGGGCTGTATGCGATTTCTAGTCCGCGGTAGGACCTTGCTTATCCCCCCGACTGCCTCATCCACACTCTGCCCATTATATCCCACAAAACATCATTGTTTGTTAATCTTTTCATCGGAGGTAGTCTGAACATAATATGATTTAGCATTATTTAGCTAAATCGGTTTATGGTCAGCTCCGCATAAACAATACTAGTAACTATTCCCATTTACCATTTTCCACCATTTGTTTACAAACATTCTCCTTTCACAAGACACGCCAATATACTCCCCATGGCAACATACGTCATTTCTCCCATGACATCACTACACAAACTAACCTTAAATTATCAGTCTCAGTATACAAAACAAATTTGGTGCATGGATGCAGTCTTAGATGTCCGACACACAATGAATTCCATTAAAAATTCAAAAGGCACTGAAAATACATAAAGCGACTTGAACTTTTTGTCATGTGCATGACTTTTACATCCTCGGGAAGAATATCATATTGTGTATGTGGAAGATTTCTTAGATGTCTCAGCAACCTGACCTTTCCACAAGCTAACCAGAAAGTATCAGTCTCAGTATACAAAACAAATTTGGTGCATGGATGCAGTCTTAGATGTCCGCCACATAATGAATTCCATTAAAAATCACAAGGCACTGAAAATACATACACCGACATGAACTTTTTGTCATGTGCATGACTTTTACATCTTCGAAAGGATACGTCCTCAGGAAGAATATCATATTGTGTATGTGGATGAATTAGATGTCTGACACTCATCACTGAAAATACATCAGCAACTTGACTTTTCCACAAGCTAACCTCAAAGTATCAGTCTTAGTATACAATCAAATTTTGTGCATGGATGCAGTCTTAGATGTCCGACACAGATGAATTCCATTAAAAATCACAAGGCACTGAAAATACATAAAGCGACTTGAACTTTTTGTCAGGTGCATGACTTTTACATCCTCAGGAAGAATATCATATTGTGTATGTGGAAGAATTCTTAGATGTCTCAGCAACCTGACTTTTCCACAAGCTAACCTGAAAGTATCAGTCTCAGTATACAAAACAAATTTGGTGCATGGATGCAGTCTTAGATGTCCGACACACAATGAATTCCATTAAAAATCACAAGGCACTGAAAATACATCAACAACTTGACTTTTCCACAAGCTAACCTCAAAGTATCAGTCTTAGTATACAATCAAATTTTGTGCATGGATGCAGTCTTAGATGTCCAAGACACAATGAATTCCATTAAAAATCAAAAGTCACTGGAAATACATAAAGCGACTTGTTTGTTCTACAAGCTAACCAGAAAGTATCAGTCTCAGTATACAAAACAAATTTGGTGCATGGATGCAGTCTTAGATGTCCGACACAGATGAATTCCATTAAAAATCACAAGGCACTGAAAATACATACACCGACATGAACTTTTTGTCATGTGCATGACTTTTACATCTTCGAAAGGATACGTCCTCGGGAAGAATATCATATTGTGTATGTGGATGAATTAGATGTCTGATACTCATCACTGAAAATACTTTAGCAACTTGACTTTTACACAAGCTAACCAGAAAGTATCAGTTTCAGTATACAAAACAAATTTGGTGCATGGATGCAGTCTTAGATGTCCGACACATAATGAATTCCATTAAAAATCACAAGGCACTGAAAATACATAAAGCGACTTGAACTTTTTGACAGGTGCATGACTTTTACATCCTCGGGAAGAATATCATATTGTATATTTGGAAGAATTCTTAGATGTCTCAGCAACCTGACTTTTCTACAAGCTAACCACAAAGTATCAGTCTCAGTATACAAAACAAATTTGGTGCATGGATGCAGTCTTAGATGTCCGACACACAATGAATTCCATTAAAAATCACAAGGCACTGAAAATACATAAAGCGACTTGAATTTTTTGTCATGTGCATGACTTTAACATCTTTGGAAAGAATCCATCCTCAGGAATATCATATTTATGTCTGACACTCATCACTGAAAATACATCAGCAACTTGACTTTTCCACAAACTAACCTTAAATTATCAGTCTCAGTATACAAAACAAATTTGGTGCATGGATGCAGTCTTAGATGTCCGACACACAATGAATTCCATTAAAAATTCAAAAGGCACTGAAAATACATAAAGCGACTTGAACTTTTTGTCATGTGCATGACTTTTACATCCTCGGGAAGAATATCATATTGTGTATGTGGAAGATTTCTTAGATGTCTCAGCAACCTGACTTTTCCACAAGCTAACCACAAAGTATCAGTCTCAGTATACAAAACAAATTTGGTGCATGGATGCAGTCTTAGATGTCCGCCACATAATGAATTCCATTAAAAATCAAAAGGCACTGAAAATACATAAAGCGACTTGACCTTTCCACAAGCTAACCAGAAAGTATCAGTCTCAGTATACAAAACAAATTTGGTGCATGGATGCAGTCTTAGATGTCAGACACACAATGAATTCCATTAAAAATCAAAAGTCACTGGAAATACATAAAGCGACTTGTTTTTTCTACAAGCTAACCAGAAAGTATCAGTCTCAGTATACAAAACAAATTTGGTGCATGGATGCAGTCTTAGATGTCCGACACAGATGAATTCCATTAAAAATCACAAGGCACTGAAAATACATACACCGACATGAACTTTTTGTCATGTGCATGACTTTTACATCTTCGAAAGGATACGTCCTCGGGAAGAATATCATATTGTGTATGTGGATGAATTAGATGTCTGACACTCATCACTGAAAATACTTCAGCAACTTGACTTTTACACAAGCTAACCAGAAAGTATCAGTCTCAGTATACAAAACAAATTTGGTGCATGGATGCAGTCTTAGATGTCCGATACACAATGAATTCCATTAAAAATCACAAGGCACTGAAAATACATAAAGCGACTTGAACTTTTTGTCTGTGGTTTGGATTGGTTTGTTGTTTAACGCCACACTCAGCAATACTCCATCTATATGATGGCGGTCTGTAAAATAATCAATTCTTGACCAGACAATCAAGTGATTTATATCATGAGCATCGATCAGCGCAATTGGGATCGATGACATGCATCAACTAAGTCAGCGAGTCTGACCAGCCGATCCCGTTAGTCGCCTTTTACGACAAGCATAGTCGCCTTTTAAGGCAAGCATGGGTATTCTACCCCAGAATCTTCACGGGTCTAGATAGGTAGACCTTAGCATAGCAAAGAGGTTGGAAGTTAAAGAAAGGGGTGTTTGGGGGCTCCCAACATGGCCGATGAGAGTTGTGCGAAAGTGAAAAATGACCGGCTAAGACCTCGTTAATTGACAAGAAACTTCCATGGCAAAGATCCGAGAATGATCCAAAAACTTCTTAATTCACTCAACAATGGTGGCTAAAATACAGCCAAAACGGCTTAACAGATAGCTGTCTTTTCGGCAAAAACCAAAAATAGTCGGAACGGAATAAAAATGTATAGGCAGATAGACTTTGGCATTGCAAAGAGGTTGGAAGTATAAATGAATTTGTCAGACATAAATAAAGGCGTGTTTGGGGCTCAGCCTGATAAGAGTTGCACGAAAGCGAAAAGCGACCGGCTGAGACCTTGAGTAGTATAGGTAATGGGGGTTCTGGACCACTTCCACTGGAGCTGGATTCATATACCTATACTGCTACGACAGATGGAATTTTTTATGCCAAAATGATTATGCGATTCAACGATAGTCATGAGATTCAGCTCTAGCTCACCAATACCTGGGGCCAATCATTGCTTTAGATGAGCCTAAATGGTAATAAAAATATTCTTCATTATTTTTATCGATAAAGCGATATTCAACATTTTTATTAAGTTCTTCGTTCATTTTACCAGGAGACCAGACTATATAACTACACTCTTCTTGTTAATTGATAAGAAACAATTGATTACCGTATTTGGTTGGTTTGACATCACTGATATAATAAAAACCTTGTGGTAATTCTCTCCATTTAATAGTTTTCTCCATTATTATATATTTATGTAAGCATTTGTCTAAATGTAATCACACGATAGTAAGCAATTTATTTTTAATCTCCAACCAGTTCTTTGGTTTTGGCACGGAATAATTGACGCGCTTGTTGCCTCCCTTGTTCTATGAACTTTTTTTTCTCGTCTTCGCTAATACCATTGGTCTTACGAGATTTTGATCGAATCTCCTGCTTCATTACGTTGTATTTGGTGAGTTCCGACAGCACTAAACGAAACTCATCCTCGGATATCTTACAATCGGCCATTGCTGTCGAAATATGATCCTCAATGCTGTTCAACTTTGCTTCGGCGAGTATCCGAATACTATCGTGTTTTAATGCTTTCTTTTGTAACCTACGAGAAATGAATTTTATCGCTATTCCTGCCAGTCCCGAGACTCCGGCGGTTATTTCCATGCCGAGCACGATAGGCGCGGCGATTATAGTTGATAGTAAACCGACACCGGCTACACCGAGTCCCATGCCAGCTACTACAAGAGCGGTGTCAACTCCGTCCAGAGCATTCACGGCTCTGCGATACTTTTTATTATGATTTAGCATTATTTAGCTAAATCGGTTTATGGTCAGCTCCGCATAAACAATACTAGTAACTATTCCCATTTACCATTTTCCACCATTTGTTTACAAACATTCTCCTTTCACAAGACACGCCAATATACTCCCCATGGCAACATACGTCATTTCTCCCATGACGTCACTACACGTGGTCTCGTGATGTCACTTCTTTTACTCCCAAAACCGTCAAGTCATTCTAACAACACAACACAACGCGTCCGGCGGTTAGCATTTCACCTCTTACGGTTTCACCTCTATAGCGTTTTCACCTCACCTCATTACTTCGTTTGGGATGCCTCCTAAAAGGAAAGCGGCGCTGACCCACCGACTGGTGAAGGGTCCGAAAGCCAGTAGGACGGGGGTTAGCAGAAATGTGGATAGAAGAGACTTGGATGCGCCAATTGGCTCACGACTGATCAGCGGAGTACCACAGAACACTGCAGGTACGTTGGATAGTGATTTTGTTTTTATCAATTCGAGCAATATTATGCATAATGCAAACTCGGCTAACACAGTGCTTCCTACAAATACGGCAAGGCTTGCTAACAGCACGCTCACAAACGGGGACACGCAGATGCCGACTGGGGATAGGTCTTCAAACAATGAAGGGCACATAAACATTAGTACATTAGCACGCGAAAACGCACATAACACGCATCCGTCCCAACAGCAAACACAAACACCCAATCCTTTCGCAACTATGAATATAAACGATCCAACCATGTTTGGCATACCCGCGACAAATACACCCTGTCTATACAGTTAAACATCAGAGCGGAACACATCGGATCACATGTTTCCCAACAACTACGGGAAAAAATACACAACGGCGAATTCATTGAGCTAAAACAACTAATATCGGCCCAAAATCAGACACCCCAAGAGATGTCGGCATTTACATTGGCGCTCGACGCCACAGGTCAGATTATTTTTAAACCCAAACAACAACAAACGCGTCCATTAGGCATTGGCGCATGGACATCGGCGTTTAACGTCTACATGAGCGTATACATAGAAAAACACCCGGATAAGATACAGGATCTGCTTACCTACAGCGAAACAATCAGGGGAGCTGCTATTAGGTTCGGCGGAGATTCATGGTTGCAATATGACCGTAGTTTCAGACAAAGGATGCAACGTGACCCGTCCCGATCCTGGTGGGCAATAGATGGCCATTTATGGTTACAACATATGCTTCCAAATCAACAAGCAGCACACGCGCGCGTCACAAACACCACCACTACCACCAACCGCAGCAATCTCAACGCGGATAGCGCAAATACCGGTAGCACCCCAAAGTTTTGCTGGGATTTTAACAAATTCGGATGTACAAGGTCTTTCTGCCGATATGCACACAAATGCATCACATGTGACAGCACTGCACACGGCCCACACACATGCTTTCGTCAAAAAGGGGGCGTTAAAACCCCCCGTACTCAAACAAAACCCAACCCAAACAATACCAACTCAAGGCCTAGTGCCAACACCCATTAGTATGCGTGTATTGTCACATTGGCTCAGTATTTACACCCCCTTTTACGCATCAGATGCTATGTTTTTATCGGAAGGTTTTTCTCGAGGTTTTCCACTACAGTACACGGGTCCACCGGGTCCTAGAATGGCATACAATTTAAAATCCGCACAACAACATCCTAACATGGTGGCAACAATGCTACAAAAAGAAGTTGATCTAGGTAGAATTGCAGGTCCATTTACAGCACCACCATTTCAAGATATGATAGTTTCTCCAATCGGTCTCGTTCCGAAGAAGTCAAATCACAATAATCAACAAGTTCAGCAAACGTTCAGACTTATTCACCATCTGTCATACCCTGAGGGAGAGTCTGTAAACGACTACATATCACACGAGGTGTCAACAGTCAAGTACACTAGCTTTGACCAGGTGCTATCCGCTATACAAGGATTAGGCAAGGGTGCATACATGGCAAAATTTGATATAAAGTCTGCATTTCGCCTCATACCTATACGACCAGATGACTTTAAATTTCTGGGCATACAATTCAAACATAATTTCTACTTTGACAAATGTCTTCCATTTGGCTGTTCCATATCATGTGCAACATTTGAAAAGTTTAGCACATTTTTGCAGTGGGTACTCAGGAAATACACCAAAAATGATAACATACAACATTATTTGGATGATTTTGCATTGGCAGCACTAGCCTCTAATAAGTGTCAACAAACTCTCCAGTCCTCTCTGGAGTTATTACAAAACATGGGCGTTCCCGTCGCAAAGGACAAAACGGTTCTACCTACAACAAACATGACGTTCCTGGGTATCACAATAGACACAGTCAAAGCGCAAATTAGCATACCGAGGGATAAGGTAGTGCCGCTTACGCAGGAAATAGATACTCTTTTATCACCTTTTAAGAAGAAAACAACATTACACTACTTGCAGTCCTTGTTTGGGAAACTTAATTTTGTATGTAGGGCAATTCCGATTGGTCGCGCCTTTTTAAGACGCCTCATTGACGCACAGCGCGGAGGGTCAAAACCTCACCACAGAATAAGGATAACACAAGGCATACGCGAGGACCTCAATTTATGGCGGCAATTTCTTCAAAACCACAATGGCACTACTGAATTTATAGATTCAGAGTGGATCAATTCATCGGATACACATTTGTTTACCGACGCGTCAGGTAACCATGGTTTCGGAGCCTTTTTCATGGGCAGATGGGCCAATGGCAGATGGCCTAACGAGTGGGTGCAGAATGGATGGACTAAAGACATCACTATGCTAGAGCTTTTTCCAATTGTATTGGCAGTAAGACTGTGGGGCAGACATCTACGAAATAAGCGAGTGTTGTTTGTTTGTGACAACCAAGCAGTGGTAGCAATTATCAATAAACAAACAGCAAAACCACCACGAGTTATGTCGTTGCTTAGGCGCCTGATACTCCTCTGTTTACAACATGATATCTTGTTCAAAGCATCGTATATTCCAACGCATGCAAACGTTATAGCTGATGCACTTTCGAGATTTCAGTGGTCCAGGTTCAAAGAAGCAGCACCGCAGGCAGACGAGATACCAGCACACATACCACAGGACATATGGCAGATCTGACGACAGAGGTGCAACGTCTAGTGCAGTCTTCTCTAGCACTCAACACATGGAACCTGTATGAGTCTGCACTAAAGTCATTTAATGTTTTCCGCATCTCTTTCAGCCTGCCACACATTTGGCCCGCCCCGGTTGATCACCTTATGCATTTTATCGCTCATCTCTCCTTAACAGGAAAATCTCCTCGCACGGCAAAGTCGTATATATCAGCATTAACAACATGGCAAAAGTTACATGGTATGCATGACCTAACATCCCATTTTCTTATTCAGAAAGCCTTGATTGGATTTGTCAGACAGAAACAGAAGGCTGACACTCGACTCCCAATTACAGTTGACTTATTGTCTGTTATTGTCACAGCATTACCGGTAGTTTGTGCTTCAGTTTACGAAACGTCTCTTTTCACAGCTGCATACCTGCTTGCATTTTTTGGATTCTTTAGAATCAGCGAGCTGGTGGCAGGGTCAGCCAAGGATTTCTCGCATAAGGCGTGTCTTTTGTCTGATATTCATGTGGCAGCAGATATAAGTCACATAACGATATGTTTACGCTCATCCAAAACGGATCAGGGCGGCAGAGGTGTGCAAATACAAATAACAGCTATCCTTCACTCTAGACTGTGTCCTGTCAGAGCAATGCAACAGTTTCTATCCATCAGACCACCAGTGCACGGTCATGTGTTCGTCCATTTTGATGGACGTCCTTTAAATAGATTCCAATTTCAGTCAATGTTAAGAAAGGCCCTGTCATTTTCTTTACCACACCTCAATCTTCATTTGTTTTCGTCACACTCTTTTCGCATTGGAGCGGCTACCACAGCAGCAATTAATGGGGTTAGTTCCAAGCAGATTCAGAAATATGGGCGTTGGAAATCAAACTGTTACAGCAAATATATCCGCATTACTCAACTCACCACTTAACAGTATACCTAGCAGAAACAAACACAGACTCACCAGCCGTTCCTGCCTGTTGCGGTTCCACGGGGGTAACGGGATAATACATACTTTTTCACTAACTCTAATAATATACAGAATAAAAAAAATAAATAAATAAATAAATAAAATAAAATAAAAAATAAATAAATAAATAAAATAAAATAAAATAAAATAAAATAAAATAAAATAAAATAAAATAAAATAAAATGAAACAAACAAACAAACAAACAAACAAACAAACAAACAAATAAATAAATACCACCAATAAATTAATAGGTAAAGATAAAGCAGATGTTATTATAACAAAGATGCTGCTAGTGTGTTTTAAGTTTCAGATGTATGGTGTATCGGGTCCAGTAATATGGTCCGATTCCACGACCATCTGGCCACTACATCGGACTCCCTACTGACGGGTACCCGCTGGCATGCAAAGGGCGGAATGAAGTGGGGGGAATTCCGCAAGGCAGTGGATACACTTGTTGCCCGCCATCCCCAGCCGAAGCTTCTGGTTATCCACCTTGGATCAAATGATCTGTGTACAAAGGGGACAAAGGAACTTTATGAAAACATGTATCTGGACATAACATACGCTCAACTTAAACTCCCGAATACCAAATTGGTATGGTCTGACATGTTGCCTCGACAAACCTGGCGAGGAGCCAGCAATGTTAAAAGGATTGAACTGAAAAGAAAATTGATTAATAGGCGGATTGCGGGAGTGATCAGGGAAGAGGGGGGTCTAAGGTGTACCCACCCTCAGATCAAACATGATGCTCCATTTTATACTCCTCGGGGAGTTCATTTAAACCGGTCGGGCATGGCCCATTTTAAATCAAATGTACGCAGGACATTGTTTAGTGATGAGTAAAGGTACTGTTCGGGTAAGTATGTATAACTTCACTTTGGGGGGAGGCGCATAATTTTCTTTTCCTTCCCAGTCTCTTATCCACTCCCCATCTCCCTTCCACATCATAATTTAATGCAAATATAATATAATGTGTGGATGTCAGCGGTGTGCATAGTGTATTTATACATTTTGCACCCCGCTGTTTGGCATGGTGCAGTCGGGGGATTTGGTTTAACACCATGCTGGTGTGTGTATGATACTCTGGCTGCCTGCTAATTACAGTGGGAGCCCAAATTCTTCTGCCCGCTGTTTCCGCGGGGGGAGTGATAGTATCTTTGCTGTGGGTCCTGTCTGCCAAGCACGGTGGAGGGACAACTTGACCCGCGATAGGGGCTGTATGCGATTTCTAGTCCGCGGTAGGACCTTGCTTATCCCCCCGACTGCCTCATCCACACTCTGCCCATTATATCCCACAAAACATCATTGTTTGTTAATCTTTTCATCGGAGGTAGTCTGAACATAATATGATTTAGCATTATTTAGCTAAATCGGTTTATGGTCAGCTCCGCATAAACAATACTAGTAACTATTCCCATTTACCATTTTCCACCATTTGTTTACAAACATTCTCCTTTCACAAGACACGCCAATATACTCCCCATGGCAACATACGTCATTTCTCCCATGACATCACTACACAAACTAACCTTAAATTATCAGTCTCAGTATACAAAACAAATTTGGTGCATGGATGCAGTCTTAGATGTCCGACACACAATGAATTCCATTAAAAATTCAAAAGGCACTGAAAATACATAAAGCGACTTGAACTTTTTGTCATGTGCATGACTTTTACATCCTCGGGAAGAATATCATATTGTGTATGTGGAAGATTTCTTAGATGTCTCAGCAACCTGACCTTTCCACAAGCTAACCAGAAAGTATCAGTCTCAGTATACAAAACAAATTTGGTGCATGGATGCAGTCTTAGATGTCCGCCACATAATGAATTCCATTAAAAATCACAAGGCACTGAAAATACATACACCGACATGAACTTTTTGTCATGTGCATGACTTTTACATCTTCGAAAGGATACGTCCTCAGGAAGAATATCATATTGTGTATGTGGATGAATTAGATGTCTGACACTCATCACTGAAAATACATCAGCAACTTGACTTTTCCACAAGCTAACCTCAAAGTATCAGTCTTAGTATACAATCAAATTTTGTGCATGGATGCAGTCTTAGATGTCCGACACAGATGAATTCCATTAAAAATCACAAGGCACTGAAAATACATAAAGCGACTTGAACTTTTTGTCAGGTGCATGACTTTTACATCCTCAGGAAGAATATCATATTGTGTATGTGGAAGAATTCTTAGATGTCTCAGCAACCTGACTTTTCCACAAGCTAACCTGAAAGTATCAGTCTCAGTATACAAAACAAATTTGGTGCATGGATGCAGTCTTAGATGTCCGACACACAATGAATTCCATTAAAAATCACAAGGCACTGAAAATACATCAACAACTTGACTTTTCCACAAGCTAACCTCAAAGTATCAGTCTTAGTATACAATCAAATTTTGTGCATGGATGCAGTCTTAGATGTCCAAGACACAATGAATTCCATTAAAAATCAAAAGTCACTGGAAATACATAAAGCGACTTGTTTGTTCTACAAGCTAACCAGAAAGTATCAGTCTCAGTATACAAAACAAATTTGGTGCATGGATGCAGTCTTAGATGTCCGACACAGATGAATTCCATTAAAAATCACAAGGCACTGAAAATACATACACCGACATGAACTTTTTGTCATGTGCATGACTTTTACATCTTCGAAAGGATACGTCCTCGGGAAGAATATCATATTGTGTATGTGGATGAATTAGATGTCTGATACTCATCACTGAAAATACTTTAGCAACTTGACTTTTACACAAGCTAACCAGAAAGTATCAGTTTCAGTATACAAAACAAATTTGGTGCATGGATGCAGTCTTAGATGTCCGACACATAATGAATTCCATTAAAAATCACAAGGCACTGAAAATACATAAAGCGACTTGAACTTTTTGACAGGTGCATGACTTTTACATCCTCGGGAAGAATATCATATTGTATATTTGGAAGAATTCTTAGATGTCTCAGCAACCTGACTTTTCTACAAGCTAACCACAAAGTATCAGTCTCAGTATACAAAACAAATTTGGTGCATGGATGCAGTCTTAGATGTCCGACACACAATGAATTCCATTAAAAATCACAAGGCACTGAAAATACATAAAGCGACTTGAATTTTTTGTCATGTGCATGACTTTAACATCTTTGGAAAGAATCCATCCTCAGGAATATCATATTTATGTCTGACACTCATCACTGAAAATACATCAGCAACTTGACTTTTCCACAAACTAACCTTAAATTATCAGTCTCAGTATACAAAACAAATTTGGTGCATGGATGCAGTCTTAGATGTCCGACACACAATGAATTCCATTAAAAATTCAAAAGGCACTGAAAATACATAAAGCGACTTGAACTTTTTGTCATGTGCATGACTTTTACATCCTCGGGAAGAATATCATATTGTGTATGTGGAAGATTTCTTAGATGTCTCAGCAACCTGACTTTTCCACAAGCTAACCACAAAGTATCAGTCTCAGTATACAAAACAAATTTGGTGCATGGATGCAGTCTTAGATGTCCGACACATAATGAATTCCATTAAAAATCAAAAGGCACTGAAAATACATAAAGCGACTTGACCTTTCCACAAGCTAACCAGAAAGTATCAGTCTCAGTATACAAAACAAATTTGGTGCATGGATGCAGTCTTAGATGTCAGACACACAATGAATTCCATTAAAAATCAAAAGTCACTGGAAATACATAAAGCGACTTGTTTTTTCTACAAGCTAACCAGAAAGTATCAGTCTCAGTATACAAAACAAATTTGGTGCATGGATGCAGTCTTAGATGTCCGACACAGATGAATTCCATTAAAAATCACAAGGCACTGAAAATACATACACCGACATGAACTTTTTGTCATGTGCATGACTTTTACATCTTCGAAAGGATACGTCCTCGGGAAGAATATCATATTGTGTATGTGGATGAATTAGATGTCTGACACTCATCACTGAAAATACTTCAGCAACTTGACTTTTACACAAGCTAACCAGAAAGTATCAGTCTCAGTATACAAAACAAATTTGGTGCATGGATGCAGTCTTAGATGTCCGATACACAATGAATTCCATTAAAAATCACAAGGCACTGAAAATACATAAAGCGACTTGAACTTTTTGTCTGTGGTTTGGATTGGTTTGTTGTTTAACGCCACACTCAGCAATACTCCATCTATATGATGGCGGTCTGTAAAATAATCAATTCTTGACCAGACAATCAAGTGATTTATATCATGAGCATCGATCAGCGCAATTGGGATCGATGACATGCATCAACTAAGTCAGCGAGTCTGACCAGCCGATCCCGTTAGTCGCCTTTTACGACAAGCATAGTCGCCTTTTAAGGCAAGCATGGGTATTCTACCCCAGAATCTTCACGGGTCTAGATAGGTAGACCTTAGCATAGCAAAGAGGTTGGAAGTTAAAGAAAGGGGTGTTTGGGGGCTCCCAACATGGCCGATGAGAGTTGTGCGAAAGTGAAAAATGACCGGCTAAGACCTCGTTAATTGACAAGAAACTTCCATGGCAAAGATCCGAGAATGATCCAAAAACTTCTTAATTCACTCAACAATGGTGGCTAAAATACAGCCAAAACGGCTTAACAGATAGCTGTCTTTTCGGCAAAAACCAAAAATAGTCGGAACGGAATAAAAATGTATAGGCAGATAGACTTTGGCATTGCAAAGAGGTTGGAAGTATAAATGAATTTGTCAGACATAAATAAAGGCGTGTTTGGGGCTCAGCCTGATAAGAGTTGCACGAAAGCGAAAAGCGACCGGCTGAGACCTTGAGTAGTATAGGTAATGGGGGTTCTGGACCACTTCCACTGGAGCTGGATTCATATACCTATACTGCTACGACAGATGGAATTTTTTATGCCAAAATGATTATGCGATTCAACGATAGTCATGAGATTCAGCTCTAGCTCACCAATACCTGGGGCCAATCATTGCTTTAGATGAGCCTAAATGGTAATAAAAATATTCTTCATTATTTTTATCGATAAAGCGATATTCAACATTTTTATTAAGTTCTTCGTTCATTTTACCAGGAGACCAGACTATATAACTACACTCTTCTTGTTAATTGATAAGAAACAATTGATTACCGTATTTGGTTGGTTTGACATCACTGATATAATAAAAACCTTGTGGTAATTCTCTCCATTTAATAGTTTTCTCCATTATTATATATTTATGTAAGCATTTGTCTAAATGTAATCACACGATAGTAAGCAATTTATTTTTAATCTCCAACCAGTTCTTTGGTTTTGGCACGGAATAATTGACGCGCTTGTTGCCTCCCTTGTTCTATGAACTTTTTTTTCTCGTCTTCGCTAATACCATTGGTCTTACGAGATTTTGATCGAATCTCCTGCTTCATTACGTTGTATTTGGTGAGTTCCGACAGCACTAAACGAAACTCATCCTCGGATATCTTACAATCGGCCATTGCTGTCGAAATATGATCCTCAATGCTGTTCAACTTTGCTTCGGCGAGTATCCGAATACTATCGTGTTTTAATGCTTTCTTTTGTAACCTACGAGAAATGAATTTTATCGCTATTCCTGCCAGTCCCGAGACTCCGGCGGTTATTTCCATGCCGAGCACGATAGGCGCGGCGATTATAGTTGATAGTAAACCGACACCGGCTACACCGAGTCCCATGCCAGCTACTACAAGAGCGGTGTCAACTCCGTCCAGAGCATTCACGGCTCTGCGATACTTTTTATTATGATTTAGCATTATTTAGCTAAATCGGTTTATGGTCAGCTCCGCATAAACAATACTAGTAACTATTCCCATTTACCATTTTCCACCATTTGTTTACAAACATTCTCCTTTCACAAGACACGCCAATATACTCCCCATGGCAACATACGTCATTTCTCCCATGACGTCACTACACGTGGTCTCGTGATGTCACTTCTTTTACTCCCAAAACCGTCAAGTCATTCTAACAACACAACACAACGCGTCCGGCGGTTAGCATTTCACCTCTTACGGTTTCACCTCTATAGCGTTTTCACCTCACCTCATTACTTCGTTTGGGATGCCTCCTAAAAGGAAAGCGGCGCTGACCCACCGACTGGTGAAGGGTCCGAAAGCCAGTAGGACGGGGGTTAGCAGAAATGTGGATAGAAGAGACTTGGATGCGCCAATTGGCTCACGACTGATCAGCGGAGTACCACAGAACACTGCAGGTACGTTGGATAGTGATTTTGTTTTTATCAATTCGAGCAATATTATGCATAATGCAAACTCGGCTAACACAGTGCTTCCTACAAATACGGCAAGGCTTGCTAACAGCACGCTCACAAACGGGGACACGCAGATGCCGACTGGGGATAGGTCTTCAAACAATGAAGGGCACATAAACATTAGTACATTAGCACGCGAAAACGCACATAACACGCATCCGTCCCAACAGCAAACACAAACACCCAATCCTTTCGCAACTATGAATATAAACGATCCAACCATGTTTGGCATACCCGCGACAAATACACCCTGTCTATACAGTTAAACATCAGAGCGGAACACATCGGATCACATGTTTCCCAACAACTACGGGAAAAAATACACAACGGCGAATTCATTGAGCTAAAACAACTAATATCGGCCCAAAATCAGACACCCCAAGAGATGTCGGCATTTACATTGGCGCTCGACGCCACAGGTCAGATTATTTTTAAACCCAAACAACAACAAACGCGTCCATTAGGCATTGGCGCATGGACATCGGCGTTTAACGTCTACATGAGCGTATACATAGAAAAACACCCGGATAAGATACAGGATCTGCTTACCTACAGCGAAACAATCAGGGGAGCTGCTATTAGGTTCGGCGGAGATTCATGGTTGCAATATGACCGTAGTTTCAGACAAAGGATGCAACGTGACCCGTCTCGATCCTGGTGGGCAATAGATGGCCATTTATGGTTACAACATATGCTTCCAAATCAACAAGCAGCACACGCGCGCGTCACAAACACCACCACTACCACCAACCGCAGCAATCTCAACGCGGATAGCGCAAATACCGGTAGCACCCCAAAGTTTTGCTGGGATTTTAACAAATTCGGATGTACAAGGTCTTTCTGCCGATATGCACACAAATGCATCACATGTGACAGCACTGCACACGGCGCACACACATGCTTTCGTCAAAAAGGGGGCGTTAAAACCCCCCGTACTCAAACAAAACCCAACCCAAACAATACCAACTCAAGGCCTAGTGCCAACACCCATTAGTATGCGTGTATTGTCACATTGGCTCAGTATTTACACCCCCTTTTACGCATCAGATGCTATGTTTTTATCGGAAGGTTTTTCTCGAGGTTTTCCACTACAGTACACGGGTCCACCGGGTCCTAGAATGGCATACAATTTAAAATCCGCACAACAACATCCTAACATGGTGGCAACAATGCTACAAAAAGAAGTTGATCTAGGTAGAATTGCAGGTCCATTTACAGCACCACCATTTCAAGATATGATAGTTTCTCCAATCGGTCTCGTTCCGAAGAAGTCAAATCACAATAATCAACAAGTTCAGCAAACGTTCAGACTTATTCACCATCTGTCATACCCTGAGGGAGAGTCTGTAAACGACTACATATCACACGAGGTGTCAACAGTCAAGTACACTAGCTTTGACCAGGTGCTATCCGCGATACAAGGATTAGGCAAGGGTGCATACATGGCAAAATTTGATATAAAGTCTGCATTTCGCCTCATACCTATACGACCAGATGACTTTAAATTTCTGGGCATACAATTCAAACCTAATTTCTACTTTGACAAATGTCTTCCATTTGGCTGTTCCATATCATGTGCAACATTTGAAAAGTTTAGCACATTTTTGCAGTGGGTACTCAGGAAATACACCAAAAATGATAACATACAACATTATTTGGATGATTTTGCATTGGCAGCACTAGCCTCTAATAAGTGTCAACAAACTCTCCAGTCCTCTCTGGAGTTATTACAAAACATGGGCGTTCCCGTCGCAAAGGACAAAACGGTTCTACCTACAACAAACATGACGTTCCTGGGTATCACAATAGACACAGTCAAAGCGCAAATTAGCATACCGAGGGATAAGGTAGTGCCGCTTACGCAGGAAATAGATACTCTTTTATCACCTTTTAAGAAGAAAACAACATTACACTACTTGCAGTCCTTGTTTGGGAAACTTAATTTTGTATGTAGGGCAATTCCGATTGGTCGCGCCTTTTTAAGACGCCTCATTGACGCACAGCGCGGAGGGTCAAAACCTCACCACAGAATAAGGATAACACAAGGCATACGCGAGGACCTCAATTTATGGCGGCAATTTCTTCAAAACCACAATGGCACTACTGAATTTATAGATTCAGAGTGGATCAATTCATCGGATACACATTTGTTTACCGACGCGTCAGGTAACCATGGTTTCGGAGCCTTTTTCATGGGCAGATGGGCCAATGGCAGATGGCCTAACGAGTGGGTGCAGAATGGATGGACTAAAGACATCACTATGCTAGAGCTTTTTCCAATTGTATTGGCAGTAAGACTGTGGGGCAGACATCTACGAAATAAGCGAGTGTTGTTTGTTTGTGACAACCAAGCAGTGGTAGCAATTATCAATAAACAAACAGCAAAACCACCACGAGTTATGTCGTTGCTTAGGCGCCTGATACTCCTCTGTTTACAACATGATATCTTGTTCAAAGCATCGTATATTCCAACGCATGCAAACGTTATAGCTGATGCACTTTCGAGATTTCAGTGGTCCAGGTTCAAAGAAGCAGCACCGCAGGCAGACGAGATACCAGCACACATACCACAGGACATATGGCAGATCTGACGACAGAGGTGCAACGTCTAGTGCAGTCTTCTCTAGCACTCAACACATGGAACCTGTATGAGTCTGCACTAAAGTCATTTAATGTTTTCCGCATCTCTTTCAGCCTGCCACACATTTGGCCCGCCCCGGTTGATCACCTTATGCATTTTATCGCTCATCTCTCCTTAACAGGAAAATCTCCTCGCACGGCAAAGTCGTATATATCAGCATTAACAACATGGCAAAAGTTACATGGTATGCATGACCTAACATCCCATTTTCTTATTCAGAAAGCCTTGATTGGATTTGTCAGACAGAAACAGAAGGCTGACACTCGACTCCCAATTACAGTTGACTTATTGTCTGTTATTGTCACAGCATTACCGGTAGTTTGTGCTTCAGTTTACGAAACGTCTCTTTTCACAGCTGCATACCTGCTTGCATTTTTTGGATTCTTTAGAATCAGCGAGCTGGTGGCAGGGTCAGCCAAGGATTTCTCGCATAAGGCGTGTCTTTTGTCTGATATTCATGTGGCAGCAGATATAAGTCACATAACGATATGTTTACGCTCATCCAAAACGGATCAGGGCGGCAGAGGTGTGCAAATACAAATAACAGCTATCCTTCACTCTAGACTGTGTCCTGTCAGAGCAATGCAACAGTTTCTATCCATCAGACCACCAGTGCACGGTCATGTGTTCGTCCATTTTGATGGACGTCCTTTAAATAGATTCCAATTTCAGTCAATGTTAAGAAAGGCCCTGTCATTTTCTTTACCACACCTCAATCTTCATTTGTTTTCGTCACACTCTTTTCGCATTGGAGCGGCTACCACAGCAGCAATTAATGGGGTTAGTTCCAAGCAGATTCAGAAATATGGGCGTTGGAAATCAAACTGTTACAGCAAATATATCCGCATTACTCAACTCACCACTTAACAGTATACCTAGCAGAAACAAACACAGACTCACCAGCCGTTCCTGCCTGTTGCGGTTCCACGGGGGTAACGGGATAATACATACTTTTTCAATAACTCTAATAATATACAGAATAAAAAAAATAAATAAATAAATAAATAAAATAAAATAAAAAATAAATAAATAAAATAAAATAAAATAAAATAAAATAAAATAAAATAAAATAAAACAAACAAACAAACAAACAAACAAACAAACAAATAAATAAATACCACCAATAAATTAATAGGTAAAGATAAAGCAGATGTTATTATAACAAAGATGCTGCTAGTGTGTTTTAAGTTTCAGATGTATGGTGTATCGGGTCCAGTTATATGGTCCGATTCCACGACCATCTGGCCACTACATCGGACTCCCTACTGACGGGTACCCGCTGGCATGCAAAGGGCGGAATGAAGTGGGGGGAATTCTGCAAGGCAGTGGATACACTTGTTGCCCGCCATCCCCAGCCGAAGCTTCTGTTTATCCACCTTGGATCAAATGATCTGTGTACAAAGGGGACAAAGGAACTTTATGAAAACATGTATCTGGACATAACATACGCTCAACTTAAACTCCCGAATACCAAATTGGTATGGTCTGACATGTTGCCTCGACAAACCTGGCGAGGAGCCAGCAATGTTAAAAGGATTGAACTGAAAAGAAAATTGATTAATAGGCGGATTGCGGGAGTGATCAGGGAAGAGGGGGGTCTAAGGTGTACCCACCCTCAGATCAAACATGATGCTCCGTTTTATACTCCTCGGGGAGTTCATTTAAACCGGTCGGGCATGGCCCATTTTAAATCAAATGTACGCAGGACATTGTTTAGTGATGAGTAAAGGTACTGTTCGGGTAAGTATGTATAACTTCACTTTGGGGGGAGGCGCATAATTTTCTTTTCCTTCCCAGTCTCTTATCCACTCCCCATCTCCCTTCCACATCATAATTTAATGCAAATATAATATAATGTGTGGATGTCAGCGGTGTGCATAGTGTATTTATACATTTTGCACCCCGCTGTTTGGCATGGTGCAGTCGGGGGATTTGGTTTAACACCATGCTGGTGTGTGTATGATACTCTGGCTGCCTGCTAATTACAGCGGGAGCCCAAATTCTTCTGCCCGCTGTTTCCGCGGGGGGAGTGATAGTATCTTTGCTGTGGGTCCTGTCTGCCAAGCACGGTGGAGGGACAACTTGACCCGCGATAGGGGCTGTATGCGATTTCTAGTCCGCGGTAGGACCTTGCTTATCCCCCCGACTGCCTCATCCACACTCTGCCCATTATATCCCACAAAACGTCATTGTTTGTTAATCTTTTCATCGGAGGTAGTCTGAACATAATATGATTTAGCATTATTTAGCTAAATCGGTTTATGGTCAGCTCCGCATAAACAATACTAGTAACTATTCCCATTTACCATTTTCCACCATTTGTTTACAAACATTCTCCTTTCACAAGACACGCCAATATACTCCCCATGGCAACATACGTCATTTCTCCCATGACGTCACTACACAAACTAACCTTAAATTATCAGTCTCAGTATACAAAACAAATTTGGTGCATGGATGCAGTCTTAGATGTCCGACACACAATGAATTCCATTAAAAATTCAAAAGGCACTGAAAATACATAAAGCGACTTGAACTTTTTGTCATGTGCATGACTTTTACATCCTCGGGAAGAATATCATATTGTGTATGTGGAAGATTTCTTAGATGTCTCAGCAACCTGACCTTTCCACAAGCTAACCACAAAGTATCAGTCTCAGTATACAAAACAAATTTGGTGCATGGATGCAGTCTTAGATGTCCGCCACATAATGAATTCCATTAAAAATCACAAGGCACTGAAAATACATACACCGACATGAACTTTTTGTCATGTGCATGACTTTTACATCTTCGAAAGGATACGTCCTCAGGAAGAATATCATATTGTGTATGTGGATGAATTAGATGTCTGACACTCATCACTGAAAATACATCAGCAACTTGACTTTTCCACAAGCTAACCTCAAAGTATCAGTCTTAGTATACAATCAAATTTTGTGCATGGATGCAGTCTTAGATGTCCGACACAGATGAATTCCATTAAAAATCACAAGGCACTGAAAATACATAAAGCGACTTGAACTTTTTGTCAGGTGCATGACTTTTACATCCTCAGGAAGAATATCATATTGTGTATGTGGAAGAATTCTTAGATGTCTCAGCAACCTGACTTTTCCACAAGCTAACCTGAAAGTATCAGTCTCAGTATACAAAACAAATTTGGTGCATGGATGCAGTCTTAGATGTCCGACACACAATGAATTCCATTAAAAATCACAAGGCACTGAAAATACATCAACAACTTGACTTTTCCACAAGCTAACCTCAAAGTATCAGTCTTAGTATACAATCAAATTTTGTGCATGGATGCAGTCTTAGATGTCCAAGACACAATGAATTCCATTAAAAATCAAAAGTCACTGGAAATACATAAAGCGACTTGTTTGTTCTACAAGCTAACCAGAAAGTATCAGTCTCAGTATACAAAACAAATTTGGTGCATGGATGCAGTCTTAGATGTCCGACACAGATGAATTCCATTAAAAATCACAAGGCACTGAAAATACATACACCGACATGAACTTTTTGTCATGTGCATGACTTTTACATCTTCGAAAGGATACGTCCTCGGGAAGAATATCATATTGTGTATGTGGATGAATTAGATGTCTGATACTCATCACTGAAAATACTTTAGCAACTTGACTTTTACACAAGCTAACCAGAAAGTATCAGTTTCAGTATACAAAACAAATTTGGTGCATGGATGCAGTCTTAGATGTCCGACACATAATGAATTCCATTAAAAATCACAAGGCACTGAAAATACATAAAGCGACTTGAACTTTTTGACAGGTGCATGACTTTTACATCCTCGGGAAGAATATCATATTGTATATTTGGAAGAATTCTTAGATGTCTCAGCAACCTGACTTTTCTACAAGCTAACCACAAAGTATCAGTCTCAGTATACAAAACAAATTTGGTGCATGGATGCAGTCTTAGATGTCCGACACACAATGAATTCCATTAAAAATCACAAGGCACTGAAAATACATAAAGCGACTTGAATTTTTTGTCATGTGCATGACTTTAACATCTTTGGAAAGAATCCATCCTCAGGAATATCATATTTATGTCTGACACTCATCACTGAAAATACATCAGCAACTTGACTTTTCCACAAACTAACCTTAAATTATCAGTCTCAGTATACAAAACAAATTTGGTGCATGGATGCAGTCTTAGATGTCCGACACATAATGAATTCCATTAAAAATTCAAAAGGCACTGAAAATACATAAAGCGACTTGAACTTTTTGTCATGTGCATGACTTTTACATCCTCGGGAAGAATATCATATTGTGTATGTGGAAGATTTCTTAGATGTCTCAGCAACCTGACTTTTCCACAAGCTAACCACAAAGTATCAGTCTCAGTATACAAAACAAATTTGGTGCATGGATGCAGTCTTAGATGTCCGCCACATAATGAATTCCATTAAAAATCAAAAGGCACTGAAAATACATAAAGCGACTTGACCTTTCCACAAGCTAACCAGAAAGTATCAGTCTCAGTATACAAAACAAATTTGGTGCATGGATGCAGTCTTAGATGTCAGACACACAATGAATTCCATTAAAAATCAAAAGTCACTGGAAATACATAAAGCGACTTGTTTTTTCTACAAGCTAACCAGAAAGTATCAGTCTCAGTATACAAAACAAATTTGGTGCATGGATGCAGTCTTAGATGTCCGACACAGATGAATTCCATTAAAAATCACAAGGCACTGAAAATACATACACCGACATGAACTTTTTGTCATGTGCATGACTTTTACATCTTCGAAAGGATACGTCCTCGGGAAGAATATCATATTGTGTATGTGGATGAATTAGATGTCTGACACTCATCACTGAAAATACTTCAGCAACTTGACTTTTACACAAGCTAACCAGAAAGTATCAGTCTCAGTATACAAAACAAATTTGGTGCATGGATGCAGTCTTAGATGTCCGATACACAATGAATTCCATTAAAAATCACAAGGCACTGAAAATACATAAAGCGACTTGAACTTTTTGTCTGTGGTTTGGATTGGTTTGTTGTTTAACGCCACACTCAGCAATACTCCATCTATATGATGGCGGTCTGTAAAATAATCAATTCTTGACCAGACAATCAAGTGATTTATATCATGAGCATCGATCAGCGCAATTGGGATCGATGACATGCATCAACTAAGTCAGCGAGTCTGACCAGCCGATCCCGTTAGTCGCCTTTTACGACAAGCATAGTCGCCTTTTAAAGCTCTCAATGCTACTGTCGAACCAGTTCGACAGAGTTTGTCACTACCAGTGTTGCTACTGTCGAACCAGTTCGACAGGCGAATAGCATTAGGACACCCACAAACAAAACTCGCCATATCTATTTACCAAGAAGGCTTTGCGTTACATTTAAATTACGTATGGCATGCATAAATGCTCAGCTTGCTCAATATCAAAACTTTCAGTAGTGTATTTACCTCAAAAAGAAAATATCGCGAGTTTAAAAAGTTTCAGCCAAACTTCGCGGCACACAACTACCACAAACGGCATTGTTGACTTTTGGCACTTCACGCTGATCGGCATGCAGTCCGATATTTTCTTTATAATGTTATGACTTTTCACAATCGATCATAATTTATTGTTTGCCGACGAAAGGAACACACTCAAGTTCCTTAATTTCTAAAAATTAGCAATTTTCGAAGTAATTAATTATAAACAAAAACAATCTGAATCGTAACATCATCGATTGGATGAAACTTGTGCGATCATGGCAACGGCGGTAAACAAACAACTCCACATGCATAATGATCCCGTAAGACTATTATAATAATTTTGTTACATCTAACTTCATTTTCTAGAATTATTGACACGAATGTATAAATCTGTGTAAAAACATATCATTTTTATAGAGTTTTCAAATGATTTCGTTTGATAAACTTTCGGACACATCAACAAGCCGACAAACGTCGGTGATACGTTTGGGCGTGGCCTAACTCGCGATTTGTGTAGTTGAATAAAGTCAACAAACACTGCAAATAATGACAAATATTGGATGATACGCAAAATCTGAACTGTTATACATTCTAGGTAAATCATGCAATAGCAATATAATGCAGTTTACGGAAAATAATCGAAATACTTGCAATTTAACCTATCATTTCTGAAACCGGAAGCACGTACCGCATGACACATCGAAGCAAAATATGCAAAAGTTGGTAAGCGATCATAAAACAAATTCCGAAATAGATTCAAATTCAAAAGAAAATACATAGTTTACTTTTTTTCGACATTTGTTTACTATTTATTGATCTGGATAGCAGTCTTCACTCCTATTTGTTTCATATTTATACGTGATTGCCGCCGATGCGTAACACCAAATTTGTAAGTCTAAATCCGAAACCGTAAAGGATTCCGCGTTCGATGATTTTAAAATTATTTTCTGAAAACGACGACAGCGGAGAGCGATTTAACATATTAATATGCCATAATAATAACAACAGAAGATTGTTATTGGTCTGTCATTGCAAGAAGGACAATTTAGAATATTAAGGATTGTTTTTAGAACGTTTACTCCCCCTCCCCAATCTTCAGAACGGATGGAAGTAGGTACTCACGTCGACTGGATAAATGTAGGGCCTATGTGATTTTGTACCCAAAACAAAATTGTACCCAAAGCACTTGATGATTTTGTACCCAAAAAACTAAACTAAATCTTGTTGATCATATTTATTTTTTCATGTTTATTGCAAACAATGAGCTGAACATTATGGTAAAACATTTCATCAATAATATGACTAACCTAAATGTACGTGGTCCTTGAGTGTAGTCAGTCCACATTGGCACAACTCAAATTGACTGATTGTGATAGGAAAGTAATAAATTCTTGTGAAGAGAAGAGGCCAGTAAATTGGTAAACCGTAAGGTAATTGTAGATCTAGCGAATTGACAGAAAAGTGATAATAAATTAACTTTTTTCATATAAAAAGCAATGTGTAAGTTTGAAACTACAAAACTGTAATACAAAAATATTCTGGGCACAAAAGCACATACCTGTTTGGGTACAAGCTCTCAAGACATTTTACGTACAAAAAAGCACATTTCAAATGGATTTCATAGAACAATGAGATAAAAAAAAAGATATCTAATCAGTGGAATTCCATTTCACATTTTAAACAAGTATTTGTTTACGTAACCAAGCTCAGGTAGACGGCTCATGTTGTCCTAAAAGTAGAAAAAAAATATGGACACCTCAGAAATGAGGGCTTTTAAAGTAATAATTCAGTCTAACTTGTCAGATGGTTTGATATTGGTCCATCAAAGAAAAATCCTTAGGAAATTTAATAATTAATTTATGACACAAAAAATTTGAAGCACTAATCCTAAGATTATTCAAGAAAGGACAAATGTGGGTTTTTTGTTATTGCAAATGCTTTGGTTTTTGGCATTTCTTGTTTCATGATGGCAAGGGCACTTTTATACACACCAACTGAGGAACTAGTGACACACCAGCTGATTAAGTTTGATACTGTGATTGCATATACAAGGGAAAAACAGGTTTGCAGCAGTACATGTATGCGAAAATTAACCACATAAGGTGAAATAAAGTCAGGGGGTGTGGCTGACAGGACAAAATACATCTGACAAAGGTAATCATGTATACAGGGACATTTCTTTTCATTCCATCCAGAAGGCTGAGACACAAAGAACATAAGGACCTATACTGACTGTATATTCAGAAACCCATCAAAATGATTAAGGATGTCAGATCCAAAGCTGGTGATGATCTGCATTTATTTAGAATTTTTGTACATTATATTGACTGAAGACGAAAACCTGTTGATCACATTTCACAATGGTTCATGTTCCTTCAGGGGACATGCATGAGTGTCACTGTCAAGCACACTAGAGCATACTGCAACAAACCTGGAAAGTCCTGCCACACTAATTACACATTGTTTCATTGGTGAGAACCCTGAAAAAATACATAAGGTAGGATATTTCCATGTACATTTCTCCAACCGAACAGAACTGCAAGAATTGTCAATGTATGTATATGTGCCCTATTCCTTTTTCAAAAGATAACATTCTCTTATAAATATACGATATGGCTAACTCACCAGCTAAGTGCCACCCTGGTTCTTGTGATTAAACAAACAAAAATATCATGTTCTGTTACAAGAAATTAATGTATCGTATTCATATTACAATTATATTTAAGAATTAGTTTTTTGGAAACAAACAACTTCATACACAAGATTAATGTCCATATGAGTTGTGTATGTATAGGTTCATATAAGGATCTTATCTATTTCTATATTATTTTATGAAATACTAAACTTAAATAATGACATCAAATAGTTACTTATTCACATAATTTATGTTCAGGTGAAAGAAGACAATTGTTGAATAAAATATGTAATTAAAGTCTGATCAGTTACACTGTGCTGATGCATTGACCTGTTGACCAATATTTAGTATCCATACACATAATCATTGTGGAAAAAATAGATACTAAATATAACTTAATATTTTAGAAGCTGTGAACAGATGTATATAATTAAACATTAACAAATCTATCATCAATACGCAATCATGGCGGTCTCTATATTGATGGAATAAATTTTAAGATGATCCATGAATTGTTGTAAAATCATGCTAGATCTAGAATCGATAAATGTATTAAATTATAAAAGGAAAAAATATTTAAATATCCCACATTTAATTAGAAACTAACACTGAAAATATGTATATCGTATTTTTTAATATATATATTTACATCACCCACCTGCGTATATCCTACCATATTCGGCATCGCATGAATGCTATTTTGAAACACGTTTTGTGACGCCTATTATCGCGCACCTGTTGTGGGGTGTGATCGTTGTCGATCGACGATTTCTATGGACTTATTGCTTCAAACACATAATTATTATAGTGAAAACAAAGTAATCAACATATACATCGCAGATACATGAATCATATCACTTTATATTCAACGTAACATGGAATGGTGATCCTTATGTATCAACAAAAGTTCAAATAAAAGATACCGAGAAACTTGCATGTGGCGTGTTTCCGGGTCACGGGAGCATGCAAGGTCCAACGGATTAAAAAATACGTCAATTATATCGTGAAAATCACTTTGTAATTTCATGTTAGTAGCGATTACTGATAGTATGTAGTGATTTGTGTTTATTCTTTATAATACAGGCGAAATATTTCAAAATTGACTGAAATTGTTTTGTTTCGAAAGATTATCAGCAGACTACCCCTGTCTGTGACATCACATCCGGTGACCTTTGCGCAAACTGAAATATTGCTGTCAGAATTTACGATCTTTATTTTCATTTTTCTCTCGTCATATTAAACGGAAAATGACAAATGAAAGAATCTTCGATTGAGAAGATCGTCAACTTTCGCCAAGTTATAAACATGAAGACAGTGTAAACTTTGTTGATATTAAAATAGCAATAAGTTACGACGAGGTCGGGCGAAGCGCGCCATGTTTGATGTTCGAACGTCTGCTAGCATCATGACACGGTATTTGTATTTTCGTATATCGTAAATATTCAACCAAAACACATGAAATAAGGATTGGTGAATATTCATGAGTCATTTATTGTTTCCTGCAAATTTGATAACGTGACATGTTAGATTAACTCGAATGTTCGTATTTCTGCAACTGACATGGTGACCTCGAAAATTTAGTTTTTTTTCTGTTTAACGTTTTGATAATAAATTTACAGAAATGGTTCATAATTTACCACCGCGCTGTTACTTACCAATAAAAAACATCGAATTTATACTCAGTTAAAATTAAGATATCGGTGATCTGATTATTGAAATCAATTAGCACAAATTTAACGATTTAGAAAGGTTCCTAACATGAAACGTAAACCACCTTCAATATCGTAATTCAGGCAAGATTACGAAAATTTACAAATTTTGTGTTCGTTTTGGTCTTAACCTTGGTATGATTGAAAACATCAGGATTTTTTTACATAGTAATGTGTATTTTTCTGTCAGGAATAAATGTGCAAAATATTTCTTCAATTGGCCCTTGTATAATGAAGCACCAGCTGTTTGAAATCACCCACCCTCTTTACATCGCCTTATGCTAAAATTAATCCAGCAGGCAGGGCCAAGAAGTCTGAAAACAATTCAGCAGGCTAAAGGTTAAGGCAAGCATGGGTATTCTACCCCAGAATCTTCACGGGTCTAGATAGGTAGACCTTAGCATAGCAAAGAGGTTGGAAGTTAAAGAAAGGGGTGTTTGGGGGCTCCCAACATGGCCGATGAGAGTTGTGCGAAAGTGAAAAATGACCGGCTAAGACCTCGTTAATTGACAAGAAACTTCCATGGCAAAGATCCGAGAATGATCCAAAAACTTCTTAATTCACTCAACAATGGTGGCTAAAATACAGCCAAAACGGCTTAACAGATAGCTGTCTTTTCGGCAAAAACCAAAAATAGTCGGAACGGAATAAAAATGTATAGGCAGATAGACTTTGGCATTGCAAAGAGGTTGGAAGTATAAATGAATTTGTCAGACATAAATAAAGGCGTGTTTGGGGCTCAGCCTGATAAGAGTTGCACGAAAGCGAAAAGCGACCGGCTGAGACCTTGAGTAGTATAGGTAATGGGGGTTCTGGACCACTTCCACTGGAGCTGGATTCATATACCTATACTGCTACGACAGATGGAATTTTTTATGCCAAAATGATTATGCGATTCAACGATAGTCATGAGATTCAGCTCTAGCTCACCAATACCTGGGGCCAATCATTGCTTTAGATGAGCCTAAATGGTAATAAAAATATTCTTCATTATTTTTATCGATAAAGCGATATTCAACATTTTTATTAAGTTCTTCGTTCATTTTACCAGGAGACCAGACTATATAACTACACTCTTCTTGTTAATTGATAAGAAACAATTGATTACCGTATTTGGTTGGTTTGACATCACTGATATAATAAAAACCTTGTGGTAATTCTCTCCATTTAATAGTTTTCTCCATTATTATATATTTATGTAAGCATTTGTCTAAATGTAATCACACGATAGTAAGCAATTTATTTTTAATCTCCAACCAGTTCTTTGGTTTTGGCACGGAATAATTGACGCGCTTGTTGCCTCCCTTGTTCTATGAACTTTTTTTTCTCGTCTTCCGAATACCATTGGTCTTACGAGATTTTGATCGAATCTCCTGCTTCATTACGTTGTATTTGGTGAGTTCCGACAGCACTAAACGAAACTCCTCCTCGGATATCTTACAATCGGCCATTGCTGTCGAAATATGATCCTCAATGCTGTTCAACTTTGCTTCGGCGAGTATCCGAATACTATCGTGTTTTAATGCTTTCTTTTGTAACCTACGAGAAATGAATTTTATCGCTATTCCTGCCAGTCCCGAGACTCCGGCGGTTATTTCCATGCCGAGCACGATAGGCGCGGCGATTATAGTTGATAGTAAACCGACACCGGCTACACCGAGTCCCATGCCAGCTACTACAAGAGCGGTGTCAACTCCGTCCAGAGCATTCACGGCTCTGCGATACTTTTTATTATGATTTAGCATTATTTAGCTAAATCGGTTTATGGTCAGCTCCGCATAAACAATACTAGTAACTATTCCCATTTACCATTTTCCACCATTTGTTTACAAACATTCTCCTTTCACAAGACACGCCAATATACTCCCCATGGCAACATACGTCATTTCTCCCATGACGTCACTACACGTGGTCTCGTGATGTCACTTCTTTTACTCCCCAACCGTCAAGTCATTCTAACAACACAACACAACGCGTCCGGCGGTTAGCATTTCACCTCTTACGGTTTCACCTCTATAGCGTTTTCACCTCACCTCATTACTTCGTTTGGGATGCCTCCTAAAAGGAAAGCGGCGCTGACCCACCGACTGGTGAAGGGTCCGAAAGCCAGTAGGACGGGGGTTAGCAGAAATGTGGATAGAAGAGACTTGGATGCGCCAATTGGCTCACGACTGATCAGCGGAGTACCACAGAACACTGCAGGTACGTTGGATAGTGATTTTGTTTTTATCAATTCGAGCAATATTATGCATAATGCAAACTCGGCTAACACAGTGCTTCCTACAAATACGGCAAGGCTTGCTAACAGCACGCTCACAAACGGGGACACGCAGATGCCGACTGGGGATAGGTCTTCAAACAATGAAGGGCACATAAACATTAGTACATTAGCACGCGAAAACGCACATAACACGCATCCGTCCCAACAGCAAACACAAACACCCAATCCTTTCGCAACTATGAATATAAACGATCCAACCATGTTTGGCATACCCGCGACAAATACACCCTGTCTATACAGTTAAACATCAGAGCGGAACACATCGGATCACATGTTTCCCAACAACTACGGGAAAAAATACACAACGGCGAATTCATTGAGCTAAAACAACTAATATCGGCCCAAAATCAGACACCCCAAGAGATGTCGGCATTTACATTGGCGCTCGACGCCACAGGTCAGATTATTTTTAAACCCAAACAACAACAAACGCGTCCATTAGGCATTGGCGCATGGACATCGGCGTTTAACGTCTACATGAGCGTATACATAGAAAAACACCCGGATAAGATACAGGATCTGCTTACCTACAGCGAAACAATCAGGGGAGCTGCTATTAGGTTCGGCGGAGATTCATGGTTGCAATATGACCGTAGTTTCAGACAAAGGATGCAACGTGACCCGTCTCGATCCTGGTGGGCAATAGATGGCCATTTATGGTTACAACATATGCTTCCAAATCAACAAGCAGCACACGCGCGCGTCACAAACACCACCACTACCACCAACCGCAGCAATCTCAACGCGGATAGCGCAAATACCGGTAGCACCCCAAAGTTTTGCTGGGATTTTAACAAATTCGGATGTACAAGGTCTTTCTGCCGATATGCACACAAATGCATCACATGTGACAGCACTGCACACGGCGCACACACATGCTTTCGTCAAAAAGGGGGCGTTAAAACCCCCCGTACTCAAACAAAACCCAACCCAAACAATACCAACTCAAGGCCTAGTGCCAACACCCATTAGTATGCGTGTATTGTCACATTGGCTCAGTATTTACACCCCCTTTTACGCATCAGATGCTATGTTTTTATCGGAAGGTTTTTCTCGAGGTTTTCCACTACAGTACACGGGTCCACCGGGTCCACCGGGTCCTAGAATGGCATACAATTTAAAATCCGCACAACAACATCCTAACATGGTGGCAACAATGCTACAAAAAGAAGTTGATCTAGGTAGAATTGCAGGTCCATTTACAGCACCACCATTTCAAGATATGATAGTTTCTCCAATCGGTCTCGTTCCGAAGAAGTCAAATCACAATAATCAACAAGTTCAGCAAACGTTCAGACTTATTCACCATCTGTCATACCCTGAGGGAGAGTCTGTAAACGACTACATATCACACGAGGTGTCAACAGTCAAGTACACTAGCTTTGACCAGGTGCTATCCGCGATACAAGGATTAGGCAAGGGTGCATACATGGCAAAATTTGATATAAAGTCTGCATTTCGCCTCATACCTATACGACCAGATGACTTTAAATTTCTGGGCATACAATTCAAACATAATTTCTACTTTGACAAATGTCTTCCATTTGGCTGTTCCATATCATGTGCAACATTTGAAAAGTTTAGCACATTTTTGCAGTGGGTACTCAGGAAATACACCAAAAATGATAACATACAACATTATTTGGATGATTTTGCATTGGCAGCACTAGCCTCTAATAAGTGTCAACAAACTCTCCAGTCCTCTCTGGAGTTATTACAAAACATGGGCGTTCCCGTCGCAAAGGACAAAACGGTTCTACCTACAACAAACATGACGTTCCTGGGTATCACAATAGACACAGTCAAAGCGCAAATTAGCATACCGAGGGATAAGGTAGTGCCGCTTACGCAGGAAATAGATACTCTTTTATCACCTTTTAAGAAGAAAACAACATTACACTACTTGCAGTCCTTGTTTGGGAAACTTAATTTTGTATGTAGGGCAATTCCGATTGGTCGCGCCTTTTTAAGACGCCTCATTGACGCACAGCGCGGAGGGTCAAAACCTCACCACAGAATAAGGATAACACAAGGCATACGCGAGGACCTCAATTTATGGCGGCAATTTCTTCAAAACCACAATGGCACTACTGAATTTATAGATTCAGAGTGGATCAATTCATCGGATACACATTTGTTTACCGACGCGTCAGGTAACCATGGTTTCGGAGCCTTTTTCATGGGCAGATGGGCCAATGGCAGATGGCCTAACGAGTGGGTGCAGAATGGATGGACTAAAGACATCACTATGCTAGAGCTTTTTCCAATTGTATTGGCAGTAAGACTGTGGGGCAGACATCTACGAAATAAGCGAGTGTTGTTTGTTTGTGACAACCAAGCAGTGGTAGCAATTATCAATAAACAAACAGCAAAACCACCACGAGTTATGTCGTTGCTTAGGCGCCTGATACTCCTCTGTTTACAACATGATATCTTGTTCAAAGCATCGTATATTCCAACGCATGCAAACGTTATAGCTGATGCACTTTCGAGATTTCAGTGGTCCAGGTTCAAAGAAGCAGCACCGCAGGCAGACGAGATACCAGCACACATACCACAGGACATATGGCAGATCTGACGACAGAGGTGCAACGTCTAGTGCAGTCTTCTCTAGCACTCAACACATGGAACCTGTATGAGTCTGCACTAAAGTCATTTAATGTTTTCCGCATCTCTTTCAGCCTGCCACACATTTGGCCCGCCCCGGTTGATCACCTTATGCATTTTATCGCTCATCTCTCCTTAACAGGAAAATCTCCTCGCACGGCAAAGTCGTATATATCAGCATTAACAACATGGCAAAAGTTACATGGTATGCATGACCTAACATCCCATTTTCTTATTCAGAAAGCCTTGATTGGATTTGTCAGACAGAAACAGAAGGCTGACACTCGACTCCCAATTACAGTTGACTTATTGTCTGTTATTGTCACAGCATTACCGGTAGTTTGTGCTTCAGTTTACGAAACGTCTCTTTTCACAGCTGCATACCTGCTTGCATTTTTTGGATTCTTTAGAATCAGCGAGCTGGTGGCAGGGTCAGCCAAGGATTTCTCGCATAAGGCGTGTCTTTTGTCTGATATTCATGTGGCAGCAGATATAAGTCACATAACGATATGTTTACGCTCATCCAAAACGGATCAGGGCGGCAGAGGTGTGCAAATACAAATAACAGCTATCCTTCACTCTAGACTGTGTCCTGTCAGAGCAATGCAACAGTTTCTATCCATCAGACCACCAGTGCACGGTCATGTGTTCGTCCATTTTGATGGACGTCCTTTAAATAGATTCCAATTTCAGTCAATGTTAAGAAAGGCCCTGTCATTTTCTTTACCACACCTCAATCTTCATTTGTTTTCGTCACACTCTTTTCGCATTGGAGCGGCTACCACAGCAGCAATTAATGGGGTTAGTTCCAAGCAGATTCAGAAATATGGGCGTTGGAAATCAAACTGTTACAGCAAATATATCCGCATTACTCAACTCACCACTTAACAGTATACCTAGCAGAAACAAACACAGACTCACCAGCCGTTCCTGCCTGTTGCGGTTCCACGGGGGTAACGGGATAATACATACTTTTTCACTAACTCTAATAATATACAGAATAAAAAAAAAAAAAAAATAAATAAATAAAATAAAATAAAAAATAAATAAATAAAATAAAATAAAATAAAATAAAATAAAATAAAATAAAATGAAACAAACAAACAAACAAACAAACAAATAAATAAATACCACCAATAAATTAATAGGTAAAGATAAAGCAGATGTTATTATAACAAAGATGCTGCTAGTGTGTTTTAAGTTTCAGATGTATGGTGTATCGGGTCCAGTAATATGGTCCAATTCCACGACCATCTGGCCACTACATCGGACTCCCTACTGACGGGTACCCGCTGGCATGCAAAGGGCGGAATGAAGTGGGGGGAATTCCGCAAGGCAGTGGATACACTTGTTGCCCGCCATCCCCAGCCGAAGCTTCTGGTTATCCACCTTGGATCAAATGATCTGTGTACAAAGGGGACAAAGGAACTTTATGAAAACATGTATCTGGACATAACATACGCTCAACTTAAACTCCCGAATACCAAATTGGTATGGTCTGACATGTTGCCTCGACAAACCTGGCGAGGAGCCAGCAATGTTAAAAGGATTGAACTGAAAAGAAAATTGATTAATAGGCGGATTGCGGGAGTGATCAGGGAAGAGGGGGGTCTAAGGTGTACCCACCCTCAGATCAAACATGATGCTCCGTTTTATACTCCTCGGGGAGTTCATTTAAACCGGTCGGGCATGGCCCATTTTAAATCAAATGTACGCAGGACATTGTTTAGTGATGAGTAAAGGTACTGTTCGGGTAAGTATGTATAACTTCACTTTGGGGGGAGGCGCATAATTTTCTTTTCCTTCCCAGTCTCTTATCCACTCCCCATCTCCCTTCCACATCATAATTTAATGCAAATATAATATAATGTGTGGATGTCAGCGGTGTGCATAGTGTATTTATACATTTTGCACCCCGCTGTTTGGCATGGTGCAGTCGGGGGATTTGGTTTAACACCATGCTGGTGTGTGTATGATACTCTGGCTGCCTGCTAATTACAGTGGGAGCCCAAATTCTTCTGCCCGCTGTTTCCGCGGGGGGAGTGATAGTATCTTTGCTGTGGGTCCTGTCTGCCAAGCACGGTGGAGGGACAACTTGACCCGCGATAGGGGCTGTATGCGATTTCTAGTCCGCGGTAGGACCTTGCTTATCCCCCCGACTGCCTCATCCACACTCTGCCCATTATATCCCACAAAACATCATTGTTTGTTAATCTTTTCATCGGAGGTAGTCTGAACATAATATGATTTAGCATTATTTAGCTAAATCGGTTTATGGTCAGCTCCTCATAAACAATACTAGTAACTATTCCCATTTACCATTTTCCACCATTTGTTTACAAACATTCTCCTTTCACAAGACACGCCAATATACTCCCCATGGCAACATACGTCATTTCTCCCATGACGTCACTACACAAACTAACCTTAAATTATCAGTCTCAGTATACAAAACAAATTTGGTGCATGGATGCAGTCTTAGATGTCCGACACACAATGAATTCCATTAAAAATTCAAAAGGCACTGAAAATACATAAAGCGACTTGAACTTTTTGTCATGTGCATGACTTTTACATCCTCGGGAAGAATATCATATTGTGTATGTGGAAGATTTCTTAGATGTCTCAGCAACCTGACCTTTCCACAAGCTAACCAGAAAGTATCAGTCTCAGTATACAAAACAAATTTGGTGCATGGATGCAGTCTTAGATGTCCGCCACATAATGAATTCCATTAAAAATCACAAGGCACTGAAAATACATACACCGACATGAACTTTTTGTCATGTGCATGACTTTTACATCTTCGAAAGGATACGTCCTCAGGAAGAATATCATATTGTGTATGTGGATGAATTAGATGTCTGACACTCATCACTGAAAATACATCAGCAACTTGACTTTTCCACAAACTAACCTCAAAGTATCAGTCTTAGTATACAATCAAATTTTGTGCATGGATGCAGTCTTAGATGTCCGACACAGATGAATTCCATTAAAAATCACAAGGCACTGAAAATACATAAAGCGACTTGAACTTTTTGTCAGGTGCATGACTTTTACATCCTCAGGAAGAATATCATATTGTGTATGTGGAAGAATTCTTAGATGTCTCAGCAACCTGACTTTTCCACAAGCTAACCAGAAAGTATCAGTCTCAGTATACAAAACAAATTTGGTGCATGGATGCAGTCTTAGATGTCCGACACACAATGAATTCCATTAAAAATCACAAGGCACTGAAAATACATCAACAACTTGACTTTTCCACAAGCTAACCTCAAAGTATCAGTCTTAGTATACAATCAAATTTGGTGCATGGATGCAGTCTTAGATGTCCAAGACACAATGAATTCCATTAAAAATCAAAAGTCACTGGAAATACATAAAGCGACTTGTTTGTTCTACAAGCTAACCAGAAAGTATCAGTCTCAGTATACAAAACAAATTTGGTGCATGGATGCAGTCTTAGATGTCCGACACAGATGAATTCCATTAAAAATCACAAGGCACTGAAAATACATACACCGACATGAACTTTTTGTCATGTGCATGACTTTTACATCTTCGAAAGGATACGTCCTCGGGAAGAATATCATATTGTGTATGTGGATGAATTAGATGTCTGATACTCATCACTGAAAATACTTTAGCAACTTGACTTTTACACAAGCTAACCAGAAAGTATCAGTCTCAGTATACAAAACAAATTTGGTGCATGGATGCAGTCTTAGATGTCCGACACATAATGAATTCCATTAAAAATCACAAGGCACTGAAAGTACATAAAGCGACTTGAACTTTTTGACAGGTGCATGACTTTTACATCCTCGGGAAGAATATCATATTGTGTATTTGGAAGAATTCTTAGATGTCTCAGCAACCTGACTTTTCTACAAGCTAACCACAAAGTATCAGTCTCAGTATACAAAACAAATTTGGTGCATGGATGCAGTCTTAGATGTCCGACACACAATGAATTCCATTAAAAATCACAAGGCACTGAAAATACATAAAGCGACTTGAATTTTTTGTCATGTGCATGACTTTAACATCTTTGGAAAGAATCCATCCTCAGGAATATCATATTTATGTCTGACACTCATCACTGAAAATACATCAGCAACTTGACTTTTCCACAAACTAACCTTAAATTATCAGTCTCAGTATACAAAACAAATTTGGTGCATGGATGCAGTCTTAGATGTCCGACACAGATGAATTCCATTAAAAATTCAAAAGGCACTGAAAATACATAAAGCGACTTGAACTTTTTGTCATGTGCATGACTTTTACATCCTCAGGAAGAATATCATATTGTGTATGTGGAAGATTTCTTAGATGTCTCAGCAACCTGACTTTTCCACAAGCTAACCAGAAAGTATCAGTCTCAGTATACAAAACAAATTTGGTGCATGGATGCAGTCTTAGATGTCCGCCACATAATGAATTCCATTAAAAATCAAAAGGCACTGAAAATACATAAAGCGACTTGACCTTTCCACAAGCTAACCAGAAAGTATCAGACTCAGTATACAAAACAAATTTGGTGCATGGACGCAGTCTTAGATGTCAGACACACAATGAATTCCATTAAAAATCAAAAGTCACTGGAAATACATAAAGCGACTTGTTTTTTCTACAAGCTAACCAGAAAGTATCAGTCTCAGTATACAAAACAAATTTGGTGCATGGATGCAGTCTTAGATGTCCGACACAGATGAATTCCATTAAAAATCACAAGGCACTGAAAATACATACACCGACATGAACTTTTTGTCATGTGCATGACTTTTACATCTTCGAAAGGATACGTCCTCGGGAAGAATATCATATTGTGTATGTGGATGAATTAGATGTCTGACACTCATCACTGAAAATACTTCAGCAACTTGACTTTTACACAAGCTAACCAGAAAGTATCAGTCTCAGTATACAAAACAAATTTGGTGCATGGATGCAGTCATAGATGTCCGATACACAATGAATTCCATTAAAAATCACAAGGCACTGAAAATACATAAAGCGACTTGAACTTTTTGTCTGTGGTTTGGATTGGTTTGTTGTTTAACGCCACACTCAGCAATACTCCATCTATATGATGGTGGTCTGTAAAATAATCAATTCTTGACCAGACAATCAAGTGATTTATATCATGAGCATCGATCAGCGCAATTTGGATCGATGACATGCATCAACTAAGTCAGCGAGTCTGACCAGCCGATCCCGTTAGTCGCCTTTTACGACAAGCATAGTCGCCTTTTACGGCAAGCATGGGTATTCTACCCCAGAATCTTCACGGGTCTAGATAGGTAGACCTTAGCATAGCAAAGAGGTTGGAAGTTAAAGAAAGGGGTGTTTGGGGGCTCCCAACATGGCCGATGAGAGTTGTGCGAAAGTGAAAAATGACCGGCTAAGACCTCGTTAATTGACAAGAAACTTCCATGGCAAAGATCCGAGAATGATCCAAAAACTTCTTAATTCACTCAACAATGGTGGCTAAAATACAGCCAAAACGGCTTAACAGATAGCTGTCTTTTCGGCAAAAACCAAAAATAGTCGGAACGGAATAAAAATGTATAGGCAGATAGACTTTGGCATTGCAAAGAGGTTGGAAGTATAAATGAATTTGTCAGACATAAATAAAGGCGTGTTTGGGGCTCAGCCTGATAAGAGTTGCACGAAAGCGAAAAGCGACCGGCTGAGACCTTGAGTAGTATAGGTAATGGGGGTTCTGGACCACTTCCACTGGAGCTGGATTCATATACCTATACTGCTACGACAGATGGAATTTTTTATGCCAAAATGATTATGCGATTCAACGATAGTCATGAGATTCAGCTCTAGCTCACCAATACCTGGGGCCAATCATTGCTTTAGATGAGCCTAAATGGTAATAAAAATATTCTTCATTATTTTTATCGATAAAGCGATATTCAACATTTTTATTAAGTTCTTCGTTCATTTTACCAGGAGACCAGACTATATAACTACACTCTTCTTGTAAATTGATAAGAAACAATTGATTACCGTATTTGGTTGGTTTGACATCACTGATATAATAAAAACCTTGTGGTAATTCTCTCCATTTAATAGTTTTCTCCATTATTATATATTTATGTAAGCATTTGTCTAAATGTAATCACACGATAGTAAGCAATTTATTTTTAATCTCCAACCAGTTCTTTGGTTTTGGCACGGAATAATTGACGCGCTTGTTGCCTCCCTTGTTCTATGAACTTTTTTTTCTCGTCTTCGCTAATACCATTGGTCTTACGAGATTTTGATCGAATCTCCTGCTTCATTACGTTGTATTTGGTGAGTTCCGACAGCACTAAACGAAACTCATCCTCGGATATCTTACAATCGGCCATTGCTGTCGAAATATGATCCTCAATGCTGTTCAACTTTGCTTCGGCGAGTATCCGAATACTATCGTGTTTTAATGCTTTCTTTTGTAACCTACGAGAAATGAATTTTATCGCTATTCCTGCCAGTCCCGAGACTCCGGCGGTTATTTCCATGCCGAGCACGATAGGCGCGGCGATTATAGTTGATAGTAAACCGACACCGGCTACACCGAGTCCCATGCCAGCTACTACAAGAGCGGTGTCAACTCCGTCCAGAGCATTCACGGCTCTGCGATACTTTTTATTATGATTTAGCATTATTTAGCTAAATCGGTTTATGGTCAGCTCCGCATAAACAATACTAGTAAGTATTCCCATTTACCATTTTCCACCATTTGTTTACAAACATTTCCTTTCACAAGACACGCCAATATACTCCCCATGGCAACATACGTCATTTCTCCCATGACGTCACTACACGTGGTCTCGTGATGTCACTTCTTTTACTCCCCAACCGTCAAGTCATTCTAACAACACAACACAACGCGTCCGGCGGTTAGCATTTCACCTCTTACGGTTTCACCTCTATAGCGTTTTCACCTCACCTCATTACTTCGTTTGGGATGCCTCCTAAAAGGAAAGCGGCGCTGACCCACCGACTGGTGAAGGGTCCGAAAGCCAGTAGGACGGGGGTTAGCAGAAATGTGGATAGAAGAGACTTGGATGCGCCAATTGGCTCACGACTGATCAGCGGAGTACCACAATACACTGCAGGTACGTTGGATAGTGATTTTGTTTTTATCAATTCGAGCAATATTATGCATAATGCAAACTCGGCTAACACAGTGCTTCCTACAAATACGGCAAGGCTTGCTAACAGCACGCTCACAAACGGGGACACGCAGATGCCGACTGGGGATAGGTCTTCAAACAATGAAGGGCACATAAACATTAGTACATTAGCACGCGAAAACGCACATAACACGCATCCGTCCCAACAGCAAACACAAACACCCAATCCTTTCACAACTATGAATATAAACGATCCAACCATGTTTGGCATACCCGCGACAAATACACCCTGTCTATACAGTTAAACATCAGAGCGGAACACATCGGATCACATGTTTCCCAACAACTACGGGAAAAAATACACAACGGCGAATTCATTGAGCTAAAACAACTAATATCGGCCCAAAATCAGACACCCCAAGAGATGTCGGCATTTACATTGGCGCTCGACGCCACAGGTCAGATTATTTTTAAACCCAAACAACAACAAACGCGTCCATTAGGCATTGGCGCATGGACATCGGCGTTTAACGTCTACATGAGCGTATACATAGAAAAACACCCGGATAAGATACAGGATCTGCTTACCTACAGCGAAACAATCAGGGGAGCTGCTATTAGGTTCGGCGGAGATTCATGGTTGCAATATGACCGTAGTTTCAGACAAAGGATGCAACGTGACCCGTCTCGATCCTGGTGGGCAATAGATGGCCATTTATGGTTACAACATATGCTTCCAAATCAACAAGCAGCACACGCGCGCGTCACAAACACCACCACTACCACCAACCGCAGCAATCTCAACGCGGATAGCGCAAATACCGGTAGCACCCCAAAGTTTTGCTGGGATTTTAACAAATTCGGATGTACAAGGTCTTTCTGCCGATATGCACACAAATGCATCACATGTGACAGCACTGCACACGGCGCACACACATGCTTTCGTCAAAAAGGGGGCGTTAAAACCCCCCGTACTCAAACAAAACCCAACCCAAACAATACCAACTCAAGGCCTAGTGCCAACACCCATTAGTATGCGTGTATTGTCACATAGACTCAGTATTTACACCCCCTTTTACGCATCAGATGCTATGTTTTTATCGGAAGGTTTTTCTCGAGGTTTTCCACTACAGTACACGGGTCCACCGGGTCCTAGAATGGCATACAATTTAAAATCCGCACAACAACATCCTAACATGGTGGCAACAATGCTACAAAAAGAAGTTGATCTAGGTAGAATTGCAGGTCCATTTACAGCACCACCATTTCAAGATATGATAGTTTCTCCAATCGGTCTCGTTCCGAAGAAGTCAAATCACAATAATCAACAAGTTCAGCAAACGTTCAGACTTATTCACCATCTGTCATACCCTGAGGGAGAGTCTGTAAACGACTACATATCACACGAGGTGTCAACAGTCAAGTACACTAGCTTTGACCAGGTGCTATCCGCGATACAAGGATTAGGCAAGGGTGCATACATGGCAAAATTTGATATAAAGTCTGCATTTCGCCTCATACCTATACGACCAGATGACTTTAAATTTCTGGGCATACAATTCAAACATAATTTCTACTTTGACAAATGTCTTCCATTTGGCTGTTCCATATCATGTGCAACATTTGAAAAGTTTAGCACATTTTTGCAGTGGGTACTCAGGAAATACACCAAAAATGATAACATACAACATTATTTGGATGATTTTGCATTGGCAGCACTAGCCTCTAATAAGTGTCAACAAACTCTCCAGTCCTCTCTGGAGTTATTACAAAACATGGGCGTTCCCGTCGCAAAGGACAAAACGGTTCTACCTACAACAAACATGACGTTCCTGGGTATCACAATAGACACAGTCAAAGCGCAAATTAGCATACCGAGGGATAAGGTAGTGCCGCTTACGCAGGAAATAGATACTCTTTTATCACCTTTTAAGAAGAAAACAACATTAAACTACTTGCAGTCCTTGTTTGGGAAACTTAATTTTGTATGTAGGGCAATTCCGATTGGTCGCGCCTTTTTAAGACGCCTCATTGACGCACAGCGCGGAGGGTCAAAACCTCACCACAGAATAAGGATAACACAAGGCATACGCGAGGACCTCAATTTATGGCGGCAATTTCTTCAAAACCACAATGGCACTACTGAATTTATAGATTCAGAGTGGATCAATTCATCGGATACACATTTGTTTACCGACGCGTCAGGTAACCATGGTTTCGGAGCCTTTTTCATGGGCAGATGGGCCAATGGCAGATGGCCTAACGAGTGGGTGCAGAATGGATGGACTAAAGACATCACTATGCTAGAGCTTTTTCCAATTGTATTGGCAGTAAGACTGTGGGGCAGACATCTACGAAATAAGCGAGTGTTGTTTGTTTGTGACAACCAAGCAGTGGTAGCAATTATCAATAAACAAACAGCAAAACCACCACGAGTTATGTCGTTGCTTAGGCGCCTGATACTCCTCTGTTTACAACATAATATCTTGTTCAAAGCATCGTATATTCCTACGCATGCAAACGTTATAGCTGATGCACTTTCGAGATTTCAGTGGTCCAGGTTCAAAGAAGCAGCACCGCAGGCAGACGAGATACCAGCACACATACCACAGGACATATGGCAGATCTGACGACAGAGGTGCAACGTCTAGTGCAGTCTTCTCTAGCACTCAACACATGGAACCTGTATGAGTCTGCACTAAAGTCATTTAATGTTTTTCGCATCTCTTTCAGCCTGCCACACATTTGGCCCACCCCGGTTGATCACCTTATGCATTTTATCGCTCATCTCTCCTTAACAGGAAAATCTCCTCGCACGGCAAAGTCGTATATATCAGCATTAACAACATGGCAAAAGTTACATGGTATGCATGACCTAACATCCCATTTTCTTATTCAGAAAGCCTTGATTGGATTTGTCAGACAGAAACAGAAGGCTGACACTCGACTCCCAATTACAGTTGACTTATTGTCTGTTATTGTCACAGCATTACCGGTAGTTTGTGCTTCAGTTTACGAAACGTCTCTTTTCACAGCTGCATACCTGCTTGCATTTTTTGGATTCTTTAGAATCAGCGAGCTGGTGGCAGGGTCAGCCAAGGATTTCTCGCATAAGGCGTGTCTTTTGTCTGATATTCATGTGGCAGCAGATATAAGTCACATAACGATATGTTTACGCTCATCCAAAACGGATCAGGGCGGCAGAGGTGTGCAAATACAAATAACAGCTATCCTTCACTCTAGACTGTGTCCTGTCAGAGCAATGCAACAGTTTCTATCCATCAGACCACCAGTGCACGGTCATGTGTTCGTCCATTTTGATGGACGTCCTTTAAATAGATTCCAATTTCAGTCAATGTTAAGAAAGGCCCTGTCATTTTCTTTACCACACCTCAATCTTCATTTGTTTTCGTCACACTCTTTTCGCATTGGAGCGGCTACCACAGCAGCAATTAATGGGGTTAGTTCCAAGCAGATTCAGAAATATGGGCGTTGGAAATCAAACTGTTACAGCAAATATATCCGCATTACTCAACTCACCACTTAACAGTATACCTAGCAGAAACAAACACAGACTCACCAGCCGTTCCTGCCTGTTGCGGTTCCACGGGGGTAACGGGATAATACATACTTTTTCACTAACTCTAATAACATACAGAATAAAAAAAATAAAATAATAAATAAATAAAATAAAATAAAAAATAAATAAATAAAAAAAAAAATAAATAAAATAAAATAAAATAAAATAAAACAAACAAACAAACAAACAAACAAACAAACAAACAAATAAATAAATACCACCAATAAATTAATAGGTAAAGATAAAGCAGATGTTATTATAACAAAGATGCTGCTAGTGTGTTTTAAGTTTCAGATGTATGGTGTATCGGGTCCAGTTATATGGTCCGATTCCACGACCATCTGGCCACTACATCGGACTCCCTACTGACGGGTACCCGCTGGCATGCAAAGGGCGGAATGAAGTGGGGGGAATTCCGCAAGGCAGTGGATACACTTGTTGCCCGCCATCCCCAGCCGAAGCTTCTGTTTATCCACCTTGGATCAAATGATCTGTGTACAAAGGGGACAAAGGAACTTTATGAAAACATGTATCTGGACATAACATACGCTCAACTTAAACTCCCGAATACCAAATTGGTATGGTCTGACATGTTGCCTCGACAAACCTGGCGAGGAGCCAGCAATGTTAAAAGGATTGAACTGAAAAGAAAATTGATTAATAGGCGGATTGCGGGAGTGATCAGGGAAGAGGGGGGTCTAAGGTGTACCCACCCTCAGATCAAACATGATGCTCCATTTTATACTCCTCGGGGAGTTCATTTAAACCGGTCGGGCATGGCCCATTTTAAATCAAATGTACGCAGGACATTGTTTAGTGATGAGTAAAGGTACTGTTCGGGTAAGTATGTATAACTTCACTTTGGGGGGAGGCGCATAATTTTCTTTTCCTTCCCAGTCTCTTATCCACTCCCCATCTCCCTTCCACATCATAATTTAATGCAAATATAATATAATGTGTGGATGTCAGCGGTGTGCATAGTGTATTTATACATTTTGCACCCCGCTGTTTGGCATGGTGCAGTCGGGGGATTTGGTTTAACACCATGCTGGTGTGTGTATGATACTCTGGCTGCCTGCTAATTACAGTGGGAGCCCAAATTCTTCTGCCCGCTGTTTCCGCGGGGGGAGTGATAGTATCTTTGCTGTGGGTCCTGTCTGCCAAGCACGGTGGAGGGACAACTTGACCCGCGATAGGGGCTGTATGCGATTTCTAGTCCGCGGTAGGACCTTGCTTATCCCCCCGACTGCCTCATCCACACTCTGCCCATTATATCCCACAAAACATCATTGTTTGTTAATCTTTTCATCGGAGGTAGTCTGAACATAATATGATTTAGCATTATTTAGCTAAATCGGTTTATGGTCAGCTCCTCATAAACAATACTAGTAACTATTCCCATTTACCATTTTCCACCATTTGTTTACAAACATTCTCCTTTCACAAGACACGCCAATATACTCCCCATGGCAACATACGTCATTTCTCCCATGACGTCACTACACAAACTAACCTTAAATTATCAGTCTCAGTATACAAAACAAATTTGGTGCATGGATGCAGTCTTAGAGGTCCGACACACAATGAATTCCTTTAAAAATTCAAAAGGCATTGAAAATACATAAAGCGACTTGAACTTTTTGTCATGTGCATGACTTTAACATCTTCGGAAAGAATCCATCCTCAGGACTATCATATTTTGTATTTAGATGTCTGACACTCATCTCTGAAAATACATCAGCAACTTGACTTTTCCACAAGCTAACCTCAAAGTATCAGTCTCAGTATACAATCAAATTTGGTGCATAGACGCAGTCTTAGATGTCCGACACACAATGAATTCCATTAAAAATCAAAAGTCACTGGAAATACATAAAGCGACTTGTTTTTTCTACAAGCTAACCAGAAAGTATCAGTCTCAGTATACAAAACAAATTTGGTGCATGGATGCAGTCTTAGATGCCCGACACAGATGAATTCCATTAAAAATCACAAGGCACTGAAAATACATACACCGACATGAACTTTTTGTCATGTGCATGACTTTTACATCTTCGAAAGGATACGTCCTCAGGAAGAATATCATATTGTGTATGTGGATGAATTAGATGTCTGACACTCATCACTGAAAATACATCAGCAACTTGACTTTTCCACAAACTAACCTCAAAGTATCAGTCTTAGTATACAATCAAATATTGTGCATGGATGCAGTCTTAGATGTCCGACACATAATGAATTCCATTAAAAATCACAAGGCACTGAAAATACATCAACAACTTGACTTTTCCACAAACTAACCTCAAAGTATCAGTCTTAGTATACAATCAAATTTTGTGCATGGATGCAGTCTTAGATGTCCGACACAGATGAATTCCATTAAAAATCACAAGGCACTGAAAATACATAAAGCGACTTGAACTTTTTGTCAGGTGCATGACTTTTACATCCTCGGGAAGAATATCATATTGTGTATGTGGAAGAATTCTTAGATGTCTCAGCAACCTGACTTTTCCACAAGCTAACCACAAAGTATCAGTCTCAGTATACAAAACAAATTTGGTGCATGGATGCAGTCTTAGATGTCCGACACACAATGAATTCCATTAAAAATCACAAGGCACTGAAAATACATCAACAACTTGACTTTTCCACAAGCTAACCTCAAAGTATCAGTCTTAGTATACAATCAAATTTTGTGCATGGATGCAGTCTTAGATGTCCAATACACAATGAATTCCATTAAAAATCAAAAGGCACTGGAAATACATAAAGCGACTTGACCTTTCCACAAGCTAACCAGAAAGTATCAGTCTCAGTATACAAAACAAATTTGGTGCATGGACGCAGTCTTAGATGTCAGACACACAATGAATTCCATTAAAAATCAAAAGTCACTGGAAATACATAAAGCGACTTGTTTGTTCTACAAGCTAACCAGAAAGTATCAGTCTCAGTATACAAAACAAATTTGGTGCATGGATGCAGTCTTAGATGTCCGACACAGATGAATTCCATTAAAAATCACAAGGCACTGAAAATACATACACCGACATGAACTTTTTGTCATGTGCATGACTTTTACATCTTCGAAAGGATACGTCCTCGGGAAGAATATCATATTGTGTATGTGGATGAATTAGATGTCTGACACTCATCACTGAAAATACTTTAGCAACTTGACTTTTACACAAGCTAACCACAAAGTATCCGTCTCAGTATACAAAACAAATTTGGTGCATGGATGCAGTCTTAGATGTCCGACACATAATGAATTCCATTAAAAATCACAAGGCACTGAAAATATATCAACAACTTGACTTTTCCACAAGCTAACCTCAAAGTATCTGTCTTAGTATACAATCAAATTTTGTGCATGGATGCAGTCTTAGATGTCCGACACACAATGAATTCCATTAAAAATCAAAAGGCACTGAAAATACATAAAGCGACTTGAACTTTTTGTCATGTGCATGACTTTAACATCTTTGGAAAGAATCCATCCTCAGGAATATCATATTTATGTCTGACACTCATCACTGAAAATACATCAGCAACTTGACTTTTCCACAAACCAACCTTAAATTATCAGTCTCAATATACAAAACAAATTTGGTGCATGGATGCAGTCTTAGATGTCCGACACACAATGAATTCCATTAAAAATTCAAAAGGCACTGAAAATACATAAAGCAACTTGAACGTTTTGTCATGTGCATGACTTTTACATCCTCGGGAAGAATATCATATTGTGTATGTGGAAGATTTCTTAGATGTCTCAGCAACCTGACTTTTCTACAAGCTAACCTCAAAGTATCAGTCTCAGTATACAAAACAAATTTGGTGCATGGATGCAGTCTTAGATGTCCGACACACAATGAATTCCATTAAAAATCAAAAGGCACTGAAAATACATAAAGCGACTTGAACTTTTTGTCATGTGCATGACTTTAACATCTTTGGAAAGAATCCATCCTCAGGAATATCATATTTATGTCTGACACTCATCACTGAAAATACATCAGCAACTTGACTTTTCCACAAACTAACCTTAAATTATCAGTCTCAATATACAAAACAAATTTGGTGCATGGATGCAGTCTTAGATGTCCGACACACACTGAATTCCATTAAAAATTCAAAAGGCACTGAAAATACATAAAGCGACTTGAACTTTTTGTCATGTGCATGACTTTTACATCCTCGGGAAGAATATCATATTGTGTATGTGGAAGATTTCTTAGATGTCTCAGCAAACCTGACTTTTCCACAAGCTAACCACAAAGTATCAGTCTCAGTATACAAAACAAATTTGGTGCATGGATGCAGTCTTAGATGTCCGCCACATAATGAATTCCATTAAAAATCACAAGGCACTGAAAATACATCAACAACTTGACTTTTCCACAATCTAACCTGAAAGTATCAGTCTCAGTATACAAAACAAATTTTGTGCATGGATGTAGTCTTAGATGTCCGACACACAATGAATTCCATTAAAAATCAAAAGGCACTGGAAATACATAAAGCGACTTGTTTTTTCTACAAGCTAACCAGAAAGTATCAGTCTCAGTATACAAAACAAATTTGGTGCATGGACCCAGTCTTAGATGTCCGACACACAATGAATTCCATTAAAAATCAAAAGGCACTGGAAATACATAAAGCGACTTGTTTTTTCTACAAGCTAACCAGAAAGTATCAGTCTCAGTATACAAAACAAATTTGGTGCATGGATGCAGTCTTAGATGTCCGACACAGATGAATTCCATTAAAAATCACAAGGCACTGAAAATACATACACCGACATGAACTTTTTGTCATGTGCATGACTTTTACATCTTCGAAAGGATACGTCCTCGGGAAGAATATCATATTGTGTATGTGGATGAATTAGATGTCTGATACTCATCACTGAAAATACTTCAGCAACTTGACTTTTACACAAGCTAACCAGAAAGTATCAGTCTCAGTATACAAAACAAATTTGGTGCATGGATGCAGTCTTAGATGTCCGATACACAATGAATTCCATTAAAAATCACAAGGCACTGAAAATACATAAAGCGACTTGAACTTTTTGTCTGTGGTTTGGATTGGTTTGTTGTTTAACGCCACACTCAGCAATACTCCATCTATATGATGGTGGTCTGTAAAATAATCAATTCTTGACCAGACAATCAAGTGATTTATATCATGAGCATCGATCAGCGCAATTGGGATCGATGACATGCATCAACTAAGTCAGCGAGTCTGACCAGCCGATCCCGTTAGTCGCCTTTTACGACAAGCATAGTCGCCTTTTAAGGCAAGCATGGGTATTCTACCCCAGAATCTTCACGGGTCTAGATAGGTAGACCTTAGCATAGCAAAGAGGTTGGAAGTTAAAGAAAGGGGTGTTTGGGGGCTCCCAACATGGCCGATGAGAGTTGTGCGAAAGTGAAAAATGACCGGCTAAGACCTCGTTAATTGACAAGAAACTTCCATGGCAAAGATCCGAGAATGATCCAAAAACTTCTTAATTCACTCAACAATGGTGGCTAAAATACAGCCAAAACGGCTTAACAGATAGCTGTCTTTTCGGCAAAAACCAAAAATAGTCGGAACGGAATAAAAATGTATAGGCAGATAGACTTTGGCATTGCAAAGAGGTTGGAAGTATAAATGAATTTGTCAGACATAAATAAAGGCGTGTTTGGGGCTCAGCCTGATAAGAGTTGCACGAAAGCGAAAAGCGACCGGCTGAGACCTTGAGTAGTATAGGTAATGGGGGTTCTGGACCACTTCCACTGGAGCTGGATTCATATACCTATACTGCTACGACAGATGGAATTTTTTATGCCAAAATGATTATGCGATTCAACGATAGTCATGAGATTCAGCTCTAGCTCACCAATACCTGGGGCCAATCATTGCTTTAGATGAGCCTAAATGGTAATAAAAATATTCTTCATTATTTTTATCGATAAAGCGATATTCAACATTTTTATTAAGTTCTTCGTTCATTTTACCAGGAGACCAGACTATATAACTACACTCTTCTTGTAAATTGATAAGAAACAATTGATTACCGTATTTGGTTGGTTTGACATCACTGATATAATAAAAACCTTGTGGTAATTCTCTCCATTTAATAGTTTTCTCCATTATTATATATTTATGTAAGCATTTGTCTAAATGTAATCACACGATAGTAAGCAATTTATTTTTAATCTCCAACCAGTTCTTTGGTTTTGGCACGGAATAATTGACGCGCTTGTTGCCTCCCTTGTTCTATGAACTTTTTTTTCTCGTCTTCGCTAATACCATTGGTCTTACGAGATTTTGATCGAATCTCCTGCTTCATTACGTTGTATTTGGTGAGTTCCGACAGCACTAAACGAAACTCATCCTCGGATATCTTACAATCGGCCATTGCTGTCGAAATATGATCCTCAATGCTGTTCAACTTTGCTTCGGCGAGTATCCGAATACTATCGTGTTTTAATGCTTTCTTTTGTAACCTACGAGAAATGAATTTTATCGCTATTCCTGCCAGTCCCGAGACTCCGGCGGTTATTTCCATGCCGAGCACGATAGGCGCGGCGATTATAGTTGATAGTAAACCGACACCGGCTACACCGAGTCCCATGCCAGCTACTACAAGAGCGGTGTCAACTCCGTCCAGAGCATTCACGGCTCTGCGATACTTTTTATACAATCCAAGTCTCAACTCCCTATCCTTTTCTATTCGATGTTTTATGTCGCTTATTTGATGTAATCGAAATCCATCAACAGTTTCCATCTTTTCAATTGCTTCATCGAGCGCTGGATATAAACTCATAGTGTATATTACGAATATATAATAGTCTTTAATTGGTCTTGCCTAAATGTTTTGATAGTATACATCAACCTTATCAAATGTATATTATACGGCAAGAATATCTAAGAAAGAGAAATTCTGTCACTTTTAATAATTTGAACCCCCTCGAGGGTTGCAACGGGTGATGCTCCGACAAGAATAATACTGCAACGTTGAAGCTCGTGTTTCTTGAGCCATTTAATCGATAGGCCTGGTAATATTTCGAAGGCATCTACCGGTGCATCTCCGAACAAGACTTCAATAATAAGCGTAGAAATATTAGGTATTGCACTCAAGTTAACTTTAATATCATCGAATTCTGTAACCAAATTTAAACTAACATTTTGGATTGCCGGACGACTATATAACATATGACCTGGTTTTTCTGGCAGGGGAGAGACTAACACACTTTTTCGTTTTGACGGGATATAGGCCGCGAGTACGATGCCACTATTTATTATCTTAGTTAAATTATGTCCCTTACCCATCATCGCATAAGGTGGGGTAATGACGATATTCAGTAGCCACTTGATGTTTGCTTCGACCATAGTCCATTTATTCTCACTGTTGTAAATGATATTGTATGGAGTGGTTTTAAGGAGTCTACTAACGTCGACATCTCTTAAATCTTCTAGATTACCCGTGAATGTGACTTCTTTCCGCTTGTATACATTATCGTGTAAGTGTAAAGCGTATAACTTACCATTGGTACCGGGTTTACCGAATCCTTCCGTGTCTCCGAGATCGGAAAGCGCAATTGTATTACATTGTCTTATTGTTCCAGGGCCTGATGCATCAACCATTATTTATGGTATGGAGTGTTACACTTAAGTATCTTATATATACAGGTTGGTGTTTTACATCTAATACAGAAATTTTGAGGTCTGAAATAATACCCCGCTTTAATTTTTTATATTGTAATGTTGAAAAAGATTCCGTTCTACCGCTATTGTATTTTTCATCTTTCACTGGAACACTTCTGAGTAGAGTTGAAGGACTTTCTTGTTGAATATTATCCGTCGTACTGATTTCATCAAGATGGATGCACAACTCTTTATAGGGAACTAAATTGGGTAAATTGAGTCCCTGATCTGATGTCTTGAGTAATGTTATTTCTCCTCTCCATCCAAGTGTGTATGCTATGTTCTCGTAAAGCTTTACATCCTTTTTTCCAGCGTTTAAAATCAGTAACCCATTTGACTCATTTTGTGTGAGACTAATTCCATTAGGCTTAAAAAATTCATCATTGAGTGAGCATACGCTGTAATACCCATCAGGTATAATGTATTTTTGACCATTTATTATTGTCTCATTATTATTACCTCTCGCAGCACTTATATTGGTCCACCTAGGGTAAAATACGTTACATCGCATAGAGCGACTTCGAGTTGTCCATCCGAGTTATCGATAGTACGAAGCAGTTGAATAGACTGACCATTTGTTATTCCCAGGAGTGTAACATACATATCAAATATACAATGATACTATACCATAACTTAAATATGGAATCAACCATTATTTATAATATGGAGTGTTACACTTAAGTATCCTATATGTACAGGTTGGTGTTTTACATCTAATACAGAAATTTTGAGGTCTGAAATAATACCACGCTTCAATTTTTTATATTGTAATAAAGAGAAAGATTCCGTTCTACCACTATTATATTTTTCATCTTTCACTGGAACACTTCTGAGCAGAGTTGAAGGACTTTCTAGTTGAATATTATCCGTCGTGCTTATTTGATCAAGATGAATGAACAAATCTTTAAAGGGAACTAAATCAGGTACGTTATTCGTTGCAATCACTGTTGAGCCGTGTGGTAATGTTATTGCCCGATTCAATCCAAGTGTAATTGCTAAGTTCCTACCAATAAGTATATTTGATCCTTCATTGTAGATTTTCACTGTCTTAGTCGCCTCATTTTGTGTGAGACTTATTCCAATAGGATTAAAAAATTCATCATTAGACTTAAAAAATTCATCATTGAGTGAGCTTACGCTGTAATACCCATCAGGTATAGTAATAATTCTATTAATACTATTTTGGTCATCTATTCTAAATATCTCATTATTACCTCTCGCAGCACTTATATTGGTCCACCGTTGGTAATATGTTACATCGCATAGAGCTACTTCGAGTTGTCCATCCGAGTTATCGATTGTATTAAGCAGTTCAATAGACTGGCATTTGTTATTCCCGGGAGTGTAACATACATATTAAATATACAATGATACTATATCATAACTTAAATATGAAATCGAGATACATTACTAATCAATCGATTATAGTAACTGCCTCTGGTGCTGAATTTTTCGTTAAATTCCCCGATATCTTTGAAAACTACAGAGTCACGGCAACTAGCGATAAAATGGTGCACGATTGGTTTCACAATCCGATGCAATTTTGGCAGAATCAGTTAAACTTTGCCATATGGTGTGCCACAACGGGATGTGACGTATCTGTTAATGCCCCAGGATTTATGCTAAATAAGTCTGTTATAACACTTCACGTGTACTATCAGATTAGACGTATACTTAAAGAAATTAGTGCTCCATTACCGCAGGATCGAGCGTGGAATTCCACAAATAATCAGAACGATAAGAAGGCATTCGAACGTATTTGTAATGAATTTGATGTTTCTACGAGTAAAGATTGGCGTCTGAGTGGAGTTAACCATGGTCTAGGTATTCCATACGCTGGTGCACACTCTGTTAAAGAAGTCAGCGATGATTTACTGAAAAGGGCTCAGCTCCTTCCGAGCTTTGCTCTCTCAAGTAACGAGTGGAGAGATGATCGTATGAACTTTAAGGGTGGTGTTGCTTTCACCATCCAAAAGGTTGAGCAACCACCTGGAGACGCTTGGAATGAATTTCTTAATGATAAAACGGAAAATAATTTTACTAACCCAGGATTTGTAAGAGTTAATGAATCGATAAGAACTTATGTATGGGCAATTCTAGGAGCGCAATCGCAAAAAACGAACGTCCATTATCGGTTCTGGGACGGCGCTCGATGAGCAAAAACAGTTTGTCTCAAACGTGGAGGACGCCATTAATTCACCAGTTGACATACCATCGTCTATAAAGCGTTTTCAAGATGCATTACAGTACGCTCAATCCAAAGTGGACTTCGTTTATGCGCCGGGACTATACATGTCTCCGAGTAATATGGAACTTAAGATCGGTCAAGTGATAGGCTATAATAATAAAATTGTTATCGCTACCGATCAACAAAAACCAGGTATAAATTCAGATATGAACGTCGAATTAATAACGCAAACGATCACGGGCGAAAAGGGAATAGTCAAGCCACAAACACCACATGTTTCACAAACATCTACTAATGCACAAGTGTCACCGCATATTGAGGCTAAAAATCAACAACATATCGATGAAAAAACAGCGCTTGTAGTGGGTGGAGTCACAGTTGGCTTACTCATGATTTGGTTAAATAGTTCTTAGCGAATACGTACAACAGCCCTGCAATTGCTACGATCAACCCCCAAAAGTTTTGACTAAGCCAAGTGGTGGTCTTAGCTAATAATTTCAATAGCCAGGAAACTACACTCCCTATTATACCGGGAAGTGCGGCCGCGGCTTTCTCAGCTAGCTTTCCCAGTGCTGAACCTAATGCTTTTAAATGCTTTTTTATCCACTCTTTGATACCGTTTTTATCACTAGGGGGTGATCCGCCTCCACCTGTACCACCTCCTGTTAACGAGAGAGTCAAAGTCGATATAATAAATCCCAACGCGGTTAAAATACTGGCAATTGTTACTCCCTGTTCTCTGAACAATGTTTTAATTTTATCGGCCAGTGTAGTATCATCGTTGAGGACTTGATCGATAGTTTCTCGAATACGACTGATTTGGGAACGAAGTGCCTTTCTATTACTGGAAGCTGCTTCGAGGCGGGCTGATCTTTCCTCTTCTATGTTACGCAATCTTTCAGCAACGCGGCGTCTACTGAATTCATCGCCCGCCTGTTCGAGTTTTGTTTTCTCTTGAGCTATATGTTTGTCGATTTCGGATAGCTTGGCTGTATTATTGATGAGTTCTCCCCGCATAGTTCGCAATGCCTTGTCAAGACCTCGTAATTCCCTAATACTGAACTCTGAATATGGTGGTACCTGTAACGTGGAATTATCGTAATAGGTATCCAAGATTTCTCCGAGTCCGTTCGAGGCCACCATCGTGGCTGCTTCCAAATCATCTGTATTAACGAGTTCTTTCCTCATAGTCTGAAGAGCCTTAGTAGTCTTCGCGGGAAGTTTTGCTCGTCCGTATTCTACAAAACCTAATTTATCACGAACAAACTCGCGGCTATGTTTACCAGCTATAGTAGACAAGGCTAGGGGCTTACGAGTACTATAATGCATAAGATCAATATGCGGAGAGTCACGCAGTCGCAATATTCCTTTACTATCTAGCATAAACTTTGAATATTCACGACCTATTGGGATAACATAATTTTTATCTTCTTTTAATGTATCGTAATAATCATCAACGGCTGATTGTAAAAGGGCATTATTTACTGTTGGGTTCATACAGCTGGTTTCATCAGTACCTTCTTCGATGGTACTAGTATCAGTTATGTTATCAAGACCAAAGTCATTATGTTCAAAATTAGTCATTTTTATATTAAACATAGGGTACATGTTTTCAATATAACAATGTCTTCGCAATACGGATGCAAGTTAAACCCACAACGTAGACTTCGAGATCCATTAGGGGTCAAGGCAATTCGTCAGTCTGTAACTATAACTAATAATCCTAGTACCATCGATCAGAATCAAACGCTTCTGGTTCGCTTTCCTAATCTCGGCGCACACGATGTGTTAGTTCCGGGAACTGTCCGACTAGCATTTACGATTATTTTGACTTCTACCGACGTTAACAGGGAGCCCGTTCAGAACATAGGTCGTGCTATCGTTAAGAAAATCGCTATTAAAATTAGCGGTAATGAGGTTTTGAGTATCGACGATACCGATGTATACTATTGTTACATGGATCTCTGGAGAACGGATAAAGAGCGGGAAAATTTACAGTACCAAGGTATTTGTAATAAGAACACATTGAGACTGCGCGTAGATGCTTCTAGTGGTGAAGGTGCTGTCTTAAAAGATCAGGCCGTTGCCGACGCATTAGGTAACCGATTCTATATTCCCCTAGACTTTGAATTACTAGATTCCCACATGCCTTTTTATCAAGCATCCCTAGGCGATAGGTTAGAATACGAACTCACTTTTAACGACTACGGTAGAGTAATCAGAGCTGCTGAAGATGCTAGCTATTCCATTGACAATATCTTGCTGGAGTACGATATGATAACGGATCCCGAATTAGCCAGACAAATTCGTAACCAGTATTCGGGAAGTTTAGCTATTTTGTACGATCGCGTGCTGCGACATCGAAAGATCACGAGGGACAAAAAAGATACGATGTGGAATATCAATCTAAACGCCCCACGAGGTCGTTGAAGGGTATTTTAATGTTGTTCGAGGACCCCTCCGATGCGTTTAAAAGAAATACCGAGAAGTTCTACAATCCCAAGATTACAAAAGTAGAATTGACTATCGAGGGCGTTCCTAATCAACTATATAGCCAAGGAATGCTAGTGTATCACCAGTGGGATGAGATTAAAAAACTTCCTTCTATAAAACGCTCTCCGGAAGTTAACGCGGTCGTGAAAGATCTGTCTCTCGGGAGTGTATCGATGGGTGAATACCTAACCACGAAGTACGCGCTATGGCTCGACATGCGAACAACGGACGATGACCAATTACACGGCAGTGGGAGGAGAATAGAAAATGCTAGCGAGGGTGTCACCATACAGATAACGAAGCTCCAGGAATCGGCTGGTAAATTAAACATATATTTGTACGTGATTATGGATGCGCAACTTAATATACAGAATGGGAGATTCGTGCAAGCAATCTATTAATAATCTTTTACCTAAAGATCCGCACTGCGCTATCATATGCGGGCAAACGGGCTGCGGAAAAACAGCCTTTATTCTAGATATTTTACAAAGTCATTATCGGGACGTTTTCGATCATATTATTATTCTGTGCCCGACTATAAGCGTTAATAAAACATACTTATCGAGAGATTGGGTAATGAATGACGACGGGGTACACAGAGTCGATCCGGGCGATCGTTTACAAGACTGTCTCCGAGTATGAGTATACAAAGGAGAATCAACCCTTTTCGTAATAGACGACTGCAGCGCGAGTAAAGAATTAACAAAAAAGAAAGATATGCTTTCGTATTTAGCATTCTCCGGAAGGCATACTCAACATAGCGTTTGGGTACTTACTCAAAAATACAACTCTGTCCTGAAAGATCTCAGAGAGCAGACCAAATGGGTAGCGCTGTTTCATTGCAAAGATCGAGATTCATTCGAGGAATGTTTACGCGAAAATGACGTCATTTATACCAAGGGTGAACGTGACAAAGTCAGAAAACTGTAAGCGGCAACGAAGCACTGTAAACTCGTATTAAAAACCGATCAACCAGCTGCTTATGCAATTGCTTAGCAAAATGTAGCAAAATTATAGCAAAAATATAGCACAATTGTAGCAAATATAGCAAAATTATAGCAAAAAGGAGCAAAAATGTAGCAAATTGAACATTAGCGGTTAATATTACATAAAATGTGGTTCGAAATCCTCATTCTTTCGCAACAGTTCATTATTACGGGATGTATTGGATATGTCATATTATATTATGTTAGACTTAAATATCTCCTTAGGTATTACATTATGGAATGCGACGAACTCATCGAACAAATGCTCAAAGAATCTGATGTAGATAAACATGCTGAAGTAGTTACAGATAAACATAGAGAAAGACTCGCGGCTTTGGTAGCCGGTGGAAAATGTTCCCAATATTTGGGAGAAAATTATACCATCGAAAAAATTGATAACATGACCGACGAAGAGATTAAAAAACTGTACACGTGTTACGAGTCTAGACTGGGAGCTACCATGACTAAAACGATAGGGTCGTCTATATTACAACTATACACAGTCGTAGCTAGTACGTTTCTCCCCATCCCGGCAGAACATCGCATGTATTTATGCGAATCTCTAGATCTCTATGCTTCATCGAACACGCTATAAGCTCAGTGAGCTGTGAGTTTTATCATAGATTCGGAATGTTCTTAGCTCCGTTCACCACAGCTTTAATAACGGCTAGGTATTGTCAATTTAAACATACGTGCCCACTTAATAATAATGGAGACACAACAGGTGACACCACAACAGATTGCGGAAACGCAACCACAACAGATTGCGGAAACGGAACCACATGTGAATGAGGAACCACAAGTGAATGAGAAAATACTAAAACCCAGAGTTACTAAGAACCCCCAAAAAATAGCTGCAGGAAGAAAGGGAGGGCTGGCGCGCAAAGCAAAATTAATAAATAATTCAAATCCGATTAAAACATGGGCATTAGTTGGAGTTGCAGGTATAGCGGCTGTATGGTTCTTTTATAAGACCGGAGAAGAGAAAACGTCACCCCCGCCGCAACAACAAGTTCAATTAGAGGTTAGGCCTCATATAATGCTATAAGAAGCATGACTACTCCAGTTACAGACGGTAAAATGTTGGTAAACGCGACGTATCATTAAGCGGTGGTCACCGGCTTGGCCATTGGCTATGCCCGTATGGCTAAAATGATTACTAAAGCCACACCTCCCAAGCTAGATTTTAATGGATATGACATCGGTATGATGGTTCTGGATATTGGATTAGCAATGGCAACGAAGGATATGCTCATCAAACAAGGACTTATCCCGGAAGACATAATGAAGTAATTAAACATTTGAATATTTTATATCATATGGCAACAATTGCGATGATGGTCGGTGGAGCTGTTGTTAATGCTCTAGCTTTTTCGGGGAGTAATTATTTATTTTCCAGTATGAGGGAATCAAACGCTAAAGAAGTTGAAGAGGAGCGTAAACGACATAATGAAGCTTTAGAACAATACCAAGCAGCCCAGTTACAATATCCGCAGCAGAAATTGAAGAGATTAGACTTTATTCATGAAAAAATGATTAAGGAAGGACATTCAATTCAAACGTTTAAGGATGTCGAATCCGCCATGCACGAATACTACCTCGTTTATGGGAAAAAACTTGACCCAATACCTAGACCAACAATGAGTCAGTTTTATACACCCTCAGAGGCTCAGAAAGACCGAGAGGTCGCATTTGTTATTATGGGGTTATCTGCTCTATTGATTTTCAGCTATACAATAGCTACGCAGTGACAGCTGTGGCTATGCATGACCTAGTTATAGCGATCTATAAATAGCCTAATCAATAGTGTAGATGTGATTTGCATTTAGACAAATGATATGATAGATGTATATACCATGAATAACTGCAAGTTTACACTCATGGAGAAGACGACTCTATGTAACCACCGCTGTGTTGAAATTTACTGCGGTATACACAATTATTACATCAAGCGTGGACACATAAACTATACGTGTTCTGAATGCGGGATAGGGGTCAAAGGTCGTTATTGTTTATGTAAGAAACACAGTGCTGATAGGGTCAGGAATCAGATTATTTATGCTAGGAAGAGAGATTACATCAATGAGAGGAATAGGTTGGGGAGAATACGTATTTAGATATATGAAAACAACCAATTAGACATTTGTCTCATTTTGCATATACCACAATGGTTTTTGTCAGAGAGTTGAAGGCTATGGCAAAGCAACGTGGTCTACGTGGATATTCTCGTATGAGAAAAGCTGAATTGATTACCTTACTAGGTTTGGAATACAACAGACCACCCCTGACTGTTAGAAAACTCAAAGCTCGAGCGAGAAACAGTGGGCTGAGAGGTTATTCTCGAATGAGAAGAGCTGAATTGATCCCTTTACTAGATAATAATAATGATGATAATGTTGATATTGATAACAATCAACAAAAACAAGAATTAATATTTGTACCCACATCCGCCGGCGTTGGTAAATATCTAAGAGGTTGGAAGATGGATATTAATTCCAACATGGATGTTAACGATATTAAGCCCATCATATCGAGTAAAATTAACGAGGAGTTAGATGATTTACATAGTATAAAATACCAGCTGACGATTAAAATGTCATTGAGTAAAAGTAACGCAGACGATAGCGTCGAATATACCGAACCATATTTCCGAAGCAATCAAGAAGTTATAACTGAATCCGATACTATAAACGCATCATTAGATACATCAATTCAGAGGATACAGGAAACTTTAGAACGCTGGACTAATAGAGGTTGGGGTTGGGGTGTGGATAAAATCGATAGTTTATATTTAGATATAGCGAATTATATGCCTTTCAAAGGTGGATCTTATATAGATTTACCCCCGTATTATAAGAAGAAAAAAGCCATAATTAACGTAAAAAATAAATCCGATGACTGTTTAAGAATGATGATAAGATCTGCATTGTTCCCCGTAGACAAGCATCCGGATAGACCTTCTAGCTATCCTCAAAACGATGGACTCAACTTCGATGGTATAGACGAACCTACACCAATATCGCAAATTGATAAGGTGGAAAAGCAAAATAATTTAGCTATAAATGTATTCGGACATTCTAAAGGAATTGTTGTACACAGGATAAGCTCCGCTCCGGAACATATTCCCAGAATCAATTCATTTCTGATCGAAAAAGATGGTAAATATCATTATACGTGGATAAAGAGTTTAAACAGGGTCCTATACGATGAAACAAAACATAAGGAAAAGAAATATTTCTGCGAAAGATGCCTGCATGGGTACAGCAGACAAGATCTATTAGAAGCGCATAAAGAAGACTGTAGAGGTGTTGGACAGAATGCTATCAGGATCGATATGCCTAAAGAGGGAAAAAATATATTAAAATTTGAACATTATTGTAATCAAATGCCAGTAGCGTACGTAATTTACGCTGACTTCGAAGCGCTTATCAAACCCATAGAAAATACCAACCAAAGCAATACTGATAGTAGTTTTACGTACAAAACTCAAGAACATATTCCTTGTGGGTTTGGATATATAGTTGTAAGGTATGATGGGAAAACAAACACTCCCGTGATTTACAGAGGTCCCGATGCAGCGGGAAAGTTCCTAGAATATCTACAAAATGAAGAGAGAATAATCAGGGAAAAATTATCGTGTAAGAAACCCATGCGTATGACGATAGATGATTGGAGGGCCCACAAGAAGTCAACGAGTTGTCATGTTTGTAATAAACCCCTGGATGGGGATTCCGTAAGAGATCATTGTCACGTCACGGGTAATTATCGGGGAGCCGCTCATAACGAGTGTAACTTGAAACTAAAAATGAATTCTCAAACAATACCCATCCCCATTGTGTTTCACAACCTTAGAGGATATGATTCACATCTCATTATGCAAGCTATCTCAAAGACCGACGGCGGTTTAATGTGCATTCCTAACAATATGGAAAAATACATATCGTTCTCGTTGACTAAACCTATACATTATAGGGACAAGGATGGGAAATCTAGACTAAAACAAAGTAATGGGCTTAGATTCATAGACTCCGTACAGTTTCTGTTATCTTCCCTGGACAATTTAGCTAAAGCGAACAATCCCGATGACTTAGCTATAACAAATCAATATACAGATAAGATAACTCGTCATTTGCTGCTGAGAAAAGGTGTATATCCTTACGAATATATGGATGATTGGTCTAGATTCGAAGAAACTGAATTACCACCCCTCGAATCATTCTATAGTAACTTAACGGAATCTAGAATAACAGATGCCGATTATGAACACGCATGACGGTCTGGGATAAATTAGGTTGTAAGAATTTAGGCGATTTTCACGATCTGTACTTAAAAACCGATGTACTGTTACTCGCCGATATATTCGAGATATTTAGAAAGACGTGTTTAAAACAATACGGCTTGGACCCGGCATGGTACTATTCCAGTCCCGGACTATCGTGGGATGCATTGTTGAAGAAGACCGGTGTAGAACTAAAACTACTCACAGATTACGATATGCACTTGTTTATTGAGAAAGGATTAAGAGGGGGTATATCGATGGCGGGGAAAAGGTATTCTAAGGCTAATAATAAATTAGTGGAAGGATACGATCCGAGTAAACCCGACACGCATATATTATATCTCGATGCTAACAATTTGTACGGATGGGCTATAAGTCAACCTTTACCCACGGGTGGTTTTGAGTGGGTCAATGTGAATGATATCAATAATAATAATGATGAGAATAAAGGGTACATACTAGAAGTTGACTTGGAATATCCGAGTTCCTTACATAAAGACCATAACAGTTATCCGCTAGCTCCCGAAAGATTAATGGTTAATAAAGACTGGATGTCTGAATATCAACGTTCATTGATGGGTAATAGTAGGTTAGCTAACGTAGAAAAACTCGTACCAAATTTGATGGATAAGACAAAATATATAGTTTACTACAGAAATCTCCAGTTGTATCTATCGTTAGGTATGAAACTAAAGAAAATACACAGAGTTCTAAAGTTTGATCAAAGCCCTTGGATGGAGCCCTATATAAGGCTGAACACAGATTTAAGAAAGATAGCCACCAGCGATTTCGAAAAGAATCTATATAAGCTCATGAATAACTCGGTATTCGGTAAAACTATGGAGAATCTAAGGAAACGTGTTGATGTTAAATTAGTCAGATATAATGAGGAAGAAAGACTCAGGAAACTCATAGCCAGTCCGGCTTTTAACAGAAGCAAGATATTCGATAACGACTTAGCCGCGTTGCATATGCAGAAAAGTAATATAAAATTCAACAGACCGGTGTACATCGGTATGAGTATTCTCGACTTGTCAAAACACTTAATGTATGACTTTTATTACAACGAACTTAAGAAGCAATACGGTGATAGATGCGAGGTGTTATATACCGACACAGATTCTTTGTTGATGGAAATACAAACCGAGGATGTGTATAAAGATATGGCAGAAAAAATAGATATGTACGACACGAGTGATTACCCAAAAGATAATCCACTGAACAGCGTAGTAAATAAAAAGGTATTAGGTAAGATGAAGGATGAATGTGCTGGGACTCCTATAGCAGAGTATGTAGGATTAAGACCTAAGATGTATTCTATAAAAAAGTCTGATAATGGAGAGATAAGAAAAGCCAAGGGTGTTAAGAAGTATGTTGTCAAAAAAGCATATCAAACACGAACAGTATAAAGAATCATTATTCAACGGTAGAACATTCAAACACGAGATGAACTCTTTAAGAAGTTACGATCATAGGATATATGGATTAAGAATGAACAAGACATCATTATCCCCCTTAGATACAAAGAGATGGATTGATAATGATGGTGTAACTACCTATGCTTATGGTTATGGTGGTAATACTGTACCGTCGGGAACTATGAACAATTCTTCTCGTACAAATGCCCTACCCGGTCCATCTTGAAGATAATAAAGAATAGGCTCCTTCTTTCGTAACCAATCGACTAATGTTATACGTCTTAAGGGACCATATGGGATCGGTTGCGCGACGTAGGCCTCCTTCGAGTTCACCCGCCTGGTATAAATATCTTACCCTTACTCTATCCGAAAGTTTTCGTTCTTTGCCTCTCCTCGGTGCTGAAGATTCGGAAGTCACGGATTTCATTTTAATCGCATCGGATGGTTTCTTCCCTATTAATCTCGTCACTTCATTATTCAGCGCTGATACAACAGCTGATAATCGTGTCACCCATTCGGTTCATCTTAATCGCTCGGATTTCATTTCGATCCCATACTGATAGCCAAACAAACGTTCCGCTAATGTCCTGTTAAATCTTTCGACGATAGCTTGACTGCGGTGGGCCTCTCTTTCACCACGGACGATTTCGACATTGTGCTTTGTTAACAGTTTAGTTATCGATCCCATAAACTCGCGACCGGGATCTACTTGAAATAGCTTAGGCCATTTTAGTGGTCCGCGTTTATATATGCGGCTCAGTGCATTAGCTACTTCTGTTGAATCTTTCGATGTTAATGGCTCAGCCTCTTTGTATCGACTAGCCACATCCACTACTGTTAAAGCGTATTTATATGTTTTGCGTTTTACCTTATCGTGGGGAAGAAACAAGAGGTCAGCCTGATGAACTTCATTCGTTGTAAAAATATCAAACTTCTTCCTCGGTATATAACGCAGTGCCGGTAAATATATTTGCCACAACGCTTGTTTCTTTAACCAATCCTTGGCCACATCTTTAGATACCTTAGCCGCGGTGGCTAATTTTTTTATTGCTCCTATACCTTTCCAATATCCTCGTGGGCTATAGTAAATTTTATTCATTATTAATTAATATTGATGTTTCGTTTAATACATCTCATGACTATCGTTGAATCGCATAATCATTTTGGCATAAAAAATTCCCCCTGTAGTAGCAGTATAGGTATATGAATCTGGCTCCAGTGGAAGTGGTCCAGAACCCCCATTACCTATACTACTCCTTGTTAATCCACAAGAAACTTCCAAAGGCATGGTCTGAAACCAATCCAACAACTTCATATTTCAATCCAAAATGGTGGCCAAAATACACCCAAAACTAGTCTGAACGGAATGAAAATTGACAGGAAGGTAGACTTTGGCATTGCAAAGAGGTTGGAAGTAAAAAAGAATTTGTCAGTTATTTCTAAAGGGGTGTTTGAGGGCTCCCAACATGGCCGATAAGAATTGCACGAAAGCCAAAAAAAGACCAGCTAAAACCTCCTTAATCGACAAGAAACTTCCATGGCCAAGATCTGAGCCTGATCCGACAACTTCTTATTTCCATTCAAAATGGTGGCCAAAATGGTGGCCATAATAGAGCCAAAATAGGTAAACGACAGCTGTCTTTTCAGCAAAAACTAAAAACGGTCCGAACAGAATGAAAATTTATAGGCAGGTAGACTTTGGCATTGTGAAGAGGTTGGAGGTAAAAAAAGGAATTTGTCTGACATTTCTAAGGGGATGTTTAGGGGCTCTGAACATGGCCAATAAGAGTTGCGCGAAAGAGAAAAAAGACCGGCTAAAACCTCATTTAGAGACAAGAAACTTCCATGGCTAAGATCTGAGATCGATCCAACAACTTCTTATTTCACTCCAAAATGGTGGCCAAAATAGAGCCAAAACGCTAAACAGACAGCTGTCTTTTCGGCAAAGACTAGAAATGGTTCAAACGGAATGAAAATTTATAGGCAGGTAGACTTTGGCATTGTGAAGAGTTTGGAAGTTAAAAAAGGAATTTGTCTGACATTTCTAAGGGGATGTTTAGGGGCTCTGAACATGGCCAATAAGTGTTGAGCAAAAGCGAAAAATGACCGGCTCAGACCTGGTTAATGGACAAGAAACTTCCATAACCAAGGTCTGAGACCAATCCGACGTTTCTTATTTAGCTCCAAAATGGTGGCTTAAATGGGGGCCAAAATACAGCCAAAACGGCTAAACAGATAGCTGTTTTTTCGGCATTACAAAAAATGATCCGAACAGAATGAAAATTTATAGGCAGGTAGATTTTGGCATTGCGAAGAGGTTGGAAGTGAAAAAGAAATTGTCAGACATATCTAAGAGGATGTTTAGGGTCTCCAAACATGGCCAATAAGAGTTGAGCGAAAGCGAAAAATGACTGGCTCAGACCTGGTTAATCGACAAGAAACTTCCATGGCCAAGGTCTGAGATCAATCCAACATTTCTTATTTTGCTCCAAAATGGTGGCCAAAATACAGCCAAAACGTCTAACAGATACCTGTCTTTTCAGCAAAAATTAAAACTTGTTTCAACAAGTTGAGTTTTTGCGGAAAACACAGCTATCTGGTGCCAAATATAAAGTGGGATCCGTCTCAGACTTGGCCGTGGAAGTTTCTTGTCGATTAACCCTCTTACCCTCTAAACCGTTAAAATAGTTTTGTTACTTGGTGTATATTGCTCTGGGATGCTTACAATATGACAACATCAACACCAAGCAAGATATCAAACATGTCCATTCACTCTGTACATTTCTAAGTCTTTGGCTGCCGCTGTATTTATCAAAGCAAAGTGATGAAATATTTAAATAAAGAAGTATTTAATGTCTAAATGTGTTTCGACTGACATCGCACAACGGTTGACATATCTCTTCTGACTCTTCTTGACTCTTGATTGTTACGACAGTTGATGTATGTAAACGTACCTGGACTCGCAAGTGGTAGGGGTAACTAATGAAGGACACCAATAACTATGTTCCACACTTTTTGGATATTGAGCCCCTGACATGTGCCACATGTCATTGACGTGTAGAGTTAAAACACACAAAGACTTTGTTCCTTTTAGCGACATGAATCCAAAGCATGTTTACAGCCAAGTATGTTTAAAAGATTTATACCACAACACATCATTACGGTCTACAAATGTGGTAACATCTTATGGACACGACCCGTAAAATTCAGTATTGCAGCAGATATCAGCGCTAAGTATTTTTCTTATAGTTATACAACGACAACACCAGAGAACAACCAGTCTTAAAGGGGCACTGATCTAAAGCAATTCCCCGGGACTTGTTGTTGCCTTTGTTATTGTTTTTTCCCAGTGAGTACCCGGATGTATAGCAGAAATCTAGACTAGTTCGACCTCTGCTGCGCCATTCATAAGCGCATTGGTCACTTTTATGGGTACCGGTGGTAATAAGGGCTTATGGTCACACTGATCAACAAAATGAAATACAGTTTTCGAGATAATAAGGAAATGTAGGTATCTTTGTGGGTAGCATCGGTAATGGTGACGAAGTTTTGATAAGTCACTTGCTTGGTAATTTTGTGATTTTCGTTTACACTATTTTGACTTGCAACACAAAGTAAATATTTCACCTGAGCATCGCATTTTTTATAGTGTGTAAATTCTTTTTACTGTCAAAATGTGTAACAAATTTATTAAACGTCTAAATATTCAGTTATTTTACAAAGTGACTGAAAAACATTTCCATCTGTATTATTATGATAACGAATTACAAACATTTTGATGTTTAATGTCATCACCAAGAGACTGAAAATGTTACGTTGAAAAGTACATTTCTATGTTGTTTGGCTTCTAATCCTACATAATAATCTGTTGCGATGTGTGTAGGCCCTTTTGATCGTCTTAATCAATCTGGACAGATTTTTTAGTCAAAATGACTGAAATATTTACACATTTTATAAATTGCCCGAGAGAATCACATTTTACAAACTGACTGGTAATATATACACGCTTACAAAGGAAAAGACCTGTGAAAACAACGTCTATCGCACATTGAAGAATTTCCCAACCAAGACGTAGAGAAACAAGAACGAATCTGTTCAAATGAATGAAAACAAAATGCAAATACCATAATTACAACCTACCAAATTTATGTGTATACATTTTAGGCAGCTTCCTTGTTCGAGGAATGTATCCATGAATATCCACACAAAGGAACAATATCCCACTCGTCTGCAGCTGTACAAAAAAAACTTATTTGATTTCACGTGTCTCTGTAACAATCAAATATTTTAAAAGATATATATCGTTTAAGGATATCATAATACGTGTTCGTTTCTCAACTGATCACTTGGATTGTTTCAGGTGTTTCACATAGGTGTCAAGTCTCAAGGGTCGGCTGAGAAAGCCCACGTGACAACTATTTTCATAACGTCCACAGTTCCTAAAAAATCCATTGAGTGATAGATACTAATGATCAATCAATCAACGTATTATCAGTTAACCCTTTGAACAAAGTATGTTGTTTTTACATCGGCACTTCACGCCATGATGTAAGTGTATTCCCGTTGTTTTAGTAAACCTAGACATGTAAACACTCACTTTTGACATATCCACTGTGCAAGATAACAGTGATTAATCAATCAACGTATTTTCTGTTAATCCTTTGATGACTAGGAACGATCCGTTGATTTACAAAAAAAGAGTAAATCAACTGATCATTCATCTTTTGCTGGGCTGCCACATGCATATTACATAACAAAAATTTCACCACACTTCAAACCTGGATCTAGATTGAATAATTACCCCAGACACAATAAATGCCAAATGGGAACCTTTATCAGGTTATCTATGTGGTGCTACCACTAATTGTACCTGTAATAAATTCATTAACTGAGCATCAAGTGAATGACGACAAATACACAAGTGTAGGGTTAGACGAGAAAACGTGGATGACAACAATGGAGTAGTAATTGTATTATCGCCGAAATCCGAAAATGCTTTCACTGCATGGATACTTTTTTTTAGTATTAAACTATAACCATCTGGGGTATTTCCAAATGACGAGTGAGTGAGTGAGTTGGGTTTAATGCCGCTTTTAACAGTATTCCAGTCATTTCACGGCGTGTCAGCTTAATGTGGGAGGAAAGCCCGAAGTGATGCAGGTCTCAGACGTTTACCACTTCGGTGAAACCCACGAGCACGAGTATGGTGCTGACAAACCAAGAAACATAATCGGGGCGAACCGGGATTCGAACCCTCAATCATAGGTTTCTGGCGTGCCCAAGGGACGCAACTCTGCACAGCGAATCGCGGCACCTTAGACGACTGGGCCACCTGTGCCCCCTTCCAAATGACGACATCAGATGAGCTCCGCCGTTCTTTTTGTCTGTTTGTTTAGGCTGAAGAAATTAATTAACAAAAATGCGTAAAACAAATATTGCCTCCAGCCTCCAAGTTTATTTAGCTGTCCTTGCAGACGGTAGCCACGTCTCTGGTCACGCTCAGTTGCGTTGCGTATCATCCGGGTACTCACGGGGGAGGGGCGGGGGAGGGGCGGGGGACAATAACAAAGGCAACAACCAGTCCGGGGAATTGCGTTAGATCAATGCCCCTTTAAATATCCGCCAATACAGATTCCATTGGACGTAACAGCACAATAGCCGTGAAAATTATATGAGTAAATCACTGGAAATCGGTAAGAATGGTTAACATGTCCTGTCCTACCGGTAACACCTGCCACTAGCAAAATTTGCACTACACTGACCCAGGCAATGACTGCACAATGGCCGCCTCCATCATATAAACAAACATGACATACCGGACCGTACGCTGTTTGTGGTTTAATGGGGATTGCCTAGGAGTCGGACCAAGAAAAGTCGGGCCGGTCCGGTCCAGCGGATAATACTGTAAATGGATTGCAGAATAATAAAACGAAACGGGCATATCTAGGCAGATCTCAAATGTTCACAAACGTATAGTTTTGCTCATTTAATTGAGTTTGAATCAAAATACATTTTCAACAATGTAATAAACTGATAATTATGACTACATACCGTTTGTCCTCGTTGAAAAGTCAGTGTCTTGACCGTGTGTTTTCTTTAATGAGAATTGACTGACTGAGGTTGGGATAAACATTTTACGTGCGCTTTACGACTACAAGCGTATGTCGCACACGGGCCCACTAGGCCATTTAATGTATTTGCCAAAATATATGAAGGAAGGGATTTGTGCAACCCCGGAGCGGGTTAGAGGTTGCTTATATAGGAGATTTTAAATTTGGAGATTTGGAATGAATGCCAAGGTGTGTGTGTGTGGGGGTTGGGGGGGACTGAGGGAGGTGTGAGTGTTGACTGAGTTGAATTGTTTGGTTTATTTATTTATTATTATTTTTTTATCATTTGTTTTGTTTTCATTATTTGGGGGTTATATTCGGTTAATCAGATCTGTTTTAAATAGGTATTTGCCTAGGGTTTTAAAGTTGGATATGTTATTTAGTGGGTTTAAGATTTTTTCCAGAGTTAACTCGGAGTTTAGTGTGTTTTGGAGTGATGTTCTGTGTGTCTTGTAGTGTGGGCATGTGTCTGTTGCGTGTATTTTTAGTGTTTGAAGGTGGCTGTTTAGTTTGGTGTGACCTGTTTGTAATTTAGTAATGGCTCTGTCGATTTTTTTGGATGGGTGAAGAATGTTGGCTTCAGTTAGGTTTTTTTTAGTATTTTTTTCAGCTGATAGTTGGAGTTTTTGTATTTTGTTTGCCATTTTGGGGAGATTTTTTGTTGTGTTATGCTTTTAATTTCTGATTTGGAAATTGGCAGATTTAGACTTATTTCAGGGAGTTTTACTGAAGGTTTAGCTGCTTGGTCGGCATGTTCATCACCATGAATTCTGCGTGTGCGGGTATCCAAAGGAATTCTATCTGTTTGCCTGCGTTAGTTAGTTCATTAGAGCTTTTCAGTATTTGATTAATTAGTTTGGGTTTTTCTTGGCGGTTTTTAGTGTTTGGGGTTTTTATGGCCTGGAGTCCACTGAGTGAGTCTGTAAGGATGAGGATGTATCATATTTCCTCTATTCATTTTGAACAAGGCCAAGCTTTTTCCTGGATCTTTTCTATGTTATTTGTACATACTTCAGGTGTTTGTCCTATTTTTGAACATTTTGTACTACACACTCAAGAAGACCTTATATATTCATTATGCCTCTACAGTTCGCTTACCATTCCATTAGTCATATTCACCAAGCCAATTATCAAACACTTTCATCGTCGCCCTCACCTGGTTCATTACTCTCCCCAAATTAGGTAATGATTTTACATCATGACGTACTGGGCGACGATTGGATTATTTTATGATAGATGTATGCCAACTTACCTCAGGCGTCAAGCTTTTACAAGCAAAATATATATCCATTTCAAAACGCATTTCACGATGTACATACTGCACTTTTGTCTTGTCTTCACGCACAAGCCATACGTCAACATGAAATTAATCTCTCTCCCTCTGTTGGTCATTGCTGGTGATATTCATCCAAATCCCGGCCCAAGAGAATGTAACACAACGAATGTTATAGGCATACTCCACTTGAATATTAAAAGTATCCGGCATAAACTGACTAAAATCTACGATGATATCAGCGATTTCGATGTGTTATGCCTCACTGAATCTCACCTGGACGCCAACGTTCAGTCAGCCGATCTGCTCCTTGATCTCTTCCATGAACCTCAAAGGAGGGACAGGGATTGTTTCGGAGGTGATATAATTGTTAATTGTATATAAGTCACTCAGTGTCAAGCATAGAGCAGACTTGGAAGTAATTAATTCTGAATCAATGTGGTTTCAAGTTAATTCACCACAGCAGTTTTCTGCTTTGTGTCACCTATCGCGCACCCAACACCCCTACCGCATATTGGACTGTTCTTGGGCATATGATGGAAACTGCACTTGATGTATCCCGTGACATCGTCCTTGTTGGTGACCTTAATGAAGATCTTTTCAGTACGAATATCCACCACTTACGTGACATAATAACACGCAAGAACTTACGCAGTATTATAAATGAAGCAACACGAATTACAACACATTCGGCTAAACTTATTGATCCTATTTTGGTAAGTAAAGATTGTAAAGATGTAATTGTTCCTTATCAGGTGTACTCGATTTTAGTTCCGATGTATCGAACCACAGAGGAGTTTTCGTTTCTATTAATGTTTATCTTAATACAAAAAAGGCATACAAAAGAAACGTATGGCTCTACAATCAAGCTCACTTTGCAAAATGAAAATAAAAAACATATTTAACAATATGAAAACGATTGCCAAAGAAAAATATTATAGCAACAGAAACACCATTTGATGTTTATGGCAACGTTGGCAACAGACGAATGCAGTCAGAGACCAACCTCGGAGTGGCAGGCCACGCGTAACCGATAATAATCGACAAGACAACTGGATTCGAACAACACACCTACGAAATCGATTCCAGCCACCAACAGTGACTGCAAGAAGCATCCCTGGCCTTCGACGAATATCTTCACAAACCGTACGTCGTCGTCTCAGATGTGCAGGGATTGTCGCCAGAAGACCCGCCAGACGTCCTTTTTTGACAGGAAACCACCGTCAAACACGTCTACAGTGGTGCAGACAGCGTCTACGCTGGACGGCCATGCAGTGGGGACAAGTTCTATTCACTGACGAGTCTCGTTTTCACCTCAGCCACAGCGATGGACGGATTCGAGTGTACCGACGTCGAGGTGAACGTTACGTCAATCATTGTGTTATGGAAGAAGATCGGTTCGGGGGCGGGAGCGTTATGGTATGGGGTGTGATTAAAGCAAGACAGAGGACCCGTTTGATAGTGGTAGAGGGAAATCTCAATGGACAGCTCTAACGCGACGAGATCATCGGCCCTGTTGTTCTACCGTTTTTGCGTCGTCATGGCCCAGGCATTACCTTTCAACATGACAATGCCCGGCCTCATATTGTTCGACTTGTTCAGGATTCCCTTCAACAAAACAACGTGAATGTCATCTCCTGGCCGGCTCGCTCTCCTGATCTCTCACCAATCGAGCACATAAGGGATGAGATGGATCGGCGCCTTCGACGTCAACCACGTGTTCCACAGACACTCCAGGAACTTCGAAACATGCTCCCGCAGATATGGACAGATATCCTACAGGACTTTGTGCGACGCCTGGTCCATTCCATGAGACGAAGATGTGTTGCATGCATTGCAACCAGAGGTGGACACACACGCTATTGACATTTTGGCATGTTTGTGTTTTTTCTTATGAAATCACGCCTTTTCTGAAGTCAGTATGGCAAATTAAACCATTTAAACACTTACAGGAGTCTTTTATCTGTTGCAAACCGAAATTGTTTCAGATTTGGTAAAAAACATAACTTTGCATTAAATCTTATTCAATGTCACAGGAACTTTTGTTGTTCAGTATATTAGTAGATATGAGTTACAAAATAAGAACAATATGAATTTGCCGTGTGCACGAACAGCTATATACCAACAATCATTTATACGTTCTTCAATAAAGATATGATAATGAGCTACCCCCTGAATACAGAAGTGCAACATCATTATCAAATATGAAACAGATGATTAAAACAACCATTGCAGCTACACCTACATACTTCTCAACCGGCAACCGAAGAGCTAATATTTTACATACACGCCTAAGCCATTCTTGCAGTTCCCTAAATGCAGATAGCTTCAAAGTAAATATATCTGATACTTTGTCCTGCTCTTGTGGAAACCTATGTGAAAACAACATACTTCTTTCTTGAATGTCCCAATTACACTATTCCCAGAAATATCATGCTCGGTAACATTATAAAAGCTGGAACTACATGTACAGCGTTAAAAAAAATATATACTGTCGACTAATAAATTCGAGTAACTCTTTATCATAAGTATAGAATATCGCTCTGCGACCACTTACGACATGAGTGTATAAACTGCATGCATGTATATGAATACATGGGTATCACTGCCTCTGTCTGTAAGCATAATGTATACCGGCATGTATATGTTGGTGTATGTGTCTAAATATGTGTGTGTGTGTTATATGTAAGTGTGATCATGCGTGTGTATGTATGTATGCATGTATGTGAGTTTGTATGTATGTGCATGTGCATGTGCGTGTGTGTATGTATGTATATATTTGTATGTGTGTGTGTGTATATATATATATATATATATATATATATATATATATATATATATATATGTGTGTGTGTGTGTGTGTGTGTGTGTGTGTGTGTGCGCGCATATATGTACATGTATCTAGAGGTTATCACGCGATGGTGTTTGGGGATGGTTAATATCCTGCATTAGGAATAAACATTTTATTTCGCGAGCCTTGGCGAGGTAAATACATAGTGTTTATTCCTAATACAGGATATTTACCATCCCCAGACACACAAGCGTGATAACCTCTTTATCATATAATGTCATTCTTCAATTCTGTGCTTTAAAATCGCTTCCCCTCACTCACAAACATTACCGAAACATTGCGAGTTTACCTGGAATGCGCGCATTAATATTTATTACGTCACAGGGTAAGTGATGTGTCAGTCGGACAGTGACAGTAGCCAATATAGTTCCAACTGAAATCTGTTTCTTATACAGTGGCGAAGCAACATATATGCAAAACAACAATTGTTTTTGGCCTACCTTTAGAATACAGTACCACAAACTTTTCAAACACGTGATCATACCCTATGACATAATTTGTAGTATTTTGTTGCCAGTCACACCGGCGAAACAATGCCCTGTGACGTCAGGGGTCATCGAGTGTGCATAAGCTCCTCCCAGTGATCTATCATCTCTACACGAAATGTCATTGAATACGCCAAGCGCTGTGGAGAGTTTTGAATATTTGTTTACTGAATATAGCCTGCGGCGACGCATTTTATAGCAAACGCTAGTTTACGAAAACACTTTTATTTTTTATTTATTTTTTATTTCGTTTTTCTCGTAATTCAAGTGGCTAAAAGGGTTATAAATGGGAACTAATATACATATATTATTTTTTCGGTGCATTAATTTTCATTATTATGCACAAGAATGTAGTTTGTTAGGGATATTTGGTGCTGAACACATCCAAATGTCGCCATTGTTAAGGTTGGTTACCCCGAACTCTATCCTTAGCCCTTGGATCCCCTTTACGATAAATCACCCCTTTACGATCATTAGGGTTAGGAACCCGTTTAGTGGCTATTCAATTACCCTAAGTCTATCCTTAAACCTTGGATCCCCTTTACGATCAATCACCCCTTTACGATCATTAGGGTTTAGTGGCTATTATAGATTATACAGCGGCTCCTTATATTCTTCCCACAAAAACGTCGAGTAAAAAGGATTAAATGGTTTTGTGTCGAATATTTTGGCTACTGGAAACTGTCCTGGAACATTCACACAAGCCACTTTCACCGGCTACATTTTTCAGTACTGATTCAAAAGCGAACTCACCGTTGTGTCGTCACTAGTCATGCTTATTCCTCCATCGTTCCTTATTATTATCCACATCATCCTTACAGTGTTCCCACTTTTCTGTCACAAAAATCACCCGACGAATTATTAAATACCATATCATTCATGCGCACTCGCGAGTTCGACGTCTGATGTCTGACGTCTGGAGCCGTTTTCAGTTCGCGGCATATCGGCTCATTCCTCACCACTCGGTATCTTGTAGATTACGGAATGGGACGAGTGTGCCAAATGGCATCGGGGTCATTCGTAAGTGTCCGTAGACTAAAGTCACGAGACACCATGCCTACCCGTAATCTTCGTAAGTGTCCGTCACCTATTCGACCCTTTTCGTTCAGTTCCGTAACGTCATAGGCATGACTAGGTCAATTTGAACTAAGTTTAACAGTGTGGACGTAGCTCAGTCGGTTAGCTGTCAGGTTACCAATCCGAAGGTCGCGGGTTCGCGTCCGACGGATTCCCACTAAAACTGGTTGCTTGTCTAGTGACATGTGACCTACGGCAGAGATCGTCCTCACAGACCAGTGAGCTGACCCACGTAGAAGTGCGTTTCATTCATTGTTAAGATTGCCGCTATAATAATATGTTTATTTCAAACTAGCTGAGTTTCTATTGACGACATTTACCTGTAGTTCAACACTTAGAGCGTGCGATCTTGCAGATTTGGGCTGTAATTCATCTCTCACAAGATCGCAGATATATCTGATGCTTGCCTTCCCAAAACGGTAGCGTGCCCTTACTTCTTCATCGCTCATGGATTCGAGGTGTTGAGTTCGTTTTCTGAAAACACGGTCTTTCCTTGTGCGTCCTAAGCGTTCAGACAATATGTTCGTGGCCATGTTTGTTGTTAATGACACGCTAATGATGCCCCAGAACCTTCATTAAGTTAATGACGCGCTAATGACACCACGACGTCATTAAAACGTTAGTACAACTGGATTTAATGATACATTAGTTAATGAAGGTTTAATGACACGTTAATGCATCATTAAAGTTTGATACAACCGGGTCCTGTATTCTAAAGATGCTCCGCTTGGCTAGGCCTAGTGCCCTCGCAATATTGTTTCGAAATATATATCTCCAAAGTTGTCAAAACTTATAAAATGCCCTAGTAACGTCGCAGTTCGACACTGATTTTCAGTATATAAGACTGTTCTTTTGATAATTGTAGCAATTATCCCTGTAGTTTATCAAGATTCGGAGAAAATATAGATATAAGGGCACACCGTCCATATATGAAAGATAGGTTTGAACACAGCAATTATTGGAGACATTCAAACGCTCATGCATGACGTCATTGATGGAGGCCTATGGACGTGCAATGTGTTACTGCACGTGCATCCTGTGCAGCTGTACACAGCATGTGCAACTCAAAATTCGCTGAAAAAAGCATGATCTGTGGGCATTCAAAAATTCAAAACTTCTCAGGCGCAGACACAAGCATATCACAAGCAAATCATGCCAAGATTGACAGCTGCACAGCGTCATGAAGCCATTGTAATGATCCGAGCGGGAATGAGGCAACAACAGTTGGCAACACATTTCCAATGCCATCGTAACACGATATCGGCATTGGTGAGGCGTTATCAGAACACAAATGACGTTGCCGACCATCCACGTTCAGGACGTCCCCGAGTAACGACGCCAAGACAAGACAGATGGATTCGAGTTACACATCTCCGACACAGGTTCCAAACGGCAGTAACGACGTCCCAGACAATTCCTGGACTGCGCCGTATCCATCCCAACACTGTCAGGAATCGATTACGTCAGTACGGGATTCGACCACGACGCCCTGCCATACGTCCCATCCTGACACACCGTCATCGAGTCAACCGTCTAAGATGGTGTCGAAATCATGTTCGCCAACCTCTAATATGGTGGAGAAATGTTGTCTTTACAGATGAATCGAGGTTCAACATTTCCCACAGTGACGGGCGCCAACGTGTCTACCTGCGTTCGGGAGAACGTTATGCACGCAACTGTATTGTGGAGAGGAATCGTTTTGGAGGTGGCTCTGTGATGATTTGGGGTGGGATAACAGCACGGCACCGAACCCCTTTGGTGGTTGTTCAGGGCAATCTCACCGGTGTTGGCTACAGAGATCAGATTCTGAGGCCTGGGATCAGCCGTCATGGCCCGGGATTGACATTTCAACAGGACAACGCTCATCCTCACACGGCTAGGGTCGCAATGGATTTCCTTCACCATAACAATGTCATGTTACTGCCATGGCCTGCAATTTCTCCAGATCTCTCCCCAATAGAGCATGTGTGGGATGAAATGGAGCGCCGTCTGCGTCGTCTTTAACATCCTCCAGATAACGTCCGTGACTTGGCACATGATTTGAGGAGGATATGGCAGGCCATTCTCCAGGCCTTCCATGCCCATTTGGTGGACTCCATGCGTCGCCGATGCACTGCTGTGATTCACGCACAGGGTGGTCATACCCGTTATTGACTATGTGACTTTGTCGTTTGACCCCCTACTCCATTTTGATCTTCTGACGTCATCGTAACAGATGTTGTTCCGGTCCCGTTGACATTTTCTTATGGTCCGATGATTCAGCTGCTACAGCGTCTGCATCATTTTGTTCATGCTGTGTTGTATTTCAATCCAGAATATATTTTCTCCGTGCACAGTTTCTTTATGTGGCTAGTATATATTGGCGCTGAACACATCCAAATATCGCTAGTGTTAGGGTAGGTTACCCCGAACTGTATCCTTTGCCCTTGGATCCCCTTCACGATCAATCATCCCTTCACGATCATTAGGGTTCGGTAAATCCGACAGGTTCTCACAAAAACTGGTTGCTTGTCTTTGAGACATGTGACCTACGACAGAGAACGTCCTCACGAGAAATTGTGGTACTGTATTCTAAAGGTGCTCCTTTGGACGAAATATGTTACCTTGTTTCGTTTTGTCACTGTGTGTACATCTGACTACGTTATGTCAGGACAGACCGACTGTCAACAACGTCTGACCGTAGCCATGACGTCTCATAGACTAGGGTTAGATAGAGAATCTCACCCGAGTGTCTTTTGATATCAAATATATCAACACGAGTTGATAAAAGTGGAAAAATTCCGAGGCTTGCCGAGGATTTTTGCCACTTTTATTAACGAGTGTTGATATATTTGATATCAAAAGACACGAGGGTGAGATTTTATTTATCATCCAACATCATTCTTCCATCTTTTTCAATTTGTAGACAGTAATTAGCAGTGTCTTCAGTGTTAAAAGTACTACTAACAGCTTCAGTAGCAGCGCCATTAGTGATGTCATTTGATTGTGACTTCATGGTAACCAGTGACGTCACAATGGTCTGCAAATCATTGTGACGTAATTTCATTGCAGCGATATCTACAGTGTATATATATAGAGAGAGAATCTCACCCGAGTGTCTTTTGATATCAAACATATCAACACGAGTTGATAAAAGTGGACAAATTCCGAGGCTTGCCGAGGATTTTTGCCACTTTTATCAACGAGTGTATATATATTTGATATCAAAAGACACAAGGGTGAGATTTTATTTATAATCCAACATCATTCTTTCAACTTTTTCATTTTGTAGACATTAATTAGCAGTGTCTTCAGTGTAAAAAGTACTGCAAACAACTTCAATAGCAGAGCCATTAGTGATGTCATTTGATTGTGACGTCATGGTAACCAGTGACATCACAATGGTCTGCAAAGCATTGTGATGTAATGTCATTGCAGCGATATCTACAGTGTAGATATCGCTTGATCTCATCCAAGGATATCTCCTTTTATGTGGGAGTCAGTTTTGGATGATAAAGAATACTAAACGAGCTCCTGTGTAATACTAATTTTATGAAACGAGTGAATAGTTCTGGTATCTGACGAGCGAAAGCGAGTCAGATACCACAACTTATTCACGAGTTTCATAAAATTGGTTTTACACGGGAGCGAGTTTAGTATTTTATTTATTACTTGCCATTTATAACGTTTTTTTAGAATTATACTGTTGAGTATGAATAGGCTGACACCTACACTATCCACGGCATAGTCCAAGTGAGTTAAACAGAATAATACTTCAAACACGTCAAAAGTTGAAACGTATGAATTTAATACCATACAACGGTCCACCTTTAGAATTCACAAAATTATCGTAGGGCAATCGCAACTCACAAACTTTAACTTAGACAAACGACTGTCGTTGCGCTACAATACGATCGCCTTGTGGAACGGGTCTTGCGCCTCAAAGTTTACAATATAACGTCACAATACCCGACGACGTAATTTGTGGAATTTTGTTGCAAGATCCATCGGCGAAACAACGCCATATCTCCTGTGGGAGCCAGTTTTGGATGATAAAGTAGCTTCTCTTTGACAAAGGGCACTTACTCTAGCGGAAAATCCGATGGATTGCCGCGAAAGGCAATCAAAAACAATTGTTGTTTTGCGTATATATTGCTTCGCCCATGTATAAGAAACAGATTTCAGTTGGAACTATATTGGCTACTGTCACTGTCCGACTGACACATCACTTACCCTGTGACGTAATAAATATTAATGCGCGCATTCCAGGTAAACTCGCAATGTTTCGGTAATGTTTGTGAGAGAGGGAAAGCGATTTTAAAGCACAGAATTAAAGAATGACATTATATGAAAAAGAGGTTATCACGCTTGTGTGTTTGGGGATGGTAAATATCCTGTATTAGGAATAAACACTATGTATTTACCTCGCCAAGGCTCGCTAAATACAATTTAAACTTCTTACGGAGTAGGTACAATGCAAACATACGGAACAGCAAATGCAGAACATTAATGAATGAGAAAAAAACACATGTGTTGGGTGAAAGAGAGGGTCTCGTTTAATCAAATGGGAAACTTTACATTAGGCAGAAGGGAAAGAGCCAGCAGAAACTCTTAACACACACACACACCTGTACAAACACATAACATAACACATGGAAGACCCTCTGCTGAGCCTTAGCTATGACCCTATTAACAAAGGTTCGTAAACAGTTCACTTGAAGATGAGTGTTAGGAAGAGTACCCCCACAAATGTGGAATACAGCCACACCGTAGAGAACTTTAAAACCTTGTAATTCAGTTGCATACAATAAAAGGTCTAAAACATAATGCATTTTATATTAAAATGTAACATTCAAAGTTTATGACTAGGTGGTGTTATGGGGGTGGAGGTGGGCGTTGCCATGATTAAATTTTGCCGCCACTGTATGCTTGCCAGCCACCGGATATGGAAGTACGCTAAACTAAAAGCCGGACAACCCTGTCCATGGGGAGGTAACTCCTACCGTTTAAATTCTTTTCACTCTGGAAAAACACTTAAACTTCTTACGGAGTAGATACAATGCAAACATACTGCAACAGCAAATGCAGAACATTAATGAATGAGAAAAAACACATGTGTTGGGTGAAAGAGAGGGTCTCGTTTAATGACTTGGGAAACTTTACATTAGGCAAAAGGGAAAGAGCCAACAGAAAATCTTAACCCTTCAAAAAGAGAAAGACACTCTTTTACCCCCAACACACGTCTAGAAACAATCGGGAAGCATATTTGTAACAACAGTCCTGTAATGAGTGAGAACAGTTTGAGGAATTTGATCAACATACGCCAAATAGGCAGCACTTTTCCAATCACCCATGAGCTTCACAATTTCCCCCGGCACACCACAGCCAAGCGCCCAGGTGGTGCCACCTCGCCTGAAGCTATGACTTGATACGTCACCCTCTACCCTGGCCTTGGTAGTGTAGCAGGGCATGGAGTCATCCCACAGATGACATCCTTACCTTGTCAGCTTGCTGACGAGGTTAACCTCTTTGGTCATGTGGACAAGGCGTCCGACCTCGTATCAGAAGGTCTGTGGTTCGAATCCCATCACGGGACTCGGAAATTTTATGGCCGCTACATTGGCGCCCATAGTCACACGACTATATAGTCCTTATCAAAGTTCTCACCCACCATGAGAAACAAGTCTAACTCAAGACTGGAATCAGACATGGAACATTAGATCTATCTCTCGGAGGCAAACAGTTGAATGCTGTCCAAAATAGTCTACTGGCGTTGCACAGATCTCCTCACAGCATAGCAGCCCACAAGTTTACATGTGAAAGGTTGCTAAATTCGAGCACTCCCTTGAGTTGTAGCAGCATGATCGGTGTCATAGGTGTCTTCCTATGTACCACACATCCATTAATTCTTGAAATTCCTCTGAGAGTAGACTTCAGAAGCCAACTATCTTGAAATGGGTGCTCATACCCACACTCAAGATGCAAAATTCGCACAATATTCAAGTACAGTTTGATTGAAGTCGGCTTCAATCTTCTTGCTAGGAAGGCATCATACAGCACAACATGCCACACTGTGACTGGAACAGGAGCCTTCCCTATTAACTCACAAAACTTCAGATATGCACTGAAATGCGACTTGTAGGTTTTAACAGTGTTCTCTGAGAATGTCGATGCACGGTACTCAGAAACTTCCTGGATGAGCTCTTCTGCCAGCTTGCTCTGCCCATCTGCAATACAAAAACATCCTTGACTGCAGGGACATTGAATTTACCAAGTCCAAAAACACCCTGGGGACTGAAACCAGTTACTGAGTAATGTGCATAATTTTTTAAGCATGTGAGGCTCATGGAGTCGAGAATAGTATCTGGAATGATGTTCAATCTGCCGGGTATGGTAATCGCTTTTATTGTGAAGTTCCAACGCCACTTAACCAAAACAATCCACGGAGTGCTTTGTTAACCAGCTTGTTTTTACTCCTCCCTTTGTTAATCACAGACTTTGCCACAACACTGTCTGTGTGCACCACAATGGCTCTATCCTTCCACCCACTGGCCCATTTTTCTCACTGCCAGAACAACTGCCAGCACTTCCTTATAGTTTATATGCAGGGTATCAGTTGCCGGCCAATCAGCTTGCCATACTGAATAGTGCCACTCCCCACATGTAAATGCCCCAGCTGCAGCTGTGCAAGCATCCACGTGAACTGGAACCGTTTCCATTGAATCATAATACACTGATCCATTAAATAAGGAAAGATAAGCTAGCCACCATGCCAAATCACTCTTAAATTTGTGTGATAATACTGCCTTGTCAAATTGATGCTTTAGGCCACAAATTGTGTCCAGAATGCGATGAAGAAAAAAATTTCCTCCTCGTATCGCCTGGCATGCCCAATTTAATAGTCCTGCTAGACTTTGCAATTGTCGTTTTGATGCCCTTCTTCTGCTTTCAAATCTCTTTAGTTCTGCATTTAACTTAGACAGCTTCTCAGGCCCTAGTGATAGTGTCTTTGTAACAGGAAGGTAAGTTTCCGGGTGGGACCCACCTCTTTCTGCCAAACTAACATAGAAACCCAGCTCCCCGAACAGTCCAATAAGTGTATGCAATGCTGCATTACATTGTTCAAAAGTAGGAGCAAAAATACAAAAATCATCAATGTACACCACCAAATGTTTGAAGCCTCTCCTATGGATCATTTTCTTAATGGCCTGAGAAATCTGATGGAAAATGCTAGGACCAAACCGGTAACCAAACGGTAAGGATAATACATCAAACAGAAAGGTAGGATCCTTCTCACCATTAAATTTCCACTTAATACCATTATACCAGTCATTTTATAGTCTGTTGAGTGAATCCCCACTGATCTGTAGGCTGATTTTATGTCAACTTTTGCCATAAAATAATTGGGTTTGGCAAATACACAAGCATGTTTTATAGATTCATAGTGTACAGAGTTGAGAGACGCATAATCATTCATTGCTTGTCCGACAGGTCTACTCCATCATGTATTATCCTGACACGATTCCCATCTTTGGGTATAGCTGCTGAAGGACTGACCACTGTAGGAATCTCATTGGCAACAAAATAATGTCCACTTTTTATTTGTTCCTTTAATTCTCTCTCCGCAAGTTCTTTGTGATCTTTACTCACTGCAGATTTATGATTCTGCGAAGATACCTTGACAGAAGTGGAGTTTGAATCTGTGATCCTAAATTCGGACTTGATGCCATCTAACAAATAGTTCGATCATGATCATTCTTCAATTCTTTCATCCATGCTTCTGCTTTTGCAGAAATAGAATTAAAGTTTGCAAGATATTTAGTAGTGAAAGGGGGGTAGGTCCCAACAATAGATAGGGGAGTGACACTTGGATCCTATTGACTTTTTTCCGAACCTTCCCGTGGTTTCCCACCATGTTCAACTTGCGGATGTCCTTTTCCACATACACTGCATACCTGGTCAAAATTGCACCTCTGACCATAGTTGCACTTGCCCTTGTTGAACTGCCAACACACTTCTTTCACTGGGGATTGACCATCATGTTTCACTGGTCTATTATCTCTCTTTGATAAGCTAGCTGCAGCCGTTATCCTTTCTTTCAGATACATTGTACTTAAATGCTGTCCATCTGATCCCCAACGAAAACCTGTGGGTCTGCATATCTCTATAGTCAAAGTCATACCACAGTACTGAATCCCATGTGTAACGGCAGGCTAATTCTCCAACTTATCCCCCCTAATCAACTCTGCCATTATGCAAGCATTAGAAGCAATCCATTGGGCTGGTGTAACTGTCTCAAGTTTTTGTTTCTTCTTTTCATTCATTTGAGTGAAATTCCACCCCCGATATCAAACTCCTCTGTTTCAGAATATACACTATATGGGCCAGGAGGTAAAAAGTCAACAATATATAGGCCTAGAGGTTTCTCACCACATCTCCCTCTTTTCAGGTAGGTCGACGGGTCCAGATCTATTCTAGCTGGTTGCACCGGATTCCTGCTACCATCTGATTGGAAGCCAAGAATATCTCCAAGTAGTCCAAGCCCAACCGGGGCTGGCGGTTTATTCCCCCCGGTATCAGCATGAGCAGACGATGCTCCTGCCGGTAAACTTTGAAGTCCCCGGATGTGTCCCCTTTTTAGCTTTAATAGTTCAAAATCCTCCTGTTTCATGTTCATCAATGCGATCTTCGTATCACATCCTTCTTGAATTAAAGGGGCACTGATCTAACGCAATTCCCGGGACTGGTTGTCGCCTTTGTTATTGGTTTTTCCCCGTGAGTACCCGGATGATACGCAATGCAACTGAGCGTGACCAGAGACTGGGCTACCGTCTGCAAGGACAGCTAAATAAACTTGGGAGGCTGGAGGCAATATTTGTTTTACGCATTTTTGCATAAACACTGATTGGTTAACTGTTATCTATAAAGATTTCGACAAAGGGGGCATGTTAATTAATTTCTTCAGCCTAAACAAACAGACAAAAAGAACGGCGGAGCTCATTGGATGTCCTTATTTGGAAATACCCCAGATGGTTATAGTTTTATACTAAAAAAAGTATCCATGCAGTGAAAGCATTTTCGGATTTCGATAATACGATTACTAATCCCTTGTTGTCATCCACGTTTTCTCGTATAACCCTTCACTTGTGTATTTGTCGTCATTCACTTGATGCTCAGTTATTACAGGTACAATTAGCGGTAGCACCACTTAGATTACCTGACAAAGGTTCCCATTTGGCATTTATTGTGTCTGGGGTAATTATTCAATCTAAATCCAGGTTTGAAGTGAGGTGAAATGTGTGTTATGTAATATGCACGTGGCAGACCAGCAAGAGGTGAATGATCAGTTGATTTACTTTTTTTGTAAATCAACGGATCGTTCCTAGTCATCAAAGGATTAACAGAAAATACGTTGATTGATTAATCACTCATATCATGGCGTGAAGTGCCGATGTAAAAACAACATACTTTGTTCAAAGGGTTAACTGATAATTCGTTGATTGATTGCTCATTGTTATCTATCACTCAATAGATTTTTTAGGAACCGTGGACGTTATGAAAATTGTTGTCAGGTGGGCTTTCTCAGCCGACCCTTGAGACTTGACACCTATGTGAAACACCTGAAACAATCCAAGTGATCAGTTGAGAAACGAACACGGGTTATAATATCCCGAAACGATATATATCTTTTAAAATATTTGATTGTTACAGAGACACGTGACATCAAATAAGTTTCTTTGTACAGCTGCAGACTAGTGGGATATTGTTCCTTTGTGTGGATATTCACGGATACATTCCTCGAACAAGGAAGCTCCTAAAATTTATACACATAAATTTTGTAGGTTGCTATTATGGTATTTGCATTTTGTTTTCATTCATTTGAACCGATTCGGTCTTGTTTCTCTACGTCTTGGTTGGGAAATTCTTCAATGCGAGATAGACGTTGTTTTCACAGGTCTTTTCCTTTGTAAGCGTGTATATATTACCGTCAATATGTAAAATGTGATTCTCTCAGGCAATTTATAAAATGTGTAAATATTTCAGTCATTTTGACTAAAAAATCTGTCCAGATTGATTAAGATGATCAAAAGGGCCTACAAACATCACAACAGATTATTATGTAGGATTAGAAGCCAAACAACATAGAAATGTACTTTTCAAGTAACATTTTCAGTCTCTTGGTGATGACATTAAACATCAAAATGTTTGGAATTCGTTATCATAATAATACAGATGGAAATGTTTTTCAGTCACTTTGTAAAATAACTCAATATTTAGACTTTAAATTAATTTGAAAATATTACACATTTTGACAGTAAAAACATATACACACTATAAAAAAACAATGCTCAGGTGAAATATTTACTTTGTGTTGCAAGTCAAAATCGTGTAAACGAAAATCGCAAAATTACCAAGCAAGTGACTTATCAAAACTTCGTCAACATTACCAATACAATCCACAAAGATACCTACATTTCCTTATTATCTCGAGAACTGTATTTCATTTTGTTGATCAATGTGACCATACGCCCTTATTACTACCCATGAAAGTGACTGATGCGCTTACGAATTGCGCAGCAGAGGTCGCGAACTAGTCTAGATTTCTGCTATACATCCGGGTACTCTCTGGGAAAAAACAATAACAAAGGCAACAACCAGTCCCGGGGAATTTCGTTAGATCAGTGCCCCTTTAACACATGGGCCACTTCGGCTGGTAAACCTGCTTCTTCTATGAACAGTTTGACATCGAAAGCACGCGGTTTCTGGGCTTCTCTCGCGGCAGCAGCCGCACTATCAAAGTCGAATACACTCATCCTAACATTCATGTATCAGCCTGTATGTAAATCTTACTCACACGCAGCGCCCCTTAGCGATTTATGTATAGACTTGTTCATTCGTTGCCATGATTCAATTTTTCCGTACCTCTCGTTGCCATGATTAAATTTTGCCGCCACGGTATGCTTCGCAGTGTTGACTCAGGATAACACCACTGCCACAGGCTAATTTGCATATCACGTGACCGGACTTTTCTCTTGTTTGTAAACAAACTCGCTTTTTCAGAAATCAGTATAGAACGGACTAATGTAAGTATTTGGGGGCACTTTACATATTGTTTTGCATAAATATATATATATATATATATGCTACTACAACTGCGACAGTGAGTTGCATGACAATATATATTTATGCATCAAAGTGACCGTGTCGCTAGCTCTCCGTTGGGCTTCGATGACAGCACGTGGAGCCGTACAACCAATGTAAACATAGGATAACTACGCAAAAACAAGTAGATTTTTACGTAATTGCATACTTTCTCAATGAAAGTTAACAATTCTTTGACATTTGTTTATGAAAATGTCTAGACTTGTCAAACATGAAACGGATGAAAAGCATATGCAATATCTTGAATGGACTGTCACATTGCGCTGGCCTGTGGCAGAGGTACTGCCTCAGACCACAATTAATTTCCTTCTTTGCTATCTACAGTGACATGACAGCCCACCATAATTATTATCAGTCGTAGGCTGTTCTCCTGTTGCATGCTGACCAACCTGCCACTTGTCACTTAACATGCAAAGTTTCGGCCAGCATTCACCATCTCGCTTTCGCAGTAACCACTGTCAACAATGCTCACCGGAAGTTTCGAGCCGAAACACACACAACGGCCTTCAACTTGGGGTCAAATCATGGGAAGCTGGATTCAATACCTTCAAAGATTGGGGCTAACAAAAAATTGACAGCAAACTACAATGTCTTATCTTTCATTTAAGCTATCACAAGCCACTCCAAAAAAATTGCCACAGGCTGAACAGCCCATTTAAACAGGGTACTATATTCTCCTATTTTCCTTCCGGTTCATAGGTAAAACTTAGGGGGGATAACTGTGGTCTGAGGCCTGCTAGCTGGCTGCCGGCCGCATGGAACTCTGGGTAGGACAGTGCGCACAACTAAAAGCCTGACAATCCTGTCCAAGGGGAGGTGAGTAGTATAGGTAATGGGGGTTCTGGCTCACTTCCACTGGAGCTGGATTCATATACCTATACCACCACTACAGGAGGAATTTTTTATGCCAAAATGACTAAGCGATTCAATGATAGTCATGAGATTAAGTTAAATTGACTCTAGCTCACCACCACCTGGAGTCTATGATATAAATTTTTATAGGTAATGGGGGTTCCGGCTCACTTCCACTGGAGCCAGATTCATATACCTATACTGCTACTATAGGTAGCATTTTTTATGTGTAAATGACTATGCGATTCAACGATAGTCATAAGATTCAGTTAAATTGGCTCTAGCTCCCCACCACCTGGAGCCAATGATATAAATTTTTATAGGTAATGATGGTTCTGGCTCACTTCCACTGGAGCCGGATTCATATACCTATACTGCTACTACAGAGGGAATTTTTTATGCCAAAATGACTATGCGATTCAACGATAGTCATAAGATTCAGTTAAATTGGCTCTAGCTCACCACCACCTGGAGCCAATGATATACATTTTTATAGGTAATGATGGTTCTGGCTCACTTCCACTGGAGCCGGATTCATATACCTATACTGCTACTACAGGTAGCATTTTTTATGTGTAAATGACTATGTGATTCAACGATAGTCATGAGATTAAACTAAATTGACTCTAGCTCACCAATACCTGGGGCCAATCATTGCTTTATATGAGCCTAAATGGTAATAAAAATATTCTTCATTATTTTTATCGATAAAGCGATATTCAACATTTTTATTAAGTTCTTCGTTCATTTTACTAGGAGACCAGACTATATAACTACACTCTTCTTGTAAATTGATAAGAAACAATTGATTACCGTATTTGGTTGGTTTGACATCACTGATATAATAAAAACCTTGTGGTAATTCTCTCCATTTAATAGTTTTTTCCATTATTATATATATTTATGTAAGCATTTGTCTAAATGTGATCAAACGATAGTAAGCAATTTATTTTTAATCTCCAACCAGTTCTTTGGTTTTGGCACGGAATAATTGACGCGCTTGTTGCCTCCCTTGTTCTATGAACTTTTTTTTCTCGTCTTCGCTAATACCATTGGTCTTACGAGATTTTGATCGAATCTCCTGCTTCATTTCGTTGTATTTGGTGAGTTCTGACAACACTAAACGAAACTCCTCCTCGGATATCTTACAATCGGCCATTGCTGTCGAAATATGATCCTCAATGCGTTCAACTTTGCTTCGGCGAGTATCCGAATACTATCGTGTTTTAATGCTTTCTTTTGTAACCTACGAGAAATGAATTTTATCGCTATTCCTGCCAGTCCCGAGACTCCAGCGGTTATTTCCATGCCGAGCACGATAGGCGCGGCGATTATAGTTGATAGTAAACCGACACCGGCTACACCGAGTCCCATGCCAGCTACTACAAGAGCGGTGTCAACTCCGTCCAGAGCATTCACGGCTCTGCGATACTTTTTATACAATCCAAGTCTCAACTCCCTATCCTTTTCTATTCGATGTTTTATGTCGCTTATTTGATGTAATCGAAATCCATCAACAGTTTCCATCTTTTCAATTGCTTCATCGAGCGCTGGATATAAACTCATAGTGTATATTACGAATATATAATAGTCTTTAATTGGTCTTGCTTAAATGTTTTGAGAGTATACATCAACCTTATCAAATGTATATTATATGGCAAGAATATCTAAGAAAGAGAAATTCTGTCACTTTTAATAATTTGAACCCCCTCGAGGGTTGCAACGGTTGATGCTCCGACATGAATAATACTGCAACATTGACGCTCGTGTTTCTTGAGCCATTTAATCGATAGACCTGGTAATATTTCGAAGGCATCTACCGGTACATCTCCAAACAAAACTTCAATAAGAAGAGTAGAAATATTAGGTATTGCACTCAAGTTAACTTTAATATCATCGAATTCAGCAATCAAATTTAAACTAACATTTTGGATTGCTGGACGACTATATAACATATGACCTGGTTTTTCTGGCAGGGGAGAGACTAACACACTTTTTCGTTTTGACGGGATATAGGCCGCGAGTACGATGCCACTATTTATTATCTTAGTTAAATTATGTCCCTTACCCATCATCGCTTAAGGTGGGGTAATGACGATATTCAGTAGCCACTTGATGTTTGCTTCGACCATAGTCCATTTATTCTCACTGTTGTAAATAATATTGTACGGAGTGGTTTTAAGGAGTCTACTAACGTCGACATCGCTTAAATCTTCTAGATTTTCCGGGAATATAACTTCTTTCTGATTGTAGACATTATCGTGTAAGTGTAAAGCGTATAACTTACCATTGTTACCGGGTTTACCGAATCCTTCCGTGTCTCCGAGATCGGAAAGCGCAATTGTATTACATTGTCTGAGCGTTCCAGGGCCTGATGCATCAACCATTATTTATAATATGGAGTGTTACACTTAAGTATCCTATATGTACAGGTTGATGTTTTACAACTTATACAGAAATTTTGAGGTCTGAAATAATACCCCGCTTCAAGTTTTTATATTGTAATGACGAGAAAGATTACGTTCTACCGCTATTGTATTTTTCATTTTTCACTGGAACACATCTGAGCAGAGTTGAAGGACTTTCTAGTTGAATATTATTTGTCGTGCTTATTTGATCAAGATGGATACACAACTCTTTATAGGGAACTAAATCGGGCAATGTATCTCCATACCGATGTATGCCAATTAAGCGACTAAACTCAAATGTACCTGGTTGTTCCAATACAATTTTATTTCCAGTGTCTAATTTCACTGTCCCAGTCGCCTCATTTTGTGTGATACTAACTCCATTAGGCTTAAAAATTTCATCATTGAGTGAGCTTACGCTGTAATACCCATCAGGTATAGTAATGCGTTTGATAATAGTACCATATTGAGTCATTAGTATTATCCTATTATTATCTTTTGCAGCATTTATATTGGTCCACCTCGGGTAATACGTTTCATCGCATAGAGCGACTTCGAGTTGTCCATCCGAGTTATCGATAGTACGAAGCAGTTGAATGGACTGACTATTTGTTATTCCCAGGAGTGTAACATATAATACAATACAAATATACAATGATACTATATCATAACTTAAATATGGAATCAACCATTATTTATAATATGGAGTGTTACACTTAAGTATCCTATATGTACAGGTTGGTGTTTTACATCTAATACAGAAATTTTGAGGTCTGAAATAATACCCCGCTTCAATTTTTTATATTGTAATGTTGAGAAAGATTCCGTTCTACCGCTATTATATTTTTCATTTTTCACTGGAACACATCTGAGTAGAGTTGAAGGACTTTCTTGTTGAATATTATTCGTCGTGCTTATTTGATCAAGATGGATGCACAACTCTTTATAGGGAACTAAGTCGGGCAAATTAACCCCCTGTGCTGATGTCTTGTATATTGTGTCAGTTAAGCGTGCAAATCCAAGTGTAATTGATAAGTCCAATAAAATCATTGCACGCTTTTCTCCATGGTCTAATTTCAGTAACCCATTTGACTCATTTTGTGTTAGACTAACTCCATTAGGCTTAAAAATTTCATCATTGAGTGAGCATACACTGTAATACCCATCAGGTATAGTAATTATTTTGCCTGGACTAACTCCATCAGCTATCATTATCCTATTATTATCTTTCACAGCATTTATATTGGTCCACAGCGGGTAATACGTTACATCGCATAGAGCGACTTTGAGCTGACCATCCGAGTTATCGATTGTATGAAACAGTTCAATAGACTGGCCATTTGTTATTCCCGGGAGTGTAACATACATATTAAATATACAATGATACTATATCATAACTTAAATATGAAATCGAGATACATTACTAATCAATCGATTATAGTAACTGCCTATGGTGCTGAATTTACCGTTAAATTCCACGATATCTTTGAAAAATACAGTTTTGCGGCAACTAACGATAAAATGGTGCACGATTGGTTTCACAATCCGATGCAATTTTGGCAGAATCAGTTAAACTTTGCCGTATGGTGTGCCAAAACGGGATGTGGCGTATCTGTTAATGCCACAGGATTTAAACTATATAAGTCTGTTATGTTATTTCACGTGTACTACCAGATTAGACGTATACTTTAGTGTTCCATTACCGCTCGATCCAGCATGGAATCACGCAAATAATATTTATGATAAGAGGGCCTTCGAACGTATTTGTAATGAATTTAATGTTTCTACGAGTAAAGATTGGCGCATTAAAGGACCTAGCCATGGTCTAGGTATTCCGTACACTGGACAAAGAACTATTAAAGATAAAAGCGATTATTTAATTAAAGAGGGTGTGATCCCTTCAAGATTTGCTCTCTCGGATAAACAGTTTAGAGCAGATCGTATGAACTTTGAGAGTGGCATTCCTTATATTATAACAAAGTTTGTGCATCCAAACGATACAACAGACGCTTGGAATGAATTTCTTAATGATAATACGGAAAATAATTTTACTAACCCAGGATTTGAAAGAGTTAATGAATCGATAAGAACTTATTCTCGGTGCGCAATCGCAAACACGAACGTCCATTATCGGTACTGGGACGGCGTTCGATGCGCAAAAACAGTTTGTCGCAAACGTGGAGGACGCCATTAATTCACCAGTTGACATACCATCGTCTATAAAGCGTTTTCAAGATGCATTACAGTACGCTCAATCCAAAGTGGACTACGTTTATGCGCCGGGACTATACATGTCTCCGAGTAATATGGAACTTAAGATCGGTCAAGTGATAGGCTATAATAATAAAATTGTTATTGCTACCGATCAACAAAAACCAGGTATAAATTCAGATATGAACGTCGAATTAATAACGCAAACAATCACAGGCGAAAAGGGAATAGTCAAGCCACAAACACCACATGTTTCACAAACATCTACTGATGCACAAGTATCACCGCATATTGCGGCTAAAAATCAACAACATATCGATGAAAAAACAGCGCTTGTAGTGGGTGGAGTCTCGGTTGGTTTACTCATGATTTGGTTAGCGAACTGATTTGGTTAAATAGTTCTTAGCGAATACGTACAACAGCCCTGCAATTGCTACGATCAACCCCAAGTTTTGACTAAGCCAAGTGGTGGTCTTAGCTAATAAATTCAATAGCCAGGAAACAACACTCCCTCTTATACCGGGAAGTGCAGCCACGGCTTTCTCAGCTAGCTTTCCCAGTGCTGACCTTAATGCTTTTAAATGCTTTTTTATCCACTCTTTAATACCATTTTTATCACTAGGTGGTGATCCGCCTCCACCTGTACCACCTGTGCCACCTGTTAACACGAGAGTCAAAGTCGATATAATAAATCCCAACGCGGTTAAAATACTGGCAATTGTTATTCCCTGTTCTCTGAACAATGTTTTAATTTTATCAGCCAGTGTGTCGTCATCGTTGAGGACTTGATCGATAGTTTCTCGAATACGACTGATTTGCGAACGAAGTGCCTTTCTATTACTGGAAGCCGCTTCGAGGCAGGTTGATCTTTCCTCTTCTAAGTTACGCAATCTGTCCACTACGCGGCGTCTACTGAACTCATCGCCCGCCTGTTCGAGTTTTGTTTCCTCGTAAGCTATATGCTTGTCGATTTCGGATAGCTTGGCTGTATTATTGATGAGTTCTCCCCGCATTGTTCGCATTGCCTTGTCAAGACCTCGTAATTCCCTAATACTGAACTGTGAATGTGGTACCTGTAACGTGGAATTATCGTAATAGGTATCTAAGATTTCTCCGAGTCCGTCCGAGGCCACCATCAAGGCTGCTTCCAAATCATCTGTATTAACGAGTTCATCACACACGGTTTGAAGAGCCTTAGTAGTCTTCGCGGAAAGTTTTGGTCGTCGGTAGTAGTCCACAAAACCTAATTCATCACGAACAGTGCCGATGCCGTGTTTAGCAGCTATCGTAGACAAGGCAAGGGGCTTTTGAGTACGAGAATGCATAAGATCAATATCCGGAGCGCCACGCTGTCGCAATATTCCTTTACTATCTATCTCAAACTTTGAATATTCACGAACAATAGGACTATCATCTTTAAAGGAATCGTAATAATCATTGACGGGTGATTGTAAAATTTCAACGTTAAAATTCGTGCCACCAAAGTTGGTTTCATCAGTATCTTCAATTGGATTCTTGTTATCAAAGTCATCAAAGGTACTTAGATCTAAGTCATTATGTTCAAAATTAGCCATTTTTATATTAAACATAGGGTACATGTTTTCAATATAACAATGTCTTCGCAATACGGACGCAAGTTAAACCCACAACGTAGACTTCGAGATCCATTAGGGGTCAAGGCAATTCGTCAGTCTGTAACTATAACTAATAACCCTAGTACCATCGATCAGAATCAAACGCTTCTGGTTCGCTTTCCTAATCTCGGCGCACACGATGTGTTAGTTCCGGGAACTGTCCGACTAGCATTTACGATTAGTTTGACTTCTACCGACGTTAACAGGGAGCCCGTTCAGAACATAGGTCGTGCTATCGTTAAGAAAATCGCTATTAAAATTAGCGGTAATGAGGTTTTGAGTATCGACGATAGCGATGTATACTATTGTTACATGGATCTCTGGAGAACGGATAAAGAGCGGGAAAACTTACAGTACCAAGGTATTTGTAATAAGAACACATTGAGACTGCGCGTAGGAGCTGAAAATGGTGTTGATACCAACGAAAAAGATAAGGCAGTTGCCGACGCATTAGGTAACAGATTCTATATTCCCCTAGACTTTGAATTACTAGATTCCCACATGCCTTTTTATCAAGCATCCTTAGTTGATAGGTTAGAATACGAACTCACTTTTAACGACAACGGTAGAGTAATCAGAACCGGTGGTGAAGATGCTAGCTATTCCATTGACAATATCTCGCTGGAGTGCGATATGATAACGGATCCCGAAATAGCCAGACAAATTCGTAACCATTATTCGGGAAGTTTAGCCATTTTGTACGATCGCGTGCTGCGACATCGAAAGATCACGAGGGACAAAAAAGATACGATGTGGAATATCAATCTAAACGTCCCCACGAGGTCGTTGAAGGGTATTTTAATGTTGTTCGAGGACCCCTCCAATGCATTTAAAAGAAATACCGAGAAGTTCTACAATCCCAAGATTACAAAAGTAGAATTGACTATCGAGGGCGTTCCTAATCAACTATATAGCCAAGGAATGCTAGCGTATCACCAGTGGGATGAGATTAAAAAACTTCCTTATATAAAACGTTCTCCGGAAGTTAACGCGGTCGTGAAAGATCTGTCTCTCGGGAGTGTATCGATGGGTGAATACCTCACCACGAAGTACGCGCTATGGCTCGACATGCGAACAACGGACCATGACCAACTACACGGCAGTGGGCGGAGAATAGAAAATGCTAGCGAGGGTGCCACCATACAGATAACGAAGCACCAGGAATCGGCTGGTAAATTAAACATATATTTGTACGTGATTATGGATGCGCAACTTAATATACAGAATGGGAGATTCGTGCAAGCAATCTATTGATAATCTTTTACCTAAAGATCCGCACTGCGCTATCATATGCGGGCAAACGGGCTGCGGAAAAACAGCTTTTATTCTAGATATTTTACAAAGTCATTATCGGGACGTTTTCGATCATATTATTATTCTGTGTCCGACTATAAGCGTTAATAAAACATACTTATCGAGAGATTGGGTAATGAATGACGACGGGGTACACAGAATGACGACGGGGTACACAGAGTCGATCCGGGCGATCGTTTACAAGACTGTTTACGAGTATGTCACGAAAAATACAAAGGAGAATCAACCCTTTTCGTAATAGATGATTGCAGCGCGAGTAAAGAACTCACAAAAAAGAAAGATATGCTTTCGTATCTAGCATTCTCCGGACGGCATACTCAACATAGCGTTTGGGTACTTACTCAAAAATACAACTCTGTCCTGAAAGATCTCAGAGAGCAGCCCAAATGGGTAGCACTGTTTCATTGCAAAGACCAAGATTCATTCGAGGAATGTTTACGTGAAAATGATGTTATTTATACCAAGGGTGAACGAGATAAAGTCAGAAAAGTGTTAGCGGCAACGAAGCACTGTAAACTCGTGTTAAAAACCGATCAACCAGCTGCTTATGCAATTGCTTAGCAAAATTATAGCAAAATGTAGCAAAATTATAGCAAATATAGCAAAATTATAGCAAAATGTAGCAAAATGTAGCAAATTGAACATTAGCGGTTAATATTACATAAAATGTGGTTCGAAATCATCATTCTTTCGCAACAGTTCATAATTACGGGATGTATTGGATACGTCATATTATATTATGTTAGACTTAAATATCTCCTTAGGTATTACATTATGGAATGCGACGAACTCATCTAACAAATGCTCAAAGAATCTGATGCAGATCAACATACACATCAAAATGTAGATAAATCTTTAGATAAACATAGAGAAAGACTCACCGCTTTGGTAGCAGGTGGAAAATGTTCCCAATATTTGGGAGAAAATTATACCATCGAAAAAATTGATAACATGACCGACGAAGAGATTAAAAAACTGTACGCACGTAACGAGTCTAGACTGGGAGCTACCATGACTAAAACGATAGAGTTGTCTATATAACAACTATACACAGTCGTAGCTAGTACGTTTCTCCCCATCCCGGCAGAACATCGCATGTATTTATGCGAATCTCTAGAGAAAGACCCATTCATCGAACACGCTATAAGCTCAGTGAGCTGTGAGTTTTATCATAGATTCGGAATGTTCTTAGCTCCGTTCACCACAGCTTTAATAACGGCTAGGTATTGTCAATTTAAACATACATGCCCACTTAATAATAATGGAGACTCAACAGGTGACACCACAACAGATTGTGAACACGCAACCACAAGTGAACGAGGAACAACAAGTGAATGAGGAACCACCACATGTGAATGAGGATGCACCACAAACACAAAAACAACCCAGAGTTACTAAGAACCCCCCAAAAATAGCTGCAGGAAGAAAGGGAGGGCTGGCGCGCAAAGCAAAATTAATAAATAATTCAAATATTAATCCGATTAAAACATGGGCACTTGTAGGAGTTGCAGGTATAGCGGCTGTATGGTTCTTTTATAAGACCGGAGAAGAGAAAACGTCACCCCTGCCGCAACAACAAGTTCAATTAGAGGTTAGCCCTCATATAATGCTATAAGAAGCATGACTACTCCAGTTACAGACGGTAAAATGTTGGTAAACGCGACGTATCATTCAGCGGTGGTCACCGGCTTGGCCATTGGCTATGCCCGTATGGCTAAAATGATTACTAAAGCCACACCTCCCAAGCTAGATTTTAATTGATTTGATATAGGTATGATGGTTCTGGATATTGGATTAGCAATGGCAACGAAGGATATGCTCATCAAACAAGGACTTATCCCGGAAGACATAATGAAGTAATTAAACATTTGAATATTTTATATTATTAAATATGGCAACAATTGCGATGATGGTCGGTGGAGCTGTTGTTAATGCTCTAGCTTTTTCGGGGATTAATTATTTATTTTCTAGTATGAGGGAATCAAACGCTAAAGAAGTTGAAGAGGAGCGTAAACGACATAACGAAGCTTTAGAACAATACCAAGCAGCTCAGTTACAATATACGCAGCAGAGAATGAAGAGATTAGACTTTATTCATGAACAACTGATTAAGGAAAGACATTCAATTCAAACGTTTAAGGATGTCGAATCTGCCATGCACGAATACTACCTCGTTTATGGGAAAAATACCGAGACCAACAATGAGTCAGTTTTATACACTGTCAGAGGAACAAAAGAACCGCGAGGTCACATTTGTGATTATGGGATTGACTGCTGTATTGATTTTCAGCTATACAATAGCTACGCAGTGACAGCTGTGGCTATGCATAAACCATGATCTATAAATCAATATCTCACCAGTGTAGCTGTGATTTGCATTTAGACAAATGATATGATAGATGTATAACCATGAATAACTGCAAGTTTACACTCATGGGGAAGACGACTCTATGTAATCGACGCTGTGTTGATATTTACTGCGGTATACACAATTATTTCATCAAGCGTGGACACATAAACTATACGGGTTCTGAATGCGGGATAGGGGTCAAAGGTCGTTATTGTTTATGTAAGAAACACGGTGCCGATAGGGTCAGGAACCAGATTATTTATGCTAGGAAGAGAGATTACATCAATGAGAGGAATAGGTTGGGGAGAAAACGTATTTAGATATATGAAAACAACCAATTAGACATTTGTCTCATTTTGCATATACCATTCAACCACAATGGTTTTTGTCAGAGAGTTAAAAGCTATGGCAAAGCAACGTGGTCTACCTGGATATTCTCGTATGAGAAAAGCTGAATTGATTACCTTACTAGGTTTGGAATACAACAAACCCCAGACTGTTAGAGAACTCAAAGCTCAAGCGAGAAACAGTGGGCTGAGAGGTTATTCTCGAATGAGAAGAGCTGAATTGATCCCTTTACTAGATAATAATGATGTTGATGATGATAATGATAATGTTGATATTGATAATGATGATGATATTCAACAAGAAGAATTAGACAGACTGTTAGAGAACTCAAAGCTCAAGCGAGAAACAGTGGGCTGAGAGGTTATTCTCGAATGAGAAGAGCTGAATTGATCGCTTTACTAGATAATAATGATGTTGATGATGATAATGATAATGTTGATATTGATAATGATGATGATATTCAACAACAAGAATTAATATTTGTACCCACAACCGCCGGCGTTGGTAAATATCTAAGAGGTTGGAAGATGGATATTAATTCCAACATGGATGTTAACGATATTAAGCCCATCATATCGAGTAAAATTAACGAGGAGTTAGATGATTTACATAGTATAAAATACCAGCTGACGATTAAATGTCATTGAGTAAAAGTAACACAGACGATAGCGTCGAATATACCGAACCATATTTCCGTAGCAATCAAGAAGTTATAACCGAATACGATACTATAAACACATCATTAGATACATCAATTCAGAGGATACAGGAAACTTTAGAACGCTGGACTAATAGAGGTTCGGGTTGGGGTGTGGATAGAATCGATAGTTTATATTTAGATATAGCAAATTATATGCCCTTCAAAGGTGGATCTTATATAGATTTACCCCCGTATTATAAGAAGAAAAAAGCCATAATTAACGTAAAAAATAAATCCGATGACTGTTTAAGAATGATGATAAGATCTGCATTGTTCCCCGTAGACAAAAATGCGGATAGACCTTCTAGCTATCCCCAAAACGATGGACTCAACTTCGATGGTATAGATAAACCTACACCAATATCGCAAATTGAAATTGACATTCTAAAGGAATTGTTGTACACAGGATAAGCTCCGCTCCGGAACATATCCCCAGAATCAATTCATTTCTGATCGAAAAAGATGGAAAATATCATTATACGTGGATAAAGAGTTTAAACAGGGTCCTATACGATCAAACAAAACATAAGGAAAAGAAATATTTCTGCGAAAGATGCCTGCATGGGTACAGCAGACAAGATCTATCAGAAGCGCATAAAGAAGACTGTAGAGGTGTTGGACAGAATGCTATCAGGATCGATATGCCTAAAGAGGGAAAAAAAATATTAAAATTTGAATATTATTGTAATCAAATGCCAGTACCGTACGTAATTTACGCTGACTTCGAAGCCCTTATCAAACCTAAAGAAAATACTGAACGCAATAATGATAGTACTAGTTTTACGTACAAAACTCAAGAACATATTCCTTGTGGGTTTGGATATATAATTGTAAGGTATGATTGGAAAACAAACCTGCCCGTGATTTACAGAGGTCCCGATGCAGCGGGAAAGTTCCTAGAATATCTACAAAATGAAGAGAAAATAATCAGGGAAAAATTATCGTGTAAGAAACCCATGCGTATGACGATAGATGATTGGAGGGCCCACAAGAAGTCAACGAGTTGTCATGTTTGTAATAAACCCCTGGATGGGGATTCCGTAAGAGATCATTGTCACGTCACGGGTAATTATCGGGGAGCCGCTCATAGCGAGTGTAACTTGAAACTAAAAATGAATTCTCAAACAATACCCATCCCCGTTGTGTTTCACAACCTTAGAGGATATGATTCACATCTCATTATGCAAGCTATCTCAAGACAGACGGCGGTTTAACGTGCATTCCTAACAATATGGAAAAATACATATCGTTCTCGTTGACTAAACCTATACATTATAGGGACAAGGATGGGAAATCTAGAATAAAGCAAAGTAATGGGCTTAGATTCATAGACTCCATACAGTTTCTGTTATCTTCCCTGGACAATTTAGCTAATGCGAACAATCCCGATGACTTTGCGATAACAAATCAATATACTGATAAGATAACACGTCATTTGTTGCTGAGAAAAGGTGTATATCCTTACGAATATATGGATGATTGGTCTAGATTCGAAGAAACTGAATTACCACCTCTTGAATCATTCTATAGTAACTTAACAGGATCTAAAATAACAGATGCCGATTATGAACATGCCCTGACGGTCTGGGATAAATTAGGTTGTAAGAATTTAGGCGATTATCACGATCTGTACTTAAAAACCGATGTACTGTTACTCGCCGATATATTCGAGATATTTAGAAAGACATGTTTAAAACAATACGGCTTGGACCCGGCATGGTACTATTCCAGTCCAGGACTATCGTGGGATGCATTGTTGAAGAAGACCGGCGTAGAACTAAAACTACTCACAGATTACGATATGCACTTGATTATTGAGAAAGGATTAAGAGGGGGTATATCGATGGCAGCGAAAAGGTATTCTAAGGCTAATAATAAATTAGTGGAAGGATACGATCCGAGTAAACTCGACACGCATATATCATATCTCGACGCTAACAATTTGTATGGATGGGCTATGAGTCAACCTTTACCCACGGGTGGTTTTGAATGGGTCGATGAGAATGATATCCATAATAATGATGAGAATAAAGGGTACATACTAGAAGTTGATTTGGAATATCCAAATTCCTTACATAAAGACCATAACAGTTATCCGATAGCTCCCAAAAGATTAATGGTTAATAAAGACTGGATGTCGGAATATCAACACTCCTTAATGGGTAATAGTAGGTTAGCTAACGTAGAAAAACTCGTACCAAATTTGATGGATAAGACAAAATATATAGTTCACTACAGAAATCTCCAGTTATATCTATCGTTAGGTATGAAACTTAAGAAAATTCACAGAGTTCTAAAGTTTGATCAAAGCCCTTGGATGGAGCCCTATATAAGACTGAACACAGATTTAAGAAAGATAGCTACCAGCGATTTCGAAAAGAATCTGTATAAGCTCATGAATAACTCTGTATTTGGTAAAACTATGGAGAATCTAAGGAAGCGTGTTGATGTTAAATTAGTCAGATCTAATGAGGAAGAAAGACTTAGGAAACTCATAGCCAGTCCGGCTTTTAACAGAAGCAAGATATTCGATAATGACTTAGCCGCGTTGCATATGCAGAGTATGCAGAGTAATATAAAATTCAACAGACCGGTGTACGTTGGTATGAGTATTCTCGACTTGTCAAAACACTTAATGTATGACTTTTATTACAACGAACTTAAGAAGCAATACGGCGATAGATGCGAGGTGTTATATATACCGACACAGATTCTTTGTTGATGGAAATACAAACCGAGGATGTGTATAAATATATGGCAGAAAAAATAGATATGTACGACACGAGCGATTACCCTAAAGATAATCCACTGCACAGCATAGTAAATAAAAAGGTGTAAGGTAAGATGAAGGATGAATGTGCTGGGACTCCTATAGCGAAGTATGTAGGATTAAGACCTAAGATGTATTCTATAAAAAGGTCCGATAATGGAGAGATAAGAAAAGCTAAGGGTGTTAAGAAGTATGTTGTAAAAAAGCATATCAAACACGAACAGTATAAAGAATCATTATTTAACGGTAGAACGTTCAAACACGAGATGAACTCTTTAAGAAGTTACGATCATAGGATATATGGATTAAGAATGAACAAGACATCATTATCCCCCTTAGATACAAAGAGATGGATTGATAATGATGGTGTAACTACCTATGCTTATGGTTATGGTGGTAATACCGTACCGTCGGGAACTATGAACAATTCTTCTCGTACAAATGCCCTACCCGGTCCATCTTGAAGATAATAAAGAATAGGCTCTCCTTCTTTCGTAACCAATCGACTAATGTTATACGTCTTAAGGGACCATATTGGATCGGTTGCGTGACGTAGGCCTCCTTCGAGTTCACCGGCCTGGTGTAAATATCTTACCCTTACTCTATCCGAAAGTTTTCGTTCTTTGCCTCTCCTCGGTGCTGAAGATTCGGAAGTCACGGATTTAATTTTAATAGCATCGGATAGTTTCTTCCCTATTAATCTCGTCACTTCATTATTCAGCGCTGATACAACCGCTGATAATCGTGTCACCAATTCGGTTGATCTCAATCGCTCGGATTTCATTTCGATCCCATACTGATAGCCAAACAAACGTTCCGCTAATGTCCTGTTAAATCTTTCAACGATAGCTTGACTGCGGTGGGCCTCCCTTTCACCACGGACGATTTCGACATTGTGCTTTGTTAACAGTTTAGTTACCGATCCCATAAACTCGCGACCGGGATCTACTTGAAATAGCTTAGGCCATTTTAGTGGTCCTCGTTTATATATGCGACTCAGTGCAGTAGCTACTTCTGTTGAATCTTTCAAGGTTAATGGCTCAGCCTCTTTGTATCGACTAGCCACATCCACTACTGTTAAGGCGTATTTATACGTTTTGCGTTTTACCTTATCGTGGGGAAGAAACAAGAGGTCAGCCTGATGAACTTCATTCATTGTAAAAATATCAAACTTTTTCCTCGGTATATAACGCGGTGCCGGTAAATATATTTGCCACACCGCTTGTTTCTTTAACCAATCCTTGGCCACATCTTTAGATACCTAAGCCGCGGTGGCTAATTTTTTTTTTGCTCCTATACCTTTCCAATATCCTCGGGGGCTATAGTAAATTTTATTCATTATTAATTAATATTGATATTTCTTTTAATACGACTCATGACTATCGTTGAATCTCATAGTCATTTACACATAAAAAATGCTACCTGTAGTAGCAGTATAGGTATATGAATCCGGCTCCAGTGGAAGTGAGCCAGAACCATCATTACCTATAAAAATTTATATCATTGGCTCCAGGTGGTGGGGAGCTAGAGCCAATTTAACTTAATCTCATGACTATCATTGAATCGCACAGTCATTTTGGCATAAAAAATTCCTCCTGTAGTGGTAGTATAGGTATATGAATCCAGCTCCAGTGGAAGTGAGCCAGAACCCCCATTACCTATACTACTGAGGTGACTCCTACCGTTTATATTTTTTTTACTCTGGAAAAACACGTTTATTCCTAATGCAGGATATTTACCATCCCCAAACAAACTTGCGTGATAACCTCTATTTCTCTTTGTTACTTTGAAACGTAATATGTGCATATGTATGTGAGTATGTATGGTTATGTGCATATGTATGTATTTGTGTACATATATTGTTACGCGTGGGATGAACAGCAGGGGTTCCCGCTAATACCACGAATAACCATTACAAGGATCCCACAAAAATCTCTGAAGTTTAAAGACAGATTTAATCATTAAAACAGAGATAAGTACATAATGATTCTCAGTTACTGGGCAAGGCACTCATATACAATGTTAGTCTGTTTAGGCAAAGCAATATGATAAATGTACTATAGATAATAGTCACCTCAGATTCCGTGACATCACATTCACAACGTATTCAATCTCACACAGTTCTTGTCCTAATTCACAGGTTTCAAACTTTTATAGCACAGTTCAAAGGATAACTGGATAAGAACAGTTTCCTTCTTCGAAACGTCGACAAGACCTTCTAACAATATTCGGAACCAAAGTGACAACATGTCCTTTGTCTAACTTTGTCTCCAGACATGACGCTGGGCTGAACTGCCCTTGCTCAGTCATACCATATTTTTCCCTCTCCAATTCTTTTTCCTTTCTATAAGATATAGTAACATAAATGTCCAAGTAATCTACTTAAGCACACAGCAACAGAAGGTTGATCGGCCCACACCAATCAATTACCAAGCCAACTAACACTCCAAATCACCCCACAAGCACGCTTCTCCCCATCAGACAGCTTGCTTGACTCAATCACGCATGACGCTGTCCTCCTCAACTGGACCCCTTGTGAACCAGACAAATATACAACGCCACTCATAACACTCTCCCCCTTAAAAAAGAATGTTTTATAGAGCTTCACAATTATATGGAAAACTCCTAAAATACAGTTATATACTCAACGGCAAAAGAAACGCAACCCCAAGTAACATTACATAAAAAGTTTTCATTTAAATATCTGGGTAATTTTTTTCAATGTTTTTAAATGAAATTTGATGATAAAAAAACCCAAAGCAGATGACAATAAAACCGATCGCCCAAATGCATAACAGCAACGACCATGGTAACCCGATGCACATGAGTTGCTTGCAAATTGAAAGGAACATGCGTTCCCCCATTTCTTGCCCTATAAAAATCCACCCAGATCAGAGAACATTCATTCGATACTGAATTGCTACCACATGCCAAGATTGACAAGAAATCAGTGACACCAACCCTTGAACGATTGCAAAGCAGCCAATGAATTTCAAGTCCACGAAAGAAACCATACACAGGCTTCAGCAATTGTACCAGACCACCAAAACAACAGATGACCGAACACGTAGTGGAAGACCAAGGGTCACCACATGACGTCAGGATCGTCAGATTGTGCGACAGCATCTTCAAGATCGCTTTGTTACTGCTGTGGAAATTGCTTGGCAGACCATGGGGACACACCAACGACACATTAGTGTGTCGACGATTGACGAGCAGACACCTCCACTGTCACAGGCCACACCAAGGACCCATTCTGACACCACGTCATCGCCGGGAGCGTCCTCAGTGGGCAACACAGCACCAGCATTGGGGCCACCAGCAGTGGAGAAGAGTCCTCTTCTCAGACGAGAGCCGTTACTGTATCTCAACAGCAGATGACAGAGAGAGAGAGAGAGAAAGAGAGAGTGTCTGGCGACGCCGTGCTGATAGAGACCCGTATGGTGGTCTGAGCATCATGGTGTGGGGAAGAATTGGTCTTGCACAGAGGGCCAGCCTTGTGGTCTTCCAAAACATCGGTACAGGGAGAGGCAATGGTACAGCAGCTCGGTACATTGATCAAGTCTTCAGACCACACGCCATGCCTCATTTGGCACGTCACCGCAACCACGAGTTTCAGCATGATAACGCCCGTACCCACACTGCAAGAGCAACAAGAGACTTCCTCCAGCAGAATGGCATCATAACCATACAGTGGCCTGCCCTCAGTCCCGATTTAAATCCCATTGATGTGGGACGAGATGTGGGCGTCAGGCGTTCCTCAGATCGTGGGCTCAAGTGCCTATGGCCTTCATCAACCATCTCATCCACTCCAGGTATCGACGTTGCACGGCAGTCATCAATGCACATGGCGGACACACGAGATACTGACTTGTGATGCCATTTTCTCAGAGACTAGTGTTGTGTTTCACTTTAAGAACATTTGACACTTTAGTTTCAACCTTTTATAATCAGTTTTGCCAAGTTTCATCTTCTTAATATGTCTCAAAGTTTGTTTACAGTGTTTGGACAAATAAGGTTTCTCATACATCTATCCATGGTGACGTTTCTTTTGCGGTACGGTATACATATTTTACCAATTTCATACAAAAGTACAAATTATATACACACATCTTACCAAACACATCATCTATGTCAGCATACACAATTGTAAGGTTTGTTTCCCTCCTGTACAAACGCAAACAATTCTTGATTCAACACAATGTTATTGTTCACATGATCATTGTTCATTTATAGAATTCACACATATACTGTTCTGTATTTCACATACTGTAACCTCTGGACAGTGAGTCGGCGATAATATTATCCTTGCCCTTGATATGCATAATTTCTAAAGCAATGCTCTTCCTCATCAGTCTCTGGTTTATGTTTTTCATTCCTCTGACAAACACAAGTGGATTGTGGTCTCTGTACACTAACACTGGCCACACTGTTGTGCACACATATATGTCGAATTGTTCTAATGCCAGTATTAGTCCAAGTGTCTCTTTCTCGATGGTGGAATAATTCTTTTGGGGTTTGTTAAACTACCTACTGAAGTAACATATTGGGTGCACAATACTTATGGCATCTTGTTGTAGCATCAGGACTGGAGGGTTCGTTAATATGGCTTTGACTTTCTGGAACGCTTCTTCTTTTTGTTCTTTCCAGTGAGAAGATATGTTCTACTGAAGCAAACCTGTCAGAGGCGATGCTACTTGGGCAAAATTTCCTCAGAACTTGCGGTAATATCCCGCCACTCCTAGAAAACTTATTAGTTGTTTTCCGTTTCTTGGTTCTGGAAAATTCACAATCGCCTCGACTTTGGCTTGAACTGGCTTCATTTGACATTGACCTACCACGTGACCGAGATAGGTTACTGTTGCTCTCACAAAGTCTGTCTTGCTCAAAAGATATGTTCTACTGAAGCAAACCGGTCAAAGGCGATGCTACTTGGGCAAAATTTCTTCAGAACTTGCGGTAATGTCCTGCCACTCCTTGATAACTTTTCAAACAATTATCTATTGGCTCGCCTTTACTCCTCCCACGTGTCTGTAGCAATGATGATGTCATCGATGTATGCGTAACAGTGTTTCACTTCACAGATGACTCCATTCATCAAACGCAGAAATGTTACTGGCGCATTTTTTGGACCAAATGACATCACATTATATTCAAACAGTCCTTGGTGTACAAAATGCACTTACTTGCCTTGCTCTGGATGTTAATGGAATGCCCTAGTAACCTTTAAGCAAATCAAACACACATATCTAGCATGCCCTATTCGATCAATGCAATCATCTATCCTAGGTAAAGGGTATGAATCTGATTTTGAAATGGCATTGACTTTTTTAAAGTTTGTACAAAACCGTACAACTCCATCTGGTGTAGGTACTAGGATGCATGGAGATCTCCAAGTAAAATCTTGCTAGGCTGTATGATGTTATTCGTCAACACGTAATCTATCTCTTTTCTCAACTGATCTAGTTTGATTGGATAACACCTATAAGCATGTTGCTTAACTGGAAGAGCTCCCCTACGTCTATATCGTGCTCAATCAATTTAGTGCGAGATGGTGTGTCAGGAAAAATATTTTCAAATTCCATAATCAACTTTTTCATTTCCTGTTTCTCACTTCCGATCATATGGGATAGTGTCTCGTCCAAATTTTTCAAAATTTCAGAATTGTTTAATTTAACTGCAGGTGCAACAGCACCTTCAAAATGAAATTGTTCTTCATTTTGACTTTCACTGACATTCCCCACACACTGGTACACTATTCTGTCCTCTCTCATGGTATTTTGTTATAATATTGACATGACAATACCTACTAGGCCTACGTCTACCTGGAGTATTGATCACATAATCAGTGTCACTAACTCTTTTTGATACTGTATATGGTCCTGAATATTTGGTATGAAGTGGTTTTCCCTTCAGAGGTAACAATTCAATTACTTTCTCACCAGGGTAAAATTCACGCTTGAATGCCTTCCAATCATACCATTCTTTCATCTTTTCTTAGCTCGATTGTAAGTTTGCCTTAGCTAACTCGTTTGCACTTATCAATCGGTTTTTTTAAGTCGGTCAATTCAGCAGTTTTAAAGGACCTCGCATCTGCCTTCTACACACCTCTAAATTCATCACCATCATGTAATTCTACACCAGGATCCATAACTTATTTAGCATCTACATCATCCAAATCACACATAAATGTTTCTGACAAATCTACATGGCCTTCTTCAACTGGCAAATCTCTGACTGAACTTCCTTCCTAGCCATAGCTCTAATAACAGCACATGCAGGGTATAAATCAATGCTTTTCACAATGTCCTGATCCAAGGTTTAGGTTTAACTTCTCCTCCAGCCAGATCATTTCCCAACAAAACATCAACACATGACACCGGAAGTTGTGATTATAACTCCTACAACTGTTCCCGAAACAAGTTCTGACTTAAACTCTACAGTATGAAGAGGAACATGGACAACACCACATTCTATACCTTGTAAGCACACTTGTCCCTGTATAAGTTTCTTCTGATAGAGGAACTATACCTTTCAATATGAGAGTTTGTAATGCACCTGTATACATGAGAATAGTGACTGCCTTTGGAACGCCACTGCTTATCATGATCTCACGTTCAGACATGAAATAGGCGTAAGTTGAACTATCAATTTTCACTTCTTCCTTGGACTCAACAACAGGTATGTCCTGACTGAGTAAACTACCAGGTGTCTTACTAAACACTGCGGTGCAACCATGACCTTGGGGTCCTCCACTCTGAGTTCGATTTTTCCTACCATTAGCATAGCTACCGTGTCCGTTTTCCTGACTACCTGAGTTACTAGCTGAGTGAGGGCGACCTCTTTAACCTTGGTTACCACCATGACCGCCAGAATAACCTCTATGCTGACCTCGACCAGAATTGTAATAACCCGTGAATGACTGACCACGACTTTGTCCACCATTATTCACAGACGTCTGATCGGACTGACCTTGACACGACTGACCATAGGATGAGCGACCACTGCCATAGCTTTGATAACTGGACTGAAATTTTCGATCTGGATAATTGTTGCCACTACCACGACCTCCGCCATGATTATCTCTAGACTGAAAATTTATTGAAAATACACTTTTGTGAGTGAGTGTGTACCCATCTGCTAACGTAGCCGCTTCCTGCCAAGTCTTTACATCATGCTCATCCAAATACACCTACACATCAGTTGAACTACACCTTTTGACCTCTTCAATCAACATTAATTGTTTCAATTTGTCATAGTTTCCACCTACGTCCTTAGATGCACTACACCTGTCAAAATTAGTCTCCTTGACCCTACCAAACTCAACATGCGTTTGATTTTCATTTTTTGTAATTTCCGAACTTTTGCCTGTATGCCTCTGAAACAAGTTCGTAAGCGCTTAAAATGGCTTGTTTAACAACTTCATACTCTGAACTTTCTTCCACAGATAAAGCTGCACAAGCCTCCTGAGCCTTACCCACTAGTCCAGCTTGTAATAAAGTAGTCCAACAATGCCTAGGCCACTTTAAATTTGTTGTTGTTTTGTTTCAAACTTACATACAGTTCACAGGATATACTGGATGAGAACAGTTTCATCAAGCAGGACCTTCTAACAATATTCACGACCAAAGTGACAACATGTCCTTTGTCTAACTTTGTCTCCAGACTGGGATTGGCTGAACTGCCCTTGTTCAGTCATACCATATTTCTACAAGCATGCTTCTCTCTGTCAGACATGTATGTATGTATGTATGTATGTATGTATGTATGTATGTATGTATGTATGTATGTAATCAATGTCTGTACAAATACATTAGGGAAAGGGCTACATAAATTTTGCCCAATACCGTTAACCATATATGTCAATAAAATATGTCTAAAACAAAACAAACAAAGAAGAAAAAAACACTATTTTAAAACGTTGCATGAAATGCAGTTCCGGTGAGACCAAGTTGATATGTTCAAAAGTGAGTCTTGAATGCAAAGTTATAATTAAAAACAGATTTCATTAAACATATTACGGCATTACAATATCAGTTTTTACAGTTTCAAACACATGCTATAGACCACCAGTAACAACAGCAAGGCTACCTCGCTGGGGACCATGGGGGCTTTTGGTGCCTCTGCTTCCTGCACGATACCCCCAGCAGGATTTACTCATCACTTTAGTTACTGGTGGTTGTGCACAATACTAGTCATTATTAAAAGATACTCAGCAATGAGTTGGCTTAAAACACTTTGTTGATGATATACTGAACCAAATTAAAAACTTCACAATCCTAAAATTTTAACATTTTGATCAGTTATCATTGTTGGCCCTTATTGTGTATTTAAACAGTAATGGACACATATTGTCTTCAGATAGCACCCGTTTTTGTGCAGGTGAATCGATCAAAATCATGTGCACAGCACTATAGTGGCAAAAGTGTTTTTTCACGTTCGACTGGTCACGTGGCCATAATACCGCACGTTTTCAGCCATACTTGTTAGCAGTCATTAAAAAAACACACAAGAAAACAAAAGTCTTTACGGCCATTTGTCATGCCATGCCTTTCAAATGTGCAACGTAAACGTGCCATCGGCATGTTGCAGACGGGAATGTCCGTAGCTGAAGTCGCAAGGACGATGGGTTGTAGTCGACAGAGTGTTTATGATTAACAAACGCGTCTACAGCAAACGGGTACCACCGTTGATCGCCCTCGGCCAGGTCGACCACGTGTGACGTCACATGCAGAAGATCGTCAGATTGTCTTACGTCACCTCCGTAACCGATTTTTGACGGCTACATCAACCAGAAATGAACCGTTTAGGGGTAGACTGAGTGCGTAAACTGTTCGAAACCGTCTGAGGACTGCTCACCTTCAAGCACGACGGCCATACTGCGGGCCGATTCTGACTCAATTACACAGACGTCAACGTCAATTGTGGGCACAATTACACAGACGTCAACGTCAATTGTGGGCACAGCGACACTTAAGATGGACTCAGAGGAATTGGAATCAAGTCGTCTTCAGTGAAGAATACCGATTTAATCTTTGATTTGCTGATGGTAGGTCGAGGGTGTGGAGGCGCCGTCATGAACGTTACGCCCAGTGTTGTGTACAGGAAGCTGACAGATTCCTAGGCGGAAGTGTCATGGTGTGGGGTGCTTTCTGTGTCAATGCACGTTCCAGGCTTCTCGTCATCCGTGGCAACCTCAACGCTGCTGCTTACCGCGACCAGGTAATGGCACCAGAACTTCTGCCTTTTATGGCAGCACATGGACCCGGTTTGATCTTCCAACACGACAATGCCAGACCCCATACAGCAATTTTGACAAGGAATTTCCTTCAGAAAGCGGGAGTCAACGTCATGGACTGGCCGTCAAGGTCTCCCGACCACAATCCCATCGAACACGTCTGGGATGCTCTTGGCAGAAGTCTGCGCACTCTCCAGAACCAACCACAGAATTTGCAAGATCTTGGCACCATTTTGCAGCAAAAATGGCGTAGTCTTCCCAATCATGTGTTCACAAGCATCCCAAGGTCCATGCGGAGGCATTGTGTGGCAGTTGTCAACGCCATACACGCTACTGAACTTGTGTGCCATCATATTCTCGTGCTTGGGACTTATGATTTAAACTGTTGATGTTATTACCGAATACCGTAGGTGCTTGGAACAAATTATGGTTACCACCGTTAATTAAAATCCTTCTTTGGACATTACTGATTAAAAATTACCTTCTCTGATACATTTGTCCGTTGTATATCATATATGGGATTACTTTTTAAAATGTTATGTTTTTAATTTGACTCAGTATGCTTACATCGATTATGACAGGAATTACTGTCACACAGGGGGACAATAATTTTATGGTATTTTAACCTCCTGGACAGAGCCTTTTTCTGTTGGTAAAATCATCTCACAAAATGCAAAAACAAGCCATTAATTATTCACATATATATTAAAGATTTATTTTACGGACCAATTTCTTTCCAGTACCTGAGAATATATGATTAACGGTGAACCTTTCATCACAAAGGATCCACTTAGGAGGTTCTTCCTTATCTCTCTTAAGCAGATATTCGTGAGTAAACCGACTACATAAAACTACATCATCATGTCTTGACTGACAACACAAGTAGGTATGACCAATTTTTCATTTAAGTTCATGAAGTTTATTGACGGGTGTCCCACCTCTTATGCCTGAGATCCCGAGTATTACTCTTGATAGTTGATAGTTCGTTTGAAATCACTGTGCGGAATAAGTAGAGGAGATAACGGTTTGTCAAGAGCTGCTTTAGCCGCAGCATCGGCTTTTGAGTTATCTGCTATGCCTACATGACTTGGTAACCAGCAAAACACGATGTCACATTGGCCAGTAGAAAGATCATCATATAGTTCTAAAATTTCTACTATAATGGGGTGGAATGACTGGACACTTTTAAGTGCCAGAAGGCACGACAATGAATCGGGGAATATCATGAAGTGTTTAGATTAGATTTGTTGTTTAATATAGGTCAAAGCTGTTAAGATAGCTTTGGCTACAGCAGAAAAGATTGAACTTTTATCTTGGATTCTTGAGGAGACAGTTCTGGATCCAATGATGGTGGCACTTGCAACTTTACCACCATCCTTACAACCGTCTGTAAAAAATGGATATGTGAGAATTATATTTTGTTTGTAATTGGTTATATGCTTTTTGATATACCAAAGGATCCGTTTCAGGCTTTTTGAGCTTGGTTAGAGTGAAGTCTACCTCTGGCTTAACCATATGTCAGGCCTAGGGAGGAGAAGACAGAGATCGGAAAGGTGCTGTGATATTTAGATCTATTGTAGCTGCAGTGATGTGTGGTTCAATTCTGATTCCTAGGGTTGGAACCAGGTTGGAGAACAGGTTTTCATAAGATGGTTGGAAACATAGTTGTATGCTTACTGATTGGAATGCAATTTAGTGATGTATTGCAGTGATAGTTTACTGCGGCGTTGTTCGAGGGAAGGTTCATTGGCAACCACATACAAACTGTTCACAGAATAGGTAATAAAAGCTCTAAGAAAGCGCCCAAGGCGTTGGTAGTGAATTATGTCTAATTTTTCTAAATTGCCTTTGCAGGCTACACCATAGACAATGAAATCATAGTCTAGATTGGAGCGTATTAACGATCTCTACAAGTGAAAGAGGCCAGTCTGATCCCCTCCCCAATCAAGATTTGAAAAGACATTTAGCAAGTCGAGATAAGTCAGAGGCACTTTGCCTTAGAGGTATGATGTGTGATAAGAATGACACAAGACGGTCAAATATGAGGCCCAAAAAAATGGCCTCCTCTACTACCTTGATAGGAGTACCATCTTAAAGCAAACGGTCATGTCAGACCGACCTTGCGCAAACTTTGATTGAACAATGGAATGACTGACAAGAAGTCGACATTAGCCAATCAGAATGCGGCTTAACGGCAAATTGGCGACTACGCTTCGAAACAAATTTTGACAAATTCGCGATTAAAAATTTAAAACCTGAACAAAAGAACATTCTGGGATGGCTAATAGATGGTCTAGATTGTATGGATTCAGTTGTTAACCCCGTAACTATCGTTCGGAATACCCCGTGTAAAAAGTTTTCGAGGATGCATGATTAGAAATCACATTCCGAGTGTCACTTTCATGATCTGGTACGCGACGCTCTGATTGGTCGGATAAAAGGTCGTTCTGACGTGACCCCTTATGGGATGTCCTCAGATCTTTGTTTAGCGGCAGCGAGAACTATGATCTGATTTTAATGAGATTGCATCTAAAAGTAAATCTGGATCCTTATGCGGTTTGTATTTACGACAAAAATGAATATAATTTGTTTTGGATTTCGAAAATTTTAAGCCATTTTTGTTGGCCCATTTCTGAATTTTGTTAAGACAGAGCTGCAGCTGTTTTTCCATTGTTTGTACATTCTTACCACGACAAGAAATGTTGAAATCATCCACAAAAAGTGAACCATTGTTTAATATACTAGCCACATAAAGAAACTGTGCACGGAGAAAATATAGATATAAGGGCACACCGTCCATATATGAAATATAGGTTTGAACACAGCAATTATTGGAGACATTCAAACAGTCATGCACGTGCCTTGCGATATGACGTCATTGATGGGGGCCTATGGACGTGCAATGTGTTACTACACGTGCATCCTGTGCAGCTGTACACAGCATGTGCAACTCAAAATTCGCTGTCACTTTGGAAAGCATGATCTATGGTCATTCAAAAATTCAAAACCTCTCGAAATCATGTTCGCCAACCTCTAATATGGTGGAGAAATGTTGTCTTTACAGATGAATCGAGGTTCAACATTTCTACAGGCGTTTGGGAGAACGTTATGCACGCAACTGTATTGTGGAGAGGAATGGTTTTGAGGTGGCTCTGTGATGATTTGGGGTGGGATAACAGCACGGCACCGAACCCCTTTGGTGGTTGTTCAGGGCAGTCTCACCGGTGTTGGCTACAGAGATCAGATTCTGAGGCCTGTGGTCATTCCTTTCCTGCAACGTCATGGCCCGGTATTGACATTTCAACAGGACAACGCTCGTCCTCACACGGCTAGGGTCGCAATGGATTTCCTTCACCATAACAATGTCATGTTACTGCCATGGCCTGCAATTTCTCCAGATCTCTCCCCAATAGAGCATATGTGGGATAAAATGGAGCGCCGTCTGCGTCGTCTTCCACATCCTCCAGATAATGTCCGTGACTTGGCACATGATTTGAGGAGGATATGGCAGGCCATTCCCCAGGCCTTCCATGCCCATTTGGTGGACTCGCCGATGCACTGCTGTGATTCACGCACAGGGTGGTCATACCCGTTATTGACTTTGTGACTTTGTCGTTTGACCCCTACTCCATTTTGATCTTCTGACGTCATCGTAACAGATGTTGTTCCGGTCCCGTTGACATTTTCTTATGGTCCGATCATTCAGCTGCTACAGCGTCTGCATCATTTTGTTCATGCTGTGTTGTATTTCAATCCAGAATATATTTTCTCCGTGCACAGTTTCTTTATGTGGCTAGTATACTTTGGTAAGACTATTAATTTTTAAAAACTGTTAATAAAGTGTTACAGATAGGATGCTGCCTTAAGGGACGACCTGATCTTGATCGAAATGATTAGACAGCCAAGAGCCCACTCGTACTTGAAATTGAGCTGAGCTAATCCAAATTCATGCAAATGTTTCATACCATGTTTCCACGTTGTGTTATATGACTTCTCCAGGTCGAAAAAGATTGATATTATAAGTTGTTTGTTGGCAATGGAATTTTTACAAGACGATTCTAAACGCACCACATGGTCAATGGTACGTGTACTTCTGTTTTTTTCGGAAATCACACTGGATGTCACTCAGGAGGTTATTGGTCTCCAAGCACCAGACTAATCGATTGCAGACCATGCGCTCCATTGTTTTACAAACACGGTTGTCCCAATGATACCCAGCGAGGTGGCCTAGTTTTGGTTACTGGTGGCCTATAGCCCGTGTTTTAGACTTTATCAATGATATTGTTATCAATATTTGATAAAATGTGTTTTTAAATACAACTATGCATAAATGACTCAATTGTGAACATACTAACTTGGTCTCCTCGCTATATGGCTGAAATAATGCTGATGCGACGTTAAATTTGAACTCACTCACAAACACAGCTAATTAATGCTATTGGACGGTAATTGGATGGATCTGTGTGATCCCGCCCAGGCATTGGTAAATGAATGATAATAGCATTGTGCCACGAAGGAGGAAATTGATTCTGACACAAAGTTCCTCCAGGATTTACGTTTATTTTGTTTAAAAGTACGTCTCGCTTTGCCGGTGATTTTAACATTATTAAGTTGTGAACAGTGGGATATCGGCGGAAATATTTCTCATCTTTCTTCCTATTTTTTCTATTATTAGTTTTTCAGTACATGTTGCAATAAATACCAATATGCCTTTGTAAAGTTCCACCTTGTTGAAGATGGTTAGTCAGCAGGATTATTGTAAGTATTGTTGGAAATGGTCACTTTCACAAAGTTATTCATGGACCAACCATTCAAATTCGTTTAAATATTGAATCTGTCCGTGAAAGACACATAAATAATTGTCTGAGATAAAATCCTCAAGGACTTTTCCCTTATTATTTGTATCAGTACTGCTCCCAAAGGGGATTATGACCGTTTAAAACGCCCATGGTGATACAGATCTTCGGGGGCGGATCATACAAAGTCTGAAGATATGATTGTCAGATAGTTGTGGAAGGTGGAAGATACAGTGAACACTTTGTTCAAAGTAATACGGACAGCAACAGTTTGAAGGGTTGTATTAAGAGGAACAGGGCTATGAATTGCCATGTGTCACCAGGATAGAAGAACCTCCTGTACCTGTACTTTCAGGAGGGGAAAAGGAGTGGTAGGACCTGTACTGACGGATATCAAATTGATCTGTTTTTTTAGGTGTGTTTCTTGGAGAGAAAAAGCTGACGCTTTAAAATCTTAAATTAAAACTTGTATTTCATTTAACTTCTTCTTATCACCTCTGCAATTCCATTGTATAATGTGTTGTGGATTCACGATAGTGCTTCCACAGGGTATATATCACGCGAACGTGAGGAAGACTTTGTAGTACTCCTATTTGTCTCATGTAGAGATGGAGTTACCGCAATGTCCAGAGAACCAAAGGAGTGATGCACCTCTATAAGGGGCCTCTAAAGACGAGGTGTCGTTTGGTGGTGGTGTTTGCAGCTGCTCTTGTTGCTGCTTTTGTTTTCATAACTTTCTTTCCTTCTTTGTAAGTTTGACATTTGTCTGCAGCAGAGTTAGAGATAGTAGAAATAGTTGCAGTGGGGCCTGCACTTCTATCCTCTTCTTAGCTTCATGGAAGGAGATAGTTTGTTCAGTCTTTATTTTCATGATTTGGACTCGCGTTTCCAAACATGACATGATTTTAAAGAAGCCATATGGTTCCCATCGCAGTTTCCACACCTTCGGTCTCAATAGATGTCGCTCAGTGTAACCAGGCGCAGAAAAAGTAAGTTTTATGAAGAAAATGCGCTTCTTTTAAGTTTGAGAAGACAAGAAATGCTGTTTTCAAACTTTGAATGAATTGTAAATCATTGACGCCGTTTAATTTGATTTATATAAACGTTTTAAACGAATAGGTCGTGACAGAGAGACCAAAATGTCATGAACTGTGTGTATTTACACGGGATGTGAATGGGATATATTTCTGTCGATGTAATAGTCCAGTAGAAATTGACGTCATAATTAATTAACCCGGACATTTGTGATAATAACCCATTTATTGCACAAAATCAATCTTCAGTGTGTCCTGGTTGTGTATACAAAACCCAAGATGTATAGCACTTTTTAATTTATGATACCAATAATGTTTTGCAAGTTTGACAACATTAGCGCTCAAATAAAAAAAATTACAAAGTAAAAAAAGACTTGTATTACTGCCAAGGTCAAGGTCATACAAGTCAGATAATGTTTTTTTGACAACATATTATGAATATGTGTATGTCAAAAACATTTGGATGAAAATATATTGTTACAGGTAAAATATTAACTGCAAAGTGAGTAATTTCATTATTATTTGTAATGGAACTTTCTAATTAGTGAATGTAATAATTATAAGGGGATAATTCTCTACTTTAGGGGCTAATATATATCTTTGAAGTGTAAGAATTGGGAATTGTCCATCATCCAGGTATATCAATGTGGACACTTTGAGATAGAACAAGTATACACACTATAAACTACATGTATCTTTAATTTGATCTTATATCAAAATTTTAAATTAGTGAGTGAAGGAGTGAGTTGGGTTTAACGCTGCTTTTAACAGTATTCCAGTCATATCAGGGCGTGTCAGATTAGTGTGGGAGGAAAGCCCAAAGTGATGCAGGTCTCAGACGTTTACCACTTCTGTGAAACCCACGAGCACGGGTATGGTGCTGACAAACCTAGAAACATAAACAATCATAGGTTTCTGGCGTACCCAAGGGACGCAACTCTGCACAGCGAATCACGGCGTCTTAGACGACTGGGCCACCCGTGCCCCCAAATTTTAAACTAAACATGATAATGTCAAAGTGACTGTAATTAAATTAAAGTGAATATTAAAAATCAGAAAATTGGCTTTTATTTTGCCATGTCAAAAATATGCTTAATATGAAATATTTTAGTTTTATTTAACTCTTATTTTCTTATAGATATATTAGAAAAATAGTAGATGTTCTTTTTGTCACAGTAGTGCAACGGATATGAAAATAAGAATGGTATTGTCTATTAGCCGAATAAATTGATGTAGATGTTTCTATCTATCTTTCACACTTGATTAATAAAAGACATAACAACCAGCATAAAAATTTTAAAATTTCTCATCCAATATTTACACTTTAAACTGAACATGATTATGTCAATTTAACTGTACTTAAAAATACATTCTTTTCTCATAATATTCACTTTTATCAAAATAAATATCTTGCTATGTCAAAATATGCTTATTTTAAATTACAAATTTCATTTATCCCTCCTTTTCTTAAAGATTTGTTTGGATTCCCAATATGACATGTTTTATTTGTCACAATGGTTCTGGAGAAGTCAAACTTAGAGACAAGGGTGCCAACACTTTACTCAAAGTTTCACTGGAATCAACTCTAAAATCAAATGGGATTAACTTTGTTCATGAAAAATGCAGAAAGTCCTACAAAACATCATCGAATATCCTGAAAACTCAGAAAACAGATAACCATGGAAATATCCAGCCATATGTTTTAGGATTGGGAGATAATTCTTTTAACTATAGGACTCACTGTCTCATATGTGCAAATGAGATTGATTTTGAAGATCTACCAAAACATCCAAATAGGAATTCAGCAATCAGCAATGTCGAAATTGTCAGTAGTGGGAAAAGAAGTATTCAGGAGGAAACCCTCCTTGACCTCTGTGAGAGAAGATCTGATGATAAGGCAGCTGATGCTAAAGCTCACATTACTGTCGCTAGTGACATTTGTGCAGTTGAGGCAATATACCCCAGACACTGTATGCAGTGTTTTATGTATGAGCATGACAGGACAACCACTGGAAACTCTGAGGCTTCAGCCAGAAATATTCAGAACACTACCTGGTGTGACCTACTGCCTGAGAGAATGCAGAATGGAAAGTTGTACACTGTACAAGACCTGTTGCATCAGTATGCTGGTGTTCTGCCTTCTGGGATTCCACCCAAAAGCCTGAAGCATTTTAAACACCACCTCCTTCAGTATTTCGAATTAAGGATCACCATTGCAGAAGTAGAAGGAAGACCAAATGTTGTGACTTTAACAGATGAGGCATGCTCTATACTTCATGAATCATATCATAAATCACAAATTGATAACACAGCCAATGAAGACCTCCAAGCAGCAAAATCCATCCATTGGACGGACAGTCAAAAATCACTTAAAGGACATGGCACCAAACACAGATGTGTATCCACAACCAGGTGAAATTGATGTTGAGCTTCTTGAAAAACAAGTTCCACCACTACTTCTCATGTTGATGCAGAATATTTTTGATAAACCACGAAGTCTATCCGCCTGGCTCAGACAAAGGATCTGGATAGTTTCTGTATGCCACATACTCATGCAAGCTTCTCACCAGTCATTTGTATCTCCACTGCTCTTGTCTACTGGACTTTTCATTCACCAAACAACACGATATTGTGTTGCCTTAAATCTTCTCTCCACCCTTGGAATGAATGTCTCCTATGACCAGGTCTTAGATTTTGAAAAAGCTGCAGTACTTTCTCAACAAAGAGATGATATGCCTCAAGCCTCACAAGGAGACGTCTCATCAGGATTTTGTCAGTGGGTTGCTGACAATTCGGACTATAATGAAGACACATTGAATGGGCATCAAGCAACTCCAGCGCTTCAAAGTCCAGTACAGATACAAAGAAGAAAGGTGTCTTCATCTGATTTACTTTTGACTGGAAACTTTGGAAATATGGTGCATCCATACAAGCAACCGGCACAGAATCGTATGTTTGATGTGAATATTTTGGAATTACCTCAGATAAACATTTCAGTCAGTAAATTTCTTCAACTGGATTCAATGTGGCCCTTGTCAAGTCTTTACAACCGTTCATCACCTAACTGGCAAGGCTTTATGTCAAGTGGTCAGTGCATCTGCACATCAGTCACCTACAACCCAATGATACCGTTGAATCCTCAAACAAATGAGGCAGTGTACAGCACTATGAGGTTTGTTGATTCTCAAAATATTGTGCTCAACTGAAATTTGATCAGCCTCTTTATGCCAAAGGGTACAAAATCAAGACCGACAACCCCAATGAGTTTTCTCGCGTTCAGTTGAGGCTTGGAGGATTTCATCATTTTTACCTGGGTGCTGGTTGCAAATGTATAGAAGACAGTGGCCTGGATGAACTTTGGGCAACTGTGTATGCAAGAAAGAGTCTCCCACAGATGCTTGATGGCCAGTCCATTCAAAGACCCTGAGGGCATGCCTTTTGACTGATGCAGCACTCCATGTCACTCAACTGGAATCTGACAAACTTACATGTGCTAATGAGTTGGGTGACGATGATGAAGTGTCCGTGCCTGTAGAAGAGTCTATCATTTCCAAGGACACAGCTGATCAACTGAATAGGCTTTAGCAAGAAACGTTTAAGGGAGATCATGACACCTTTGACACAGATGAAACAATGAACCAGCTTCATGTGCAACTGGTTGAACTGAAAGAACAGAAAAGATCACTATCAAGGACAAGTAGCTGTGGCTGATGTTCATGGACTTTGTTTCCATTGTAAGGCTGTTTGTTAGGGCAAGAGCATCCAGGTAACTGGCAGTTACATCTGAAGGCAACCAAAAGCATGTTAATTGTTTGCAGCATCTGGTCACAACAACCATGCCAAGTTTTGCAGATTGTATCTTCAGGATTGTCTTTGTCTATGCTCTTGTCTGAAAGTACCAATGGAAGTGGGTCTGTTTAAAATCCGAAGGAACTCAAAGCAATTTTGGAATGGCACTTGGAGTGACATGAACATGGAGCAATGTCTTATGAGAGCAGGACACACTCAAGGAGGTTTGATCAACATCACTCACAAGGATTCAGTAAGAACAAAATGGCTGCTCTCTGCCCATATTGTGGCTCAGTATGCTCTACGACTGATGACCAACTAGGAGTCACAACCCTTTCATGGCAGCTCCAGAACATCAACTGAGAAATATTGCCAGTGAAGTTGTTGCAGTTGACAAAGTGAATGTTGATGAAGCATTTGAGATTGGAACACGGAATCAGTTAAATATGACAGGAATGAAGTTTGGAGATGTTGGTTTGAAGAAATCATCGCAAGTTGTCACGTTTACCACCACGAAGAAGTCTATCCGCCTATCAGATGGAGCACAGCTGAGAATGTCATAATGGCGATTTATCAAAGATTATTAGCAATGACTCTAGTGAGTGGTCCCCCCTCTGATGATGTGTGCTTGTTTGAACTTGCAGCAGTGTCACCAGCTCTCTTCCACAACGACGTCTCGATGAGAAAATGCTAAAAGCCTGTCCTGGCCAAATATTTGCTTACACATTACACCAAAGAAGAAGCACACACCACAACACCAGGCATAGTCATTGATGGACGTGCACTTCTTCAGCAGATACCCTGGTCCCAAGATCGGTACGATTGAAGACGTCTGCAAGATCTATGTTGACAGTGTAATCCATCGGACAACACAACATCGACCATCTTGTGCAGTGTTTGGCACACATGAAGCCACGACCATAAAGGAGCTTGAACAGAAGAGAAAAAAGATTATGAAGGTATCTGCACCAGACATAATAGTGAAGAACTCAACACCAGTCCCTCAGGAAAAAGCAGGCTTTAATCTACCTGCTTGCAAAACATCTGGCAGCAGAAGTAATACATTTTGAACATGCAGCCAAAGAGGGTGATGCTGATGTTGTGGTTGTAAGTCAAGCTATGACAGATGACATAGCACAGATGAAGTGGTTGTTTATGCAGATATGATAAGGATATCTTGGTGTTACTGATCCATCACAGCAAACCTGGAACCAATCTCTTCATGAAGTCAAAGGTACAACTCATTTCTATCAATCAGTGTAAACAAGGACTTGGGGTACATTTCTGCCATTTGTGCATGCCATGCCACTTCTGCCTTGTTCAGCCTTGGAAAAGTGAAGCACTTCAAGCTGCTGCAGTCAACAGACACACTGCATGATTCAGCATCAGTTTTTGGAGACGTGTCAGCTTCGAAAGACATGATTACTTCAGCAGGTGAATGATTTGTCAGTGCTCTGTACAACACAGTTCATGAAGGACACTGCCTTGATGAACTGAGGTATTTATTTGCTGTCTCCACTAAGTTTGTACCTGTAGAGAAAATGCCACCGACAAGCAGAGCATGTTACTTCCATTCTCTTCGTGTTCATCACCAGGTTTCCACATGGATTCACCTCAACACTGTGTTGGACATGCATGAATATGGATTCCAAACTGTGGATGGGACCATCATTGCAACAATCACAGACAAACGTGCTGCCCCTGATAATCTTATCAAGGAAATTAATTGTACTTGCTCCACAACTTCAAGATTATGTTCCAACTGCAGTTTCTCTAAGAAGAGAATCCCACGTGGCATTCATTGCAAGTGCAAGGGCTACTGCTTAAACCCAACACCTGTGTTTTGTGATGAGGTTATTGATGAAGATTAATGTGGACTAAGGAACGCTTTGCTACTTGCCTAAATTTAACATTGCAATATATACTGAGTCAAAGTAAAAACTTCACATTTTTAAAAGTAATCTCATATTTGTGCAGAAATACCAAAACAACAGGTAGACTAAAATTATTTATTATAATTGACACAAGAATTGGGAGCTGGCTCGGTTGTTGCTTAAGAATGGTTAATGTTTTATGAGATTGGTTGCAGGGGCAAGCCAGCCTGGACAACCGTAGGTTGCAGGGGCAAGCCGGCCTGGACAACCGTGGGGAAGCAGCTGATTGTAGGGGCAAGCCGGTCTGACAAAGAGCTGTGTGTGCAAGGGCAGTAGCCGGCCTGCGAAGAAGAGATTTGAAAATATGTTGGAATTTGAATATGAATTGGGGGATTATGAAATAAAATGCCCAATGTTTAAATGAAATACCGGGGTAGTAGGAATTAAGTTATGGATGGAAGCAACAACCGGCACAACTCCAAGGAAGTAGAATGGGGTGGCTGGAGGGCCGAGAACAATGCAACAACATGGCGGATGAAGAAGCGAATAAACATTGGAAGCGCATGCGCAGCATGCCGGAAGTTTAGAATGTACGTGATGCACCATGAACACATATGAAATTTGGCACCCGAAATCAAACAATTGAAATGTACATAACGCAGATGCTAAGAATAAACAATGACAATATGCATAGTTTAAACACGTAAGTATGTTTAGGAGAAACCTACAATTGTGAGTGTACATCATGTAGCTGTGATGGACAACGGAAGCAAACAAGTTTAAAAATGAAAGCATGTAGGTACACGTGGGCGTATATAAAAATGGTAACGGGAAGTACTTATGCATAGATGAATCAACCGACACAACAAAGAACGAGGAAGTGGGCAAAAAGAGAATTAGAGCAATATTTAGTTGAAGAATATAGCATAACAATTGATGAAAGGAACAGCCAGGAAGGTAGTGAATGGATGTATGGCAGGGGATGTCATTTCTGCACAAACAAAAATAATAAATTTACATTATGATATACAACGGACAAATGTATCAGAGAAGGTAATTTTTAATCATTAATGTCCAAAGGAGGATTTTAATAACGGTGGTAACCATAATTTGTTCCAAGCACCTACGGTATTTGGTAATAACATCAACAGTTTAAGTTTAAGTCCCAAGCACGAGAATCTGATGGCACACAAGTTCAGTAGATCTTGCAAATTCTGTGGTTGGTTCTGGAGAGTGGGCAGACTTCTGCCAAGAGCATCCCAGACGTGTTCGACGGGATTGAGGTCGGGAGACCTTGACGGCCAGTCCATGACGTTGACTCCCGCTTTCTGAAGGAAATTCCTTGTCAAATTTGCTGTGTGGGGTCTGGCATTGTCGTGTTGGAAGATCAAACCGGGTCTATGTGCTGCCACAAAAGGCAGAAGTTATGGTGCCAGTACCTGGTCGCAGAAAGCAGCAACGTTGAGGATGCCACGGATGACAAGAAGCATGGAACGTGCACTGACACAGAAAGCACCCCACACCATGACACTTCCGCCTAGAAATGTGTCAACTTCCTGTACACAACACTGGGCGTAACATTCAGGACAGCGCCTCCACACCCTCGCCCTACCATCAGCAAATCAAAGATTAAATCGGTATTCATCACTGAAGACGACTTGATTCCAATTCCTCTGAGTCCATCGTAAGTGTCGCTGTGCCCACAATTGACGTTGACGTCTATGTAATTGAGTCAGAATCGGCCCGCTGTATGGCCGTCGTGCTTGAAGGTGAGCAGTTCTCAGACGGTTTTGAACAGTTTGCACACTCAGTCTACCCCTAAACGGTTCATTTCTGGTTGATGTAGGCGTCAAAAATCGGTTACAAAGGTGACGTAAGACAATCTGACGATTCTCTGCATGTGACGTCACACGTGGTCGACCTGGCCGAGGGCGATCAACGGTGGTACCCGTTTGCTGTAGACGCGTTTGTTAATCATAAACAGTCTGTCGACTACAACCCATCGTCCTTGCGACTTCAGCTACGGACATTCCCGTCTGCAACATGCCGATGGCACGTTTACGTTGCACATTTGAAAGGCATGGCATGCCTTAAAGACTTTTGTTTTCTTGTGGGTTTTTTAAATGACTGCTAACAAGTATGTCTGAACACGTGTGGTATTTTGGCCACGTGACCAGTTGTACGTGAAAAACCACTTTTGCCATTATAGTAATGTGCACATGATTTTGATCGATTCACCTGCACAAAAACGGGTGTTATCTGAAGACAATACGTGGCCATTACTGTTTAAATACACAATAAGGGCTCACAATGATAACTGGTAAAAATGAAGTTTTTAATTTGGTTCAGTATATTTCTTCGTCTCTGATTATCTTCAATTGTTGGTGTAGCAATATGTGTGTATTGACGGCTGAAGAAATACTGAGTGCAATGAAAAAGAGGTAAGTTATGTATGTGGAATGATTTGGGGATATTAACAGGATATGCAGTGGGCATATTATGAATAACATCCACAATAGTTGTACTTTGAACTGTACTCATGTAACTAAAGTCCCTGAAATCATGAATGTCATGTACTTCATGATCCTGTTTAAATCATAGAACATATCAAGCAAGCATATTGATTGAATGAAGTAATATCTTCAGTCAGAAGAAATTATGGTTGTAATGAGAAAATTGTATAGAAGTTGTCAACTTTAATCCATTAATCAAAACCTGCAAAAAGAAAGGTTGTAATAGTCTCATTATGTGATGTAATAACAATCTATTTGGGGTTATGAGTACTATATATCGCTTTTATTTTTTATATATTTTTTATTTCGTTTTTCTTGTAATTGAAGTGGATAAAATGGTTATAATGGAAACTAATACACATATATTATTTTTTCGGTTCATTAATTTTCATTATTATGCACAAGAATGAAGTTTATTAGGGATATTATATTGGCGCTAAACATACCCAAATGTCGCCAGTGTTAGGGTAGGTTACGGAGCACTTTAACCATTTTATCCACTTCAATTACGAGAAAAACGAAATAAAAAATATATAAAAAATAAAAGTGCTTTTGTAAGTGCGCCGCCGCAGGCTATAATTGGGGCTATATACATGAGGTGTCAATAAAAATTTGACAACAATATTACTCTTTGTTATTATTTCTTGCTGCAGGTAGTCACAAGTCATGATTGAACACCAAAATATGGCATCGCAATTGGAAACTGGCGAAGGATGCTGAGCAATGACTTGGTTCATGATGTACATGTTTTAGTGCGCTTTTTATTGTATAAAGAAGTAGTATTTATGAGATACTGAAAAATAATCAGCTAATAACGACAACTACTCGGGCTAGAATTATCGTACCTCCTATCATATGTAATATACATTCAATCATGGTAATGGGCTAATGCCCTATTTAACAAGTGGTGGCTGATAGTTGGAAAGCATTCCTATAACAAAAACTATCTGGGACGCTAAGTGTTTCATTGAAAGAGGAATAACTGTGTTTAATATACGATACTCCCTCAACCTTCCCACTGATCTCTCCACATGTATTCTTGTTCTAGCAATAGATCGAGTCAAGATATCTTCTTGAAGAGTCAGCTTGTCCCTTTTGCCTAGAAATGGAAGAATATTCAAGTGTGCTCTACGGCTCATGAGGAGATCTTTGATATTGAAGCCTCTATCGGCTAAGATCAAATCACCTGGGTTAATTTTTTCCAGAAAGCCTGATTTCCTGATAATATCTCTGTCTGATATGCCACCTTCATATGCATCAGACAAAAATGTAACAGCACCAGTTGGAGAAATACCAAGTAAAACTTTCAAGGTGTTGTGAGTTTTGTACTGAGAGTACATGTTGCCTTGCTCACCATAATCACTTGGTCGCTCAGAAAACACTTCGAAACAATCAACAATAACTCTGATGTTTTTGAAGCTTTTAAACACAGATGGCAATGTTTTCCTGATAAGATGTCTAGAAGGAAAGATGTGATCTTTCAAAGTAATAAATTTCATGTACAGAAACTGAATCCAAGTGGTAATGATACAGGAAACAGAACCGACACTGATGTTATATCTATAGGATAAATCTTTTGTTGGAAAGTTTCTCCTTAATCTGACAAGTGTCAAAACAAGCTGGTCTTTGATTGATAAAACCCTGCACTTGCCAGGTTTACTGGAACTTATCTTATTTCCACGCCAGTAACAAATGTCATTTACACTGTCACCAAGGGAAGCAAAAAGATGATTAAAATGAACAGTTTTCATGCCAGTATAGTACTTGAATTTCTTCTTATTAGATACCAAATTATCAAATAGTAAATCACAGCTTTTGTTGTCAAGATCCCTGCTTATTTCACAATCTGAATCAGGGACTTGTGCGGTCATCTTTTCATAAATTTTAGATACCAGAATGCTGGAACACACAAACTCAGTCTGGTTGGACTCATGCTTCGTTGTCGGCATTGCTTGGCAGGCAGCATCACTGGACCTGAGCTCAGTCAAGGTAGCCTCTTCTGTGTCAGCACCAGTAGCACAGACATTCTGTTCCTGTTGACATAAAAATTAACTAATGATACATAGTGTTTGCTCATTTACATCTAAGGCATGGTTAGGAAATTGTTGTATCTTAGTGGCAATGTCATGGTTGAAGTAAGTTCCTGGTGCCTGAGTGAGTATGGCTTTACACCGCTTTTAGAAATACTCCAGCAATATCACGACAGGGGACACAAAAAATGGGCTTCACACATTGTGCTCGTGTGGGGAATTGAAACCATTCTTTGGCATAGTGAGTGAACACACTAACCACTAGGCTACCCCACCGCCCCTCCTGTTGCCTTGAGGTCATACTTGTAAAATATATTTTTTCAACAATACCATAATACCACCTACTACAATGACTGCATCAGCTGCTATTAATAAGATAAACAAACGGTGAACAAACAACGTGCTTAAATGCTTAATGCATCAATGAAAACAGTGTTATCAATTTCATTGAAATTGAAAAGGACAGGGAATAACTTTCAAATTACAACTGCTTATTATCTAGCCATGGTGAAATGACATTAATGAGTCTTCTAGTTGAACCTTTATTCCAAAAGGCACACCTAAAAATGTTCATGTGTGACTGTGGCAGACAAGAAAACAAAAACAGGTCTAACCCTTTAAGGTTAGGTGTGAGGTGACATTTTCATAAACAAGTTATCTGCTGAAGCTAACTCTGACTTGCAACTATGTCTATATACAAAGTAAATATTCCTTTAGGATAATATTATTAATGGTTTACATTCCAAAATTGCATACCATAATTTTTTTTACTTAAACAAAATATGGATCTAATATTTACCATTGTTTACATAGTTAAATATGATTGCAGAGCCCATTTTACATCTGATTACAGGCTTAAATTATTTTTTTTTACAAATGTTATACATTTATGGCAGTATAAAATTTGGTCCATACCAATTCGGTATTGACTGTTTTCTGCCACTCCAGGTGCTTTCTAGAGGTGTATGGGTGGTCAGCTGCACACACTGCAAGTAAAGATAGGCCATCACCTGCTGTAGAAGTGGGCTCCAACCTGGATACCTTACATGGAAGGGGACATCTCTCCACAGGGCTCTTTCTTTTCTTTGAAAATTTCACCACCTTGAAAAAAAATAATATATGGACTGCACAAATATGCAACTATGTTTGGAACATAGGCCTAGAATCTACTTATTCCTCACATGGTTGCTTTAATCAATTTTCCATGACACTTGAACCCAAATTAATGCTTGTCATAATTCCTAATTAAATAAATCTGAATCAGTTGTTAAATCTGAAAACTGTTCACCAAATTGGCAAAATGTCGTATGACATATCCAGTAAACACTTTGAACATCGAACATTAATTTGACCTTCTAGGCCTAGTCTACTTATGGTGTATCGACATAGATCTAGATGTATGTATCTGACGTTATAATGACAAAAATACACAAAATCATAACACGTACCTGATCAAAAGTATACGTTGCCGGGATAGGATCGGGATGTCCAAGTGAAGGAACATTCCCGCCGATAAAGTGCTTGGAACAGATGTAGGTGTACTTGTTGACCTTGTCCGTCGTAAAGCCCTCTCGACAACAAGCGCGAACCCACCTTGCACACTTCTCAGGCTGCTTGTGAAACTTAGGAAACAAAATAAAATGGATCCCTGCCATGTCAGGCCTATCCGTATAGCGGTTGTCACTTCGGCAGATCCCATACGCACAGTGTTTAGCTGGCATCGTGTTAAAATATCCGAAACCGCGCTACGATTCTAACAAGCGGAAGAGGGACAAATGGCAATGTTTGTCCCTCGTTTTTCGCGCATGCGCGAACCTAAAATAGAGCGGAAGTATCTAAAATTCTATTTTTAGTAGTTTGGCCTTGTTGATGAAATGGCTTATTAAGGAAGGCCTAGGTTGCCCCGAACTCTATCCTTAGCCCTTGGACCCCCTTTACGATAAATCACCCCTTTACGATCATTAGGGTTAGGAACCCGTTTAGTGGCTATTAGATTACCTTAAGTCTATCCTTAACCCTTGGATCCCCTTTATGATCAATCACCCGTTTACGATCATTAGGGTTAGGTTCTCGTTTAGTGGCTATTATAGATTATATAGCGGCTCCTAATATTCTCCACACAAAACATGGAGTAAAAAGGATAAAATGATTTTGTGTCGAACATTTTGGCTATTGGAAACTGTCCTGGAACATTCATACAAGCCACTTTCACCGGCTACATTTTTTCAGTACTGATTCAAAAGCGAACTCACCGTTGTGTCGTCACTAGTCATGCTTATTCCTCCATCGTTCCTTACTATTATCCACATCATCCTTACTGTGTTCTCTACCACACTTTTCTGTCACAAAAATCACCCGACGAATTATTAAATACCATATCATTCATGCGTACTCGCGAGTTCGACGTCTGACGTCTGACACCTGGAGCCGTTTTCAGTTCGCGGCATATCGACTCATTCCTCACCACTCGGTATCTTGTAGATTACGAAATGGGACGAGTGTGCCAAATGGCATAGGGATCATTCGTAAGTGTCCGTAGACTAAAGTCACGAGACACCATGCCTACCCGTAATCTTCGTAAGTGTCACCTATTCGACCCTTTTTGTTCAGTTCCGTAACGTAACTGGGGAACATGTCTTTAGGCATCGTTTTCCGCTTGAAATTTAGGATTGGGGCCAGCTTGTACTTTATGATCCTGTTTAAATCATAGAACATATCAAGCAAGCATATTGATTGAATGAAGTAATATCTTCAGTCAGAAGAAATTATGGTTGTAATGAGAAAATTGTATAGAAGTTGTCAACTTTAATCCATTAATCAAAACCAGTTTTGTTCAGTTCCGTAACGTAACTGGGGAACATGTCTTTAGGCATCGTTTTCCGCTTGAAATTTAGGATTGGGGCCAGCTTGGTCCCATCGGCCATGCAGGTTAACACCACGGTAAAGTGTTGCTTTTCTGCCCCACATGTACGAACTGACACCATTGAAGTTCCCTTGGTGACGATGGTCCTTGATCCTGGCATGTCGAAGTTCAGGGGAGTTTTGTCCATATTGCCGATCTGGCTTAAATCGTAATCTACTTTCTTCCTCTCACGGATTACAAACTTTTCAACTTCAGCAGGAAGTTTCTGGGCAATGTGGATTTTCTGCCTCAGTGCTAGGTTCTGTCGCAGCAGCACTGTTCTTTGCACTTTCAGTAAAGGAAACCACCTTAACCTTGAAAACAGCGTCGTAGGCAAATCGTTTTCTCTTTGCATTCATGATGAAGAATGTCAAGTCAACGAATAATGAATTATTTGTCCCCATCCATGGTCTACTCAAATACTCAACCATTCTATTATCCCTTAAATCTACTACACGGCTAGTAGTATAGGTAATGGTGATTCTGGCTCACTTCCACTGGAGTCTGCTACTACAGATGGAATTTTTTATGCAAAAATGATGATGCGATTCAACGATCATCATGAGATTAAACTAAATTGTAAAGAAAATGGCTCTAGCTCACCACCACTTGGAGCCATTTTCAAACCTATCAATGCTTCTATGATATAATTTTTTATAGGTAATGGTGATCCACTCCAGTGGAAGTGAGCCAGATTTATATACCTATAACACCACTACAGGGGGAATTTTTTATACAAAAATGATGATGCGATTCAACGATTGTCATGAGTCATATTATAAGAAACATCAATATTAATTAATAATGGATAAAATTTACTACAGGTTCTACTACACCAAATCAGTACCAGTTTGGAGAGTGCGGTTTTCGTAGGGAGCCTTCAGTGCAGATCGAGAGATATCTGCAGGCTGTGATTGGAGGATATTCTGTAAGATTTTTATGTCTTTCAAATGTACATCCATCCAGTTATTAAAACTGACCATGTTTTTCTATATTTAGTACTGTCTTTTTCAACATGATGACTTATGCTGAATGTGACCACAGCTATTTTCAAGTAGGTGACATTTGGTGCGAAACTGGGGGTGGTGTGTTTAGCTTCCGGTACTCGGAAAAGGAGCTGGCTAAGCTAGTCATTTTTATTTTTTTTATTGCTGCTCTAAGGCCAAACTGTGCACACACGTACAGGTAATAGCTGTTGAATGCTTAGTTATTTTAAAAAAAATCATAACGTTACTATAGAAGTCTAATTGAAAACATTTGGTTGTGTGTAACCTGTAGGGTGAGTGCACATTTCAGTAATTCATACTTTACATGCTTTTCTGTTTATATTTCACCATGGATACACCATGGAGGCAAATTTAAAAATAATGACAGTGAAGTTGGGGACATTTTGAGTTGAATGGAGCATTTGGATGGGCTGGAAATGAATGTTGCTTCGTATTGTGGTCGGACTCAGCACGAACCCCCCAGGGTACCTCTGTCCAACAAACCCTCCTCCTGCCTTCTGAATTTGTTGAAACTGATGAATTTGACAACAAATTAGGATAAAGTCACCACTGCCACAACAATTTCTGCCTTGTGTCAATCGCTTGCCAGTCAAGTTACGCGATGCCGTTATCTTGAATATGAAGCATGTACACTGCTGACAGCAGAATATGTCACAAATCCCTTTATTTATAGTAAACAATGTAGCAAACCAATATGTCTTTCTGTTAGGTGCTCTTGTGTGAATGAATGATGCTATTTTTCTATTAAGTTTCTTAAAACAGACTTATTTTTCACTCATATAACTTTCAAATAATTATTTTGTCCCCTCAAGAACTGACTCCTGGCTGTTATATCCAAACTGGTTTGCCATTTGATATTGTCTGAACACTTTTTTCAGCTTTTCACATGCCTGATGTTGACTGGGGAGGTATATGTGCACTCATGCAGAAGAAGTAGGAGTTTCGACATCGAATTTGGCATTTGGAGAAGCTGATCCGAAGTCCGGTGTTGGCAGTGTGTGATCGACAACCCTTGTTTTGCCTCGCTGCGCTTTATTACCTTGTAGAAGTTGTGGAACTTGGACATGTAGGTACAGTAAGTACATTTAAGAACCCCAGTCCACTTGAGGCCCCTCTGTTGCTCACTATCAAGTGCCATAATAAGATGACCCTCATGCACTAGACATTTCTGACAGTGCTCCCTTAATGCCTCACTGTGCAGTTTTTTAGTTTGCAAACATGAAGTAAGGGCTATACACCAGTCCCAGAACCTGCTTAGATGAAAATAATATCCACTGGCTCTTTTGGAATGTAACATTATGGTTCTGAAATCATCTGTAAAGAATGTGATAGTGTTCGACAAAACTAAATTATCTCCTCTGTTAAGTAAAATGCATTGTATCTTTCATTCCCCTATGAACCCATAAATTATTGGAGAGAAACACTATCTTAAGCTGGTATTGCATGACACTGTTAATTGTGAATAAAAAGAATTACATTTATGTCAGAATAAGCTGTACATTTTCAAAATTATATGGAATTTTAACTTTGTTTCATTGAAACTGGCAAATAACTGAAATAAGCAAGTTTAGCCACCTTGAAACATTAAACAGTAAGAATGTTTGATGTCCTGTGAGTATTTTAAAGTCTTAACTAAATAAATCAATAGAGTTAAGTGTAATTTCCTTCCATGTTGTGGTTTCAAAAAGCTTTTTACTACTTGAGGGTCCATTTCAATTTCTCGGCTTTAATAGGCGGTATGGTTCACTGGTCAGTGTTTGAGATTGCTGTAAACAATGCACCCCTTTATTTCCTATTTTCTGGTAAAGTTCATTATCCAGCCTTACATATATGATGACTTTAAAGCTGCTTAATGTGTCCCTTGCTTATTGTTGGCCTGAATTCCATGCTCTCTGTCCAATTTTGAGATTTTTTTTCTGATTCCTTTCCATGTGTACTTATGTCATCAGCCTATATCATAGAGGATTATACTTTTGATTTTTGGAGTATATGAAAGCACAAACATTTGTGATAGCCCCTCCATAGATGATTTACCAAATGCTGACAGCCATTTGAGTGTTTAATTATATAAACAACGGATGGTGTAAGTTCGAGCAATCTCAAACAATATCAATCGCATCATGTCATGAGTGTCAAAACCATATTCCATGAATGTAGCAGACTCTGCTATGTTCTGATGATGTCAGCAAAGGAAGGCAAACAACAGACCACTAATCAATTTTAAATATGTATTGTAACTGGTTTTGAGGTTTAAAGATTTGTTCAATTTTTTTAGTCGAAAAAATATTTTAGGGTGATATGATCTATGCAGCCTCAATCATTTATAGAATTGACCCCTGACCACCATCTTTTGTGAAATATAAATGAACTTCCATGGTCAGTGCATGAAGGTAAAAACTTCTTTATTAATACAGAAATACCTTTTGTAAAACATTGATGAAGTGTACATCATTAAACTCTCACAACTCTTTCTGTGCATCAAAACTATGTATTCTGGTGCCATATAGACATGCTGGATAGGAACAAGTAGTGAAGTTTAATCCAATTTCCATTTTTTTTCTGAGAAGCTACATATATATACAATATATAAATCACAGATTTGACAAGTGCAAATATATTCTGATTTGTCTACATGTAGCCGACGAGGATATTGGAAAGGTATAGGAGCAATAAAAAAATTAGCCACCGCGGCTAAGGTATCTAAAGATGTGGCCAAAGATCGGTTAAAGAAATAAGCAATGTGGCAAATATACTTACCAGCACCGCGTTATATACCGAGGAAGAAGTTTGATATTTTACAACGAATGAAGTTCATCAGGCTGTCCTCTTGTTTCTTCCCCATAATAAGGTAAGATGCAAAACGTATAAATACGCTTTAACGGTAGTGGATGTGGCTAGTCGATACAAAGAAGCTGAGCCATTAACTTCGAAAGATTAAACAGAAGTAGCTAATGCACTGAGCCTCATATATAAACGCGGACCACTAAAATGGTCTAAGCTATTTCAAGTAGATCCAGGTCACGAGTTTATGGGATCGGTAACTAAACTGTTAACAAACCACGATGTCGAAATCAGGCGTGGTGAAAAAGAGGCCCACAGTAGTCAAGCTATTGTCGAAGGATTTAACTGGACATTAGCGGAACGTTTGTTTGGCTATCAGTATGGGGTCGAAATGAAATCGGAACGATTGAGATCAACCGAATGGGTGACACGATTATCAGCTGTTGTATCAGCGCTGAATAATGAAGTAACGAGATTTATCGGGAAGAAACCATCCGATGCGATTAAAATTAAATCCGTTACTTCCGAATCTTCAGAAGGAGAGCCTATTCTTTATTATCTTAAAGATAGACCGGGCAGGGCATTTGTACAAGAAGAGTTGCTCATAGTTCCCGTGGATACAGTATTACCACCATAACCATAAGCATAGGTAGTTACACCATCATTATCAATCCATCTCTTTGTATCTAAGGGGGATAATGATGTCTTGTTCATTCTTAATCCATATATCCTGTGATTTCACTTCTTAAAGAGTTAATCTCATGTTTGAGTGTTCTACCGTTGAATAATGCTTCTTTATACTGTTCGTGTTTGATATGCTTTTTTACCACATACTTCTTAACCCCCATAGCTTTTCTTATCTCTCCATTATCAGACTTCTATATAGAATACATCTTAGGTCTTAATCCGACATTCTCCGCTATAGGGGTCCCAGCACATTCATCCTTCATCTTACCTAACACCTTTTTATTTACTAGGCTGTGCAGTGGATTATCTTTAGGGTAATCGCTCGTGTCGTACATATCTATTTTTTCTGCCATATCTTTATACACATCCTCGGTTTGTATTTCCATCAACAAAGAATCTGTATCGGTATATAACACCTCGCATCTATCGCCTTATTGCTTCTTAAGTTTGTTGTAATAAAAGTCATACATTAAGTGTTTTGACAAGGCAAGAATACTCATATAGACGTACACCGGTCTGTTGAATTTTATATCACTCTTCTGCATGTGCAACACGGCTAAGTCGTTATCGAATATCTTGCTTCTGTTAAAAGCCGGACTGGCTATAAGTTTCTGAGTCTTTCTTCCTCATTAGACCTGACTAATTTAACATCAACACGCTTCCTTAGATTCTCCATAGTTTTACCAAATACTGAGTTATTCATGAGCTTAAATAGATTTTTTTCGATATCTCTGGTGGCTATCTTTCTTAAATCTGTGTTCAGCCTTATATAGGGCTCCATCCAAGGGCTTTGATCAAACTTTAGAACTCTGTGTATTTTCTTAAGTTTCATACCTAATGATAGATATAAATGGAGATTTCTGTAGTGAACTATATATTTTGTCTTATCAATCAAATTTAGTACGAGTTTTTCTACATTAGCTAACCTTGTATTACCAATCAAGGAGTGTTGATATTCCGACATCCAATCTTTATTCACCATTAATCTTTCGGAAGCTAGCGGATACCTGTTATGATCTTTATGTAACGAATTTGGATATTCCAAGTCAACTTCTAGTATGTATCCTTTATTCGCATCATTCACATTGATATTACTTCGATATCATCGACCCACTCAAAACCACCCGTGGGTAAAGGTTGACTCATAGCCCATCCGTACAAATTGTTAGCGTCAAGATATAATACATGCGTGTTGGGTTTACTTGGATCATATCCTTCCACTAATTTATTATTAGTCTTAGAATACCTTTTCGCTACCATTGATATACCACCTCTTAATCCTTTCTCAACAAACAAGTGCATATCGTAATCGGTGAGTGGTTTTAGTTCTACATCGGTCTTCTTCAACAATGCATCCCACGATAGTCCAGGACTGGAATAGTACCATGCAGGATCCAAGCCGTATTGTTTTAAACATGTCTTTCTAAATATCTCAAATATATCGGCGAGTAACAGTACATCGGTTTTTAAGTACAGATCGTGATAATCACCTAAATTCTTATACCCAAATTTATCCCAGACCGTCAGAGCGTGTTCATAATCGGCATCGGTTATTTTAGATTCTGTTAAGTCACTATAGAATGATTCAAGGGGTGGTAATTTAGTTTCATCGAATCTAGACCAATCATCCATATATTCGTAAGGATACACACCTTTTCTCAGCAACAAATGACGGCACCGATCGGTATATTGATTTGTTATCGCAAAGTCATCGGGATTGTTCGCATTAGCTAAATTGTCCAGGGAAGATAACAGAAACTGTACGGAGTCTATGAATCTAAGTCAGGGGTTTATTACAAACATGACAACTCATTGACTTCTTATAGGCCCTCCAATCATCCCTCGTCATACACATTGGTTTCTTATGCGATAAATTTTCCCTGATTATTCTCTCTTCGTTTTGTAGATATTCTAGGAACTTTCCCGCTGCATCGGGACCTCTATAAATCACAGGCGGGTTTGTTTTCCCATCATACCTTACAACTACATATCCAAACCCACAAGGAATATGTTCTTGAGTTTTATATGTAAAACTATCTTGATTATTGCGTTCAGTATTTTCTATAGGTTTGATCAGCGCTTCGAAGTCGGCGTAAATTACGTACGGTACTGGCATTTGATTACAATAATGCTCAAATTTTAATATATTTTTCCCCCTCTTTAGGCATATCGATCCTGATAGCAGTCTGTCCAACACCTCTACAGTCTTCTTTATGCGCTTCTAATAGATCTTGTCTTTAGAAGAATGTCCGAAAACATTTATAGCTAAATTATTTTGCTTTTCCACCTTGTCAATTTGTGATATTGGTGTTGGTTCGTCTATACCATCAAAGTTGAGTCCATCGTTTCAGGGATAGCTAGAAGGTCTATCTGGATTTTTGTCTGCGGGGAACAATGCAGATGTTATCGCAACTCTTAAACAGCCATCGCCTTTATGTTTTACATTAACTATAGCTTTTTTCTTCTTATAACACGGAGGTAAATTTATATAAGATCCACCTTTGAAGGGCATATAATTTGCTATATCTAAATATAAACTATCGATTTTATCCACACCCCAACCCAAACCTCTATTAGTCCAGCGTTCTAAAGTTTCCTGTATCCTCTGAATTGATGTATCTAATGATGCGTTTGTAGTATCGGATTCGGTTATAACTTCCTGATTGCTTCGGAAATATGGTTCGGTATATTCAGTGTCACCTGGAATTTTATACTATGTAAATCATCTAATTCCTTGTTAATTTTACTCGATATGATAGGCTTAACATCATTAACATCCATGATGGAATTAATATCCATCTTCCAACCTCTTAGATATTTACCAACGCCGGCTGTGGGTACAAATTTTAATTCAACATCATCTTGTTGTTTTTTATCAACATCATCGGATTGAATATTATCTGGTAAATCGATCAATTCAGCTTTTCTCATTCGAGAATAACCTCTCAGCCCACTGTTTTTTGCTTGAGCTTTGAGTTCTCTAACAGTCTGGGGTTTGTTGTATTCCAAACCGAGTAAATCGATCAATTCAGCTTTTCTCATTTGAGAATATCCATGTAGACCACGTTGTTTTGCCAAAGCCTTCAACTCTCTGACAAAAACCATTGTGACCATGGTATATACAAAATGATTCATTTGTCTAAATGGTTATTTTTCATATATAAATACGTATTCTCCCCAACCTATTCCTCTCATTGATGTAATCTCTCTTCCTAGCGTAGATGATCTGGTTACTGACCCTATCAGCACCGTGTTTCTTACATAAACAATAACGACCTTTGACCCACATACAGAACATGTATAGTTAATGTTTCCCTGGCTGATGTAATAAGAGTGGATCCCACAGTAAATACCAACAGAACGTCGGTTGCATTGATTTTTTTTTCGCCATGAGTGTAAATCTGCACAGATTGATGGTTATACATCTATCATATCATTTGTCTAAATGCAAATCACATCTCCACTGGCGAGTCTTAGATGTCATCGCTATTTATAGATTAGCAGTCAGGGTGACATGGCTGATAAGACTCCTCCGCCCTAACTAGGTCATGGTTTATGTGTAGTTATTGTGTAGCTAAAAATAGCGATGACAGATAACCCAAACATTATGAATACTATCTCGCGGATTTTTGTTCCTCTGATGGGTGTATAAAACTGACATATTGTTGGTTTTGGTATTGGGTCAAGTTTTTTTCCATAAATGAGGAAGTATTCATGCATGGCAGATTCAACATCCTTAAACGTTTGAATTGAATGTCCCTGCTTACGCAGTTCTTCATTAATAAAATCTAATCTTAATATCCTATTCCTGGTCCATTGTGACTGGGCTGCTTCGAGTTGTTCTAATGCTTTATTATGTCGTTTACGCTCCTCTTCAACTTCTTTAGCGTTTGATTCCCTCAGAGTAGAAAATAAAAAATTACTTCCTGAAAAAGCTAGAGCATTAACAATAGCCCCACCGACCATCATCGCAATTGTTGCCATGTTTGTATGAATATAAAATATTCAAATGTTTAACTACTTCATTATATCTTCCGGGATAAGCCCTTGTTTGATAAGCATATCTTTTGTTGCCATTGCTAATCCAATATCGCGAATCATCATACCGATATCATAACCATTAAAATCTAGCTTGGGTGGTGTGGCTTTAGTAATCATTTTAGCTATACGGGCATAGCCAATGGCCAAGCCGCTGACCACTGCTGAATGATACGTTGTGTTTACCAACATTTTACTGTCTGTAACTGGAGTAGTCATGCTTCTTATAGCATTATATGGGGGCTAACCTCTAATTGAACTTGTTGTTGTATAATCGAGGGTGACGTTTTCTCTTCTCCGGTCTTATAATACAACCATACCACCGCTATAGCAACAACACGTAGTGCCCAAGTTTTAATCGGACGACTATGTTCAATATTTGAATTATGCATTATTTTCGCTTTCCTCGCCAGCCCACCCTTCCTACCGGCTGCGATTTTTCTGGGGTTCTTCTTAGTAACTCTGACTTGTGATATTGCTGGTATTTCCTCATTCACAATCTGTTGTGCATCCTGATTCATTTGTTGTTGTGTCTCCACTATCTGTGGTGTCACTTGAGTCTCCATTATTATTAAGTGGCCACGTATGTTTAAATTGACAATTGTTAATACCTAGCCGTTATTAAAGCGGTGGTCACCGGAGCTAAGAACATCCCGTATCTATGATAAAACTCACAGCTCACTGTGCTTATAGTGTGTTCAATGAATGGGCCTTTCTCGAGAGATTCGCATAAATACGGGCGATGTTCTGCCGGGATAGGAAGAAATGTACTAGCTACGACTGTGTATAGTTGTAACATAGCCGACCCTATTGTTTTAGTCATGGTAGCTCCCAGTCTAGACTCGTAATGCACGTACAGTTTTATAATTTCTTCATCGTTCATGTTACCAATTTTTTCGATGGTATAATTTTTGGAGTCTTTCTCTATGTTTATCTAAAGATTTACCTACATCTTGATCTACATGTTGATCTGGTTCTTTGAGAATTTGTTCGATGTGTTCGTCGCATTCCATAATTTAATACCTAAGGAGATATTTAAGTCTAACATAATATAATATGGCATATCCAATACAGCCCGTAATAATAAAATGTTGCGAAAGAATGAGGATTTCAAGCCACATTATGTCATAATAACCGCTAATGTTCAATTTATCGTATTTTTTGCTATTTTTGCTATATTTTTGCTATATTTTTGCTTAGCAATTGCATAAGCAGCTGGTTGATCGGTTTTTAATACGAGTTTACAGTGCTTCGTTGCTGCTAACAGTTTTCTGACTTTATCTCATTCGGACTTGGTATAAAAAACATCATTTTCGCGTAGACATTCCTCATATGAATCTCGGTCTTTGCAATGAAACAGGGCTACCCATTTGATGTGCTCTCTAAGATCTTTCAGGACAGAGTTGTATTTTTGGGTAAGTACTCAAACGCTATGTTCCATATGCTGTCCAGAGAATGCTAAATATGAAAGCATATCTTTCTTTTTGGTGAGTTCTTTACTCGCACTGCAATCGTCTATTACGAAAAGGGTTGATTCTCCTTTGTATTTTTCGTGACATACTCGTAAACAGTCTTGTAAACAAGATCAAGATCAACTTTGTACACCCCGGGATCATTCCTTACCCAATCTCTCGATAGGTATGATTTATTAACGCTTATAGTCGGGCACAGAATAATAATATGGTTGAAAATGTCCCGATTAATGACTTTCTAAAATATCTAGAATAAAAGCTGTTTTTCCACAACCCGTTTGCCTGCAGATGATAGCGGTGCGGTTCTTTAGGTAAAAGATTATCAATAGATTGCTTGCACGAATCACCCATTCTGTATATTAAGTTGCGCATCAATAATCATTTACAAATATATGTTTAATTTACCAGCTGATTCCTGGAGCTTTGTTATCTGTATAGTGACACCCTTGCTAGCATTTTCTATTCTCCTCCCACTGCCTTGTAGTTGGTCATTATCTGTGGTTCGCATGTCGAGCCATAGCGCATACTTCGTGGTGAGGTATTCACCCATCGATACATCCCCGAGAGTTTTTTAATCTTATCACATTGTTGATATGCTAGAATTCCTTGACTATATAGTTGATTAGGCACGCCCTCGATTGTCAATTCTACTTTTGTAATCTTGGGATTGTAGAACTTCTCGGTATATCTTTTAAATACATCGGAGGGGTCCTCGAACAACATTAAAATACCCTTCAACGATCTCGCGGGGACATTTAGAGAGATATTCCACGTCATATCTTTTTTGCTCCTTATGATCTTTTGGTGTTGAAGCACGTGATCGTACAAAATAGCTAAACTTCCTGTATACTGGTTACGAATTTGTCTGGCTAATTCAGGATCTGTTATCATATCATACTCCAGCGAGATATTGTCAATGGAATAGCTAGCATCTTCAGCAGCTCTGATTGCTCTGCCATAGTCATTAAAAGTTAGTTCGTATTCTAACCTATCGCCTAGGGATGCTTGATAAAAGGGCATGTGACCTGGTGGTACAGGTGGTACAGGAGGTGGCACACCCTCTAGTGATAGGGGTGGCATAAATATGCCACAATATGCCACAATATGCGATGGCACTTGTGGTTGTGCGTCAGTAAATGGTTGAGCGTTAGTAGATATCTGTGGCTTAACTATTCCCGTTTCGCCTGTGTTTGTTTTCGTTATTAATTCGGTGTTAATATCTGAATTTATACCTGTTTTTTGTTGATCGGTAGCAATAACAATTGTATTATTATAACCGATCACTACACCGATCTTAAGTTCCATATTACTCGGAAAAAGTGTGTTAGTCTCTCCCCTGCCAGAAAACCCAGGTCATATGTTATTTAGTCGTCTGGCCGTAAAAAATGTTAGTTTAAATTTGGTTACTGAATTCAATGATATTAAACAGAACTTGACTGCAATACCTAATCTTTCTACGCTTATTATTGAAGTCTTGTTCGGAGATGCACCGGAAGATGCCTTCGGAATATTACCATGTCTATCGATTAAATGGCTAAAGAAACACCAACGTCAACACTGCAGTATTATTCATATATTGGAGCATCACCCGTTGCAACCCTTGAGGGGGTCCAAATTATTAAAAGGGACAGCATTTCTCTTACTAAGATATTCATGCCGTATGATATGCATTTGATAAGGTTGATGTATACTCTCAAAACATTAAGCAAGACCAATTAAAGACTATTATATGATATAATAATAATAATAATAATAATAATAATAATAATAATAATAATATACACTATGGATTTATATCCGGTGCTCGATGAAGTTGATGGATTTCGATTACATCAAATAAGCGACATAAAACATCGAATAGAGAAGGAGAGAGAGTTGAGACTTGGATTGTATAAAAAGTATCGCAGAGCCGTGAATGCTCTTGACGGAGTTGACACCGCGCTTGTAACAGCTGGCATGGGACTCGATGTAGCCGGTGTTGGTTTACTATCAACTATAATCGCCGCGCCTATCGTACTTGGTATGCAAATAGCCACCGGAGTCTCAGAACTGGCAAAAATAGCGATAAAATTCATTTCTCGTAAGTTGCAAAAGAAAGCATTAAAACATGATAATATTCATATACTCGCCGAAGCAAAGTTGAACAGCATTGAGGATCATATTTCAACAGCAATGGCCGATTGTAAGATATCCGAGGAGGAGTTTCGTATAGTGTTGTCAGAACTCACCAAATACAACGCAATGAAGCAGGAGATTCCATCAAAGACCAGTGGTATTAGTAACAAAGACGAGGAAAAAAAGTTCATAGAACAGGGGAGACAACAAGCGCGTCAATTATTCTGTGCCAAAACCAACATTTAGAAGAAAGCTTACATAAATATATAATAATGGAATTTATGCTCAGTGACAAAATTATCAAATGGAGAGAATTACCACAAGGTACCGTATTTTCTTGAGTATAGTGCGCACTTTTTTTTGAAAAAAACACAGCTGTGTAGAAGAGGGTGCGCATTATACACGTATTATGAGTTTGGATGTTTTTTTCCCCCATGGAAAGACATTACCGTGAGCACGAAACACCGGAAATACCATGTCAACAAATCCATACTGAAGTACGCAAAATAATCATGTAATTACACTGTCTGGCTATAAAAAGTGTTCTTTGTATATCTGGTCTTATGTTTCTAACTTATTTCATTAATTTTATTCAAAATTCCTTTAAATATTGTTTTTATTAATTTCGGCGAAATCGTGTGTGAAGCGATCGGAAGATCGCACAACTCACCGTTATTAACAGTAACCACGGTCAGAATACCGCTATTGACGCCTTGAAACGAACTTTAGTTGACAGAGAATGGATATATATATCATAAATGACATACTTTGACTTGTTAAAAGTCATATTTGTTTTTGTTTGATGATTCAATGTAAACATGAAATTCTCGCGATCACGGGATCACGTGCGCGTGAGCCTTGACGGTGACTGGTCAGACTGGTTCCATGTAAAAAATAATACCCGGCAATAGCGATCAGCTGCTTCGCTTAGGGTTATTATTATTTTAAATATGTTTAGTAAAGGCTGCATATAATTAAGAAAATAATGGAATATATTATTCCTGATAAAAAAAATAGTTTCAGATGCAATTGTTGCCGTTCCTTGCATTCAAAATCCTATAAAGTTATATCATTGGGTGTGTGTGTCTTGACCGAATCACCGGTCGATTCCAAGAAAACGTGTGTACAGCTGATTGCTGTTTCCGGCTTAGTTTACGAGAAAATACACAAGGTAATCTTAATCCCTAGATATAAAACAATGCCTAGCAGGACAATAAATACTATTTAAACGGTAAATATACATGTCTGGGGATTTTTTATCTCAAAATTCGAATTTGTACTGACAAAGTTTCTCAGCAACCGTTCGTTTGCCAGACTTCGCTGAAAGGGTACGGTGTAAATTTTTTCTGCGCATAATATTCAAATTTCTTTTTTTCAAAAATATTGAACCCGCTAGAGGGGGGTGTGCATTATACATGGCTGCGCACTATACTCAAGAAAATACGGTATATATTATATCAGTGATATCAAACCAACCAAATACGGTCATCAATAGTTTCATTCCAATTACCAAGAAGAGTATATAGTCTGGTCTCCTAGTAAAATGAACAAAGAACTTAGTAAAAATGTTGAATATCACTTTGTTAAAAATAATGGTATACGTATTAGTAAAAAAAATAGAGAATATTTTCATTACAATTTACTTTAATCTCATGACGATCGTTGAATCGCATCATCATTTTTGTATAAAAAATTCCCCCTGTAGTGGTGGTATAGGTATATAAATCTGGCTCCAGTTGAAGTGAGCCAGAATCACCATTACCTATAAAAATTTATATCATAGAAGCATTGATAGGTTTGAAAATGGCTCCAAGTGGTGGTGAGCTAGAGCCATTTTCATTACAATTTAGTTTAATCTCATGATGCTGAATCGCATCATCATTTTTGGATAAAAAATTCCGGCAACAATGCAGTTTACCGGGCGCAGCCCGAGCTCTACCATCCGCTCAATTACCGCGCTATAGTGCCACCGCTGTCTCGTTATACCGTTACCGTGCCTCACGCTCTGGTGACTCTCGCTTCACGATCCAACACCCGTTTTCGGTCTTAGGGAAACTTACACATCTTTACAATCAAACACCCATTCTCGGTCTTAGGGAAACTTACACATCTTTACGATGCAACACCCGTTCTAGGTCTTAGGGAAACTTACACGTCTTTACGATCCAACACCCCTTTTCGGTCATTAGGGTCAGCTGGCTTTGGGCAAGGGTTAGCCATAAATTCTGACCTTTTCAAGCGTTAATCCAGTTAATCCCATTGGTCGGTCATGTTGACATAAACAATTGCGGGTGTGGTTTCAAGAAAAGATGAATGGGAGAGCGGGCAGTGACGTCACACGCATGCGCAATTCATTGTTTACTGAATTACGCATGCATGTCAATGGGGATTCTAATGACCTGTTAAACGAGCACAGATTACATGTGATAATGCCTGTGGTCCAGTGGTAGAGCGTCGGCTAATTAACGCATTAATTAGCAGAGCCGGTGAGCCGGCGAAGCGCGTTCGAGCCCCCACAGCGCTAATTGGATCTGAAAAAGTGAGCCAGGTAAAGTGCACTACTCCCAAAATTCCATCTCTAGTAGCAGTATAGGTATATAAATCTGACTCCAGTGGAAGTGAGCCAGAATCACCATTACCTATACTACTCGGCTTCTCTCCGACTATGAAAAGAAACAATGGGTTTGATCTTTGGTGAGACAATGGGAGTAATTGAATCGCTAATTAACTATGTTGTATCTAACTTGGCTTATGTTTGCTTCACATTCAGCATGTTTATTCAACATTCACTTATACACAGCGTCTCCAACAGTTGTTAATACAACTGTAAAAACAAGGGGAATTGATTTCAGCTTCACCGGTTATCACATGTTAGGTCACGTGTGAAATATGCAAATGCTTACCAGTACTTCTGGCTCTCTACTCACGAATGATGATTGTTTTACCGTGTCAGCTGGCTTGACAATTTGGATCGAGGCGAGGGTCATTTCAACTTTATTTGCAGAAAATATTCAACTTTATTCAAGGAAAACAGATACAAATCATGTTTATGAATGGAAATAGTTATTTGAACAGTTATTTAGGACCAATCTCATTAAAATCAGACCCTAGTTCTTGCTACCGCTTGTTTAGCGGTAGCGAGAACTAAGATCTGATTTTAATGAGATTGATTTAGGACGAAATGCGAAGTTTTATTGTCAAATGCTGGGCTGGCTATCGAACACCGGTTGACATCGCCAGTGGAAGCTGAAAGTAAAACACCTGGAAAAAAACGTGAGATCTTCGACTCCGTGTATAAGACGACCCCCCTTCTTAACCCCCTCATTCTAGGTACGAAAAACTCGCCTTATACACAGCGATATACGGTAATGCCTTTTGAGACTATTTTCAACCCATGCAAGTCCAAAGATTATTTTTGAGTTACATGAGACTGCCAGTAGCATAATTCAGGCATGACAACATTATTCTTAACCTGTTATTCAGACAACAAGTCATGCTGGAGTCAAACAGATGTCAAGAAAGTTAAACAGCTTTTGTCTCTCCCTCTATTTCCTCCAAATAAAGTATAAAACAAAAACTCTTTCAAAGATAACAAGAAACTGATGATAATGTTAAAGGGGCACTGATCTAACGCAATTCCCCGGGACTGGTTGTTGCCTTTGTTATTGTTTTTTCCCAGTGAGTACCCGGATGTGTAGCAGAAATCTAGACTAGTTCGCGACCTCTGCTGCGCCATTCATAAGCGCATTAGTCACTTTTATGGATACCGGTAGTAATAATGTGTTGGTCACATTGATCAACAAAATGAAATACAGTTTTCGAGATAATAAGGAAATGTAGGTATCTTTGTGGATTGTATCGGTAATGGTGACGAAGTTTTGATAAGTCACTTGCTTGGTAATTTTGCAATTTTCGTTTACACTATTTTGACACAAAGTAAATATTTTACCTGAGCATTGCTTTTTTTAAAGTGTGCATATTATTTTACTGTCAAAATGTGTAACGTATTTATTAAACGTCTAAATATTCAGTTATTTTACAAATTGACAGAAAAACATTTCCATCTGTATTATTATGATAACGAATTCCAAACATTTCGATGTTTAATGTCTTCACCAAGAGACTGAAAATGTTACGTTGAAAAGTACATTTCTATGTTGTTTGGCTTCTAATCCTACATAATAATCTGTTGTGATGTTTGTAGGCCCTTTTGATAGTCTTAATCAATCTGGACAGATTTTTTAGTCAAAATGACTGAAATATTTACACATTTTATAAATTGCCTGAGAGAATCACATTTTACAAATTGACAGTAATATATACACGCTTTCAAAGGAAAATACCTGTGAAAACAACGTCTATCGTGCATTGAAGAATTTCCCAACCAAGACGTAGAGAAACAAGAACGAATTATCGGTTCAAATGAAGGAAAATAAAATGCAAATACCATAATTACAACCTACCAAATTTATGTGTATAAATTTTAGGCAGCTTCCTTGTTCGAGGAATGTATCTGTGAATATCCACACAAAGGAACAATATCCCACTCGTCTGCAGCTGTACACAAAAACTTATTCGATGTCACGTGTCTCTGTAACAATCAAATATTTTAAAAGATATAAATCGTTTCGGGATATTATAACCCGTGTTTGTTTCTCAACTGATCACTTGGATTGTTTCAGGTGTTTCACATAGGTGTCAAGTCTCAAGGGTTGGCTGAGAAAGCCCACGTGACAACTATTTTCATAACGTCCACGGTTCCTAAAAAATCCATTGAGTGATAGATAACAATGATCATTCAATCAACGTATTATCAGTTAACCCTTTGAACAAAGTATGTTGTTTTTACATCGGCACTTCACGCCATGATATGAGTGTATTCCCTTTGTTTCAGTAAACCTAGACATGTAAACACTCACTTTTGACACATCCACTGTGCAAGATAACAGTGATTAATCAATCAACGTATTTTCTGTTAATCCTTTGATGACTAGGAACGATCCGTTGATTTACAAAAAAAGTAAATCAACTGATCATTCATCTCTTGCTGGGCTGCCACGTGCATATTACATAACACACATTTCACCTCACTTCAAACCTGGATTTAGATTGAATAATTACCCCAGACACAATAAATGCCAAATGGGAACCTTTGTCAGGTAATCTAAGTGGTGCTACCACTAATTGTACCTGTAATAAATTCATTAACTGAGCATCAAGTGAATGACAACAAATACACAAGTGTAGGTTTAGACGAGAAAACGTGGATGACAACAAGGGAGTAGTAATCGTATTATCGACGCAATCCGAAATCTGAAAATGCTTTCACTGCATGGATACTTTTTTTGGTATTAAAATATAACCATCTAGGGTATTTCCAAATGACGACATCCGATGAGCTCCGCCGTTCTTTTTGTCTGTTTGTTTAGGCTGAAGAAATTAATTAACATGCGCCCTTTGTCGAAATCTTTATAGATCACAGTTAACCAATCAGTGTTGATGCAAAAATGCGTAAAAGAAATATTGCCTCCAGCCTCCAAGTTTATTTAACTGTCCTTGCAGACGGTAGTCCAGTCTCTGGTCATGCTCAGTTGCATTGCGTATCTTCCGGGTACTCACAGGGAAAAAAAACAATAACAAAGGCAACAACCAGTCCGGGGAATTGCGTTAGATCAGTGCCCCTTTAAGTATAAAATACTATATACTCAACAACAAAAGTTCCTGTGACACCAATTCTTTGGGGTATTTTTCAAACAAGTAAATGTTGGTTTTCAATATTGTAGTACATGTATGGAATCAAGTCACAAAATCGCAACTGCTACAGAAAAGCATACATTCCATGCAAAAGTTGACTTTTATGCAGCCCCATGCATTCACTACCCAAATTGCCTATAAAAACATGTGCTTTAACGGGCTTCCATATGCATTTTTAGCATCGTGCTGACAACCACCACTCAGAAAAAGAACAAAATTACCCAATTATTCAACATTACGAAATGCCAAGCCCGTCCGAAAGTGAGCGTCTGCGAGCCATTGGTATGCTTGAAGCAGGATCGAGTCAACGTGATGTTGCAAGACAATTTAATGTCCACAGAAACACCATTTGGTGTTTATGGCAACATTGGCAACAGACGAATGTAGTCAGACACAATCCTCGGAGTGGCAGGCCACGCGTAACCAATAATCGACAAGACAACTTGATTCGAACAACACACCTACAAAATCAATTCCAGTCACCAACAGTGACTGCTAGAAGCATCCATGGCCTTCGACGAATATCTTCACAAACCGTACGTCGTTGCCTCAGATGTGCATGGATTGTCGCCAGAAGACCTGCCAGACGTCCCATTTTGACAGGAAACCACTGTCAAGCACGTCTACAGTGGTGCAGACAGCGTCTACACTGGACGGCCATGCAGTGGGGACAAGTTCACTGACTAGTCTCATTTTCACCTCAGCCACACGATGGACGGATCCAAGTGTATTGACGTCGTGGTGAACGATACGTCAATCATTGTGTCATGGAAGAAGATCGGTTCGGGGGCAGCAGTCTTTTGGTATGGGGTGTGATTACAGCAAGACAGAGGACCCGTTTGATAGTGGTAGAGGGAAATCTCAATGGACAGCGCTACCGCGATGAGATCATCGGCCCTGTTGTTCCACCGTTTTTTGCTTCGTCATAGCCGAGGCATTACCTTTCAACATGACAACGCCCAGCCTCATATTGCTCGACGTGTTCAAGAATCTCTTCAACAAAACAACGTGAATGTCATCCCCTGGCCGGCTCGCTTCCCAGATCTCTCATCAATCGAGCATATGTGGGTGAGATGGATCGACGTCAACCACTTGTTCCAGAGACACTCCAGGAACTTCGAAACATGTTCCAGCAGATATGGACAGATATCCCACAGGACTTTGTCCGACGCCTGGTCCATTCCATGAGACGAAGATTTGTTGCTTGCATCCAACCAGAGGAGGACACACAATATTGATTTGTAAATTGACATTTTGGCATGTTCAGTTTTTTTTTATGAAATCACACAATTGTTTCAGATTTGGTAAAAAAAATAACTTTGCATTAAATCTTATTCAATGTCACAGGAACTTTTGTTGTTCAGTATATTTATTGAACTCATGCAATTGTATGAGTAAGTTAATGAAATGCATAATAATAAGATAATAACTGAAATCATAAACTTTTGAGTTTCATAACATCATTATATACAGTGGAGTCAGTGAATTCAAGATGGCTGACATTGACTATACGATAAATAAATAAAAAATATTTTGAATCTGATCAAAGTAGGATTCCTAAGAAATGACAATACACACTAGAATGAAGACCACACACAATATTTTGCATGGTCTTTAGTAGTTGAGGGCAGGACCCTGGGGACCGAAAGTGACTGCGCATGCTGAAGATGGCGGCACTTCCGGTTCCGGGAGGCATGCACATCCAAGATGGGGGCACGTCCGGTTCCCGGGGAAGGGGGCGTGTGTGCCTCCAAGATGGCGGAACATCCGGTTTTTGGGGAGGGGCGTGTATGCCTCCAAGATGGCGGCGGCGGGGAAGGCGGGAGGAGGGAGGAGGGAGGAGGAGGGTTCTTTGTTTCGGTTTGGTGGTGGTGGAGGGTAGTCAAAGCAAGGATGAGAGTGATCTTTCGGGAGAGATGGGTGGCCCTGAAAAGGGCCGTTTGGAGGAAGATGATGAAAAACAGGAACGGGAAACGGAAACGTCATCCTAGCTTTCTAGGGCCGTGGCACTCAGCCATAGTAACAGCATGGTGGCCAATGACCAAAGTAGCTACACTTGGGGCATGGCGTCTCCTGTGATGAACCTGTGGGAACCGGAGCACTCTGACGATCAGCCTTGGGGGTCCGTTGGCGCCGGGGAGTCTTTTCTCCTCCTCCTTCTCCGGGAAATGTAGCCAGGGTGTATCCAGTCGGGGAGACTTGCCGGGATGTCTGCATGGTTCATCGAGGCATGGTTCACGATGGGGATGATTCACAAGTGACACTGACTGCGCTCAAGGGATCCCTTTTTTATAGGAGAGGGACCGGATCGAACATTGTGTTTCTTTTCCATAGGACATGGATTTTACCATGGGAGAGAAAGCACAACCCCAGTTCCACCAACCAGAGGCCAGAACAGGCAAGCGTGCCCTCTGATTAATCGACAACCCAAGCTTCTGATTTGGTCAGATGTCGATCCTGTTCTTTTGGGTAGACATGTCCACCGCCACCACGACATGGACAGACGTGATGTACTTTGTGTCTCGATGCAAACGTGGTGCCACTCGTGACTACAAACAGACGTTTATAGAGGTATATATCGATAGACATACGTAACATTGTCACTCGCTAATCCACGCATAGGTGTTGGCACTCGTGTATGCATACATACGTGCTGCCATTCGTGTCTCCATGCAAACGTGGTGTCACACCTGTCTCCATGCAAACGTGGTGTCACGCATGTCTTCAAACAGACATTTATATACATATATATATATTTATATATATATATGGATAGAGAGAGATTGATAGACATACGTGGTGTTTTACTCGTAGGCCTGTATTTTACTCGTAGGAGTGTACCTCCAAGAGGACGGGGAGGATGTGGGTTCTTTTGGATTGTTGCTTGTGTTGGCAGAGCAATGATCAAAATGTTTCTTTTGGGAGAGATAGGTGGCCCTGAAATGGGCCATTTGGAGAAGATAAAAAAACAGGAACGGGAAACAGGAAACGGAACGGGAACGGGAAACAGGAAACGGAACAGGAATGGGAAACAGGAAACGGAACAGGAACGGGAAACGGAAACGTCATCCTAGGAAGGTTGCCATTCGTGTTGCTCTGATTCGCAGGCTCCTTGGTAGATCTGATTCTCACACAGATAGTGCAAGAAAGTAGCTGCTACGTTCTTGTGTTTCACCAACCCCGTCAGCTTGAGGTAGGGGCAGTAAGGGGGACCGCTTGAGGTGTTCCAGCCAAGAATCGTCGTGGGCCGCCCATCTTCTCACCCGCACGCCGCAATGAAAGCAGAACACGCTATTGGTGCTTTGCGTGTACACGAAACCTGTATGGGCCATGTCTTCAGCGGTCTGGTCCATCTGCACCGGCCACGCCTCAAACGAAGTGACCCTGCTTTCAAAAGATTGATAACACGGCTACGTCGGCTTACTGGACGGTGGTGACGGCGGTGACGTCGGCGTTGTCGGTGGCGATTTATCATCACAGCCATTTGTACTCCCCAGATGAATCTTGGATCCATAAGCATCCGTCAGCTCAGTCTCAGCTCAGCTCGTACTGCTCTTTCTCTCTGCCATTCTCAATGATTTTTTTTTCACTTTTCACAAATGACTCCACTCGAGTGGCTTCACTCTTTATAGGAGAGGGACTGGATCGAACATCGCTCCACGCTGATTGGACCGACACGCTGCGTGCTGATCTGACCGGTCTGGGCATCGACTTTTCCAAAACGGACCGACCCTTGTGTTTCTTTTCCATAGGAAATGGATTTTACCATGGGAAAGAAAGCACAACCCCGGTACAACCAATCAGAGACCAGAACAGGCGAGAACGCCCGCTGATGGGTCAACAACCCAAGCTTCTGATTGTTCAGATTTCGATCCCGTTTTTTCCGTCGGGTGTGCATGCTGATCCACATCCTAAAGACAACACAACACCCATTTTCTTTTGTTCAATTTTTTTAATCCCCACTCACATGAACCAACAAAACAAAAACCACAGGATGAAAGGGCGTCCCTGTGATTTTTGTGAACAGGAAACTTTGTCAGTAGGAGTGAACAAGACACTCTGCTCTTCTCTTCCATGCTTCTTCGGACAACAGACGTCTGTATTTTTTGTTCACTTCTCTATCAGGACAAAACAAACACAAGTATTCACAGGGGACTTTGGCGTGCTTCAGATGTTCTTGCCAGGGTTTGTCTGTGGCTTCCCACTGGCAGAGTGTCACACCGCAGCAATAACAGGTAACACGATCACCTCGTCCTTGATAGAAATAGCCAGCCATAGCCATGTCACCTGCTTTTATGAAAGTCCCCTCTCCTCATCTCATAGGTTCGGCACATACACGATGGGCACCTCGGATCATGAAAACAGACGGCCACCTACGCGATGGTCTTGCAACGTGGTGGGTTTCAAGTCCAAGAACAGGTAAGTGTAAGGTTCTTGTGTGGCGTCTTCATAGGCTTCACGCAGAAAAAGAACTTTGCCTCGAAACACCTGGCGAGCCAGACTGTCGATCTGAATGCATCTCTCGGATTTTTAAAGAGGACCATGTAGTGAGCATTCAGACTAATAGTGCGATGTTGCGGTGATTGGGCAAACAAGTTCTGAGTGAGATACAGCATGGATGTTTTTCGGTGATGACTTTTCTTGGTGAACCATCACAGCACTTCCTTTTCTTCTTCTTTCGTATTGTCGCCCAGCAAATCATCGATGACCAGCCAATGCGGGACCACCCCTTTTTCATTCAGGCAAGGTATGATCCGCTTCTTTCATGCTGTGCACTAACTCAAGAGTGACCCCTAAACGGTCTGCCATCTCTTCCAACTCATGATGGAGCGGTTGCCAATCACTGTACACCCACACGACACGATGGGGTGGCCTATCCAACACTTCGGGACGATGCATCTGTTCCATACATGATTTCACAAAGGGACTTTTTCCAGATCCCGTGGGCCCCGCAATGAACATCGTAAAAGGGTGACGTAGGGTCAAAGGGGAGGTCATGACTTCATCATCATCATCATCATCATCACCACCACGGGAAGGCATCCTGTGTTTGGGCTGACTGACACACGGCAGCGGCGATGACGAAGTTAGGCATCTCTTCTAGAAAATGTCTGACCACAGTCTGAACACGATGTGGACTCCATGACGTCTCACATGTCACTGACGATGTGATTAGGCTCTATCCTGTGTTCGGGGTGACTGATGACACCAGGCAACTGAGACTTTCAAGCATGGGCTGACTCTTTTATCTATTTTTTTTTCAACGAGCATGTGCACAGTCATGACAGACAGACGGACAACGTAGACAACATTTCAACTAAGCCTCTGCCCTCGGTTTTGCACCCTATAGGAGTTGAGATCAATCAAGACACAAAGAGTCAGTTCAATCAATCACTGTTTAATGATGAACAATTACAAATTCAACTTAAATACAATGCAAACAATGTGAACAATGCGATACAATGCGAAACAATGTGAAAAAAACGGACGACAACCCTCGTCATAGTCATCACACAGGGCTGCCCAATGATGCTGGTGGTGCTGAGGTTACTGCTGCAATGAGTGCTGCTGTTGCTGCTGCGGGTGTTGTTGCTTCAGCGGGTGCCTCTGCTACCACTGCGGCTAGTGCTGCGACGAGTGCTGCTAGTGAGGGTCTTGCTACTACTGCTGTTGCTATTCTGCTGCTGTAGGTGTTGCTGTGGATGATGATGCTGCTACCACTGCTACTGTGGGTATTGTTGCTACTACTGCTGTTGCTGCTGTGGCTGCTGTGGGTGTTGTTGCTGCTGCCACTGCTTTGGGATCTGCTGTGGGTGTTGTTGCTGCCGCTGCTACTGCGGGTGTTGTTTCTGCAGATGAGGGTTCAGTCCGCCGTGTTTTTTTGGGTCCGGCAGAGTGGATGGTTCAGCCTGTTTCCACTGCCTGTTTCCATTTCCTTTCCTTTTCCACACGTAGTCCCACGTGAGGCATCCAAATAGCATACCCCGGAGGCAATGTCGCCACGACGGCCTTTACCTTCTCACCTAACACGGCATGAAAAGCTGCTTACAAAGCACTCGATCTCAGCATCTGCCGATGCAGAGCTAGCTGATCCTACATGATGTCATTCATTTCACGATGTCCGGCATCAGTCATCAGACTTTGATGTTCATGGTTTAGAATGACCTCGTACTCCCTCTTTCTGTTTGAGAAAGTAGTAGTAGCTTTCCCAGGGGAACATAATGGTGTTGCTTGGACAGTCCAATGAAAAGTGATGGCAAGAGAAGGTCTGTCCTATTTAAAGGCACTGAAACCCCGCTTCCTGATTGGTGGAAAATCCGACCTTCTCATTGGTGAAGACACCGACCTTCTCATTGGCTGGTTTCTGTCCCACACGGCACCCGTGTGTGGCACACTCGTTGTGTTTCTTTTCCATAGGTACAGGCTTGTACCATGGGAGAGAAAGCACAACAGTGTTTTGACCAATCAGAGGGGCACCCAGGGCGGGGACGTCTCATTGGTCAGATTTCGATCCTGTTTTAGTCTCTCGGGGTGTATGTCGATCCATTTTCGTACTGTTGGTTCATGGCTTCACGGATCGAAGTGAGCAGTGCATGGTACTGTACTCTCTCCGAACACGTCTGTCTTCCAGATAAAACACCAACAGCCAACATAGCGTGAGGAACATCATGAAATGGTTTAGTCTCTGTACTCAAAGGGGAGCGTGTCTACAGGCAGGCCTGTGGTTGCGTCGTAGACGATGCGTCGCTTGCTGTAGACGGTGCGGTAGTCTTTTGTCTTTTGTTGGCCTTTATTTGGCCTCCTTTATGGACGATCTTGTGGCAGCGGCAGCAAGAACCCCCACAGCAGCAACAGCAGTAGTACCAACAATACCCCCCACAGCAGTGACAGCAGCCGCAGCACCCACAGCAGCGACAGCAGCATCATCATCCACAGCAGCAGAAGCAGTAGGTGCAACACCCTCACCAGCAGCAGCACCCTCACTAGTAGCACTCGTCGCAGCAATAGCCGCAGCGGTAGCAGGGGCACCCGCTGAAGCAACAACACCCGCAGTAGCAGCAGCAACAGCAGCACTTGTTGCAGCAGTAACCTCAGCACCACCAGCATCATTGGGCAGCCCTGTGTGATGACTATGACGAGGGTTGTCAGCCATTTTTTTCACATTGTTTTGCATTGTATCCCATTGTCTGCATTGTCAAGTTGAAGTTGTTATTATTCATCATTAAACAGTGATTGATTGAACTGACTCTTTGTGTCTTGATTGATCTCAACTCCGATAGAGTGCCAAACCAAGGGTAGAGGCTCAGTTGAGATGTTGTCTATGTTGTCTGTCTGTCTGTCATGTCTGTGCGCGTGCTCGTTGAAAAAATAGATAAAAGACATGCTTGCCTGACATGTGAGATGTCATGGAGTCCACATCATGTTCAGACTGTGGTAAGACATTTTCTAGAAGAGATGCCTTACTTCATCATAAAAAACACATTCATGGCTTATCACCAAAACCATCACCTATGAGACCAGTGACATCACTGCCACCACCACCACCACCACCACCACCACCATCGCCGCTGCCGTGTGTCAGTCAGCCCAAACACAGGATGGCGTCACGTTGTGATGATGATGATGATGATGATGATGATGATGAAGTCATGACCTCCCCTTTGACCCTACGTCACCCTTTTACGATGTTCATTGCGGGGCCCACGGGATCTGGAAAAAGTTCCTTTGTGAAATCATGTATGGAGCAGATGCATCATACCGAGGTGTTGGATACGCCACTCCATCGGCTCGTGTGGGTGTACAGCAAATGGCAACCGCTCCATCATGAGCTGGAAGAGATGGCAGACCGCTTAGGGGTCACTCTTGAGTTTGTGCACGGCATGAGAGAAGCGGATCGTGCCTTGCCTGAAAAAGGGGTGGTCCCGCATTGGCTAGTCATCGATGATTTGCTGGGCGACAATACGAAAGAAGAAGAAAAGGAAGTGCTGTGATGGTTCACCAAGAAAAGTCATCACCGAAAAACATCCATGCTGTATCTCACTCAGAACTTGTTTGCCCAATCACCGCAACATCGCACCATTAGTCTGAATGCTCACTACATGGTCCTCTTTAAAAATCCGAGAGATGCATTCAGATCGACAGTCTGGCTCGCCAGGTGTTTCGAGGCAAAGTTCTTTTTCTGCGTGAAGCCTTGAATACGCCACCCAAGAACCTTACACTTACCTGTTCATGGACTTGAAACCTACCACATTGCAAGACCATAGCGTAGGTGCCTGCCTGTTTTCGTGATCCGAGATGCCCATCGTGTATGAGATGAGGAGAGGAGACTTTCATAAAAGCAGGTGAACCCGCTGACCTTCCTTCAGTTGAGTCACAGCCATCATAGGGCAAAGACGGTCTATGAATACCATGCCACCATCCCAAGATGTCCCCGATACCGAGTGGGTGTCTGAAAAGGTGAGAGAACAAGGGAGAAAACACACACTCTTTATGGACGACACATGGCAACGTGATGACATTCTGGAGGCACGACCTTCTCCTTCTTACACCTTGAGTCATCCTTCTCATCCTGGCTATGATTCATTTCAACAACGTCCGAGGTCTTTTCAAACGTGGCCTAAACAGTTGGGGCAGACCCCTTATGACATGGCCATGGCTGGCTATTTCTATCAAGGACGAGGTGATCGTGTTTTCTGTTATTGCTGCAGTGTGACACTCTGCCAATGGGAAGCCACAGACAAACCCTGGCAAGAACATCTGAAGCACACCAAAGTCCCCTGCGAATACTTGTGTGTTTTTTGTCCTGATGGAGAAATGAACGAAAAATACAGACGTCTGTTGTCCGAAGAAGCATGGAAGAGAAGAGCAGAGGTCTTGTTCACTCCTACTAAGTTTCCTGTTCACAAAAATCACAGGGACGCCCCTTCATCCTGTGGTTTTTATTTTGTTGATTCATGTGAGTGGGGATTATCTGAACAATCAGAAGCTTGGGTTGTCGCCCCATCAGAGGGCGTTCTCGCCTGTTCTGGTCTCATATTGGTCGAATCGGGGTTGTGCTTTCTCTCCCATGGTAAAATCCATTTCCTATGGAAAAGAAACACAAGGGTCGGTCTGTTTTGGAAAAGTCGATGCTCAGTCCGGGCGGCGGAATGGACCAATCAGCGTGCAGCGATGTTCAATCCGGTCCCACTCTTATAAAGAGTGAAGCCACTCGTTTTAAGTCACTTATGAAAAAAAAATCATCGCATCGTGAGAATGGCAGAGAGGAAGAGCAGTACGAATACGAGTGAGGGAACCATGGTGATTGAGCTGACGGATGCTTATGGAGCCAAGATTCATCTGGGGAGTACGAATGGCTGTGATAATAGGTTGCTGCCTACACCACCGCCGTCACCACCGTCCAGTAAGCCGACGTTGCCATGTCATCAATATTTTGAAAGCAGGGTCACTTCGTTTGAGACGAGGCCAATGCAGATGGCCCCGAACGCTGAAGACATGGCCCATGTGGGCTTCGTGTACACGCAAAGAACACAAAGAAACACAAACAACAATCCTAAAGAACCCACATCCTCCCCGTCCTCTTGGAGCTACACTCCTACGAGTAAAACACACGCCTACGAGAAAAACGCTACGTATTTCTATCGATCTCTCTCTATCCATATATATATAAATCTATATATATGTATATAAACGACTGTTTGAAGACACGCGTGACACCACGTTTGCATGGATACACGAGTGCCAACACCTAGGTGTGGATGAGCGAGTGACAACGTCACGTATGTCTATCAATCCATACCTCTGTAAACGTCTGTTTGTAGTCACGAGTGGAAACACATTTGCATCGAGACACGAGTGATAAAAAACGCCACGTCTAAAAACAATGTCTGTTTGTACATGACATCAAGTTTGCATGGAGACACAAAGTACATCACGTGGGCATTCCTATATCATGTCCATGTCTGTTAATGTTGGTCCACCTCTGACAAATTCAGACAATCGTTCCACAACATGATCGTGGTGGCGGTGGACATGTGCCACTGCATGGTTCTGATGCCATTCAGTTGGAGGAAGTCTCTTGTTGCTCTCGCAGTGTGGGCATGGGCGTTATCATGCTGAAACTTGTGGTTGCGGCGACGTGCAAAATGAGGTATGGCGTGTGATCAATGTACCGAGCTGCTGTGACACCATTGTCTCTCCCTGGACCGATGTTCTGGAAGACCACAGGGCCGACCCTCTGTGCAAAACCAATTCCAACCCACACCATGATGCTCGGACCACCCCATGAGTCTCTCTCAACAACACAAGCATCCAAATAACGTTCCCCACAGCGTCGCCAGACTCACTCTCTCTGCGATCTGCTGTTGAGATACAGTAACGGCTCTCGTCTGAGAAGAGGACTCTTCTCCACTGCTGGTGGCGCCAATGCTGGTGCTGTGTTGCGCACTGAAGACAATGATGTGGCGTCAGAATGGGTCCTTGGTGTGGTCTGTGGCAGTGGAGGTGTCTGCTCGTCAATCGTCAACGCACGATGTCCGCACTAATGCATCGCTGGTGTGTCCCCATGGTCTGTCGAGCAGGTTTCGCAGCAGTAACAAAGCGATCTTGAACATGCCGTCGCACAATCTGACGATCCTGACGTCGGGAGGTGAACCTTGGTCTTCTACTACGTGGTCAGTCATCTGTAGTGTTGTTGGTCTTGTACCATTGCTGGAGCCTGTATATGGTCCTTACATGCATTGCTACTTGCCGGGCGGTTTGTCCAGCTTGCAATCGTCCAAGGGCTTGGTGTCCCAGATTTCTTGTCAATCTTGGCATGTGATAGCAATTCCCAAACGAATGAATGTTATCCGATCTGGGTGGATTTTTATAGGACAAGAAATGGGGGAATGCATGTGCATTTCAATTTGCATGAAACTCACGTGCATCGGGTTACAATGGCCGTTGCCGTGATGCGTTTGGCAATCGGTTTGATTGTCATCTGCTTTGTTTTTTTAATCATCAAACTCCATTTTCCGGTCAAGGTAATGTTAAACTTTAGAAACTTTGATACTTGGGGTGACGTTCCTTTTGTGGTTTAGTATATATACTCACACGCAAAAGAAACGCAAGTCGAGTATACAGTATACATGTTATTTATTTTCAACAGTAAAGACAAGAAATACTAAAAGGGCAAGATTGACAAAAATATGACTGAAGACAGTTTAATGGATTAAAAGGCAGATGACATAATATTTTTTTTCAAATGTTAAGGGCTTACACAGTTTCGGGTCAATACCCAAAATGTCAGTCAATACCTGGTGTGACCACCATTAGCATTAATCACTGCCACACATCTCCTGTACATTACAAAATTATGACTCTTCCGTCTGCATGGGAGACACAACAGCGACTTTCATCAGAGAAGATGACACGCCTCCACTCACGATGACGCCAATTGTGATGACCCTGTGCCCACCGAAGTCGTGCTTGTCGATGCCGTGGTTGGAGAACAGGACAACGTGCTGGTGGGCGATATCTGTGGTTGTTGGAACGGAGACGTCGTACCACAGTGTCCCAGCTAATGTGTCGATTATGTGTTCCTATGGTCTGTCGAGGAACGGATGTCACTGGTGTTGACAGGTAATCTGCCGATCTTGTCGAGGTGTGGTGACCCTAGGACGACCGCTCCAAGGAAGGTCATCTGTGGTCTGTGTAGCATTGTATCGATGCAGGAGACCATAAATTGTGGTTATGTTAACGTTGTTGAAATGACGGGCAACATCTTGGATAGACTCTCCAGCTTCCAAACGTCCGATAGCCTGGTTTCTCTGAATTTGAGTTAGGCGTGGCATTGTTGACCAGGGAGTGGTAGGTCCAAGAATCGGCCACAGTTTTATACCCACTACAGTTCGTGACAGATCGTGAATTTTCGATTTCGCGAGAAATGGGTGCATGATACCCACATATTCATTGAAATGGGGCGTTTTGGCGATTCGTATTTTATGTTGCGTTGTTACTTGGGGCTTCCAAAATGCAACAAAAAATATTGATAACACCATCAGGCTTCACTACATGCTAAAACTTGTATCAATTTATGGTTCCGTGTTTGTTACCTTTTTGCTTAAAACCACTTGCGTTTCATTTGCATGTGAGTAATTATATATATATATATATATATATATATATATATATATTATATAATAGAATAAGATAATAAAGACCACGTTATTCCATCATCTTCTTTATATCAGTTTCAGACATAGTACTTTCGCTGTATCATGAAACTGATATAAAGAAGATGTATATATATACATATTTATCATATAATGGGTAGGTTTCTCGGCAGGATAAAGCCAACGGATAAAAACGATATCCGTTGGGGTCATATGCGGATAGAGATGCAAATATCAAAGGTCAAGTAGGACTACTTTCACTGTTTATAAACAAACATGGCGTCGCCCGCGGTCGAGTAAGAATCAACCATCGAGAATCTGGATAAACTACAGGGATAATTGCTATAATTATCAAAAGAACAGTCTAATATACTGAAAATCAGTGTCTATCTGTGACGTAGCTAAGGTATTTTATAAGTTTTGGCAACTTTGGAGATATAAATTTCGAAATAATTTTGCGAGGGCACGAGGCCTAGCCAAGCGGGATCAGTAGCCATATCTGTGCTTGTAGAGTACTAGACCTCGGCTTGAAACCTTCTCCACAAATCAAAATAGTTGGATTTTGCCGAAATATGTTTGAATTGTTACCTTGTTTCGTTTTGACGCTGTGTGTACATCTGACTACATTTCTTAACTTTATGAAAGGACAGACCGACTGTCAACAACGTCTGATCGTGGCCGTGACGTCTCATAGACTAGGGTTAGAGTAGCTTCCCTTTGAAAAAGGGCAGTTACTCTAGCGAACAGACCGATGGATTGCCGCGAAAGGCAAGTAAAAACAATTGTTGTTTTGCGTATATGTTGCTTCGCCACTGTATAAGAAACAGATTTCAGTTGGAACTATATTGGCTACTAGCTGTCACTGTCCGACTGACACATCACTTACCCTGTGACGTAATGAATATTAATGCGCGCATTCCAGGAAAACTCGCAATGTTTCGGTAATGTTTGTGAGACAGGGAACGCGATTTTAAAGCACAGAATTAAAGAATGGCGTTATATGATAAAGAGGTTATCATGCTTGTGTGTTTAGGGATGGTAAATATCCTGTATTAGGAATAAACACTATGTATTTAGCTCGCCAAGGCTCGCTAAATACGTTTATTCCTAATGCAGGATATTTACCATCCCCAAACACACTCGCGTGATAACCTCTCTATATATATATATATAGCGAATTTGATATCTTACATTTTTTATGTTGTTAAAGCATTTTGTTTAGCGTATGTTTTTTTAATGTAAGCAGGGCTGCTATCCATATAAATATCTGTGTAAGTCATGGTATTTTGCATACATGTTACAATAAAAGGATTTTTACAGTAGAAATGTAAACATTATCCACAAGTACCATGCTTTGGTATTAAATTACATGTAATTATTCATATTATTTGTGTATCATATTGTTAATGAATATGTCTCATTTATTTTTGCATGCATATATTTTGGTTCTATATTGTATGTTTAGGTTGTTTTGTGTGGGGGTTTCCATGCCATGTGTATGTTGTTCATGTGTTATATGTACAGTTTTTAATGATGTATGGAAATAAATTTACTGCTGTAAGCTAAAGAGCATCTATTCAATTGTGATTTATGCATATGTTGTGAATAGATACACTTTCGTTACAATGACAAAGTCAATACTGATTTACTTACGTGCAAGAAATGTAATCATAATATAATTGAAGATGAATACCATTTCCTTTGAGTTTGTCCATTTTATCTGGAAAAAAGAAAGCTCTACATCCCAAGCTACTTTGACCAGTATCCATCACGAGCAAAATTTAATCAACTAGTAGCAACAAAATATGTTGAGCTAATCAAAATTATTGCTATATATTTGAAAAGAAATCTGCCTGTATAATGTATCACACATATTGTATTGAGATAGTAAAATAGTTGTCCCACCTGTCCATGTGCAAAGATTTATCTCATGTCTTGAACTCTTGGCCATGCGGCCTTTGATACCCAATAAACTTCTTTTTCTTCTCTTCTTCTCGATAACTATGCTGTGGGAAGAGTATCTATGTTTTATGGAGGCATGTTGTGTTTATAATATTTTGATGTGTGGATTGATGAGATTCGTTTTGAGGTGGCTATTACTTATTGGAGGTTACACATTTATATTATTTCCTTTTAATTTACTTCAACATGTGCTTAGTGCATTGACACATATACTAGTGTGGTAACATATAGTTTGCCTTATAAATGACTTTGACAATGTGTTTGCAGTGTGATGTACACATAATATTTCATGTTTCCATACCCTTTTGTACAACACACAACACACTACATATTGCAAGAACGCGTACATCATAATATTCATGAGTATGTTTTTACACCGAGTTAAGCAATATTTCAGCTATATCACGGCTGATCAATAATGAAAATAAAACATGGCAGGGCAAACATGCAGATATTTTTCATGGCGATTGTCGATAATTTTAGACAGTACATGGTAAGCCATTTGCGCATCTACATTTTATGGTTCAGTCTATAATGTTAAAGAAAACCAGGAAGGGCAAATAAGCATATATGTTTCTTGGCCATAGTCTATAGTATTAACAAGAAAACGTGGTAGGCCAATTGTGCATATATGGTTTCATGGTTCAGGCAATATATAATGTAAACAAGATTTAATAGGTTTATTATGCATAACATGGTAGGGCAAATAGGCATATTTCTTTCTATGCCATGGTTTGTAGTGTAAACAATACTTGGTTGTCCTGTTTTGTGTATGCGTTTTATGGTCATTATATGTAATGTCAACAGAGCATAGTTAGGCCTATGATGCTAATATGTTTATGTTCATGGTCTATCATGTAAGTAAAACTTGGTAGGCCTATTATGCATATATGGTCTATGATATAACATAATATATATATAATATAAACAAAACAATGTTGTAGGCATATTATGCATTTTTTATTGTAGTCTATTGTGTAAGCAAAAACCTGGTAGGCCTATTTTGCATATAGGTTTTATGGTCATTCCATTTAGTATAAAAAGAAACTTGGTAGGCCTCTTATGCATATAGGTTTTGGGTCATGCCATATAAGGAAAACAAAAAAATCGTAGGACTATTATGCATATATTTTTCTTGATTGTAGTCTACAGTGTAAACAAAAACTTGGTAGGCCTATTTTGCAAACATGTTTCATGATCATGTTCTATAATGTAAACAGAAACTTGGTAGGCCTATTATGCACACGTTTCATGATCATGTTCTATAATGTAAACAGAAACTTGGTTGGCCTTTTATGCAAACATGTTTCATGATCATGTTCTATAATATAAACATAAAACTTGGTAGGCCTATTATGGAAACATGTTCATGATCATGTTCTATAATTTAAACAGAAACTTGGTTGGCCTTTTATGCACACATGTTTCATGATCATGTTCTATAATGTAAACAGAAACTTGGTAGGCCTGTCATGCATACATGTTTCATGATCATGTTCGTGATCTGATATTTTCCATAGATATCGGGAGGTCTGTTTGTACATTCATCTTTGAGCCATTCACAGCTCCCCTGGCATCGAACACCCCATTTCTGTCTTTAATCGACATGAAAGCTGCAATGATAGTTGGTGGCCTTTGTGTTGACTTTTCCTGATACCTCGGGCCTGGCAGTCGATGGACATCTTTGAATTTCACATTCTCCACATATTCCTCTGATAGTTTGAGACTGTCAATCACAAACTGCCTCAGAACTGTTTCACTGTCTTCTCGATGATTTTTTGTATTCTGTTAAACAGTAAGTTTATTTTTCTATCATGCAGCTCTTTTCTTATGGCCTCATGACGGAGCATACCTATCTCTGCTCTCAGTCTGCTCTGAAAGTATTGAGCTCTTCGCTCACATGCTCCACGTCCTGCTGTAATGTTCTGTACTTCTTTCGACAACATCTACTCTTCTTTTCAGGTTGGATACTTTTATTTCAATCTTATCGATAGCACTCTGCAGTGTTGTGTTGATGTTGTCTATTTTGAGCGATATATTTTGGATGTGGATGTGGCTAGTCGATACAAAGAGGCTGAGCCATTAACTTCGAAAGATTCAACAGAAGTTGCTAATGCATTGAGCCGCATATATAAACGCGGACCACTAAAATGGCTTAAGCTATTTCAAGTAGATTCCGGTCGCGAGTTTATGGGATCGGTAACTAAACTGTTAACAAAGCACGATGTCGAAATCAGGTGTGGTGAAAGAGAGGCCCACCGTTGTCAAGCTATCATTGAAAGATTTACAAGGACATTAGCGGAACGTTTGTTTGGCTATCAATATGGGATTGACATGAAATCAGAAAGATTGAGATCAACCGAATGGGTGACACGATTATCATCTGTTGTATCAGCGCTGAATAATGAAGTAACGAGATTAATCGGGAAGAAACCATCCGATGCGATTAAAATGAAATCTGTGACTTCTGAATCTTCAGCACCGAGGAGAGGCAAAGAACAAAAACTTCCGGATAGAGTTAGCATAAGATATTTATATAAGCCCGGTGAACTCGAAGGAGGCCTACGTCGCGCAACCGATCCGATTTGGTCTCTTAAGACATATAACATTAGTCGATTGGTTATGAAAGAATGAGAGCCTATTCTTTATTATCTTAATAAGGGCATTTGTACGAGAAGAGTTGTTCATAGTTCCCAACGATACAGTATTACCGCCCTAAGTAACCATAATCATAGGTAGTTACACCATCCTTATCAATCCATCTCTTTGTACCTAAGGGGGATAATGATGTCTTGTTCATTCTTAATCCATATATCCTATGATTGTAACTTCTTAAAGAGTTCATCCCGTGTTTGAACGTTCTACCATTGAATAATTATTCTTTATACTGTTCGTGTTTGATATGCTTTTTTACCACATACTTCTTAACACCCTTAGCTTTTCTTATCTCTCCATTATTGGACTTCTTTATAGAATACATCTTAGGTCTTAACCCGACATAGTCCGCTATAGGGGTCATCTTACCTAACACCTTTTTATTTAATACGCTGTGCAGTGGATTATCTTTTGGGTAATCGCTCATGTCGTACATATCTATTTTTTCTGCCATATCTTTATACACATCCTCGGTTTGTATTTCCATCAACAAAGATTCTGTGTTGGTATAAACACCTCACATCTATCGCCGTATTGCTTCTTAAGTTCGTTGTAATAAAATTCATACATTAAGTGTTTGACAAGTCGAGAATACTCATACCGACGTACACCGGTCTGTTGAATTTTATATTACTCTTCTGCATATGCAACACGGCTAAGGTGTTATTCTTGCTTCTGTTAAAATTAAAGCTGGACTGGCTATAAGTTTCCTGAGTCTTTCTTCCTCATTAGATCTGACTAATTTAACATCGTGAATACACAACATCAACACGCTTCCTTAGATTCTCCATAGTTTTACCAAATACTGAGTTATTCATGAGCTTATATAGATTCTTTTCAAAATCGCTGGTAGCTATCTTTCTTAAATCTGTGTTCAGCCTTATATAGGGCTCCATCCAAGGGCTTTGATCAATCTTTAGAACTCTGTGTATTTTCTTTAGTTTCATACCTAATGATAGATATAAATGGATATTTCTGTAGTGAACTTTATATTTTGTCTTATCAATCAAATTTGGTTTTTCTACGTTAGCTAACCTAGTATTACCCATCAAGGTGTGTTGATATTCCGATATCCAATCTTTATTAACCATTAATCTTTCGGGAGCTAGCGGATAATTAACTGTTATGATCTTTATGTAATAAATTTGGATATTCCAAGTCAACTTCTAGTATGTATCCTTTATTCACATTGATATTATGGATATCATTCACATTGATATCATCGACCCACTCAAAACCTCCCTTGGGTAAAGGTTGACTCATAGCCCATCCGTACAAATTGTTGGCATCGAGATATAATATGTGCGTGTCGGGTTTACTTGGATCATATCCTTCCACTAATTTATTATTAGCCTTAGAATACCTTTTCGCTACCATTGATAAACCACCTCTTAATCCTTTCTCCATAAACAAGTGCATATCGTAATCGGTGAGTAGTTTTAGTTCTACACCGGTCTTCTTCAACAATGCATCCCACGATAGTCCGGGACTGGAATAGTACCATGCAGGGTCCAAGCCGTATTGTTTTAAACATGTCTTTCTAAATATCTCAAATATAGCGGCGAGTAACAGTACATCAGTTTATAAGTACAGATCGTGATAATCACCTAAATTCTTACAACCTAATTTATCCCAAACCATCAGAGCTTGTTCATAATCGGCATCTGTTATTTTATATTCTGTTAAGTTACTATAGAATGATTCAAGGGATGGTAATTAAGTTTCCTCGAATCTATACCAATCATCCATATATTCCTAAGGATATACACCTTTTCTCAGCAACAAATGACGAGTTAAACGATTGGTATATTGATTTGTTATCGCAAAGTCATCGGGATTGTTCGCATTAGCTAAATTGTCCAGGGAAGATAACAGAAACTGTACGGAGTCTATGAATCTAAGCCCATTACTTTGCTTTATTCTGGCTTTCCCATGCTTGTACGTATAATGTATAGTTTTAGTCAACGTGAACCATATGTATTTTTCCATATTATTAGGAATGCATGTTAAACCGCCATCAGCCTTTGAGATAGCTTGCATAATGAGATGGGAATCATATCCTCTAAGGTTATGAAACACAACGGGGATGGGTACTGTTTGAGAATTCATTTTTAGTTTCAAGTTACACTTGTTATGCACGGCTCCCCAATAATTACCCGTGACGTGGCAATGATCTCTTACAGAATCCCCATTCAGGGGTTTATTACAAACATGACAAATCGTTGACTTCTTATAAGCCCTCCAATCATCCCTAGTCATACACATTGGTTTCTTACACGATAAATTTTCCCTGATTATCCTCTCTTCATTTTGTAGATATTCTAGGAACTTTCCCGCTGCATCGGGACCTCTGTAAATCACGGGCAGGTTTGTTTTCCAATCATACCTTACAATTATATATCCAAACCCACAAGGAATATGTTCTTGAGTTTTGTATGTAAAACTATCTTGATTATTGCGTTTGGTATTTTCTATAGGTTTGATAAGTGATTGGAAGTCGGCGTAAATTACGTACTGTACTGGCATTTGATTACAATAATGTTCAAATTTTAATATATTTTTCCCCTCTTTAGGCATATCAATCCTGATAGCAGTCTGTCAAACACCTCTACAGTCTTCTTTATGCGCTTCTGATAGATCTTGTCTGCTGTACCCCTGTAGGCATCTTTCACAGAAATATTTCTTTTCCTTATTGGTTGTTTGATCGTATAATAGTCTGCTTAAACTCTTTATCCATATATAATGATATTTACCATCTTTTTCGATCAGAAATGAATTGATTCTGGGAATATGTTCCAGAGCGGAGCTTATCCTGTGTACAACAATTCCTTCAGAAGAATGTCCGAAAACATTTATAGCTAAATTATTTTGCTTTTCCACCTTATCAATTTGTGAGATTGGTGTAGGTTCGTCTATACCATCGAGGTTTAGTCAGTCGTTTTGGGGATAGCTAGAAGGTCTATCTGGAATTTTGTCTACGGGGAACAATGCAGACCTTATAATTCTGAAACAGTCATCGGATTTATTTTTTACATTTATTATGGCTTTTTTCTTCTTATATACGCGGGTAAATCTATATAAGATCCACCTTTGAAGGGCATATAATTTGCTATATCTAAATATAAACTATCGATTTTATCCACACCCCAACCCGAACTTCTATTAGTCCAACGTTCTAAAGTTTCCTGTATCCTCTGAATTGATGTATCTAATGATGCGTTTATAGTATCTGATTCGGTTATAACTTCTTGATTGCTACGGAAATATGGTTCGGTATATTCAGTGCTATCGTCTGCGCTACTTTTACTCAATGACATTTTAATCGTCAGCTGGTATTTTATACTATTCAAATCATCTAACTCCTCATTAATTTTGCTTGATACGATGGGCTTAACACCATTAACATCCATGTTGGAATTAATATCCATCTTCCAACCTCTTAGATATTTACCCACACCGTCTGTAGGTACAAATTTTTACTCATCAACTGGTTGATTTTTATTGACATCATCTGGTTGATTTTTATCTAGTAAAGCGATAAATTCAGCTTTTCTCATTCGAGAATAACCCCTCAGCCCACATTTTTTCACTCGAGCTTTGAGTTCTCTAACAGTCTGGGGTTTGTTGTATTTCAAACCGAGTAAATGGATCAATTCAGCTTTTTTCATTCGAGAATAACCATGTAGACCACGTTGTTTTGCCAAAGCTTTCAACTCTCTGATAAAAACCATTGTGGTATATATACAAAATAAGACATTTGTCTAAATGGTTATATTTCCATATATCTTATTCTCCCCAACCTATTCCTCTCGTTGATGTAATCTTTCTTCCTAGTGTAAATAATCTGCTTCCTAACCCTATCAGCGCCGTGTTTCTTACATAAACAATAACGACATCTGACACCTATCCCGCATACGGAACACGTATAATTTACATTTCCTTGTCTGATGTAAAAAGCGTGAGTACCACAATATATACCAACTCATGGTTTGTGACATTGAAATGGCTTCCCCATGAGTGTATATCTGCACAGATTCATGATTATACACCTATCATATCATCTGTCTAAATGAAAAGCACATATCGAGTCTCTCAACCAGCCAGATCTATTTATAGCTTGTGCATTATTGTGTAGCTATAAATAGCAACTGCAGACAACCCAAACACTATAAATGCTATCTCACGGTCCTTCTGAGCCTCTGACGGTGTATAAAACTGACTCATTGTTGGTCTAGGTATTGGGTCAATTGTCTTTCCATAAACGAGGAAGTATTCGTGCATGGCAGATTCAACATCCTTAAAAGTTTGAATTGTGTGTCCTTGTTTACACAGTTCATCATTAATAAAATCTAATCTCTCCATTCTACACCTGGCCCATTGTGATTGGGCTGCTTCGATTTGTTCTAATGCTTTATTATGTCGTTTACGCTCCTCTTCAACTTGTTTAGCGTTTGATTCCCTCAGAGTAGAAAATAAAAAATTACTCCCCCAAAAAGCTAGAGCATTAACAACAGCTCCACTGACCATCATCACAATTGATGCCATGATGTTTCGAACTGTGTTCAATAATACTATGTTTATAAAATATTCAAATGTTTAATTACTTCATTATGTCTTCTGGGATAAGCCCTTGTTTGATGAGCATATCCTTTGTTGCCATTGCTAATCCTATACCAAGAATCATCATACCGATATCGTAACCATTAAAATCTAGCTTTGGTGGTGTGGCTTTAGTAATCATTTTAGCTATACGGGCATAGCCAATGGCCAAGCCGCTGACCACCGTTGAATGATATGTTGCGTTTACCAACATTTTACCCTCTGTAACTGGAGTAGTCATGCTTTTTATAACATTACATGAGGGATAAACTCTAATTGAAGCTCATCTAATTTTTGAACTTGTGACGTTTTCTCTTCTCCGGTCTTATAAAATAACCATACCACCGTTATAGCAACAACCCCTAGTATGTAGGGGGCCCAAGTTTTAATCGGACGACTATGTTCAGTATTATGCAATAGTTTCGCCTTCCTCGCCAACCCACCCTTCCTACCAGCTGCAAGTTTTCGAGGATTCTAAGTCACTCTGACTTGTTGTGGTGATTGTGCAATCGCTTGTATTTCCTCATTCACATGTTGTGGTATTTCCTCATTCACTTGATGTGGTATTTCCTCGTTCACTTGTTGTGATACAATCGGGGTTTGTACTTGTTGTTTTTCCATCTCCATTATTATTAAGTGGGCACATATGTTTAAAATTGACAATACCTAGCCGTTATTAAAGCTGTGGTGAGTGGAGCTAAGAACATTCCGTATCTATGATAAAACTCACAGCTCACTGAGCTTATAGCGTGTTCGATGAATGGGCCTTTCTCGAGAGATTCGCATAAATACGGGCGATGTTCTGCCGGGATAGGGAGAAACGTACTAGCTACGACTGTGTAAAGTTGTAACATAGCCGACCCTATTGTTTTAGTCATGGTAGCTCCCAGTCTAGACTCATAACGCGCGTACAGTTTTTTAATCTCTTCGTCGGTCATGTTATCAATATTTTCGATGGTATAATTTACCCCAAAATATTCAGAACATTTTCCACCGGCCACCAAAGCGGCGAGTCTTTCTCTATGTTTATCTGAAGATTTATCTACATCTTGATCTGGCTCATCTTTGAGCATTTGTTCGATGAGTTCATCGCATTCTCCTAAGGAGATATTTAAGTCTAACATAATGGAATATAACATATCCAATACAGCTAGAAATAATAAACTGTTGAGAAAGAATGAGGATTTGAAGCCACATTATTACATAACAGCCGCTAATGTTCAATTTACTATATTTTTGCTGTATTTACTATATTTTTGTTATATTTTACTAAGCAAGTTGCTATATTTGCTAAGCAGTTGCTACATTTTGCTAAGCAATTGCACAAGCAGCTGGTTGATCGGTTTTTAATACGAGTTTACAATGCTTCGTTGAAGCTAACAGTTTTCTGACTTTATCTTGCTCGTGCTTGGTAGAAATAATAATCATTTTTGCGTAGACATTCCTCCAATGAATCTCGATCTTTGCAATTAAACAGGGCTACCCATTTGGTCTGCTCTCTGAGATCTTTCAGGACAGAGTTGTATTTTTGAGTAAGTACCCAAACGGTGTTGCTGAGTATGCCGTCCGGAGAATGCTAAATATGAAAGCATATCTTTCTTTTTGGTGAGTTCTTTACTCGCACTGCAATCGTCTATTACGAAAAGGGTTGATTCTCCTTTGTATTTTTCGTGAAATACTCGTAAACAGTCTTGTAAACGATCGCCTGGATCAACTCTGTGCACCCCATCATCATTCATTACCCAATCTCTCGATAGGTATGTTTTATTGACATTTATAGTCGGACACAGAATAATAATATGATCGAAAACATCCCGATAATGACTTTGTAAAATATCTAGAAAAAAAGCTGTTTTTCCACAACCCGTTTGCCCACAGATGATAGCACAGTGCGGTTCTTTAGGTAAAAGATTATTAATAGATTGCTTGCACGAATCTTCCATTCTGTATATTAAGTTGCGCGTCCATAATAACATACAAATATATATTTAATTTACCAGCTGATTCCTGGAGCTTCGTTATCTGTATAGTAACACCCTCGATAGCATTTTCTATTCTCCGCCCACTACCGTGTAGTTGGTCATCGTCCGTGGTTCGCATGTCGAGCCATAGCGTGTACTTCGTGGTGAGGTATTCTATACATCCCTGAGAGATAGATCTTTCGCGACCGCGTTAACTTCTGGCTTCGTTTTATAGAAGGGAGTTTTTTAATCTCATCACATTGTTGATACGCTAGCATTCCTTGACTATATAGTTGATTAGGCACGCCCTCGATAGTCAATTCTACTTTTGTAATCTTGGGATTGTAGAACTTCTTGGTATTTCTTTTAAATGCTTCAGAAGGGTCCTCGAACAACATTAAAATACCCTTCAACGATCTCGTGGGGATGTTAAGATTGATATTCCACATTGTATCTTTTTTGCTCCTCGTGATCTTTCAGTGTCGCAGCACTCGATCGTACAAAATAGCTAAACTTCCGGTATACTGGTTACGAATTTGTCTGGCTAATTCAGGATCTGTTATCATATCATACTCCAGTGAGATATTGTCAATGGAATAGCTAGCATCTTCAGCAGCTCTGATTACTCTACCATAGTCATTAAAAGTGAGTTCGTATTCTAACCTATCACCTAGGGATGCTTGATAGAAGGGCATGTGGGAATCTAATAATTCAAAGTCGAACGGAATACAGAATCGGCTAACAGTGAGATCTTTTACGATGGTATTATCACCATTGTCAGCCCCTACACACAGTCTCAATGTGTTCCGATTACTAATACCCTGGTACTGTAAGTATTCCTGCTCTTTATCCGTTCTCCAGAGATCCATGTAACAGAAATATACATCGCTATCGTCGATACTCAAAACCTCATTACCACTAATTTTAATCGCGATTTTCTTAACGATAGCACGACCTATGTTCTGAACGGGCTCCCTACTAGCGTCGGCAGAAGTCCAACTAATCGTAAATGCTAGTCGGACAGTTCCCGGTACTAACACATCATGAGGACCTAGATTAGGAAAGCGAAACAGAAGCATTTGATTCTGATCAATGGTACTCTGGTTATTAGTTCTAGTTACAGACTGGCGAATTGCTTTGACCCCTAATGGATCCCGAAATCTACGTTGTGGCTTTAACTTGCGTCCATATCGTGAAGACATTGTTATATTAAAATTATGTTTTCTTATGTTTAATATAAAAATGGATGATTTTAATCTAGATAACATAACTGATACTAGTACAATCGAATAGGGTACTGATGAAACCAGCTTTGGTGGCATAAATCTTAACGATGAACTTTTACAATCAACCGTTAATGATTATTACGACACCTTTAAAGATGTTAGCCCAATTGGTCGTGACTATTCAAAGTTTGAATTAGATGGTAAAGGAACATTGCGACTGCGTGGCGCTCCAGATATTGATCTTAAGAATTCTCGTACTCGTAAGCCCCTAGCATTGTCTACGATATCTGCTAAACACGGTATCAGCACTGTCCTTTCCGCGAAGACTACTAAGGTTCTTCGGACTGTGCGTGATGAACTTGGTACTATAGATAATTTGGAAGAAAGCTCGAAGGTGGCCTCGGACGGATACCTACTACGATAATTCCACGGTCAGTGTACCATCCTCAGAGTTCAGTATTAGGGAATTACGAGGTCTTGACAAGGAAATGCAAACAATGCGGGGAGAACTCATCAATAATATAGCCAAGCTATCCGAACTCGACAAGCATATAGCTTATGAGAAAACAAAACTTGAACAGGTGGGTGATAAATTCAGTAGACGCCGCGTTGCAGAAAGATTACGTAACTTAGAAGATGGAAGATCGACCCGCCTCGAAGCGGCTTCCAGTAATAGAAAGGCACTTCGTTCGCAAATCAGTCGAATTCGAGAAACTATCGATGAAGTCCTCAACGATGACACTACACTGGCCCTTAAAATTAAAACATTGTTCAGGGAACAGGGGATAACCATTGCCAGTATTTTAACCACATTGGGATTTATTATATCGACTTTGACTCTCACATTAACCAGTGGTACAGGAGGTGGCACACCGCCTAGTGATAGGGGTGGTATAAAAGAGTGGATAAAAAAGCATTTAAAAGCATTAGGTTCAGCACTGGGAAAGCTCGCTGGGAAAGCCGCGTCTGCACTTCCAGGTATAATAGGGATTATTGTTTCCTGGCTCTTGAATTTATTAGCTAAGACCACCACTTGGCTTAGTCAAAATTTGTGGGCACTGATCGTAGCAATTGTCCGCTAAATACTATTTATCCAAATCAGTTCGCTAAGAACTATTTAACCAAATCATGAGTAAACCAGTCGCGACTCCACCTACTATAAGCACTGTTTTTTCATCAATAGGTTGTTGATTTATAGCTGCAATATGTGGTGGCACTTGTGGTTGTGCGTTAGTAGATGGTTGTGAAACATGTGGTGTCTGTGGCTTGACTATTCCCGTTTCGCCTGTGTTTGTTTGCGTTATTAACTCGGTATCAATATCTGAATTTATACCTGTTTTTTGTTGATCGGTAGCAATAACAATTTTGTTATTATATATTGACCGATCTTAAGTTCCATATTACTCGGAGACATGTATAGTCCCGGTGCATAAAAGTAGTCCACTTTGGATTGAGCGTACTGTAATACATCTTGATAACGCTTTATAGAAGATGGTATGTCAACTGGTGAATTAATAGCATCCTCCACGTTTGTGACAAACTGTTTATTGTGCATCGAGCGCCGTCCCAGAACCAATTATTCCGATTCGTGTTTGCGATTGTGCACTAGTATTGCCCATACATAAGTTCTTATTGATTCATTAACTCTTTCAACTCTTGGGTTAGTAAAATTATTTTCTGTTTTATCATTAAGAAATTCATTGCGGTATCGTTCAGTTGTACAAATTTTGAAACAATATAAATCAAACCTGCAAAAATTGCATCGGATTGTGAAACCAATCATACACCATTTTACCGCTAGTTGCTGTGACCCTGTATTTTTCAAAGATATCAGGGAATTTAACAAAAAAATTAGCACCAGAGGCACTTACTAAAATCGATTGATTAGTAATGCAAGTTGATTTCATATTTAAGTTATGATATAGTATCATTGTATATTTAATATGTATGTCACACTCCCAGGAATAACAAATGGTCAGTCTATTCAACTGCTTCATACTATCCATAACTCAACTGGTCAACTTGAAGTCGCTCTATGTGATGTAACGTATTACCCACAGTGGACTAATATAAGTGTTGTGAGAAGAAATAATGATATACAACTATATGATTATGGTTCCTTAACTAACATTGTTTTACCTGAGGGGTATTACAGCGTATGCTCCCTCAATGATGAAATTTTTAAACCTTTGGGAGTTAGTCTCACACAAAATGAGTCGAATGGGATGTTGATTTTGAACTGTGGAGAAAAGCAAGTAATTCTTCTCCCATACTTAGAAGTTACATTTGGATTTAATCTTAGAACGGGAATAATGGGAAACACGGCATGGAGATAAATTACCTGATTTGATTTAGTTCCCTATAAAGAGTTGTGCATCCATCTTGATCAGATAAGCACGACGGATAATATTCAACTCGAAAGTCCTTCTACTCTGTTGAGAGCTATTCCAGTCAAAGATGAATAATATAATAGCGGTAGAACGGAATCTTTCTCAACATTACAATATAAAAAATTAAAGCGGGGTATTATTTCAGATCTCAAAATTTCTGTATTAGATGTAAAACATCAACCTGTGCATATAGGATACTTGAGTGTAACACTCCATATTATAAATAATGGTTGATTCATCAGGCACGCATAACCTTAGACAGTGTAATACAATTGCGCTTTCCGATCTCAGAGACACAGAAGGATTTGGTAAACCCGGTACCGATGGTAAGTTATACGCTTTACACTTACAAGATAATGTATACAAGCGGAAAGAAGTTACATTCACAGGTAATCTAGGAGATTTAAGCAATGTAGACGTTAGTAGACTCCATAAAAACACTTTGTATAATCTTACTCTCAACGATGATAATAAATGGACTATGGTCGAAGCAAACATCGAGTGGCTACTGAATATCGTCATTACCCCACTGTATGTGATGATGGGTAAGGCACATAATTTAACTAAGATAATAAATAGTGTGATCGTACTCGGGGCTTATATCCCATCAAAACGAAAAAGTGTGTTAGGCTCTCCCCTGCCAGAAAACCCAGGTCATATGTTATATAGTCGTCCAGCAGTAAAAAAAGTTAAGTTTAAATTTGGTTACTGAATTCAATGATATCAAAGATAACTTGAGTGCAATACCTAATATTTCTACACTTATTATTGAAGTCTTGTTCGGAGATTCACCGGAAGATGCCTTCGGAATATTACCAGGTCTATCGATTAAATGGCTCAAGAAACATGAGCGTCGACGTTGCAGTATTATTCATATTGGAGCATCACCCGTTGCAACCCTTGAGGGGGTCCAAATTATTAAACGTGACAGCATTTCTCTTACCAAGATATTCATGCCGTATAATATACATTTGATAAGGTTGATGTATACTCTCAAAACATTTAAGCAAGACCAATTAAAGACTTATATAATATAATAATATACACTATGGGTTTATATCCGGCGCTCGATGAGGCATCTGAAAAGTTGAATACTGTTGATGGATTTCGATTACATCAAATAAGCGACATAAAACATTGAATGGTTAAGGAGAGGGAGTTTAGACTTGGATTGTATAAAAAGTATTGTAGAGCCGTTAATGCTCTTGATGGAGTTGACATCGTGCTTGTAACTGCTAGCATGGGACTCGGTGTAGCCGGTGTCGGTTTATTATCAACTATAATCGCCGCGCCTATCTTACTTGGCATGGAAATAGCCGCCGGAGTCTCAGGACTGGCAGGAATAGCGATAAAATTCATTTCTCGTAAGTTGCAAAAGAAAGCATTAAAACATGATAATATTCGGATACTCACCGAAGCAAAGTTGAACAGCATTGAGGACCATATTTCAACAGCATTAGCTGATTGTAAGATATCCGAGGATGAGTTTCGTTTAGTGCTGTCAGAACTCACCAAATACAACCCAATGAAGCAGGAGATTCGATCCAATTCTCGTCAGACCAGTGGTATTAGCGAAGATGAGAAAAAAAAGTTCATAGAACAAGGGAGACAACAAGCGCGTCAATTATTCCGTGCCAAAACTAAAGAACTAGTTGGAGATTAAAAATAGATTGCTTCCTATCGTTGGATCATATTTAAATGAATGCTTACATTAGTAAAAATATTAATGATTCTTTTAATACAATATGATGACGATTGTTAAATCACATCATCATTTTGACATAACAAATTCCCTCTGTATTGGTGGTATAGGTATATGAATCTGGCTCTAGTGGAAGAGAGCCAGAACCCCCATCATCTATACTACTCATTGTGTACCCAGTTTTCGTAGATGTGTAGATGTAGTCAAAAATGCCCTAACAGGGTAAGGTATATGCACAGATTTGTATTTTGGATGATACCCTAGTGTCTTTTACATATAACTTTTCATTCTTTACCTCATATTTGACTCAGTTTTGGGCGATGAGCTTGGATTTTCCGCATCGTGATCGAGAGCTCGAGTCAAACACGTCTCGGCTTCATGGCGACCTTGACCTTCCGTTTAATAAGATTTTGATCGATTTTGATCGATGAAATACAATCTCTGAAGATGTCACTTAGTGTAACCATGAGTAAAAAAATGAATTTTATGAAGAAAATGAGTGTCTGTTTATTCTAAGGAAACAAAAACAATGTTTTCAAACGTTTCCTGAAATGCAGGTTTGGTATTGTCCAAAATCATCGACGTTCAAATTTTGGCTCTTCTCAATTTAGGAGAAAGAGTCTCTGTATATATGTCGTATAGTCTAACCTGGGGTTAGAAAAGTGAATTTTAAGAAGAAAAAACACAATTTTCATATGTTTTATTAAATGCGTGTCTGGCATGGCCAAAATCCTTGATGTTGTTCAAAATGTTTTTACTTCTAAATTTGTTTCTTGTTTAACGACGCAGAGTCGCCTTTTACGGTTGCTGAAGACTTATTCTTCCCCGGATCTTCATGGGTCAATTAATATGTAATTGGTTAAACAACAAACAACCAAACATATTAATCCGTTTATTTTTCCCGGGTTCTAAATCCAGTCACTGTGAGAAGGATTGCGCTTGCACCTGAGCTTGAACCGAGACGAATATTAGCGACCCCAAGATGGTTTGATGGTTGGCTTTGGTCACAGGAAGAACCCCGAATCGTCAAGGTGGTACAGAGTGAGGCGAAGGCGTTTGTATCGGTGTTCTTGCAGCAAAGGCAAAGCATCAAACAATCTTGAAGACATTCTGCTGAGTCTCACTGAGGTACAATATGGCTGAAGTAAGCAAACGATCCATCTTGGTTTTTGTTTTGTTTTGTTCTCGAAATAATACTGAAGATATTGTTATCGTATCATGAACAATTATTGCAAATATGTGTGTCTATGTGTCTCCTTCTCAGTCAGACTCGCATAACTGTTGCGGCACATATGATTAAACAGTGGATGGAGATTTAGTAGATCAGCAAAATAGAAGTGGTATTCAAAGATGTTGATACAGACATTCCAAAGTTTTACAGATAAATAATTATTCAGCAGTCTATAGATGTCTAACTATTGTATCATGTGTATATCAATAGTTTACAACTAGTGTAGGAGAAGTATATCCATCAACCCATTTCTTAAGATGAGACATTACTATAATACAGCGGCAATATATGCCAGGTGACAATATATGCCGTTACAGGTACTTCTGAAATGTCTTCTAGGGCAAACGCGGTAAGGTGCAACTGCTTGAATAAGGTTATTTTAGATGCCCCTCTTGCAATCTATTGATTCTATTAAATGTCCTCAATAACATGTACAACTGTCAGACCACACAACTCATGAATCGAAAGTGCCCCATTCATAGAAACAAACACATGCGTAATCCTATCCAAAGTGAGTGAGTTTGTTTTTATGCAAATTTGAACAATGGTTCAGTCATATCAAACCGTGTCAGCTTGGTGTTCGAGGCAAACTCGAAGTGATGCAGATATGGTGCTGAAAACCTAGAAACACAAAGTGAGCGACCCGGGATTCGATCCCTTAATCAAAGATTTCTGGCAGGCTTGTGGGCGATGTTTAAGTGCAAATCTTCATGAAGATATATGATTTTGTTTTTGGCTTGCTCCGGGAACGAAATGATTACATTATTCGTAAATAATTTGAGATAGGTCAACATAATAACTTTTTTGGTAATCCTTTATTGTGCAAAATAGTATATTATTACATGAAGTAAGACAGGAAGCCTACATTTACAAATATGAGTATAGAACATGCCATAATGGCAAATGGGGACATGTAAATATCGAAATAAGAAGATTAACAAACACATTGACAATGTAACTAGTCATGACATAGCATATGGTACCTAAATTATGTACCAAGATATTGAACAACGATGTTCCCATAAATTAAAACAAATGCATTAGCGTCAGAGTTTACAGAACCCCAAAACGAATATCTTTTGTACATTAAAACAGTGGCATCGCTTATTTCAATAAAATAATGGAAATTAGAAAAAAGATGCAGTAAAATTTGCGAATTAAAAGTAGTTTTTTCATGGATCGTTGAAATCCAACAACAACCTGCCAAAGTCACGACCAGTCAACAACACCAAAAAATCAAATCTGTGCATATTACCAAGTTGGTGCCTGCCAAACTATCCATTTAACACTTAATGCAGGGTTCCTCAACAAGAGGGGTACACAGTCGGTAACAATACATAAAATGATATTAACTTGGACGGAAATATGACGATGTAATCCTACACGCTTCCCTATCTCATTGAAAGTCTAATTAGGATATAAAACTGCTGTATTTTGAAATTTGATGTAGCCCCTCAGGAGAGTAGAACCTTTTATTCTAATTTGGAACCGAGCTCTATAGTACGAGGTTTCAAATGTATAAATGTATGCTATGACTGCAGTGATGTCGGGTCCTTATGTTGGTGGATGGCAAAAAGATTTCATCACAAAAGGTTTGAAAGCAACATTTTTGTCATGAATAAGTTTTAAAAAAAATGTTCAAAGAGTTTCATGAACGTTATAATTTGTATGCAAAAGATATGCCTTCGTTAAAATGTTATAATCGCATGATCCAAGCAGTCAGACTTATGGCCCAGTACGTCAAATTCGTCGCGTAAAACATCCGATATAAGAAAATATCCTCTTTAGAACGATCGGTCTATTCATTTCTCGAGAGCCGTTGACCCGGCGTGTATAAAAGTCCTGGCTTGTGTGATCCACCCAGCCACTAAAGCAGAAATAGCGACGGCATACAGTTATTACGGGTGTTCGTCATCCATTTTGTTATGGATCGATATGATGGCTATCGATGTATTTATACAGTTGAGGTGTAAGCAAATGCTTAAAATATTTCAAAGAGGTTTCAGTTGTAAAGGGGTACCTCTTTTTAACCAGTCTTAATGAAGCATTCTCAAATGTTATCGGAGAATGTTACGTCATATGATTTATCGAAAAATGTCATTTGGCAGAGGCTGCCAAGGACTGATATTGCAAAACAAGGTTATGCGTTCTCCCGAATATGACCGTAGGCATATATTCTGCAACAATAGAAACGCAAAAGTGATTTAAGAAGTATATTTTATAGATCATATAAAAAATTAACAGATTGGAATCGATTGTTCAAAATTGACGCATCTTTGTCAGTCCAAAACTGACTGTCATCGTCGTTCATGGAAGCAATCAGATCCCGAATTGTGGCTGCCCACATAATCACACTACCACCAAATACGTCCACTTCTTGTATGCAGTTTCGTACGTTACGTTCCCCGCGATGCCTGTAAACACGACGTCTACCATCCGCACGGCATTAAACGTGACTCGTCAATAAACCAAATAAGTCTCCATCGCAGTGACTTTGACACCATTGACGTCGCATCCGACGATGCAGTTCCGTCAGAATGACACCTCGAACAGGTCGTCTAGCACGAATTCCCTCAACGCGTAAACAGTTCCCCACTGTCTGGGCTGATATCCTACGCAATCCTGGCATTGCCGTAGGTGTATAGGTTGCCGAGGTGGTTCTTTCACGTAAGTGATGTAGCCATATGAATCTGTCCTCTGCTCTAGTAGTGATACGCGGTCAAACGAATCTGGGAAGGTACCGTGTTGTGCTTGGTGCAAAGTGGGAAAACCTGGCTACAGCGGAGGGCTTCCGTCAGTCGTGGCATGTTGTCACTGTTCACTTGCTGTAAGATTGTGTTGGCATGCAAATGAAAACCCAACGGTTATAAGCCCATCAAATGATGTTGCAGATGCATGTCATGTTGGTGTGTTTCGGCGCCAGCCTCTCACGTGGTTGTGAAACATTTGAGCTAATTATTGTTCACATCTCTATTGAGTAATGTGAAGGTAATTGAAAATATTGAAAACAGGGCCGATGTTGGCCGATATGACATATCTTTGAGGTGTTTTGCTGATATGACAAAAGAAGGTAATACGCTTGTTTATATTGGAATATATATGCTGGCTGATTAAAGCACAAGAACATATGTTGATTATAAACCGATGAACTAAACTTACTATTTAAATATCGATGACAACATGTAAAAGATATCTGCCAAACATAAAACAAATAGTGCAAAGACACTCACATTGAACATTCATAACAGGTCATATACGTAAGTACTTGAAAAACATCTAACTAGATTTTTAAAGCTGTTTATTTAATGGTAAGGGGCTCTTGTATTTGCTCAAATTGCTGTATTTCAGTAAATATACCCAACAACAAAAGTATCTGTGACACCAATATTTTAGTGTATTTTTCAAACAAGTAAAGTTTGGTTTTCAATATTGTAGTACATGTATCAAGTCACAAAAACGCAACTGCTACAGAAAAGCATACATTCCATGCAAAAGTTGACTTTTATGCAAGCCCCATGCCTTTCACTACCCAACAATGGGTATAAAAACATGTGCGTTAACGGGCTTCCATATGCATTGTTTAGCATTGTGCTGACAACAACCACTCAGAAAAACAACAAAACTACGCAATTATTCAACATTACGAAATGCCACGCCTGTCCGAAAATGAGCGTCTGCAAGCCATTGGTATGCTTGAAGCAGGATCGAGTCAACGTGATGTTGCAAGACAAGTTAACGTCCACAGAAACACCATTTGGTGTTTATGGCAACGTTGGCAACAGACGATTGCAGTCAGAGACAATCCTCGGAGTGGCAGGCCACGCGTAACCGATAATCGACAAGACAACTGGATTCGAACAACACACCTACGAAATCGATTCCAGCCACCAACAGTGACTGCAAGAAGCATCCCTGGCCTTCGACGAATATCTTCACAAACCGAACGTCGTCGCCTCAGATGTACAGGGATTGTCGCCAGAAGACCCGCCAGACGTCCTTTTTTGACAGGAAACCACCGTCAAACACGTCTAAAGTGGCGCAGACAGCGTCTACGCTGGACAGCCATGCAGTGGGGACAAGTTCTATTCACTGACGAGTCTCGTTTTCACCTCAGCCACAACGATGGACGGATTGGAGTGTACCGACGTCGAGGTGAACAGTACGTCAATCATTGTGTCATGGAAAAAGATCGGTTCGGGGGCGGCAGCGTTATGGTATGGGTTGTGATTACAGCAAGACAGAGGACCCGTTTGATAGTGGTAGAGGGAAATCTCAATGGACAGCGCTACCGCGATGAGATCATCAGCCCTGTTGTTATACCGTTTTTGCGTCGTCACGGCCCAGGCATTACCTTTCAACATGACAACACCCGGCCTCATATTGCTCGACTTGTTCAGGATTCTCTTCAACAAAACAACGTGAATGTCATCCCCTGGCCGGCTCGCTGCCCTGATCTCTCACTAATCGAGCACATGTGGGATGGGATGGATCGGTGCCTTCGACGTCAACCACGTGTTCCAGGAACTTCGAAACATGCTCCAGCAGATATGGACAGATATCCCACAGGACTTTGTCCATTCCACGAAACAAAGATGTGTTGCTTGCATCGCAACCAGAGGTGGCTACACACGCTATTGATTTGTAAATTGATATTTTGGCATGTTCATGTGGTTTTTTTTGATGAAATCACGCATTTTCTGAAGTCAGCATGGCAAATTAAACCATTTGAACACTTATAGGAGTCTTTTATCTGTTTCAAACCAAAATTGTTTTAGATTTGGTAAAAACATAACTTGGCATTAAATCTTATTCAATGTCACAGGAACTTTTGTTGTTCAGTATAATATAGTTATTGCAATACAAATCGTTACTATAATTGGCATAATTCCACGTAAAACGGAAAAGAAGTTCTAGTAAAACACATCAAAGGAGAATACCGTGGTGTTTTTCCCTAAACGAGTCAAAATTCCCAGTCAACAGAAATCTCTGCTAAAACTGTTCCATTTCGACAAGAACATGAGTTCGTGTTAATGAACATGAATCACTGTCAAATAGTGATGATATGAGGTGTTCGCGAAAAGGTGAGCGTATCCAGCCGCGCCGGTCGGACCCGTCACAACCACATACACAGGCAAGTCAACAGACAAGGTAGGGACATCCAAGTAGGTCAAATTTGGAAACGTCTTCTTTGAAAAATGTAACCATTATCAAACAACTGTGAGCAAAGGTCTAAGTGTATACATAAGATAGTTACGCCATAAATTACAAAGAACAACGAAGAACGACGAGTGGTTGATTTCACGATAAAACATTGTTCTATCATCACGTCATTTCTGGAGATTCGGACATGTGCTCGCAACTTGATGACGTCGTTAATTGGACGACGTAATATTTGAGAGGGAAGTGTCTGGTGAGTTGTCCCGTAGATGTAGCTGGGCAACGTAGATGGGCGCGATGGCCGAACGATAGCAACCAAAAGTGGGAGAGATATGACAATCGGTGTAGTGATGAAAAGTACAGGTAATCGACCTGCAAATTATGAGAATAATGGCCCTGTCAAAAAAAATGGAATTGTCCGACATTGCCGATGCATATTTGACAAAAATAGAACATAAACGCAAGCTGGTTGAAATGAATGAGTGAGTGAGTTGGGTTCAACGGTATTCCAGTTATATCACGGCGTGTCAGCTTAATTGGGGAGGCAAGCCCGAAGTGATACAGGTCTCAGACGTTTACCACTCCGGTGAAACCCACGAGCACCGGTATGGTGCTGACAACCTAGAAACATAATCGGGGCGAACCGGGATTCGAACCCACACTCATAGGTTTCTGGCGTGCCCAAAGGACGCAACTCTGCACAGCGAATCGCGGCGCCTTAGACGATTGGGCCACCCGTGCCCCCTGGTTGATATAAGCTGTGACGCATCTTACTCGGAGGGTGTTATGAACAACTCATTTTAATGCAATAATATTAGTTATGGATTGCCGTGTATAAGTTTCCTTTAACGACATGGTAGCACAGTCACGGATAATGCTGTCTCGTCTATCAATATCACTATTAAATATGGACTTGTGGAGTTCCTATAATGATTTCAGCTGAATATGTCTGGATACAAATGTCACTTTGAATCCATAGATGACACCCATGGTTTAATGGTTCAGTAGCTAGAAAAACCCTCTATGTTCCCAGATGACGGCCCCCACCCTGCCTCAGATCTGGGCCCGGGATCATGAAACTAACTTAAGATCATATTTTGTCTTAACTCTTAAGATTTAGACTTAAGACCAAATTTTGTCTTAAATCGGGGATCACGAAGCTCAATCACTGAGAATATCTTAAGTCTGAGACAAAATTTGATCTTAAATCCTAAGACTGCCCCTGAGTAGACTTAAGACAAAATTTGTAGCAAGAAAGATGGCGGAGGTTGTTCGCCTCATGCGTTGCCTAGGGGCTAAAAAGGACAAAATAGCAAATCATCGAACATTTTGAGACCGATTCAACCCTCTTGATCTGTACAACGACGAAGAGCTCTTTGAGAGATAGAGATTTCGTCGTCCTACCATTTTTTTCATCGTTGGTATAACTGGTGATGAACTGGCATAGATTCTACCCCACTCATCGTTACCACAGTCTCCCACCTATTATTCAAGTTTTGATATTCCTTCAGTTTTTTGCTATTTGGGCTTTTCACCTTCAGTTGCTCAGTCGCTTTGTGTCAGCCATATTGAATAGTGTTTACAAAATCACGTTATACGTACACCGGTAATGAGACGCAAATACCATCACGTATATTTCAAAATCAGCTGCGATACCTACATCCTTGAATTCCTCATACATTTTAGAATCAAATGCCAAATTGTCTTTGTCACCAATACAAATTGTCTAGATGTAATGAAGCAAAATAAATGAGTCATGAAAACGAACGCTGAAAAAAGTGCACTTGTTGGAAATGTAAACAAAGCCATTCGTCTATTCGTTGAGTACATTGGCTCAGCATTTTCAGAATAAACACGGGAAGAGAATTGTAGGGAGAATTAGGGAATATATACATTGCAATGATTTGACATTTTCAACAGAACTTGTCCAGTGTGACGCCATGACTGACGCAAAATCACGCATAAAGACAACGGTATTTATCAGTATTTATCGGAATTTCCGTTGGTTTCAATGAAAAATAAAACAACAAATAACAGTACACAGATTGTAAGAATGGGTCTGATTACTTACAAGTCACTTTTATGTATATACGATCCCTGAATCAACGAAAGTCCCCTTGTAAAATCCCGCGTACTGTTGACAGTCAACACGCCATTTTGTAAAAGTCGGTCACCGGTAGTGATGTCATACGTCAACATATGTTGTACATATTAGGTAATTTCTTTGAGGTGAAGGTCCTTGAATGGAAGTACACACGATCATTGTGTCCTAGCAGGCTATTTACAGTTTCAATTATGATGTAGATCGTGCATGTCTTGTGTACATTTTTTCACACATTTAATTTCACTTTGGATGTTAATCAATGTTCAATATGATATCATAAGTAAGATATAGGCCACAACATGTATGAAGCTTTAATAATATCCTGTTTGTTTGAACAATGTTTACACATGAAATTGATAAGTTTATAGTGTCGTATACGATATTTCTTTATTTTGGACAAGTGATACTAGATGAAATGTAAATGCAACTGCAACATGTATGTATTTATAGGGAGTGTAATAGTCAATATTATAAGTTCATATAAACAGTGTCCACGAATAGCTATATAACTAAACTGAAGATATAACTTAAAGAAAATTGATATTATTTTTCGTTAAAATATATGCACAAATTTCTAGAAGAATTGTCCTTGTCTTGGAATTTTTTTTATGCCGTTTGATATACAGAACAGTGATATCTAACGATTTGCCAGGTGCGCGTTAGTCACAAACGACTTATGAATTATTTCTCTAGTTTTGCATTATATAATCAATGGGTTCATCCTTTATCAAATATTGTGACCACAAGATATTAAACTGTTTACTATATTTCTACAAGAATTGTAAAAAGTTTTAAAATATAACCCGTGCCATGTACCCCGTTGGTGGACGATTATCCTTATACGATTATCCTGTTAATTCTATACCAAGAGAGCTTTTTCGCATCTTTTATGGTATAATTTTGAGACAAGCTGATGAGAAATATAAATACATAATAATGAACAAATACATGTACAATATTGAATAATAATTTTGTTTGGTTCGAAATAATTTTTTGAGTACTTGCATGATTACGTAAAATTGATGCCAAACAGGTGCGTGTCTTGTCCAATTAAGATACACTGTACATTATCGAATTGTTTATCTATTCAAGACATTATTTACATGGTAAACGCAGTCTTTTTATGTTGTGTCGAAAAAGCGTCAAATTCCGTTTTAAACACATGGACTTTTTCCATATCATGAACGAAAGTTAGGGGAGATATATATCAATCAAAATACCAGTGTCGTCTTTCTCCGACGTTATCAAAGACAAACAAGCAGTCATGACGTCAAATATAATTTTGTCATTTTCTTGGTAATTAATTACATTTGATGATACCGCTAGTGATCCATTTAGATAGGTGCAACATTAGTCAAATTACACTTGCACAATCAGGAGATTGTTGGAATTTAAGGACTAATTTATGGTTTACATAGGGCAATCCATTTCGCTACCACTCATTGTTTTATGAAGTATAATTTCATAATTTCTGATGGGGTTTTTATGCCTAAACGTATACAGTTTCAATATCAATATTTGTGTTGGAATATTTTGGTTCCTCGTGAACAAAACACCACGAAAATACACTGTCCTTACCGACAGCTAATTCTCACCAAGTGACCCTAGTTACAATAAACTATTGACTCAAGGCGGCCCAAAGGTAGAGTCGTCACAGCGTTGTGAAGGAGGTTGGATGTCCATGCCTGGAGCTTTTCTCATCCATTAAGTGTGAGACCTTACTTGTAGACAAAATAGGGTAGTTGTCGAAATGGGGGAAATTCCCTTGTAAAGTGACCAAGTCAACCTTGCAATCGGGTAAGACCCTGAAATCCTTACCGAGTATCCACTATACGGACAGTTAGTCTGATGTGTCTGAGCAATTAGACCATATTCCCGTGCCTCCAACGCCACGGTTGTCCATCCGTGACAATGTCCGACCAATGGATCTTCCGTCAGGTTCTCAGATTCCAAACCTTGTGTCGTCAAGGTTCTGATTGAAAGACGTCGATTGGGTTGCCATTGCATTATTACCTGCCGTTGTACTCTTTGTTCTCTCTTTGGTGTCACAGGAGGTCGCCCTGAACATGAGAGGTCCTTCACATCATTGGTTTAACAAAGTTTGGTCACGATTCAGTTGATTACTGTGTAATGGGAGCCCAGAAACCGCGTGATAGTTTTGAAGGACCACGCTGTAGAATGCATTCCGATTATTTATATTATGATATCCTCCTTAATGCCATGTTCACAGGGAATGATTAAACATTACAAGACGACGGATTAAAATACCCAAATGATGACCGAACATAATAAGCTTACTTACACGTACATGCCACGGTGACCGGTCACACCTTATGATAGCACACCTTTCTTGTCACAATCACCCATGCCATTTTCGGAAAACAGTAATGGTGGCATGTTATTTATTTAATTCGTAACGTTTTCCAGGTGTAAATGTAAAAACACTTGACCACATGGTGTATGGCAAATAATGACCTAAAGCTCGGAGGTTGCTGTATAACCACCTCGTAACGCTCAAACAGCGTCTGCTTAACGCCGCAGTCATTATTTACTGCATTATCATATGGATAAACAGTTTTAGAAAATATATAAAAATAATTTACAAATAACCCATAAGCATCCAGTAGCCAAATCGTCTCTATTTAACTGCGTGTAAGTCCCTCTGATTCATGCACGATTCCCCAACAGGATCTGCGCCTATCCGCCAGCTTCAGGTGGACAATACCAGTGTATATTATCAGAATATTGCTAAATGTGTGATTGAGGTAATTACCGTTGACCTGTCGGTTTATACAATTTTATCCCCTTCTGTAATCTCAATTGATAGTATCAACACCACACTTGAAACAAATACTAATACAAACACGTGTTTCACATGCGTTATTTTGTGATCAAGCGCTTACGAGGGTACAAGGTCCTTTCAGAATTGCTGCTGTGTAAAAAGCGTTAACAAAATCATCGTCTTGTCAAAGTGGGTATGATATATTGTTTTATATGGCGGTGTATTTATTGTTGAGATTCGGTAGCAGCTAATTACACTGCATGTGGAGAATGATTAGTTGTCCGGAATGCAGTACTATTTAATGTAAGATGTGGTGAGAACATTTACTATAGTGTGATGCTCGTGTGATGTGTAAACTTTCGGCATGGACGGATGTCAAGCGTTATAGAAACATCTGGAATCTTCTGTAATGTTCATGTGCCACTAGTCTGGTAACGCACTGTGTGGAAAGTTCTGCAAGCTAGTTACACTATGTAAGTGGGTGCGTGCCTATCTGGTCTCACACATTTCAGCTGGCATTACATCAAGACAAGCTTCGTGTGAAGATCACTTTTCACCCTGGTGTTTAGCCTTGGCCTATCTCGGAAGCTCGACCACTGTTGCAGCGAGGTGATTATTATCATTGTCATTTCTATGCCCTCCCAATTTATACTGCCATTGAATATGGTACTACCATTCTATTGCATACTGCCATTGTAATTGCTGTGCAGTATTTTGTATTGATTTGTAAACCTACTCAATTTTATAATACAATTATTAATAGTTTGCCATTTGTTTGTTGTTTGTTGGTTTCACACCAAATTCTTTTACGTACAGATTTCTGGGTTAACATATTGGTTTCCATTTGGGAATCGACATGAAACAATATGTTTGGTGTATTTTCACTGTATGGGATAACAAGTGGATAAAATGGTTTCCTAATAATATATTCCCCCAAAAAAGAAACGCAAAGGGGATAAAAATGGTTACTGAAATAGTATTATAGATGATGTTGGTGTTTTCAGGAAAGATTTGGGAGATGTAGTGTTATGGGTACAAAATACCATGAAGGATGAGTTGGAAATTTGATACAGATGTTTTCAGGGAGAAAAACATGCACAATTGACCAAAACGCAGTCACCAAAACACACCCATTCACTGCACGTGTAACATGCTTCCATAGGCATTAAAAGCGCAGGGTTTTCACTCGAGTGGCAATTGTTGTTGACGCGCACTTTAAAAGCAGAACAATGCCAAGACTCAGCGAAGCAGAGAGAAACAACGCAATAGGCAGATTGGAAGCTGGTAATTCACGATCTGCAGTAGCCAGGGTGTTTAACGTGTCGCCAAGCACCATAGCAAGACTGGGGGACCGATATCAAAATCAAGGAACACGTGACCGTCCCAGATCAGGTAGACCACGAGTGACCACCAGGGGGCAGGACCGATACATCCAGTTACGTCATCTCCGGGACAGAGCCACAACCGCATCCTCTACGGCATCCAACATTCCGGGTATGCGCAGGATATCAGCCCAAACAGTTAGGAACCGATTACGAAAAGCAGGACTTAGGGCAAGACGTCCCCTTCGTGGGGTCGTTTTAACGGCACAGCACCGTCAAAATCGACGTCAGTGGTGTCAAGCACACAGGGTATGGCAGCAACTTCGTTGGAGGAGGGTTTGGTTCAGCGACGAGTCCCGTTTCCGGCTGTATCGTTCAGGTGGTAGAACTCGTGTGTACCGACGTCAGGGACAGCGTGTTGCACCATGCTGTATTCAACAGGTCGACAGATTCGGTGATGGTAGCGTAATGATGTGGGCAGCCATCTCGCACACTGGCAGAACTGACCTTGTCCATGTCCAGGGCAACTTAACAGCTCAGCTGTACATCAACGAGATCCTGAGGCCTCACGTCGTACCCATCACGCATACCGCCAACGTCATGTTTCAGCATGACAACGCCCGGCCCCATACAGCACGTCTCACCACAGCTTTCCTGCGGGCTAACAACATCCAGGTTCTGCCTTGGCCCTCAAAATCGCCGGATTTGAATCCGATAGAACTCTTGTGGGACGAGTTGGACAGACGTGTGCGTCAACGTCAGCCACTGCCACAGACTCTGCAACAGTTGGCATAAGCACTTCAGGCAGAATGGGCTACGATTCCCCTACGTGTGATTCAGACCCTTGTGGCTTCCATGGGAATGAGATGCAAAGCTGTTCTGGTTGCCAATGGTGGCCATACAAGATATTGACACCTTCATGACCTTGACCTTCAACATGTGACATTCGCATCCTTGTGTTTTGACCTTAAATGTCTCTACATATTGTCACCGATTCGGGCTTTGCGTTTCTTTCTTGGGGGAGTATATGTCAGCATCAATGTTTTAAACTATTTACTAAGCTGACAATAGTCAACTATGCTATATTGTTTGTTTGTTTGTTTGTTTGTTTAACGCCGCACTCAGCAATATTCCAATATATGACGGCGGTCTGTAAATAATCGAGTCCGGACCAGACAACGCATTCCAAAAGTGAATACATAGAAGATATTCAATATCTCGAGTGAAATGTCGGACAAGTCAATTTTAATTACAGGGGGGTTAGGTCTGGTATTTCCCGGATATTCTCCAAATTTCATGTCAATTAGTTGTACCTTTTCTCCCAATACCGACTGTGAGATCGCTCCCCCTTTTGGATGCGACCGTTCGACCATTGCGTGTACATATGTTGCCCTGTTATATCTATGAAGAAAATCTCACCTAACACTGTCCTATTAAAAATACCGTTGACCAATTTACGACGTCATCGAAATGCGAGGGTATGATCCAAAATCCAGAAATGACGCAATGACAGAACAAATACGTGTATACATTTCAATGATTAGCAAGATTCTGCAATAACTGGAACTAAAATAATATCTATTCTTTGCTCATATTTCCACCAATGTTATGTCAATATTAGCCGTAAGGTATGTTCATGCAACACTCTTGTCTAAAGAATGCACCCATTGTAATCCACATTGCTATGACAAATTATTTCTCAACGTGAATCTTCTATAACCCGACCGAAAGTCTCTTCACATATCTGACGAATTACCTTAATGTTAATCTATGTATGAAAATAGATACGCTTGACGAGACAAATGTATGCATTCAAAGTTTCTCAAGTGACTTGGGAATGCTGACATACTGACATTTCTTTTGCCTCCATAAGGAGAAATATTCCTGCAGCTCCAGCACTTGGCGTTTACATTTCACAACTTTTGAGGTACAATCGAGCAGTCTCTGTCTGCAAAGATTACAATGCGTCATAAGAGTCTTGCTAAGATGTTGTTTCAACATTCAAGGCCTAAGTAAAGCTTTCCAAAAAAATGAAGGTAGATATGTGACATTTCCAAATTTGATGCATCAGTGACAAGACTTTTGTCGGATGCAATTCCCTATTTTGACTTGTTCACCTTCAAAAACACGGGAACATATGGTACAACTGACTTGCTTTTGCACGTGTTTGTGACGGGTGCCCCCGGTGCGGCTGGATACACTCATCTTTTCGCGAACACCCAGTATCATCACTATTTGACAGTTATTCATAAACTCATGCTCATGATATAGTCGGAATCGCACAATGTACTCTGTGGTTGTGTGGCAGCGATTGTCAGTTTCTGGGACAATAGTTTTTCGACAGTAACGATTGCGTACAGACCACCGTTTGAGTAAGCTCAGTTAGAATAATACTCAATAGGTTAGAATCGCCGTGGAGACACATTATTTTCATCCTCCCTTCAATTTAATTGGTGTGTCCATTGGCCGGTCAAATACAAAATGAAACGAAGTATCATTGCTTAGAATTCAAAGAACGCTACCTCTATTTTCCTCAAGAAAGTCTGTATTTCGGCTGTCATCACACTGTAAGTTCTTTACATTTTCAACAGAAATTCTCTTCATAATAAGAAATGATAAAAAGGGTTTCTCCCTTCCTAAACACCTACACATGTGCAGGCAGGAAGTCTTCACTTTTTCCCCACATATTGGAGAAATGGGTGCGAGAGTATGCTTTATGTAATAGAAAAAGTATTCTTTGATTTGTTTGTTTGTTGTTTACCCTCTGGCTGCCACCTAAAAATAGCCTGTGTACTATCGCTGTGCCGAGTTTATTTGCGATTGACGTTCTGGAAACTGCACACCTTCGTCTAAAAACGACGTAACTTAACAACGGTAAAACCCACAATTTTCAAATTTCACACTATAACAGTACAACCATTTCCCTAACTGTCTATGTAAATATTGTAAAGCATTAACGTGATTACCAGTAGTTTATAGCTCTGCAAACGTTTTGAATATGCGATTTTTTACAAAATGTCCATGGCGGCTGTTTTATTGACATTGCGCACTAGATACTTTGTGCGTCTTGTCAGGTTGTTAATCTCCACTAATGTAAAAACCAAAAACATTGTGCAAAAGCCTGTTTGTTTCCCGATTACCGAGTTGAAAATGAAACATCTCCGTGGAAAATCGTCCGCGAAATCGTCGATTACGAATTTGTTAAAAAATGTGTGACGCCATTTTGTCCGTAAATTACTGAAATTATAACGTTATCGTTTGCATATCATGTCGGAAAATGCATATTAATGAAAAAAAATATTTATAAGTAAGGAATAAAATCTTATCCCTAAAATCTGTGGTTTATTATCTACATGCTGATATAAATTGTAATGTGTAACTTTAACTATGAAATTGAAAATTACGTACTTTTAGAAAGAAGAGAACGAAACCGCATTTCAAAATAAAAGTTATACGCGCTGTTATGTTTTCTTCATTGCAATAAATCATTATTCTTTTCGGCCATTATTAATTTTTTTAGTAAGAAAATCATACTATGTAATCTGCAAAGAACATGCCCTTATACATGGCATATTTTTACTTATCTTGCACCGAAAGGTATTCCTCACGGCTCATGTAAATCAGTTCACTGAAAATACTGCTACCGGGCGATGGCGGACATGACAATTTGCACGTCGACGAAATTTGCATACAGACGAATGAACGAGTTAGTCTCCTATCTTTATGAATCCTGAATAACGTTGTTTTATTTTCATTTTTAACTAAAAACGATTATTCAAACACTGGACAATAAAAAAAATTCCCATGGAGCAGAAACAATACGAAAATGCCTTATGTGTTGTCGACAGCTTTAGTTTTGAATATTTCAAAATGTCGTCGACCGTGTTCAGGCGGTGTTTGGGATTTTGGATTTACTATAACATCTTTGACAGCAACCGAGATAGTAAGTACATTTGAACATCATTCTGTAAGCATAGCTTAGTGTTCTAGTGATGGCCTGCAATCTGTCGTAATTTGGACATGATAAACGCATTGATTCATCAAAGATTCTAACGTTGCGATCTGGTCATATTTTCCCGATTTCCATTTCCGTCCCTGCTTACATCAGCAGCCACTGAGTGACCATCAAGCAGTATTAAAGACATGGATCCACTGATCACAAACCCAAGGGAACTGTATTAGCTAACATTTATTAAAGTCAGTTGGATGTATATGCGATTTTTGTCATGAAATGTTCAAAGTATAATCAATATTAATCTCGATAATTTATCTTTCTGTCGGGAACTTTTTGACGAATGATTTCCATGCCGATGTGGTAGACTAGCTGTTATGAATACCATTATCCGAAGTATATTTCAACGGACATTTAATACAAATCAAACTATGTATAACTGGTAATGTTTGACGAATTTGAAAAAAGGTAATCTATGAAGAATTAAAAAAAAAGAAGTCACAGGTTACCCGCCCGAAAAAAACGGACATCATTTCAGATTAGCGCAAGCCAAACAAATACGTTCACAGCTTGCTGTCTTCTCTCACGTCCGCGCTTGCTCGTGGCATTTACCACTAAAATGTTTGGATTACATATGTCAGTTGAGCGAACTTTATCAGAATACGTTACGGCAAAGACGTGCATGTGTTGCAGCGGTTGAAATTGGCACTTGTCCAATAGTCCTTGGCAAACTGACCAATAGTTAAGGTATAATACGGAAAAGAAGAAATTTGCAATTTTTAAGGGTTTATCATAATAAGGACTAGAAGAAAAAAGTTTCGGAGCACCTTTAGAATACAGTACCACAACTTCTCGTGAGGACGATCTCTGCCATAGGTCACATGTCTCAAGACAAGCAACCAGTTTTTTGTGAGAATCCGTCAGACTCGAAACCGTGACCTTCGGATTGTCAGCCTGACAGCTAACCGACTGAGCTACGTCCACACTGTTAAACTTAGTGCAAATTTACCTAGTCAAGCCTATGAGGTTATGGAACTGAACGAAAAGGGTCGAATAGGTGACGAACACTTACGAAGGTTACGGGTAGGCATGGTGTCTCGTGACTTTACTCTACGGACACTTACGAATGATCCCGATGCCATTTGGCACACTCGTCCCATTCCGTAATCTACAAGATACCGAGTGGTGGAGAATGAGCCGATATGCCGTGAACTGACAACGGCTTCAGACGTCAGACGTCGAACTCGCGAGTACGCATGATTTATATGGTATTTAATAATTCGGCGGGTGATATTGTGACAGAAAAGTGTGGTAGGGAACACTGTAAGGATGATGTGGATAATAGTAAGGAACAATGGAGGAATAAGCATGACTAGTGACGACACAACCTAGAGTTCACTTTTGAATCAATACTGTAAAAATGTAGCCGGTGAAAGTGGTTTGTGTGAATGTTCCAGGACAGTTTCCAGTAGCCAAAATATTCGACACAAAACATTTAATCCTTTTTACTCGACGTTTTTGTGTGAAGAATATTACAAGCCGCTATATAGCTATAATAGCCACTAAACGAGTACCTAATCCTAATGATCGTGAAGGGATGATTGATCATAAAGGGAATCCAAGGGTTAAGGATAGATTTCGGGTAATAGCCACTAAACTGGTTCCTAACCCTAATGATAGTAAAGGGGGTGATTGATCGGATTTAAAAGGGGATCCAAGGGCTAAGGATAGAGAGTTCGGGGTAACCTACCCTAAAACTGGCGACATTTGGATGTGTTCAGCGCCAATATAATATCCCTCATAAACTGCATTCTTGTGCATAATAATGAAAGTTAATGATCCGAAAAAATAATATATGTATATTAGTTCCCATTTATAACCATTTTATCCACTTGAATTACGAGAAATACGAAATAAAAAATAAATAAAAAATAAAAGTGCTTTCGTAAACTAGGGCTTGCTCTAAAATGTGCTGCCGCAGACTATAATTAGTAAACAAATACTCAAAACTCTCAACACAGCAGGGCGTATTCAATGACATTGCATGTAGAGATGAAAGACACTGGGAGGAGCTTATGCACACTCGATGACCCCTGACGTCACTGGGCATTGTTTCGCCGGTGTGACTGGCAACAAAATACTACAAATTAGGTCATAGGGTATGATCATGTGTTTGAAAAGTTTGTGGTACTGTATTCTAAAGGTAGGCCAAAGTTTCTTTAGTGGTGTAGATGTATGTAAGTCATTGGTTATGATAACATTGGAGAATCGATTTCTATATCAATTAATACTTAAAAAGTATGCTTACAAATGCATACATGAATAATCTGTGAAATTTGGGGGGATTGGTGGGGGGGGGCATAAAAGCAAAATTAGCGGACCAAGAGGTGCAAGATGAAGAGGTTTAATGTGTTACAGTGTCAATGACAAATTTCCCGGATCAAAATGATCACAAGGACATGAAAACCATTCGTGGGGGAACGCACCCAGTGCATTAACAAAAGGGCCATGGAGCTGCACGCACTGCACGTGCAGCAGCACTTTCAACAGTATTGAAGTGCAGGGTTTTTGATTGTCTGGCATCTGCGTGATTCAAGCAGTGACAGTTTAACAACATGCCAAGATTAACAGAAGTGCAAAGAAACAACGTCATAGGCCGCTTGCAGGCAGGGGAATCCTGATCAGCTGAAGCCAGTGTTTTCAATGTAGCGCCAAGCACAAGGCTATTGGATTGGTTTCAACCGCATGGGTTAACACGTGATCGGCTAAGGTCGGAACGACCAAGAGTAACCATCCCCGCCCGAGATCGCTACATCCGACTGTGGCACACTTGTGAAAGGCCGACCACAGCCACCTCAACGGCATCCCAAATAAACAGACAGATCAGAATCTCCTACCAGACCGTACAAAACCGTTGAAGAGCAGCAGGTCTACGAGCAAGACGTCCTGTTCGACGCATCAAATTGAGTCGACATACAGCACAGATCACAAGAGCCTGTCTACACAACAACGTTGATGTTCTTCCCTGGCCCTCAAGATCCCCTGATTTGAACACGATAGAGCAACAGTGGGATGAATAGGATAGACGGCTATGCCGACGTCCACTACCCCAAACATTGCAGCAGTTGGTTTTTGTGTTGCAGGCCGAGTGGAGTACCATTCCCCAGGATGTGCTTTGCATACTCGTCTCTTCCATGAGCAGGAGATGTCAGATCGCTATGCATTCCAAAGGGGTACATATTGATGGTAGCTGACCTTCACCTTCGACTTTTCCTGTGTACCGATAACGGAGATGACTACACTCACCAAGTGTTCTCTCCGCAACATTTTGGCTCAATACCTTGTACGGTTCCACGTATAAATGTATTTTCCTATCTCACACAAATATGGCTTTGCATTTCTTTTTTTAAAGAGTATATTTTGAACACTTTATATTGCTAAATTCATAACAAATCATCTCATTTGTAAAATATGGTTAATTGAAGTGTGTTTATTTTCTTCCTGTGCACAACTATAATGTTCATCTTTAAGATAAAGTAGGCCAATTTTATTAGACAAGAGGAGTGAGTGAGTTAGTTAGTTGGGTTTAACGCCGCTTTATAACAGTATTCCAGTTATATCGCTGTGTGTCAGCTTAATGTGTGAGGAAAGCCCGAAGTGATGCAGGTCTCAGACGTTTACCACTTAGATGAAACCCACGAGCATGGGTGTGGTGCCCAAGGGACGCAACTCTGCACAGCGAATCGCGGCGCCTTAGACTACAAGCCACCCAGACAAGAGCAAATAGCACTCAGTATTGATACTGAATTTGAATCACAGTTGCATATTAAGAATAATGCAAAAAGGTTTACATGCACAGTAATTATAGCATGGGTTCAATAATAATTTTCGAACACTGTCTAAGAATTTTTCAAGTAAGGACAATGATATATGTATACATATGAAACACGTAATATGTACCTATAAATGATAAAGATATATATTGAGGTAGTGGTGCCACAAAAGGGTTGCATAGTATATGCATGCAGGGAAAAACACTTAAACACCTTCACAGACACAATGTGTGATGTACATGCATGCCAACTCACACCTGTAGTTTTGAACCATTCCGCGAATGTCTCTTTCATAAAGTCTTATCTGAAGCTGGTTTATAATGATATGAACAGACGTTGCCTTGATCTCAGAAGCAGTTGTAGCTGCTAAGTTATAGTAAGTAGCATCGGGGATCAAGATGAAAACAGAGATGGTGATACGGCAGTGCCTTGTCCTTGCCATGAGCAGGAATCGAGTACTGTCTGTGTCATTGCAGTTCCAGAGCAGTGGCAATTTTTTTTTGTCATGAACTGTAGTGTTCTGAGTGAAACCACCACAGTGGGTACAACAACTGCTCCTGTTGCAAATTGGAGTAGGCTGAATTCTGCATCTTCTACGTGATAACTTCCAAGAGCAAAGATGAAATGAATGTAAGCTGCTGTATATAATGTATGATATGGATGTAGGGGGACATCTCGGGGTTCTGGTTCATCCTCAAATGGATCTAGTCGATCAGAGTACTAGTGCCTCCGTGTCTTGCGGTCTTGTATGTGGCCACAAGTATCAAGGCAAGGTACTGGGACAGTGCTCGTATCGTTAATGGATCGGTAGTGTCTGTGGTAGCGATGGTGATCACAAGCTGGAAATACAAGTTTTAAAGCTCCGAGATCATCCAATCCCACCTTTTTTCAGACTGGACTCAAGTGATTCCATTTTGTTTAACATGCATGGTCGAAAATGGGGGTGCTTAATGAACTCCCAGGTATATATGTAAACTGAAATCCTAATCTTGATTAGAGTGTGAAACAAATTTCCTGCTGTGACAACTATGTTATTGATGTTGACAGTGACACACAAATGAAAAGTTCCTGCCCACGCATGTGTAGTGGTTTAAGAAGAGAGCTTTTATAGCCTTTTGACAGTGAAGAGGTCTTCTGTTGAAATCTGAAGAAGCTGCAACATGTGCAATGTGATGACCGCCAAAACACAACATGTCTAGCACTAATACCATAGAGGTTTTGTATTCGGTTAGAATTACAGCCGTCGGCACTTCTAAGAGGAGTTTCTCTCTTGTGATGGACTGCTAAAGGTACATGAACCAATCACCCCTGGTAAATCCGACACTGACCTCTGCAGTTGAATGTGCTGTACCCTTTTACCGTGATCTTGACAATTCTTCTGCAAAACTGATTACGATATATTATCTTGTTCAGATCAATATGATCTTATTGTATTTTGTTTAAATATTGTACAAATCTCACTCTTAAGAACCACAGGGCAAAGGGCTTAAAATATAAAAACTTTAATCACAATAAGTAGGTCCAAATTTGTTCAAGGTGTCACTCAATATCCTTGCATACGATTTAGCAAAAATAAATTAACTCCTTTTTCTAGACTCTTCTGCGCCATTTTTTTCTTCAATTCAAAATAGACGTTGCACGAAAATAAGGTTGAAATTATTTTTTTGAGTCAGTCGAGTTAAGAACCTTTTGGCTATTTTTATACGATAATGTGGTATACGATAGAGAAAATGTCGTCTGACGCCATTATATTTATATTGTTGTGGAGACAGCATTTCCAAATTGAAACTATATGTATTGAACTGGATGGGTGTTTGTATCTTGCCCCAAACCAGATGCAGCTTCACCGCCGTGGAATACATCTCGCAAGCAATTACCAGCGAATTATTTGACAGTTTGATTATGTGTAATGTCAGTCCATCAAGAGGTATGCTCCTATAAAACGCATGTTCGTAACAATCTCTAAAGCCTGCACCAGGATTTTTTTCCCCCACATCCGTTGACACGCCATGATATACTCTCCACAAATTGGAAGAGATGACTTACGTCTGCAAGGTAAAATGATACATAGATCTATTTTAGGTAGTTGAAGTGATATGCAGTTGAATTCTGATTCCAAGTAGTGGACACGTTTGATTGATTTCGAAACAGGTTCTAATCAAGATAATTGAAAACACAATTCATCAGCTTACGTATTTGAAACGACTGTCAACAAGTCAAGAACCTTCAGGCACTTTGCTTTTAGGTTTTTCATGTGTGGTAAGAATGTTAGACGTGTCCCACAAATTTGGCCTCCTCTACTACATGACTGAATGACCAGACTAGGCACAAACCGCTCGAATTGATTGTTACTTTAAAAACTGAGATATTAAGTAAGCTTTTACTCTCTCAATCCGATGTCATGCAATTCCCCCTAAATACCATGGTTTCACACTGTATCATATACCATCCCCGAGTCGAAAGGGATTGATGCAATATATTGTTTTTTGGCAATGTCAACATTAAATAAATGCTTCTGAATGCACCAAATGGCCAATGGTACTTTTTTTCAGAAACCATACTGGATGTTACAAATGAGGTTTATGATCTTTAAATATCAGACTAATAGATTCTTGCCCAGGCATTCCCTGGGTTTTCAAAAACAGTTTTGGTATAGGAATGATAATGAAATGAAGGAGGGGAATTTCTAGTTGTCCATATCTCATCTAATAAATATTATAATTTAAGTAGCGTGTCCATAAACAGGGCAAGTGGTTAAGGAGTTGATAATGAATATTGTTGGCTCCAGTTACAGTGTCATGTGCTTGCCCGAAGGCAGTATGCAGTTCATGGAGTGAACCTGCTCCATTTTAATCCTCATCATTATCAGAGTTAAAATTAACCTATTTCTTTTACTGTTATTTTGGGTATTGCTGAAACAGTTTATAGTTACTCTTTCTTTTGTTTGTTGTTTAACGCCGCACTTAGCAATATTCCAGCTATATGACGGCGGTCTGACATAGCCAAGTCTGCGAGCCTGACCACCCGATCCTATTCGTCGCCTTTTCCGACAAGCATTGTCGAATTTTACGGCAAGCATGGGTTGCTGAAGACCTATTCTGGAAGTATTTTCTTCTCCCTACTTTTTCTTGCCTGCATATAATCCTTTATCAAACAATGGTATATAGGGGTTCACAGAGGACCTTCATGTCTAAAGGGCTCAGTTGCTGCTTTTGTCTTCATAGTTTTCTTTACCTCGTTGTTAACTGTACAATGTCGGATATATACACTGAACCTAAAAAGAAACGTCCCCATTGATATATATCAAGTGCCATGTTGTTAGTACGCAGGACACCGATAAGAAAATTTGAAATGTCACATTAGCGCCGCGCTTTGAATATCGGACCAACAGTCACACGCATCACACTGCCGGGATCCCGTCTGTGCAATCAAAATGGTTCGGTTTCCTTGATCTATCAGCTGAATTAATATGATGTCCGTACCATTTTGGAAGAGGGAAATCAGACTGTTCGCCAAAGACATTCATGTTAACTGTACCACCCTTTACTGAAGACGTGAAAATCAACAAACTCAAATCTGCTTGCATGTCAGTGACAGCTTCGAACGATCGAAGGGCAAGGTCGCCACCGGAATAAGAAAAGACAACCGCGATCCACTCACAGCGTTTTACTCTAGAGATATGGAATGTTACTGTTCACATTTGGGATGTTTTGGGCCACAAAATCAGAAGTCAGGCACACTTCCACGGAGTTTTCGAATGATTTGTATCGGAACTGTGAACTTTAAGTGATCTGGTCGTGCTGTAGTGTTCGTTCATTCATGAACAACACTTCCCGAAACAGCGCCACAACATACGCTTCAAAGGGGACACCGATGGCACAACCGGATCATCCCAAGTAAGTCTAGATATCTGTCCAGATAGTTTAAACAGACTTCATTTCACCACGCTTATCCTTTTACGTTACATCAAATTGAAAGTTGCGAAAATGGTCGGGTGCGTCACGCTCAAGGGACGCGCTCGATCGGCAGTCGTACATTGTAAATCGATTTATTGATCTAGCTCGATTATACGTCTGTAGGAGCTCAATGCATAACTTATATAGAATGCAAACCGAATTCGATGCGTGTGACTATCTTGTTTGGTTTAATAAAGTGTCTGTAAATATCTCTCGTGCTCATGAATTTCTTCAGTTCTGCCTTGTAATCGCAAAATGAATGATGTCTCGCGATTTTTTATGAATGAAAAAAGTAGTCCCGGTGTGACAGAGGTCACGGTTATCCAATCAAAACGAATAAAACAAGGTCAACCTTGTACGACACACGTGTGACGTACGGATTTAGTATCTTACCACCTGTATCTTCACCACGTGGGTAATAAATGAGAAACCTTATTTGTCCAAACACTGTCAACATACTTTGACACATATCAAAAAGATGAAACTTGGCAAAACTGATCATCAAGGCTGAAATTAAAGTGTCAAATGTTTTTAAAGTGAAACACAACACTAGTCTCTGAGAATATGGCATCACTAGTCAGTATCTCGTGTGTCTGCCATGTGCATTGATGATTGATGCGCAACGTCGATACCTGGAAAGAATGAGGCGGATGATGAAGGCCATAGTCACTTGAGCCCACACTCTGAGGAACGCCTGACGCAGTTCACCTGCAGTTGTCGGCCTTGGTCGGACGTCATTCAGCCGTCTTTGAATCTCGTCCCACAGGTGCTCAATGGGATTAAAATGAGGACTGAGGGCAGGCCACTGCATGGTTCTGATGCCATTCTGCTGTAGGAAGTCTCTTGTTGCTCTCTCTAATGTGTCGCTGGTGTGTCCCCATGGTCTATCAAGCAGTTATCCACAGCAGTAACAAAGCGATCATGCAGATGCTATCGCACAATCTGACGATCCTTAACGTAGGTCGGTAATCCTTGGTCTTCCACTACGTGGTCGGTCATCTGTAGTGTTGGTGGTCTGGTACCGTTGCTGGAGCCTGTATATGGTCCTTACGTGGACTTGAAATGCATTGGCTACTCGCTGGGCAGTTTGTCCAGCTAGCAATCGTCCAAGGGCTTGGTGTCGCTGATGTCTTGTCAATCTTGGCATGTGGTAGCAATTCAGTAACGAATGAATGTTATCCGATCTGGGTGGATTTTTATAGGGCAAGAAATGGGGGAACGCATGTGCATTTCAATTTGCACGGAACTCACGTGCATCGGGTTACCATGTCTGTTGCCGTGATGCACTTGGGTGATCGGTTTTATTGTCATCTGCTTTGTTTTTTTATCATCAAATTTCATTTTTCCGGACAGGTAATGTTAAATTTTTGAAACTTTGACAAAAATTACCCAGATATTTAAATGACAACTTTTCATGCAATGTTACTTGGGGTGACATATCTTTTGCGGTTCAGTATACATGAAGCAAGAAGTAGCTCTGAAATGTTGTACAAAGAATAAAAGAAGTGTCATGTATCAATGTCGGATTCTGGTACTCGACAGTTTTCACGTGTTTGCAGGTGTCATAGTTGAAGGTGTCACACATGTTTGGCTCTAGTGAAGCCATTCAGATGCTTTTAGCAGATTAAACCCATGGCAGCTCAATCTGGCAGACAATAAATGCAATAGTAATAGAAGGACGGAAGATCACAGCAGAATAGGAAATATTTGATGAAGTGGTTGCAGTCAGTCTTGCAACTGTTTCAGCTTCTTGAAAGAAGATATTTTGTGGATCTTTGATTTTCAGGATTTTGGATTATCACTGCCACACAAGACAAGATACTGCAGGAGTTGGCATGGCAGGACTTTGATCCTTGTCCAAATGTTTGGCAATTAATCTATCACAGGTGCACCTCCACCCCATAGCTGTAATAACTAGCTTTAATCTATTGCGAGATTACTGTCAACCCAGCATACAATTGTTTTCAACCATCTGTATGAAAACCTGTTATCCCACCTGGTTCCACAACTTGGAATCAGAATTGAACCACACATCACTGCAGCTAAAATAGACCTAAATATTATATCACCTTACTGACTTCTGTCTTTTTGTCCCTGGCAGATGAAGCCAGAGGTCGACCTCACTCTAACCCAGGTAAACAAATCCAAAACAAATCCATTGATATATCAACAAGAACATAACCAATATAAAACAACATAGGATTCTCATAGATCCATTTTTACAGCGTGGCAAATTTGCAAGTGCCATCATCAGTGGATCCAAAACTGTTTTTTAAGAATCCCAGATAATAGTTCACTCTTTACTGCTGTGACCAAAGCTGTCTTAACAGCTTTGACCTACATTAAACAACAAAATAAATGTAAAAAATTCATCACATTTTCAGATTCATTGTCTTGCCTTCAGGCACTTAAAACTGTCTCCTCAAATCATGCTATAATCTTAGACATTTTAGAACTATATAATGATCTTTCTACTGGCCAATGTGACATCGTTGGTTATGAAAGTCATGTAGCAGCTAACTCAAAAGCCAATGCTGCAGCTAAAGCTAAACTTTATGAACATAAACCAACAATCAGTAATACCTACATGGGTTGTTAGTCAAGACATGATGAGGTCATTTTGCGACAATGTCAATTGCAAACAGTCAGTTTAGCCACCAATATCTGCTTCAGACAGATGAGGAAGTGTATTCCTTGTGATGAAAGGTTCATTGTCAAACATTTGCTTTACTGTGTGGACTTTGCAATTGCAATTTACACCGTGTAAGCGGGCTTCTCATTCTAAGCTACTTGAAAGAAATTGATCTGTATCATAAATTTTAAGTATGTACTAATTTACACTTGTCGGAGGGGTACTAAAAGTATGTGATCTCGACCACTGGTTATCAGACTTTCATTTTTGTGGAAACCTTGGTGGCTTAGTGCATTTAGATCACTGACTTTGTGTGCTGGCGATTAGGAGCCTCACTCTGGCATTGTGGTTTGAATCCTGGATTCCATGTAACATGTACTTTGTCACAAACTTCAATAATAAGAAAACCATGGCCAGGTCAGATCGACTGGATGTTAGACAAGGGATTGTCAGTTTCTATGTTCCTTCTCTTTGAACTAGGATCTTGGAAAGCCGGAAGGAAAAGCATTCAGCACCCCCATTCCTCACCAATCACCGATCATTGAGACAGTCTTTTACTGCAACAGATCATGAATCTGCAGAGAGCGAGGATAATGGGGTGTTATACTGCAGTAAATTTGACATGAATAGTTTAGCTATCTACCAAATCAAAAGTAAGGCTGGTTCGGCCCATGACAATCAATTGGAGAGGTACAGAATTCGGAGATCAGCTTCACCAGACTGCTCCATGAACCACCGCCTTCAGGCCATAGAACTTTGATAAAGTTGGTACATTGCTATTTATTGATTGAGACAACAAACTGGCACCAATACTTGTGTTGTCCATTTGGTACCTTGTACCTTTCAAGATGAAAACGCTCGTGCTCAATGTGCACTTATTGTAACTGACCATCTTCAGCAGTAAAACATCCCCATAATGACATTTCACCCATACAGCATGTCTGAGATATGAACGAAGATGTCTACGCCAACATCAATGGCTACCAACTATGTACCTGTCCATGCCCTTCAAGACTTGTGGACCAGACTCCCTGAAAGTTTCGATGCCACGCCATTTTAACGAAAGTTTGGCCAGTCGTACGGTAATGACCAATTATTGATCAAGTCACCTCAAACGTTGTTTGCATCCTTATGATACACTTAAGTGCCTTTGAATGTCATCCTGTGTCTTATCCACCAATATCTATCAATTGATATGGGTTTTTCCCTCAAATATTCTCTATTTTTGGGGAAAATATATTAACTTGAATACTGTTCAAAGAAACGTTAAAATAACCGACAAAGTCTTTTCATAATCCAGGGCGAAAAATTGGCACTTGTCCAACAGCCCTTGCTAAACTGCCCAATAGTTAAGGTATCATAAGGACTATTAGAAATTTGCAATGTTTAAGGGTTTTCCTACATGTCATCATTATAAGGACTAGTAGACTAAAACTGTTAGTTTCTTTTGCTGTAATAGTAAGAAATATCTGCTAAAAGCAGTGTCCACTGAATGATTCCGACTATAACATAAGCATGTGTATGAAAAAGTGATGCTATTAGGTCTTTGTGAAAAGGTGAGTGTATCTTGCCCCCTTGGTGGTACCTGTCACAAACACATGCAAAGGCATGTCAAATGTTTACTGAAACATTTTACACAAGGTCATTAATGTGTAAATTTTGGATATGTCTTCCAAGTGTCCACAATAAAAATTATGAATGCTTTACTAAGACAATGAATGCTGTCACCTTGATGAAACAACTTTTGAGCAAGGGTTGTAAGACGCCCATCGGAATTTTCGTAGAAAGAGCATGCCCAATTGTCCCTCAAAAGTTGTGAAATTAAGACACAACAGGCTGGAGATGATGGGCCGTTACTCGAGACAAGGGGAAAGTTAAAGTCATACCTCTTGCCATACAATCTTGTGGATTGTTAAAACAAAAGCCAATCATGAACTCTATATAAGAAAGTCTGAGGATGCAAGTTACAGTTTTGGACAGTTAAGTGAAAAACATAAAAAAACATGAAAACATGTTAAGGCCAACTCATTGTAAACAACTCAAACTATTTCTATGAACGATGATTATTAATTACTTTGATCATAATCAGAATATGAGATTCAATATGATATCAAGAGTTATTTTGGAGATGGCATAAAGTCAAGGTCATCAGAGATTTAATTAGAAAACACAGCTCAAGTTCCAGGAACCTTATGAGAAATCAAGGCATTATTCAAAAAGTTACCATCCACTATGACCAATAACACAACCCCAATATTTGGCTAACATGAAACCAACATCAAGGTCACAGTAATCTTGTTTTAAAATGGTCTATTTTTTCAGTGATTGATGATGCACTATCAACACTATGTTATTAAGGTAGTTATTGGGATGTGATTTTCTGCTTTGCTACAAATTATTTTCAGTACATAAGACTTGTATGTTTTACAGAAGTAATTTCATTACATAGGGTGTGAATGCCATAAAGTTTTATTAAGGTATTTAGAGGCATAAGACTATATGTTTAAAAGCTGCAGTGCATCAGACATGTATTTGTCAACACAAATAGAGTTATCGCAACATCTAAATTTTACATTCATATATTTGTTTGTTAGGTGAGTGAGTGAGTGAGTGAGTTGGGTTTAACGCTGCTTTTAACATTATTCCAGTTATATATATTGCGGTGTGTCAGCTTAATGTGAGAGGAAAGCCTGAAGTGATGCAGGTCTCAGACGTTTCCCACTTCGGTGAAACCCACGAGCACGGGTATGGTGCTGACAAACCTAGAAACATTACTGGGGCGAACTGTGATTCAAAACCACAATCATAGGTTTCTGGCGTGCCCAAGGGATGCAACTCTGCACAGCGAATCGCGGGGCCTTAGACGACTAGGCCACCCGTGCCCCTTTGTTTCTTAGGTGTAGTGTAAAGGTGAATGCTTAGTGATATAAAATGATATGCTAAAAGATAATATATCAATTAATTAAATGAGGTTTGTATTAAAAATCTATTTTGCCGTCGTTAGACAAACATTCAATATGTGTCAGCTGTTTGGGCTGCAACAGAGCTCATTCTGCTCATGTCAATGCTAAACTTCAGAGACGGGTGTTAAACAGTGAATTTCCTTCCCTCCATCCTTTTGAGGTCGATCATCTTGTATGCTGATATCTGATGCTGATACCACACTGACATTAGTCCGAACACTTGATCCACTCTCGCAGGTTTCCATGATGCCATGGCCTTCTGACATTATTGAATCCATTGAAACTTTGGCTTTTTCCCTTGTGGTATCACTGTGGAGGTTGCAATTCCCATGTATATGACATTCATGGAATCGAAAGGCATCCGCTTTGTGAATAATTCCTTCAGGGTCATGTCTGAAACCAACAATTTTCTTGTTTAGATTTTCGTCAACAGATCCACCTTTGGGTATACTCGGTATGCACTCCCTATCACAATTTACCGTTCTATCTGCAGTTGCACTGTAGTTGCAGCTTGATTCAGCTTTGACATCCTGATCCTTGCTGACTACACGTACCTTCTGCACTACTGATTCCAATCTGAAACAAAGATGGGAAGCTGTTGTACACATTGCCAGTCTTTGAGTGAGTATCAACATACGATTATACACTCAGTATGGACCAGCCATCCAGAGTTAAGTGCATACTAAAGAGTTTTGTTCTAAGATAGGCGAAAATATGATACACAATGAAGCATGTCATATATGGTTGGCAATCAACTCTCATTGTAGTCTTCTGTGGGTTTCGGTTATTCTAGGTCATAATACATCCGTAGTATCTGATGGTCAGGGCCAGTGTCTTGACTAATTGGATCGCTGTGAAAGCATTCCGGTGGTCTTGCACATTCAAATAATGCTTGTGTGTTTTGGGATGGTTAATGTATGCACAAAGGCTCACTAAATGCAATGGATGTTCCCAAAACATGATATTTAAATATTCACCAAGAGACTTGGTAAACATCTACATCGTCTGGGTAATTTTACCCATTTGGAACCTTGTTGGCAAAACCTTTCTATATGGATATAGTAGTGGTGCCTTTAGAACACAGAATGAATAATGTCAAACAATTTGAAGTATGAATGGTATTTTGAGTATCACCTATGTGATTAAGTAAGGGATAACAATTTAGATGCTCTTTCCATAACTGAGACAAGGTTAGGAAAATAGCACAATGCTATCAACAAAATGACTCCACCTTAGTACAAGTTTATTCAGGCAACATGAGCCAAAAAGGTGAGGTGAGCATAACCATTATGTACAGCAATCAAATATCTCCGTTTAGACATATTGAATGCTCAAACAACATTCAAGTGAGTTTGGTGAATGGTTCGAGGTGAATGTGGGCGGTATCCATTATATATTTATGCATACAAAAGAGTTATTGGTTATTGGATAAGGTTATTGAGTATGTCCGATTGTCCCTTTCCAAAGAAATGTTATTATATGATGCTTCAGGCAGAAAGTAATGGTAAAATTAATTGGGTATCAAAATGTAAATCTTTATTGTTCCGTTTGGGTTTTGGCTCTGTATGGGAAAACCAGTGTATAAGTCATCCTCATTCGTTTTTGACAGAATTTATGTCGCGTCTGAAATGTAGTTATGAACAGGATTGGCATAGTCTTCTGGTAAAGGGTAGTAAATCTTTCTTGTATTCTCTATTCAAGGTATCGTTTGGTACAGAGTTGTATCTTAGCTGTGTGACTGTCAGTAAATTGAGAGTGACGCTAGCTCGGTTTAGATGTTTTTCGCATCAGCTGTGTGTTGAAACTGGGAGATATGCTGATATCCCACGTAACAGAAGACTATGTTGTGTTTGTAATGCTGGGTATGTGGAGGACGAGTATCATTTTTTGTTAGTTTGCTCCGGTTATAACAAGCTACGCATGGATCACTTACCACAAACATTTTATGAATATCCGACCATACAAAAATTTAATATCATTATGTTTACAACTGATTGTAAATCAATTGAACGTCTAGCTATCTATATCTATCAAGCAATGTCACTTCGTAGTACATTATTGTCACAACAATAACAGCTGTGTACATCACGTCCATTGTAATACAAATGTAACTATGGGCCGATGGCCTACACTTACGAAATAAACCGAATTGAATTGAATTGAGTGAGTTTAAATTTAAAGTCACATCCCCAGTATTTCAGCCATTTCGTGACTTTCAAAGGTTGTACATACAAAAACAATCACAGTCAATAACAAGAAAGAAGTGAGCAAAGCTCACATACCCCCGTTATTCCCGCTGGTCAACAACAAATAGTAAATAGTTTGTTAATTAATGAAATATACCTGTTGCTTTAAGTCAGAGGAACTGCCCTATCCTTTGTAAACCCCATGAGGATGTATTATGTTTGAAATGAACACATGTTTTTTGCAAATATATTTCAATCTAGTGTGGGATAATCAATGCTTAGCACAACATACATTCTTGGAATCCTTTGATACTGGAAATTAACTACAAAGCATGATGCATACTTATTATACATTGAATGAAAAAGAGCAAAAGAGAAAACTTTCAGAATCTTATAAAAGATAAAAAAAACAATCATAGTGGTTAATGTAGCAAGTTTGCTGAAGCTAGGATACATAATATTGTAAACATGGATCGTACAAAAACTCTACCCAAAATTTATGTTTCACCATGATTCCATGGAAACGGCAAAAATAAAAAAATTCAGTATCTTCAAACTAGCAAAAGGCACAAGTACTCATTGTGGTAAATGTGTGTAGCAAGCTTGATGAAGCTAGGATGCATAGTTAAAAAGATATGGACCGTACAAAACATCCACCCTAAAAGTTTAAGTTTCTTAATGTTTCCATGGAAACAGCAAAAATTAAAAAGTTCAGAATCTTCAAACTAGCAAAAGGCACAAGTGCTCATTGTGGTTTATGTGTGTAGCAAGCTTGATGAAGCTAGGATGCATAGTTAAAAAGATATGGACCGTACAAAACATCCACCCTAAAAGTTTAAGTTTCTTAATGTTTCCATGGAAACAGCAAAAATTAAAAAGTTCAGAATCTTCAAACTAGCAAAAGTCACAAGTGCTCATTGTGGTAAATGTGTGTAGCAAGTTTGGTGAAGCTAGGGTGCATGGTTAAAAAGTTATGGGCCGTACAAAAGCTTGGACGGAAGGACGGACAGATGGAACGCTATATACCCCAGATTTACTTCGTAAACAGGGGTATAATTATATACTACCAATTGATAAGAAACAACTATGTACATCAAAATTTATGAATCAATTCAATTTCTTTTAAAAATCCAAGAATTTAATGTTAAAAAGATCCTTCATTGATGAAACTTTGAAATAATGATCCGTTGTGATGGAAAAATCAGTACAATCAAGCAGGACATGCTTGACTGTGATTCTTTCATCACGAGGGATGCAGAACAGAGGATCTTCACCTTTTCATAAATATTCATGTGTATATCTTGAACGGCCAATACGACATCATCGCATGATTACCTCTTCCAATCTTGACTGACAGCCCAAGTAGATCTTGGATGTAGGATCCAATCACGGGCTGGTAATCAGTGCATGGAATCAGAAGTAGTGTCACAGATTTGTTGAGTGCTGCTTTACCTGCAGCATCAGCCACACTGTTACAAATGATGCCAACATGACTGGGTAACCAACAACAATTGATGTTGTATTAGCCAGTAGCAAGATCATTATATAACTCAATACTTTTGATTAAAAGTGGATGTTTGCAAGATTGGTTTTTGATTGCCTGAAGACAGGAAAGAGTCTGAATATATAATAAATTGTTTAAGCTTTGATTGAGTATTAATGTATTCTAGTGCTGTTAATATGGCATTTGATTACGCGGTAATAATGGAAGTTATCTGGTATTCACGATGTTTTAAAGTCCTGGATCCAATGATGGTGGCGCTAGCAACTGTGTCACCGTCCTTGGATCCATCTGTAAATGTAGATTTGTAGGTATTGTGAAAGCTTCTAAATTAATCATATTCTTGTTGATAAATTAGTTGATTTGTTAAAGATTTCTTTAGTTAAGTTAATGTTAGGTACATCTCTGGCTTTACAAACAGCCATTGTGGAGAAGAGAAAAGCCAAGTGGGGGCTATGTTTTCAAGATTGATTTGAGCAGCAGAAATATGAGATTGTAATCTGATTCCAAGTGGTGGGACAAGAGATGATATTTTATTGTAGAGATTTTTGTAAAGAGGATTAAAAACACAGTCATATGGTGGACTGGATTTAGTCGAACATAATTTAGAGATATACTGCATAGATAATTTAATGTTAAAGTAATGTTTAAAGGATGGCTCATCAGCTTCCACATACAAACTGTGAATAGGCGAATTTCGGAAGGCACCAAGGCAAAGCCTCAGGCCTTGGTGATGAATGGTATCTAATCATTTTAAATTGCTTCTCCAAGCTGTAATCAAGTTTAGAATGGAGAAGAGCTCTGTATAGTTGGAGGAGGGTTTTCTGATCCCCTCCCCACATGTAATTAGAGACAACTTTTACTAAATCTAGGGCCTTCAGACATTTATTCTTTAAATATTTAATATGGGGTGAAAAGGTCAAATTGTGATCGAATATTAAACCTAAAAATTTGGCTTCCTTTACAACTTTAATGGTGACATCTAATAGCAATTCCGGGTCTGTATGAGGTTTGTATTTTCTACAAAAATGAATACAGTTTGCTTTAGATTTGGAAAAAGTCATTTTCAAGAGACCATTTATGGATTATATTTATACACAATTGCAGTTGCCTCTTTATTGTATGCAGGTTTTTACCAAGGCAAGAAACATTAAAATCATCCACAAACAACGATCCATCAACTGAATCGTTTAAAATCTTTGGTAAACTGTTAATTTTTAGGCTAAACAAAGTGACAGACAAAATACTGCCTTGTGAGACACCCTGATCCTGATACTAACAGAAGTCGTCAATAGTCAATAAGAATGCAGCTTAATCGAGCTTTACGGCATGAGTTTTAAACTGGCGACTACGTTTAGAAACATATTTTGACATATACTCGATTAAAAAATTAAAGACTGAACAAAAGAACGTTCTGGTATTGCTAATATTGCGTGAATACTGACATAAAGATCATAACTGTCGTTCAGAATACCCTGTGTGGTTTTTTTCGAGGTTGCACGATAAAAAATCACATTCCAACTGTCACTTTCATGATCTGCTAAGCGATGCTCTGATTGGTCAGATGAAAGGTCGTTCTGACATGACCCATAATGGGATGTCCTCAAATCTTTGTTTAGAGGTAAGCGAAAACTAAGATCTGATTTTAATGAGATTGGCGCGCATGTATTGTTTTAGCGGAAGTACTATACTCAGCGTTAATAAGCGGTGCTATTTGGTGTGTGATTGGATTAATGTAAGGTTGGATTAAGGTGAGGATTCTCCTGTAAACCTGACAGAGGACATTTTTTTTAGATATAAATCCACTGATGCTTGGGAGGAGGGGGGTGTTGTATTCATATTGAGTTGCATTTTTAGCTAGGGGCCAGCGGCCGTATTCTTTTGGAGACGCATTAATTTTACAATTAACAGTACCTTCAAATGATTTTGAAACTACAAAGGGGTTGAGTTTGAAAGGCTCACCATCAACCACCAGAAATCGTGGCCAAGAATCAATATTTTGTATAGAATCATCAGAGGATATTGCAGTATCTGTCTTAATATGCCTTCTTATATTTTTTTGTTGAGAACCAGTGATCTGTGGGGTAGCCATAATGAAAAAAGGTTATACCACAACCCTGCTCCCCACTGACATGGAGTGTCTACAAGGACGGTGCTGCATTGGAAGCTGACTATAAACATCATGGTTACAGGCATGCTATACTGGAGCAATACAGACATGGGTAGCTAAGACAGTCAAACAGAATAAAAGTCAACGGAGGTCAATAATGCCAGATTGGCCCATGAACCACTGCCTTCTGCCATTCGACTCTAGGCAGATTAATAACATACACAAAATTTGATGTTTTCAAGAATAACTGTGTGGAATATAAGAAGATATATATTCAAAATCAAAGTGGACGATGCTCAGGGTATAGCATGACCAGCCAATTTATAGAATCTGGCCCATTCTACCATCTGTCTAAGTGAAGTTAGGGTCAAAGTGGCGTGTTGGGAAAAAGGTCCAAAAGTTTCTGTCTCCAGTGCCCTCAACCACAAGAATCACTGACACAGGGGCGTAAGCCATGGCAAACAGGTTGCCCTATTTGGTTGCCTCTTACAACCAGTAATGGGCTTCTGGTGACACATTCTAACCCGGATCCCCATGGGGAAACACTCGAAACCCTCAAAAGACATCAATACAGAAAAATAGGTATCTTGGGTATCGAGAATCTGCTACAATAAAGATTCTCGGATCGATCAATGATTCAGAAATAAAGCGGTTTATTGAACATAGTGCTAAACGTGTAAATCTTGTGGATCAGATGCAATGACAACATGGATGTTCAAGGAGTGTAAGCATTCGGTCATTCCCTTCTTCACAAACGATCAAGCTACCTCTTTCATAAAGTTGTGTTCCTCCTTCGATAAAAGAAGCCATAATTACTCTTCCCATTATGAATAGTCTGTTTGACCCCAAAGACCTAAAAAACTGACCACTATCGCATCTCTCTTCCATATTGACAATTCAAGAATCAAGCATCAAGAATCAGAGATCAGGTACCAAAACAACAATCAACAGTGATGGAACAGTAATTTGTGTCTTATTAGATCTATTAGCTGCAATTCGACATGTTGATCAAATGTTCCAATTTGACATCTTGGAAACCCAGCTGGGAATCACTGGGCAAGCACTCACATGGTTACAATCAAAATCAAATTACATGTTTATTGTATGATAGGCCATGGGTCCAACACGTGAAGTGGATACAATACAGTACAGGATGCTTTTATAAGTGGAATCATACGTAACATTTCTGTACATTTCTGATCTTGAAGGCATATTTGAGATAACAGATTTTAATTTTTTTAGGTTGCCATAAGGCGATTAAATTGTTGGACTGATGGGCTAATTACATATTTATTTGGTATGTACCGCTTTTGAATATCTCTTAAGGATGAACATATAAGGGTGAAATGATACGGATCTTTGATAATGTTTAGATTACAGTATGTACATTATCTTTCAGATATTGCAGTGGGTGAGTGAGTTGGGTTTAGCGATGCATTTAACAGTATTCCAGTTATATCAAGGTGTGTCAGCTTAATGTGGGTGGAAAGCCCGAAGTGATGCAGGTCGCAGATGTTTACCACTTCGGTGGAACCCACGAGCATGGGTATGGTGCTGACAAACCTAGAAATATAATCAGGGCAAACCGGGATTTGTACCCACAATCTTATGTTCCAAAGGGACGAAACTCTGCACAGCTAATCGCGGCGCATTCGACGACTAGGCCGCCAATGCCCCCTTAGATAATGGAATTTTATGGTGTCTCCCGGTATCAATATAAAGCTCGAACATGAGCAAAATTCATTAGCAAATATACACAAGTTTGAATGTAATAAATATTTGTCTGCTTCTAGGCTTAACTTAAAAAGCGAAAAATATTCATATCTAGTACTAACTCCAACATAACTTGCCCAGTTCTGTCGACCTCATATATGTCAGGGAGAAAACAATCCGTCCGCAAAAATGGATTCATTTCCAAAACGGAAGACATCTTGTTTGATGCTTCTCAAGATACCATTCTAGGACCTTTTTTTTTCTCATCTCTGAATCCCAACCAAGGCCCATCTCTGAAGCTTGACTGCTGTCGCCACACCATGAATATATACTGTATATATTACTATCACTGACTTTTGCTATCACCACTGTCCATTTTTGTATTTGATACCGACCACTGCCATCATATAACATATTGCCATTGAATATTGTACTACATTCTATTGTGTACTGCCATTGTAATCACTGTGCAGTAAAATGTATTGATTTGTTAACTTTTATATACTCAACAACAAAAGTTCCTGTGACACCAATATTTTTGTGTATTTTTCAAACAAGTAAAGTTTGGTTTTCAATATTGTAGTACATGTATGGAATCTAGTCATAAAAACGCAACTGCTACAGAAAAGCATGCATTCCATGCAAAAGTTGACTTTTATGCAAGCCCCATGCATTTCACTACCCAACAATGGGTATAAAAACATGTGCGTTAACGGGCTTCCATATGCATTGTTTAGCATTGTGTTGACAACAACCACTCAGAAAAACAACAAAATTACGCAATTATTCAACATTACAAAATGCCACCCCTGTCCGAAAATGAGCGTCTGCAAGCCATTGGTATGCTTGAAGCAGGATCGAGTCAACGTGACATTGCAAGACAATTAACGTCCACAGAAACACCATTTGGTGTTTATGGCAATGTTGGCAACAGACGAAAGCAGTCAGACACCATCCTCGGATTGGCAAGACAACTGGATTCGAACAACACACCTATGAAATCGATTCCAGCCACCAACAGTGACTGCAAGAAGCATCCTTGGCCTTCGACGAATATCTTCACAAACCGTACGTTGTCGCCTCAGATGTGCAGGGATTGTCGCCAGAAGACCCGCCAGACGTCCCATTTTGACAGGGAACCACCGTCAAGCACATCTACACTGGTGCAGACAGCGTCTATGCTGGATGGCCATGCAGTGGGGACAAGTTCTATTCACTGACGAGTCTCGTTTTCACCTCAGCCACGCCGATGGATGGATTCGAATGTACCGACATCGAGGTGAATGTTACGTCAATCATTGTGTCATGGAGGAAGATCGGTTCGGGGGCGGCAGCGTTATGATATGGGGTGTGATTACAACAAGACAGAGGACCCGTTTGATAGTGGTAGAGGGAAATCGCAAAGGACAGCGCTACCGCGATGAGATCATCAGCCCTGTTGTTCTACTGTTTTTGCGTCGTCATGGCCCAGGCATTACCTTTCAACATGACAATGCCCAGCCTCATATTGCTCGACTTGTTCAGGATTCCCTGATCTCTCACCAATCGAGCACATGTGGGATGAAATGGATCGGCGCCTTCGACGTCAACCACCTGTTCCACAGACACTCCAGGAACTTCGAAACATTCTCCTGCAGATATGGACAGATATCCCATAGGACTTTGTGCAACGCCTGGTCTATTCCATGAGACGAAGATGTGTTGCTTGCATCGCAACCAGAGGTGGACACACACCCTATTGATTTGTAAATTGACATTTTGGCATGTTCATGTTTTTTTATTAGATCTTGCATTTTCTGAAGACAGTATGGCAAATTAAACCAATTGAACACTTACAGGAGTCTTTTATCTGTTGCAAACCGAAATTGATTCAGATTTGGTAAAAAACATAACTTTGCATTAAATCTTATTCAATGTCACAGGAACTTTTGTTGTTCAGTATATTTGAGATATTTTGAAAGACATGTTTAAAACAATATGGCTTGGATCCGGCATGGTACTATTCCAGTCCTGGACTCTCGTGGGATGCATTGTTGAAGAAGACCCAATCTCATTAAAATCAGAAATATTTGTTGATTGATTACCACTTGTTGGTTGTTTGTTGTTCTTTTACGTACAGATTTTATTGTTTCAATTTGGGAATCGATACATAACAATGCAAATATTTTGCTTGGGGTTGAAAGGGCAGTCCACGATGACCATTTTCCAACTTTATGGTCCACCTAATATGTAACTGCTATTTCCATATTCCTTAACTTTTGTCAATATCATCTTATAGAAATCAGGTGTGTCGGTGTTTGGGCCATAAATAGTTCCAACCGACATTCGATTACCATTCAAAGTTATGTCAATCAATAAAAAGTTGCCGGAGCCATCTTTAAATACATGGTGAATCTTATACTCTACATTACAGTCTAATAACAGAGCTACACCTCTAGCTTGGCTAGAATGACAGTTAAGAATCACATCATAGCCCCACATGGATCTTACATATTTTTCTTCCCCAAATGTGAAATGTGTATCTTGCAAAAATATAACGTACATTTTTTGGAATGCAGAAAGTTGAATATGTCCCTTCTCTTATTTATATCCCTAAGCCCTCTACAGTTTAAAGATCCAAAATGTAAATTATTAGCCATTTTCTAAAATCGAGTGAAAAAAATCTAAAGCTTCTAGCAACATACATTCATACCTTTCGTACATCAAGCACACCTGGAATATAAAATGAGACAAATTACACACAACCAGTAGGAAACTGCCTTCGTTTTTTTTAAACACTAGATGGATACAAGCCAAGTCCAAGGCATAAAAGAAAAAGGAAATAAAGAGTCACTGTGAGGACACCGGAAGTAAACAAATCCGATGGTTAGCTCCTTACAACGCTGATCACTCTGAACATCGCGTGTATAAACACTAGGAGCGAATCCTTCCAGTCAGCTGATAGCGAGAAAAAACAAAGTATAATATAATTCACATTCGCAATTTTTCCCACTGTCATTTAACAAAAATAAAGATGCATTTTGATCATATAAGGTATTTGTACCCCCATAGAGTCAGATCTTGACTTAAGTTGACTTTAATCTGGTGCTTGACCCTGATAAAGATACAAACAATTACAAAAATATTACAGGGTAACAACCCTAAGGCCAGAGAACAGCTTTTGGAACTGTTAGGAGAACTTAACCTAATTGACATTTGGCGAGATAATAACCAAGACTCAAGGCAATATACATGGAGACGTTCAAATCCTATAAAACAGGCCAGGTTAGATTTTTTCCTTGTTTCTGAAAATCTGTGTAGTAATGTTACCAATGTCAAGATAAATCCAGGGTACATAACAGACCATTCATTTATAAATTTTACCATGAATATTGAAAGAAACACCAAAAGGAAAACCTATTGGAAATTTAACAATTCTTTGCTACAAGATCACAAGTATGTTGAACAAATAAAACAGGTAATATCTGATGTAAAGAAAGAATATGCTATACCAGTCTATAATCAGGATGCCATTGGCCAAGTCCCTAATGATAACCTGCAATTCCAGATCGATGATCACCTTTTTATGGAAACTCTCCTCATGAAAATTAGGGGCAAATCAATAGCCTATTCTTCATTTATAAAAAAACAAATGACCAAAAAAGAAAATGACTTAACAGCAGAAATTGATGTACTAGAAAACAATTATGATGAAAATACTGCTAATGATCTAGAAACTAAAAAGATGGTGTATTAGTGAGATCAAAGGCAAGATGGATAGATGAAGGTGAAACTATAAGTAAATATTTCTGTAATCTGGAAAGTAGAAACTATATCAGCAAAAATATGAAAGAAATAGAAACAAAAGATGGAACTGTACTAAATGACACCAAGGATATTATACATGAAGCAACCAATTTCTATCAAAACCTGTATACTTCTAGAGATCACACAATTAAGGATATAGACCTTGATGATTTACTTCTAGAATATGATGTTCCTAAACTTAAAACATCTGAATCTGATCTTATCGAAGGATGTATTACTAAGAATGAGTTGCTAGCAGCTCTTAAAAGATCAAAGAATAACAAAAGTCCAGGGTCAGATGGTTTTTCATATGAATTTTTCAAAATGTTTTGGCTTAATCTGGGCGACTTCATACTTAGAACAATTAACTATAGCTATGAAACTGGAAACTTGTCAATCACCCAGAAGCAAGGCATCATCACCTGTATCCCCCAAAAAGATAAACCGAGACAACTCATAAAAAATTGGCGCCCAATTACCCTGTTAAACTCCATATATAAACTTTTATCTTCTGTGATTGCAGATAGATTTAAAAAAGTATTGGCTCAGATAATCAGTGAAGACCAAACTGGTTTCATTTCTGGAAGATATATCGGAGACAACATCCGCCTGATATATGATCTACTCTTATACACAGAATCTAAACAAATGCCAGGTATGCTACTTCTAGTTGATTTTGAGAAAGCATTTGACTCTGTCTCCTGGTCTTTCATCTTTAAAACCCTGACATTTTTTGGATTTGGCGAAAGTATTTCTAAATGGATATCTATACTCTATAAAGATATCAGGTCTAGCCTAATTATAAATGGAAATATGTCACCTTGGATACCAGTCGGCCGTGGCTGTAGGCAGGGGGATCCATTATCTCCTTATATTTTTCTGCTTTGTGCAGAAACTCTCGCTATTCTTGTGAAAAAAAATAAAGATATTCAGGGCTTTAAAGATTATTTAATTGCGCAATATGCAAATGATATAGAATTTCTTTTGGACGGTTCTAAGAGATCCTTCGAGGCTACCATAGACACTCTTGATATCTTTGCAAATATCTCCGGATTAAGAATAAATTTTGATAAAACTCAAATAATCTGGATAGGCTCCAAGAAGAATAGTAATATCAAATTTAGACAAGACTTAAACCTTGAATGGAACCCTGAAACCTTTAGAATTCCAGGCATAATTTTTTCTACTAATCGAGATAAAATGATTAAACTTAACTTTGAAAGCAAAATCTTTGAAATTGAACAAACCATCAAGAGATGGATGAAAAGAATTATAACCCCATTAGGCAAAATTGCAATTATCAAATCAATGCTCATTTCAAAACTTAATTTCCTTTTCCTTACCCTTTTCCTTAGTCCCCCAGATGAATTCCTTAGAAAGATAAATACTATTCTTTTCAAGTTTTTATGGGATAATAAACCAGACAAAATAAAGAGAACAGTTGCTTGTAAACCTATTTCCCTCGGAGGACTTGGTATGATAGATATTTTTGCATATGTTGACGCTTTGAAAATAATCTGGATAAAAAAGTTACTAAATGTTGATTTGGAAAAGAAATGGAAAATTTTAATGACTAATACTACTCCTGAATTTCCTGATTTACTATCCCACAAAAAAATTCCAACTTTATAAAGGCAACTGATTATTCCTATGCACCGACTATTTTTCATATGAGTTAAATGCTATTGAGACAACAGCATTCCTAAGTCCTCTGCAAACCCTCAAATGAGTAAACCATGGTTTGATAGTGGTTGTAAACAAGCTAGAAGAAAATGGGAATAAAGCTGAATAATATTTCCGCTGATATACTACCATGCACAACCTGAATACATTGAAATCACAAGCTCCAAGGTGAGATGTACTTTCAAACAAAATAAAGGTCAATCCTGGACCAGCTATGTGTCCAAAATCAATACCGCACACCCATGTCCACTGGCAAGGGTTCAAAATCTGGAGTTCACCATCTCAAAGATGGTAATACATGTAGCATAATGTAAATATTACATATTTTAAATGTATGTAAATAATTTTGTTAAGTATGGTAGTAGCTCCTTAAACTACCCTGAATACTCTCTACTCTCCTCCAGGGAAAGTAGTCATGTAAGGTCCTTAGTGATATGGTCCAGCCAGAGTTTGGCCAGTGATTGCCTATTCTTTTGTTTCTGTAGCATGTGACCAGATCTTTAGCTTTAAACACTTCAATATTTCTCTTCTCTGTTCATTTCTGCATTTCAGCTCTGCATGATTCACAGCACTGCACTGATTGGGTCGGTTGATTAAGACTTATTAAGTATTCATATTTATCATAAGGAGGTTAGGACCCGATATCTTAGCCTTGTTAAATATACTTTAGTAGTATAGATGATGGGGTTTCTGGCTCACCACCACCTGAGCCATTCCTGAACCCTATCAATGCTTCTATGGTGGTCTTTTTTTAAATGCAAATTATGCAATGCGATCCAACGTTCGTCATGCGACTAAGCTAAATTGTAATAAAAATATCCATATTATTTTTACTCATATGCATACCATTATTTTGAACATAATGATATTCAACATTTTTACGAAGTTCTTCATTCGTTTTACAAGGAGACAAGACTGTATATTCATCACTACAATCGGAAAGAAACAATTGATAACCATATTTTGATAGCTTGACATTCTTGTTAAAATATAAACTTGTGGTAACTCTCTCCATTTCATAATTTTGTCCCTGAGCATAAATGCTTTGATAGCTTTTTTAAGTTCTTCTTTTGTTGGCATGAAGTTTTCCATTGTTATACACTTATGTGAACATTTGTCTAAATAATTGTATTAAAGAAACATCAATATTAATTAATAATGGATAAAATTTACTATAGCCCACGAGGATACTGGAAAGGTATAGGGGCAATACAAAAACTATCTGCAGCAGCTAAGGTATCTTAAGATGTTGCCTAGGATTGGTTAAAAATACAAGCAATATGGAAAATATACTTACTAGCCCTGCGTTATATACTGAGGAGAAAGTTTGATATTTTCAAAACTAATGAAGTTCATCAGGCTGATCTCGTTTCTTCCGCATGATGAGGTAAGACACAGAACATATAAATACGCTTTAATGTAGATGTAGCTTGTTGCTACAAGGAGGCTGAACCACTAACCTCGAAAGATTCAACTTAAGCAGCTAATGCACTTGGCCACATATATAAACGTTGACCATTAAAATGGCCTAAGTTGTTTCAATTAGATCCTGGTCGCGAGTTTATGGGATCAGTAACTAAACAAAGCACAATGTTGCAATCGGGCGTGGCGAAAAAAAGGCCCACCGTAGTCAAGCTGTTGTTGAAAGATTTAACTGGACATCTGCAGAACATTTGTTTGGATATCAGTATGGGATTGAAATGAAATTTGATCGATTAAGATCAATGGAATGAGTGTACGATTATCAGCTGTTTATCAGCCCTAAATAATGAAGTAACAAGATTAATTAGGAAGAAACCATCCGATGCTATTAATATGATATCTGTGACTTCCGAATTTTCAGCACCATGGAGAGGCAAAGAACAAAATCTGTAAAGATATTTACACCAGCTTGGTGAACTTGAAGGAGGTCAACATTGTGTAACTGATCCAGTTTGGTCTCTTAAGATATATAACATTAGTCGATTGGTTATGAAAAAAGGCAAGACTTTTCTATATTACCTTAAAGATTGACCGGGCAGGGGATTTGTACGAGAAGAGTTGCTCATAGTTCCCAGCGATACAGTTTTACCTCCCTAAGTAACCATAATCATACGTAGTTACAACATCCTTATCAATCCATCTCTTTGTATCTGAGGGGGATAATGATGTCTTGTTCATTCTTAATCCATATATCCTGTGATTGTCACTTCTCAAAAATTCATCTTATGTTTGAATGTTCTACCATTGAATACTGCTTCTTTATACTGTTCATGTTTGATATATACTTTTTTACCACATTCTTTTTAATGCCTTTCGCTTTTCTGATCTCCTCATTTTCAGACTTCTTTATAGAATACATCTTATGTCTTAATCCAACATACTCCGAGATCCAGCACATTCATCCTTCATCTTGCCTAATACGTTTATATTTACTGCACTGTACAATGGATTTGGGTAATAGCTCGTATCGTACATCTCTTTTTTTTCTGCCATATCTTTGTACACTTCCTCGGTTTGTATTTCCATTAACAAAGAATCTGTATCGGTATATAACACCTCTCTTCTGCATATGTAATGCCGCCAAGTCATTATCAAATATCTTACTTCTGTTAAGAGCTGGACTAGCTATATAAGTTTCCTGAGTCTTTCTTCCTCATTATATCTGACCAATTTAACATCAACCAGATTCCTTAGATTCTCCATAGTTTTACCAAATAATGAGTTATTCATTAGCTTATATAGGTTCTTTTCGAAATCGCTAAAAGCCATCTTTATAAAATCTGTGTTCCGTTTTATATAGGGCTCCATCCAAGGTCTTTGATCAAACTTATGAACTCTGTGTATTTTCTTTAGTTTCATGCCAAATAATAGGTATAACTGGAGATTTCTATTGTCTTAGTCTTTCCCATCAAGTTATGTTGCTATTCTGACATCCAATATCTATGAACCATTAATCTTTAGGGAGCTAGCGGATAGCGGTAATCTGACCAAAATTAATTAAAACAATATTAAAAGGAATTTTGAATAAAATTAATGAAATATATTACAAACAAAAGTCAAGATATACAAAGAACACTTTTTTATAGCCAGACAGTGTAATTACATGCAGAGCTCCAGATAAGCTGCATACCTGCGTGAAATACGCATCAGAAATGCAGAAATACGCAGTAAAATATAATCCAAGCGTATCAAATACGCAACGAACATTACAGATAAGCTACAAAAATAAAACTTGTGAGTATCATCAAAATATTGTGAAGTAACCCTGCGTATTCGATTAGCAAATGAGCAACTTATTTTGAAATTGTAAGTTGGCATTCCGTCAACCTTGCCAAACTCCACGATGACAGTCAGATCATGATCATTTGCCATCACACTTTCTTGTGGAAGTATCGTGGTATTTTTGAGTCCTAAAAAGCTCTCGAACCCACACGACACCAGTTTGCAGGGACTAGATGAATAGTGTTTTTAAATATTTAACTTAAACACCCACATGTGTAAAAACTAGTGGGTAACAGAAATTTGAATACGCAGATAGAATTAATGATACCCAATGATTTTTTAAAGACCGTGAACGGTGGAATTAGTTTCCCTGGGAAACCAACTGGCAGGCACACTGCCCCTGTCAGGACTTTCATCTGATAAGGTCTCTTACCATGTTAACTGTCCAACAAATGACCATGCTGATACTCTGATATGTACCAGATGTTCCACAGTCAAAACACAAATGTTCAGGATGTCTAATCAGGTCAACTAGGCAAAGTCTTCACACGTTTATTTGGTTATTATCTGCTGATACAATAATAATAATAAAAATACAAAATATAATTGTCCTTCTTGATAGATCCAATGAAATCATTTATATCATTGAATTTTCTGTCCTTTTGACACTACCAAAGTGGCAAGTAGACAAGAGAAATAGACTTTCACAAGTCTCTAAGGCAACAATCAATCTTGTAAGTAATATTTCCTAGATTATATAAATAATAATAAGTTGTCCTATAAAAGCTTGCATCCTCATACTGACCGATTATCTAGACTTGCCTATTATAAAGATAGAACAACTTTACACCCATGGACTTATCATTCAATACAAGGAGCAAGGCTAACAGCAGACAGTGGGGTAGACTAACATTTAGTCTCTGAGTGAGTGAGTGAGTGAGTTGGGTTTAACGCCGCTTTTAACATTATTCCAGTTATATCACGGCGTGTCAGCTTAATGTGGGAGGAAAGCCCGAAGTGATGCAGGTCTCAGACGTTTATCACTTCGGTGAAACCCACGAGCACGGGTATGGTGCTGACAAACCTAGAAACATAATCGGGGCGAACCGGGATTCGAACCCACAATCATAGGTTTCTGGCGTGCCCAAGGGACGCAACTCTACACAGCGAATCACGGCGCCTTAGACGACTGGGCCACCCGTGCCCCCTTTTAGTCTCTGAAATCTTATATGACACAATATCCTTCTTTACTCTAAAAATAAAATAAAAAGTCCCTATGCTGTGGAATAGAGCTAGCTGGAGCTGGCTAACTTGCTTTTGTATGCATTTCTAGATTATTATTTTTTTCATAAAATAAATATATTCCACAGTCATGGTGCAGGACTAACAGTGGGGAGATGCTTGAGATTGGGAGACAGGTAGAAGAAGCAAGCTCCCACTGTGTATAAACAAAGAGGTCATTCCAGCCATCATAGTCCCCTCGCCCTTATCAGTAGATTCCAAATCTCATGTCCGCCTGTCACTTACATTTTGATAAACTATTAGCAACAACTTGAAGCAAATTCCACCGTTCTCAGTCTTTAAAATGCATGGGTAAAATACCCACAACACCAAAAGCTTATCTGGAGCTCTGACATGAATAATTTGCGAACTTCAGTATGGATTTGTTGACATGGTATTTCCGGTGTTATGTGCTCACAGTAATGTCTTTCCATGGGTGAAAAAACATCAAAACTCATTAATTCGTGTATAATGCGCACCCCCTTCTACACATCTGTGTTTTTTTTTTAAAAAGTGCGCAATATTCTCAAGAAAATACGGTAAGGCTTACTGTTGAATTTACGCCAATTTGACTCTGAATTGGTCCCAATAAGCGCCCACCCCTTCTGTCTTTTTTTAAGGGCCCTGGGCGCTTAATGGGTCGAATATGGTACATCATAATGGTTTTGGCACGAACTTGGGAGCTGACTGATTCTTATCACAGACGAGGGCTGACCGAGAGCTAGGTGCTGTCCTGGAGCCGCTACGAGGCTCGGACAGTGGTCTGCAGACCGGGGATGCTTATTACAAGGAGAGGGAATGACCGAGAGCTAGGTGAGGGTCCTGGGGCTGCTGCAGCGGCTCGGACGGTCGTCTGTGGACTGGGGCTGCGACCTGAGCTCTGGTGTAGACTTGGGGGAGAAAAGGACACTCTAAGATGAGTGGAAATAGCCCAAAGCAAGTGATTTGATGGGTACCCCCTTACAAGAGTGAGTGCCCCCAAGTTGTGCTAGGTGTGCTAAGGAAGGTACATGGTGTGCAACAATATACAGAGGGATCACAAGATACATCAACATTGTACAAAGGAATAGACTAAAACAACCGATACAACGTATCTGGTCGGCTATGTCCCCATAACTAGGTATTTATGGACAAGTAATTAAAGACAACTAAGCATTCTTAATAACATCCTCTGGGGTCCGAATATAGCATGTAAAACAGTCTGACTGCCATCTTGCCCAGTGTCTTTATAAGGTGATCTTCCGGAAGTCGCTGCCCCTATGCGAAAAGAGTGTCCAGAGTATTTAGCTGTGTCAAGGTGTGCATGTTTCATGGTCATATTAAGCCATTGCAGGAACATGGTACTGGTCAACAAACAGAGGATCACTGTCCCTGGCACCATGTGATAGTCTTACTTGTTTTAAGCGGTTCAAATTGGCAAAAGGGCAAATGGTAGAGTGGTTGGCAAACAAGGGAATGACCACGCCCAGTCTAAATGTGTCTGTCTTTGAAGTTTTGAGCACGAGAGTACACTTTCCTGTATTTTGGTCTATGGTGACATCAGATAGGCTTAAATTTGTACTAGCATCAAAGTCACGAGAACATGTGAACTCGCATATCTTAGAAAACCAAAGAAGGCAGTGGTGCACATGACCTCCATTACCAGATCATTGAGAGGTCCGAGCAACCCTTTTCGTAGTGTACACACGATCTTCTTCAGAACATTGTATGTTATGGGTAAGCGTTTAGACAAACCCTGTTGCGGTAGCTTCTTGTATCCATCACAAGAAAAAATACCCATATATACAAAATATACAATTTTGTATATTTGGAATTTCCAAAATATACAATTTTGTATAGTTGGTATTTCCAAAACTATACAATTTTGTATATATGGTTAGATTTTACCACTGCTTCATTGAATTTCTTCACCTCTTATAGTAGGTTTCACATAATATGTGGTTGCAAAGTTTACTAATGATACCGAACAGTATTATTATTGCATGTGACAACAATGCTTTAATACTATTTTCATTATGACAACTATATGATGTTATGAAATAATTTGTATTTCGTTATGTTTTACATAAGAAATAGAAGATTTGTACAGATCTTAATAACAGTTTGATCAATATAAAATGCGTACGACACCTTTAGTCAGAATTTGTCAAGGATGGTTAGTTAAGAAATAGTTACCTGTTTACCTTTCATTAAAGTGGAACAGACCAAGTGGCCAGAAAGCAGACATTTTGAGAATTAACAGGATACGTTATGCACTTTTAATCAAATCATACAACAGAAGTAAAATATGTTTACGGGATATATTTATTTCTTATTAACTTTAATGTGGAACATACCACTCATACAGTGGGCAGAAAAGTTATCATAAGAAATTATATTTTTTTCATTATCAGAAAGACACTATATATACAACATAAACTAAAACGAGTGCTATCACACATTTTGATGTATGTCATTACATCATTGCAAAGGACACTATTCCTCAAAGTTGTTGTTCTTGCTTTGCTTTAAGTGTGATCGTCTTCTGTCTGGTCCACTTTGGCTGACCTGTCTCCTGTGGGACTCGTGTGTGAGTAGGGTACACATCTATTGCGAGTTTTAGCATTCATAAAATTTATGTTTGTGATGATCCCATTATTATATACATATATATTCGAATATTTTATCTTTAGCTGCTCTGTGTACATATGTTAGAGTAGCTATCTCTCAGAAATGTAGGGAAATTTTGTTTGTTTGGCCTTCGCTATTACTTATCTACGACAAAGCGGATCTAACTGCAATTCTTGTTTAAACCGAGTATGGTCTTGACGCTCCACGGAATTGATTCAGGTTGCAAAATATAGGCGTACCTTGTCATTGCGATCTTAGAGAATTCCCCAATGTAATATAATACTGTACTTATAGTGGGTGAGATTGTACTCAGGTTATGGAGCAGTTTAATCTGTGTAACAATATATTTAATGAAAATGATGCAAAACAACCTCAACGAATTGTTTTTATTAATCTTCTTAATTTCCTATATTCTATATCACTGAACAAACTTCTCTGTGCTAACAACACACCCACAACCCGACACAGATCAAACGCCACTTACACAATCATAATCTGGTTAATCTGTATCACTTAACGAGTTTGAATAGCTTACTCTGCCCACAGTCGAGAGCAGCACAGTAATTAGTAGTTTAGACCAGGCGAATACACTGGTCACACTTGATTGGTCTGTCTGATGATTCGGTCACCTGCCAAATGGGATGTCGGACAATTGGGTGTGAACCTTACAGAGGAAGTTATTTTATGAACGCGTCACGTGTTACAAAAGAGATGACCATTATCTAAGTAAAATACTTCTAAGATCATAAAGGACATAACATTGAATAAAGTGAAATTCATTTTCGACAAACCTTTATGAACAAATTTAAAACAGTGTGGGCAGATTCTATTTTCTAAAAGGGTTGGGGGGTTGTAAATCGTCCTGTTTCGATCCAGATCTAAAACCAGCTAAAATGCGACGGTGATCCCTGTATTTAAAACATAAGGAGCAACAACGTTACGATCATGAAAGTTCTTAATGTATTGCCCTTAACATTATGTTTATTGTTCCAAAGTTCTGTTCTCCAGCTCAGTTCATCTTTGTTTATGAGAACGTTCTTAATATGGGCAATTTTCTTCTTTCGGGACATTCGAGCAGTTAAAAACATCATAAATATTAAGTTTACAGGCAATTTTAACAACTTAGAACTCCATGAACTTTTACATAGTAACCATTTTCTTCATCAAAGCGTTACAAGTACTGTTATTAAATCTTGGGATAGTCTAAAAACATTAGCTTGTAATGTAACAAATGGGGAGGAGAGACCCATGTCTCCATTAGTGGCTATACTGGAGGTACCGTTACTAACATCAAGAAATAATTTACAGGCTCTATTTTGGATTAGATTAACGTTTTATCCTCATATACCAGAGCCACAGAACATTACCGGCTTCACAAGACTTTCATACAGTTTTATAAAAACATCCTAAGACATACACCCAACAGAATAAGACAAAGCATGGCTGGCAGAATTGTACAACTCTTTCACAGTTTCACATATCTAGATGCTCGTCAACCCGTAGTCCCAGATAACGATATGATTCTACATAGACCAGTGTTTGCCCAGCGTAGAGGAATCTGGTTAATCTGTATCACTTAACGAGTTTGAATAGCTTACTCTGCCCACAGTCGAGAGCAGCACAGTAATTAGTAGTTTAGACCAGGCGAATACACTGGTCACACTTGATTGGTCTGTCTGATGATTTGGTCACCAGCCAAATGAGACCAACGTAGCCATTACACCTTTTTACAAGATGGAAAACATCTTTGCTGTTAGTGATTACATATAAAGAAATCTAACCAATTCACAAGCTATACGTTGTAGAACAGAATGCTATGCCAAGTCATTCCTACCTGATACCATTAATAATTGGAATAGTCACCGGAAAAAGAGGATTATTAAACTTGGAGAATGTTATATTCAGTTAAGCCATGATACCAGATTTTGTCACTTTAAACTTCCATCGGCTTAAAAAACACATCTCAGATAACACATCATGCATGCTCTTGTGGCTGTCACAATGGTACACTGCATTAATTTTTTCACATGCCCCAACTACAATATATTAAGAAACGATTCTATTCTAAAGGTTAAGTGAGTTTCTAATTGGAAACAATTTGAACAGTGCCTAATTTAGCTATTTTGAACTCGGCCATGTAACTAGTAGTAAGAATTAATACATACTTTGAGACACGTATTAAGTATTAAACAGTTCAATAGCTTTTCTTAGGAAACCCCTTTCCATCAACCGCACTGTTGACCTATCTTTTTTGTTCTGTTTTGATGTATTGATGTATTATTTAATACAATATGTATATCTCCCCTCATCCCAATGTTAATAAAAGGAAGCTTGGTGGGTACTTTTGGGATATAAGAAATGAATACAGACTGCCATACTGTCTGAATGTCTTAACATGTGTGGGTAATCCTTTCACGCTGATGAAAGAAAGTCACTCTTCTAGTTCATGTAATCTACGTCAAATAAGATCAGAACACATTATTACAACATACTCAGGATACCAATAACAACGAAATGTACAAATTAACAAACATGATCAATTTTATTATTACATGTTAGTGCCATGTATGTAAATATAGCTATATAAACATATGTTTAATTTTTCAGCTTGTGTGAAGTCGTCCATAAATACAAGAAAACGTATATTTTCCCAAAATTATATTACCCTCAAAAGGGCAATTATATTCATGTTACATTTTTTCAGTCTTTTTTTAAATTCGAATTACGTAACATTTATGTTACTTTGATTTTATTAGACCCATGTTGTTGTTACAGACCCAGGGATTGACTAGGTTCATTACATGTCATAAAAGTGCCAGGACATGTGGTGGCAATACATTCTCTAATTAACACCTGTCACAAAGGGACGGGCAATTTGGGTTTGTCCTCAGGGAATGTGTTATGCAATTTGTGTATTCACGAAATAACATTCAACAAATTATGTACATGGTCCTGTGATGTAGGATTGATGCATTCGTACTTCTTATAAATAAGTTAATTGCATTTTTTTTCTTAACCGTGTGCGAAATACGCATAATGTCGGAAAGCGCAAGTTAAATATTGACTTCATCCAAAAAATAAATCACAAACCCTCTCTTATAATTTGTATATTCTTCTATATTTTAATTATGTAAATCACGTTCCTGTCACTTTTAATGTAGAATACGTTAGTCACTCAACCAATTCCATTATTATTTTCCCAAAGATCAAAGATTAAAGCAGTTATCAAGATTTATTTTCCATATCTTTAGAAATAATTAATCTTTACATTGAAACTGCCATCATGATGTATTATTATTATTATTATTATTATTATTATTATTATTATTATTGATGTACCTATGGTTTGCACCCAACCAAGTTTTCCAAAGTAGAAATTAAGCCAAATGAATATATATCAAGTTTCCTTTTGCTAGAACATATGCATGCTGTTGTGCTTTTACAAGGTAATCTTCGTTCTCTCATTGATAACAATATTAAAAGAACAAGTATTATAAAATATAATACGGGAATATATTACACACGTTATTTACGCATCCGGTTGCTCATACATGTAATACAATGCTAGTAAACAATATTTTTGTTCCAGGGAGTGAATACCAATTAGACCAAGCCAGCTCAACATCTCATTCACTTATAAAAGACAACTTCAACATAAACATAGTCATCATCGGAGTATTAACAGTTTTTATGTGTGACGCCACATTCCCCGTTATAGTGCAAGTATCCATGATAGAAAACGTATGATGTCTGGAAACGTAAGATCCGACGATTGTGTTATGAATATGAATTATGAATAATAATAACGGCATGTTTGATGCTGAACGCTCTGAACGAAAACAGGATAATCCGCCATTGTAGTCCGGCAACACAATATTTTCGTAGTATTTTTAAAAAATAATCTTTGATAATATTTTGTAGATGATTTTTGCAAGGACTACCGTTTTACAAAACGCGATTTTCCGCGTTTCCGCCGAGATTTCACATTATAACAGTGTATATCTACAATGAAACCGACAGCTGAGAACAAACCAAATTCAACACTTTTAAGTAGTGATAAAATAGTTTTCATCCTCTGTGCAATCCACTCTGTTGGCATATGTGCACGAGAGCATGTTACAAAACACATTGCGGCCTCTCCGTAAAACGAATCCAAGCTCAAACACTTTCAATACAGAAGTTACCGCCAATGCAATCGCCCCCGACAGCTAATCCTCTCTGTGCATTTGACCATAAAGTCTACTCACATACCAAGCACCGCGCCAGGAAAAGTACCAGATGCCTCAACCGCCCACCCGTCAATATCATTGCAAGGACAGTATGTACTCCCGCTAACAGTGTGGAGTACTAATTAAACATTCAAGTAATGTTACCCGCCACTATATCAGTTTTTTGTAACTTGCTGATACTATTTTGCACATACAAAACAGATATAGAGCAATACATAGCAATTATCATCCTTTACCAACATATACAAAGAAACACAGTGCTCAACTTAAAACACTTCAATTTGCACATATATAACATTTATACACAAATACATAATAATTATCTCCCTTTACCAATATATACAAAGAAAACAAATTTGGATACACCATATATACAAATTTGTATATTTTTGTATATGTCGTATATACAAACTTGTATATTTTTGTATATATCATCATTCCAATCTTGTATATCCTTTGGAAATATCATCTTTCCAAAGGATATACAAGCTTGTATATATGGATTTTTTTTGCAGTGCATGAAGTAGAATTCTTAGCTGATTAGACCATCAGTGGACTCTAAATCGAACAGTGTATGCACACCTGCGTTCAGATAGGTAAACCAAATACCCGCAAGATAGGATTTGACAGTGACATACTGTAGTTTTGCCTCACTGAAACAAAAGGCAAAATATTATTGCAGAAGTGCAGAATTTACTGGTGGCAGACCCGGTGCTGCCCGTGTAAGGCTTGAGCATGTAGGGTACAGGCTATATCTCAGGAGAAAGGCAACGTATGACTGAAAGCCAGGAGCATAGGTGGTCTTGGTTCTGGCCCCCACTGCAGCATCCCATAGGGTGTCTAGGTGTCTTGCCAAACCCATATAAACTGTGAGCGTTGTGGACATGGTGTTGCTTGTAGTGCGGCCTGTGGAGCAAGTTTCCGAAATCTGGCAATCTGTAACCGAGAAAGAGAATCAGCAATTTGGTTTGACACGCCAAATTGTTGCAAACCTCCTGTCACTGGTACCATATTTTCTGTCGACCATGTGAATCATTGGAGCTGTTTGCAGTGCTTGTGGACTAAACATTCTTTTTTCCAAGGTATGTCATGGGCTGACTTGTTCGCAGGTATTCGTTCGTCAACACGGATGGACATGTCGCTGAGTCATGGCTGATGCTACTGCACAGGACCTACAGTGAAGGCCAGAAGTACAAGTGGTATAAATTCTGGTGTCCAGAACGCCCAAGGTGATGTGTGTACCTCTCTCAGCCAGAGCTGCAACACGAGCCGCGAATCTCTTATGGCATTCATAATGTACATGTCCTCCATATAAAGTGTGGAGTTCTGCCACTGTGCGTTCATGTTGCCCTAATTGCTCTCTCCTATTTGGCCAAGCCTCACAGAAAATATCCTTTAATATCTTGAAAGCTCTGCTGAAGTTCAAATTCCTGGTGGTACGTTTTTGCATGAACCTGTCTCTTCAGCAAGTCTATAATCACCTGATTCTTGACATGGTAACAGGAGTGAAGCCAAATTGATATATTTACCTTTGTGTATTTTACGCCTTGTACTTTCATCAACAAAGCTGACATGGGGCACAGAATCTGACAAGACACATTGTGCTGGACTGGTCTTGGAGCTCCATAGGATAGACACTGGGTGAGGGATGTAATCATATCTCTCATTTCTCTCATGACTCCCATCAATTCCACGTTTGCTGTTGCCGGAATGCTGGTAGAACTGTCAGAATTCCCGCTGTTCACATGACTACTGGGGAGTAGCGTCACAGTAAGGAACAGCATGTACAGACGACAATGAGGAATCGGGTGAGGCATGTTGAACAGCGATTGCCCCTCCACTGGCCATGTGGTTCTTGTTAAAATGTTCCTTTTACAGTTGTAAGATCGTCTTTCTGCCCCACGATGCAGGCACTGTGAAATCTACGGAGCACAGCCTCCGTCTCAGGTCAACTGTTGTCTCTTAAGGAACGGCTCTGCCTGTCACACTCGCTCTGACTTGTGACCCAACATGGCGACTGTTGTCGGAAGTTTCATTGGTTGCGGATGAAACATTTTCGACAGGAACAGCTGTCCTGGTTCTCCTTGACGTCCGTTTCGGTGCAATCTCATTAAAATCAGATCTTAGTTCTCGCTATGCTAAACAAAGATCTGAGGACATCCCATTAAGGGTCACGTCAGAACAATCTTTCATCCAACAAATCAGAGCGTCACTTACCAGATCATGAAAGTGACAATCGGAATGTGTTTTCTAATCATGCAACCACGAAATATTTAACACGGGGGTATTTCGAACGACAGTAACAGGTTTTATTATTATATCCATACAATCTAGGCCATCAAAAAGCCATTCCAGAATGTTCTTAACAGTTTTAATTTTAGTAATTGAGAATACGTCAAAATATGTTTCGAAGCGTAGCTGCCAGTTTGAAACTAGTGTCATAAAGCTTGAGAAAGCTGCCTTCTGATTGGCTAATGTCGATTCTTGTCAGTCATTTCATTGGTCAGTCAAAATTCGCGAAAGGTCGTTCTGACGTGACCAGTAATAGGATGTCCTCAGATCTTTGTTTAGCGGTAGCGAAAACTAAGATCTTATTTTAATGAGATTGGTTTCGGTGCCATTGTCGGTGTTTAGGTACCTTGCTGACATGCAGGAGGTGGTGTGTGCAAGCGGAAGTAGGTCACAATAAAGGTACAGCAATTAATGTAGCGAGTCTTGTTGTCCTTCTAGCTTTGGGAGAGGAATGAAGAGACACAGGGCTTATGGGTAAATAGGCTCGTACGCATGTGCAGAGGGGGAATTTGAAACCTTATGAGGGATTGTTGTAGGCGTAACATAAACATGTACATGTGAATAAATTTTATAATACACTGGACATGCATGTAGTGAGTAGAAACAAAATACATTGAAATTGCACAAACCACAATATTAAATTATCAATTTGTTTATTGGTAGCAACCACAATTTCATTATTATACTGAACTGCAAAAGAACCGTCACCCCAAGTAACATTGCATGAAAAGTTGTCATTTAAATATCTGGGTAATTTTTGTCAAAGTTTCAAAAATTTAACATTACCTTGTCCGGAAAAATGAATTTTGATGACAAAAAACCCAAAGCAGATGACAATAAAACCGATCGCCCAAATGCATCACGGTTTTCATTTTAAACAGGAATGTTTAATTATGACAAACAAAAATGTCCACGGAACTTAATACTCGATATGAAATAATATATTTCGCATAACATATATTAACAGGGCTAGTTGTATTCATGAACTATATTCTTTTCGCAAACCCCCTTTATACGGCGGTGGTAAAGGGGTGACAGGGAGAACTTAGTAATTTATCAGACACTGTTTTCGAAAAATATATAAATTGCAAGTAATAAAAATAAAACATGTATATGATAAATAGAAAATTCAATGTGTTTTCACAAATACCACTTTTATCTCATCTCGTGAAGTGGGGAGAGTCTAATATTTTCACGAGTGACTGCTGCGTCACTCGTGAAAATATTAGACTCTCCCCACTTCACGAGATCGAGATAAAAGTGGTATTTGTGAAAACACATTAAATATCCTCTATTTAGTAAATGTTAGGTCTACCTCTGGCTTTACTGACTGCCATGGAGGAGAAGACAAATTTTGAGTCGGAGATATAATTGTAAGGTCAATATTAGCATCAGAAATAGCATTGTTTTTCCTTATTTCTAGAGGTGGCATAAGTAATGTTTATTTATTGTATTATTTGTAGGAAGGAGGAAAAGCATAAACAGGATTAGATTGCTTAGAGTTTTGTGACATATTGCAAGGCTAATTTTATGCGACGTTGCATCAGGGATGGTTAATCAGCTTCCGAATATAGGCTATTGATGGGAGAAATTCTGAAGGCATCAGGCCTTGATGATGAATAGTATCCATAATTTTAAATTTCTATTTGAGGCTTATTTAATTTAGTTTAGAGCAAATAAGCAAATGTACAGCTGGAGTAAAGCTTTGTAAACCCCACACCACTTTGAATTTGAAACGATTTTCAGCAAATCTAGGGCCTTCAGGTATCTATTTTTTAAATCAGGCAATTAGAAGAGATACACATAAGGAAGTGAATTTATGGATGTCAACTTCTTTATTATGAGGAACACAATATTTCGGAGTATATACATACTCCTAAATAAGGTGAATGAATGCCATGATGCAGGGAGCATATATACTGAACCACAAAAAAAACCATCACCTCAAGTAACATTGCATGAAAAGTTGAAATTCAAATATCTGGTTAAGTTTTGTCAATGTTTCTAACATTTAACATTACCTTGTCCGGAAAAATTTGATGATAAAAAACAAAGCAAATGACAATAAAACCGATCGCATCATGCATCATGGCAATGGCCATAGTAACCCAATGCACGTCAGTTCCGTGCAAATTGAAATACACATGTGTTCCCCCATTTTCTTGCCCTTTAAAAATCCCCCCAGATTGCATAACATTCATTCGTTATTGAATTGCTACCACATGCCAAGATTGACAAGAAATCAGCGACACCAAGCCCTTGGACGATTGCAAGCTGGACAAACCACCCGGCAAGTAGCCAATGCATTTCAAGTCCATGTAAGGACCATATATAGGCTCCAGCAATGGTACTAGACCACCAACACAGATGACTGACCACGTGGAAGACCAATGGTCACTACCCGACGTCAGGATTGTCAGATTGTGTGACAGCATCTTCAAGATCGCTCTCTTACTGCTGCTGAAACTGCTCAACAGACCATGGGAACACACTAGCGACACATTAGTTCGGACACTGTACGTTCACGATTGGCGAGCAGACACCTCCACTGTAAAAGGCCACACCGAGGACCCATTCTGACACCACGTCATCGCGGGGCCGTCTTCAGTGGGCAACACAGCACCAGCATTGGCCTCACCAGCAGTGGAGAAGAGTTGTCTTCTCAGATGAGAGCTGTTACTGTATCTCAACAGCAGATGGCAGAGAGAGAGTCTGGCGACATTGGGGTAACGTTATTCGGATGCTTGTGTTGTTGAGAGAGACTCATGGGGTGGTCCGAGCATCAAGGTGTGGGGTGGAATTGGTCTTGCACAAAGGGTCGGCCCTGTGGTCTTCCAGAACATCGGTCAAGGGAGAGGCAATGGTGTCACAGCAGCTCGGTACATTGATCAAGTCTTGAGACCACACGCCATACCTCATTTGGCATGTCGCCGCAACCATGAGTTTCAGCATGATTACGTGCGTGCCCACACTGCGAGAGAAATAAGAGACTTCTTCCAGCAGAATGGCACCAGAGCCATGCAGTGGCCTTCCCTCAGTCTCGATCTAAATTCCATTGAGCACCTGTGGGACGAGATTCAAAGACGTCTGAACGTCAGGCGTTCCTCAGAGTGTGGGCTCAAGTGACTATGGCCTTCATCAACTGCGCCATCCATTCCATGTATCGACGTTGCACGGCAGTCATCAATGCTCATGGCGGACACACAAGGTACTGACTTGTGATGCCATTTTCTCAGAGACTAGTGTTGTGTTTCACTTTAAGAACATTTGACTTTAATTTTAACCTTGATGATCAGTTTTGCCAAGTTTCATCTTTTTAATATGTCTCAACGTATGTTTACAGTGTTTGGGCAAATACGTTTTCTCATATATCTATGCATGGTGACGTTTCTTTTGCGGTTCAGTATATATGTACATGTAAGGACAACAAAATCATAAGAAAACAAAAGGTGGAGACTCACAAGGGGTGGGACTAACAATAGATGGTTGGCGGTGATAGGTGATTAGCAATACACAATGGAAGCCAACACTACAGTAATTAGCACTGATTGTAATTAGTATTACCACCAGCCTCTCGTTTGCCCTATTGTCCATTGCCTATTACTTAGTACTGGCTTCCATACTGTCACTGCTAATTACCCCATTACTGACAATGACAAATTGTTTATTTTTGTCTCATCGGATATACAGGTCATAGGCACATACATTATTATAAAAGTACACTATAAAGTATATCTGCCACCCACGATGTGGGTTATAAGAGACCATACATAATACATAGTAAAACAAATTGGGTAAAAACATATAAAAAGAAATATAAGTATATATGGTGTTATTGGTAGTGAGATTTTCTTCGGACAGCCATTTTGTAGCACATACTACCTAGTGTTGAGATAATATTATAAGCATTATACAAGCTCAATATTATTATTTAAGTTGCCATTTATGGGGTTAAATACTTGTGGAAGGTGGGTAACACGGATATCGTCATAAAGTGAGCACTGGAGGAGAAAGTGAGTTTCATCTTCTACACATCCAGGGCAATATTTACAAAAACGTTGGTTAACTGGCACAGGAGGATTAGAATAATGTCCCAATTCGATCTCGAGCTTCATTGAACCGTATCTTAAAGATGATAAAACCGACCTTTTATAACGGGGAAGGAGGGCATAAGGCTCTGTATAAATAGCTGTTTTAAATGTTCTGTAGGTTCTCATTTTCGGTTTAGTTTCCAATGATTGAAGCCAGGTGTCGTTATCATTGGACTTGAATAAAAGTTCTATTCTAGATAAAACCCATCTTGTAATCTTTTCATTACATCTTAAAATATCTAAAAGTCCATATTTGTCAAAAATCGTTGAACTCTTTTATCCCATGAGTTACCACACTATAAGGACCATTTGTGTATCTTATATGTAAGACTCTGTACGGGAAGACGTTCAAGCCTGCAACACAGACGAGCTGTTTCTAAGTAAAGTTTCAACTGTGGGTCAGTCCATCCCATGTTGCCCCGCACAGCGAGATTACATGTACAGTCGTGCCCCGCTTATACGGACTTCAGATATCCGCAAACCTCGCTTCCCGGACGATTTTCATTCAAAACGAAATAATTACTATATAAATTTACCCGTATATCCGGAAATTCAGTTTCCGGAACCGGACGGTCATTTTCATACACAAAACACTGAAATGCATTCAAAATTGTCTCACTTATCCGGACAGTACACTTCCGCTGGTGGTAATATCTTTGATTCGTGAGAAGTCAATTAACCAGTGACACTGAGTTACGTTTGAGACGAGCTTGTTTATTGTACATGTAATCCCCTTCGATAAATATGGCGTCTGTGGAGGTCAGAGGTCAAAGTTGAACTTCATTACGTATTACGAGAACATTACGAGGCATTGTTTTATATCTAGGGATTAAGATTACCTTGTGTATTTTCTCGTAAACTAATCCGGAAACAGCAATCAGCTGTACACACGTTTTCTTGGAATCGACAGGTGATTCGGTAAAGACACACCCAATGATATAACTTTATAGGATTTTGAATGCAAGGATCGACAACAATTGTATCTGAAACTATTTTTTTTTTATCAGGAATAATATATTCCATTATTTTCTTAATTATATGCAGCCTTTACTAAACATATTTAAAATAATAATAACCCTAAGCGAAGCAGCTGATCGCTATTCTCGGGTATTATTTTTTACATGGAACCAGTCTGACCAGTCACCGTCAAGGCTCACGCGCACGTGATCGCGTGATCGCGTGATCGCGTGATCGCGAGAATTTCATGTTGACATAGACTCGTCAAACAAAAAAAATATGACTTTTAACGAGTCAAAGTGTGTCATTTATGATATATGTATCCATTCTCTGTCAACTAAAGTTCGTTTCAAGGCGTCAATAGCGGTATTCTGACCGTGGTTGCTGTTAATAAGGGTGAGTTGTGCGATCTTCCGATCGCTTCACACACGATTTCGCCGAAATTAATAAAAACAATATGTATAAGGAATTTTGTCATGAGTTGCATAATTGAAGGGAAGTAACTCTTCCAGTAAGAAGCTGGTTTCAGTTATACGGAAATTCGTTTATACGGACGAATTGTGAAATGATGCAAGTGTCCGTATAAACGAGGCACGACTGTATTACGTTGTACTCCAAGGAAAATACGACATGCTCTATGTTGCACACTATATACCTGTGGATATTTACATATCCCCCATATTCCAGAACAATATATCAAGACTGGTTGGACAATGTTGTCGTACAGCTTAGTAAAAACGTCATAGTGCATATCTCCGCACGAGAAGTACGTGTTCTCTAACAGCATACCGCATTTCACAATGCACGTGCAACCAGAGTCCCAGATAACGGTAGCTGTCGGCGTAATCTAGGTCATTGTCACCACAATGAAATCTTCCGTTGTGCTGAGACGTATTCCGAGGTCTGAAGTGTAAAACGTTTGCCTTCTTAATATTTACCCACAGTTTCCACTTCTGCTTCCATCTATGGAGGATATCTAGGAGATTTTGTAGACTCTTAGCGTCAGGACTTAAGAGTGAGTGAGTGAGTATGGTTTTACGCCGCTTTTAGCAATATTCCAGCAATATCACGGCGGGGGGACACCAGAAATGGGCTTCACACATTGTACCCATGTCGGGAATCGAACCCGGGTCTTCTGCGTGACGAGCGAACGCTTTAACCACTAGGCTACCCGACCGCCCCCTCAGGACTTAAGAGAACGATGTTGCCGGCATAGAGCAGTACAGCTACGTTTAAGTCATCTATCTTTATTCCACAGTTACTTTCTTTAAGTTCATTTGCAAGGTCATTGATGTAAATAGCAAAAAGTGTTGGTGATAATACACATCCCTGTTTTACTCCACTCTTCACAGGAAAGGCATTTGATTCATACTGATTAACTTGAACTGTACATATGACGTCATTATAAAGGGAACGTATAGCTTGCAATATATTTCCTGATATTCCATAGTCCATGAGCTTAAACCACAGCAAATCTCTATTAACGGTATCAAACACCCTTTGAAAGTCAATAAAACATGTAGATGTTTCTTTTTTCTTATTTTTTCTGTTGTTTACAATACTGAAGACACTATACACATGATCCAAACAAGAGCGTCCTTTTCTAAACCCATTTTGTTCATCCACTAACATATCACGGTTTTTACGGTACTTACACAGTCGTTGGTTTATGACGTCGGCATATATCTTAGATGGTATAGACAATAGTGTGAGAGGTCTGTAGCTCAAAGGCTCACGTGGGTCGGTATCCTTTAATGGTTTTGGTATAGGTTTTATTTTTCCTTTATTCCAGATGCCAGGCACTTTTCCGTTACGAAAACAGTAGGTAATGATTCTGAATATAAATTCTATGCATACTTTGTTCTTCAATACAAAAGCAGGTATATTATCTAATCCCATTGCTTTTCCAACTTTATCACGCTTAACAGCGTTAGCTACTTCTTCGCGTGTTATCGGAGAGTTCAGTACAGGTACAGGTGAACTTACTTCGGGTGTTGATAATCTGCTGGGTACACTATTTGTAAAAAGTTCTTCCTGAGTCGGGTTGTATAACTGCTTATATTCGCTCTCCCAAGTGTTTACCACATTCTCCATATCTCAGGCTACTGAACCGTCCTGTTGTACGATTTCCATCGGTATAAACGTTTTTCTTTCATTACCACTTCCTATTTTGCCCAGTTCCCTCCAGAAATCTCTATCACTGTCTTCTAACAACTGATTTAGGTTATCATTTCTCTTCTGTTGATAGTTGCGTTTTGCTTTATTTAGGTTCTTGTCAAAATGTCTGCGGTGAATGCAGAATTCTTCTTTAAGTTTTACTCTCTCCTGCTTACTGCCTTTACATTTAAGCCAAAGTCTTTCCTTCACACACACCTGTTGAAATAAATTCTGAAGATTGTCATTCCATAAAGGTTTATCTCTTTTTCCTTTCCGTTTCTGTCCACAAGTCCCAAGCTGTATTACTTTATGTTTGAGTTTACTGTCCATTTCATCGTGAACAAGGGAGGTAAGTATATTATACGCTGCATCAATGTCGTTGTCGCTCAGAGCCGATTCCATTGCACAAATAGATTAGTGGATTTTAGTGTCTGCGTTGTTGTCATGTCCGTTCTCAGTTTCATCGATTACATTACGAGGCGGGATATGATCAACTTGGGCAATAAAATCAGGGTTTTGCCCACACCGCGCTTTGAAATCACCACACATGTACAGTCGGCCTATATTCTGATATGAACACGTTTGCTCGTGCAGCACGCGAAAGAACTCCTCTGCGTCACTAGGTCGCGTTGACCCAGCAGGCGGCAAATAACATACGCATACACAGAACTTGCAGTCTGTTGTTTTAGAGCTGAATTTAATCCACAGAACATCATCGTGTGAATCATCAAGTACCGTTGCATCAAATAATTTTAGGAACTCGTGTTTCACAAGCATACCCACACCACCTGACCCTCTTTTGGCTGATATATGGCGACTAGAGCGATTTTTACCAAACCATGTATAATTAGGCAAAGAAAAAACATTATCATCAGTTTAAAACGTTTCACACACTGAGAATATATCAAGGTTAAAGGCATTTAAAATATTTGATCTAAAATCAGCATTACAAGACCACCCCCCTACATTCCAAAAGCTGAGTTGGGCACATCCCTAATTTTTTTACTATCCTTATCAATTTTGATCACACGGCCATTCCTCACGAAATATTGTTTATCTTTGCCCATTTCTTTTAACAAAGTCCTCATATTTGCTTCAGCTTTCCTCGTTTCAATTGGGAGGTCCCTTTCGATGTAGGTTTTACCGAATGTTCTGTGGTCTTTTAACTTCGCCTTTGACTTCATGACTTGCGACAGCTGTTCCTGGTCCCCAACGGTAGCAACAATCACACCCGGGTACTTCTTGTTTCTGCTCTCCTTCCGTACGACGGACGTGACGGTAACATCGCGGAGGGCAAGTCCGTCTTTGATAAGACTCACAACCTTGCTTCTGGTGAGAGAGCTGTTATCCTTTTCCCATCGATCTTCAGGCAAATTTTAATCACTCATTTTAGTCACAACATCACTCTTCTTGAAAGAATCTTCTAAGTCACTTACGTGAACGGTTAGCTTTTCTATCTCATCTTTAAATTCACTGCGCACTTTACTGACTTCGCTTTCAATTGTGACCTTCAATTTCCTGTCAATGATATCTTCTAAAGTCCGAGTTAGCTTCCGTTCTAGGTTAGAGTCAAATTGAGTAATTCTATCGTTCACTGCTTAAAACATGTCAAACATGTCTCTCATATCGTTAGACAATGATTTAAATAACAGCATAACTTCACCCATGGCATTATCACACTGTTTGTTTACACCAGCTTGGCTGCCATCTTGCCTGCACAGACTTTTCATGCTATCACATTGTGTTGAGTTGATACTAATTTCTTGTTCATGTTCAGAATTTTCAGTTGAGTCATTAATCTTTTTAACAGGAACACTTTCTTCATTACAGTTTGACTCTTGTGATCTATGGCGTTTACGGTCACTTACTTCATGAACCTTGACTGTCGTGATGACTTTGGGAGCCTTCATTACTGTCTGAACGAATTCTCTGTCCTCGCATACATCGACCATCTTCTTCAAATCTGTGATTTTAAGTCAAAATGGCAATCACCGTCTCAGCAAATAGTTACTAAATGTCACCTTTGTCACCTTTGGTTATAAAACTTACAGGTTATTGACAAGATTGTAGAGTTTTTGTTGATTTTTGCGGGAGCTAGTGAACAAGCGTCTTCTCTCTCAGCTGACATGCGCAGTTAGTTACTAATGGTCCCAATGCTGGGATGGTATAGTGTCTATGACCCAACAGCCCCGTTGTGGTAGATTGATTCTTGGCTCCAAAATCTGGGAGCAATCTTAGAGTGACAGACGTCGAATGTTGATCATGAGGGAGCTTTGAAACTATGAACATCTTCTAGTAGAAAGGATCTCATTAGTCTGTCTGAATGGGATGGTTTCCAATTTCCTTCAGTACAGAGTGAAGAGCCGATCTGTAACCTTCTATCGCCCCATGTCGGAACTTATTTTCCTGCCATAGATGTAGTAGAAAATAATCGCTATCATACGGATGGATATTGTATTTGTTATAGTCCCTAGTTGTCTTCTCCACTGGATGATTTTATCCCATCTGTTGTCATATATAAGGGAGGATGAAGGTCTCCATGATCTTGCCACAGCTTCCGAAGCAAGAACAGAGTACCCTGATATCTGCATTTTGTGTGAGAACTTCCAGGTGTTTAGATGTAGGCTGTACTGGATGTCGTGGAAAAAGTTGGACTTGGGCTGACTTAACAGATCTCGACGGAGAGGTAACTAGCGAGGTTCTTCCATTAGTAGACTTAATAATCTGGGGAACCCCTTTCTGCTGGTCTAGATTGGTGCTATGAGGATTATCATGCAATCCCTCTCCTCCACCTTGTGGATGACCTTGTCTAGGAGAGACCATGGTGGGAATGCGTATGCAAATAGATCCGTCCAATCCATCAATAGCGCATCGACCTGGTGAGCCCTTGGGACGGGAACTGGACCGACATAAGCCGGAGTTGATGGTTGTTATAGGTGACAAATAGATCTTGGTGTGGTGTGTCCCATAATGTGGTTATCCAAGCAAAATCTGGGGATGTAAGATCAATTCTGTTGCCACTATTATCCCTTGGAGGGAAAGCTGTCTGCAAGGATGTTCAGTTTCCCGGGAATATGTCTCGCTTCCAGCCGACAACTAATGGAGTCATCTTGTCCACTTCAGTCAATTCTCTGCTTGTGTCGGGACATGACGAAACATGAAAACTGTGTTGTCAGCGAACCAATGCCAAATCCCTGGTAGACATTTAGGTGCACCCGTTCTGTATGGAGTAGTTGTCATGGGAAGAATTCAACAATGTTATGCGTAGGACAGGTTGAATCTAAAAAATGACTTGGTCTAAAAGATTGTACTGTACGAATCATTTCCAACTCTTGGGCTTCACATAAGCATTCTCTTTATTATATCGTGGTGTCTCGTTCAATGTGCGTGCAGGAATCGCTGTAGTTGTGAATCAGCTACATGATGTACAGTGACAGGCATCTGGTCGAGTGGCTGTAGTGTTACGCATAAGTGATCAGGTAGGTCGGTCTGTACAAATCCCACGAAGTCAGTAGACCTGATTACGGTAAAAATGTTTACAGTCAGTCTAGACACGTGACATGTAATTCTTCCTGAGCAGTAAACTAATCCTGTATGTTGAGTCGACTAGTTTCAAGCTCTACACACGTTAAACCAGTGGTGTGTCCGAGTTCTGAGTAGGAACTGTGATGTTGCCAGTGTAGGAGCAAGTTGATACCCATGAAAAGAATTAGGACTGGTCCAATGTTGTGAACTATGACCCAGATAGGGTCTTTGGGTCGATTCTCATTCTCATGTTGGTAGTACTCTTCTTTGGAACTATGAAAACCAGAGAATAAAACCTTAGTCTTTTTGGTCTCCGCTAGTCTCCAAATGCTTCTTTAGTAGCTTCCTGACAGCCAGATCCATGTGTTCTCCGTGCAGTTCACCATCCTGGCGTCCAGGATTCCGGTATGATTAAAGTCCATGCAGTTTGTTATGGCTGCCCATGTATAACGTGGCCCATACAGTAATCTTCGTCTCGGTCGGTTGGACAGTCCCATGTGGTTCATGCGGCTGTCTTGGGTACCGTCGGTTGATGGTGATCATACGGTAGGCCGGCCGGCTGGATGGTTCACAGGTTTACCATGGAGTCTGTGTGGTAAATTAGCTTGGGAGTATGGCCTTGCGGTATCCTGCTGGGACCTAAGCAATGATTTAGCTTTTCCCTTATCACGGTAGGGAAAAGCCTGTAAGCTTTTACTTGACAGCTGATTGGATGGCTGGTAAATATCATCTAGGTCGGCGGAACGGTTGGTTGACGATCCCGCCCCGACGATCCAGTTGGTCCTGCTGGGTTGCTGAGGATGGCTGGCCTATGGAGTCTGTGTGACTACCTAGAGTGTCTTAACAGTCGTGTGTGATGATTGGACAGATGGTCCTCCATATGGTCTCGTGTCTGGGGAATTCTTCTTTGCCAGAGCTATCCTTTATACCTGGCTGGTCAGATGCCTGGCTGTATGGCTTAGCTGGCTGGTCGCCTGGAGAAGGCCCTACAGTCGTGTGTGATGATTGGACAGATGGCATACCCCTATATAGTCTTGTGACCGGGGAATTCTTCTTTGCCAGAGCTATCTCCTTGATTCTCTCCATTTCTTCATCCAGGGTTGAGAGATTAGCCTCAAACATGTTCTTCATCATCTCCTGCTGTTCTTTGACTAGTTGATGAAAAAGACTCATAGAGAGTGCTGGAGATTGTTGATAAGCTGGAGTGGGAGACACTGGGGTGGAATGTCTCGGCTGTGATGTTTTCCACTTTCTTCTTGGGAGCCTCATGCATCTTACCTTGGTCAGTGCCTTGGCTATCTTAGTGAAGGTCTTTTGGATGTGTTGGCGCACTTCTCACATCTCTTATCTTCATTGCAGGAAGCGCCTCTACACTTCATGCAGTTATCATGAGGATCTCCAAAGATCATGAGTGAGTGAGTGAGTTGGATTTAACGCCGCTTTTAACAGTATTCCAGCTATATCACAGTGTGTCAGCTTAATGTGGGTGGAAAGCCCCAAGTGATGCAGGTCTCAGATGTTTACCACTTTGGTGAAACCCACGAGCACGGGTATGGTGCTGACAAACCTAGAAACATAATCGGGGCGAACCGGGATTCGAACCCACAATCATAGATTTCTGGCTACTCAAAGGGATGCAAGTCTGCACAGCGAATCGCGGCGCCTTAGACGACTGGGCCACCCGTGCCCCCCTCAAGATCATGAACAACCACACTTCTTGCACCCGGGACTAGAGGGAGAATCCATTCTGACCTCTCAAACACCAAGCACCAGCTATACTATTATAGCAACTATTAATATGTACTTATTGTCTGTTATTGTAGAAAACTATTTGAATAATCTTAGATTAATGTGACTTACTACCAAGTGCTAGATTGTTACCACTATTACATTAGGTGTTGACTCTAGCACACACAGGAAAAAAGTGAGGTTGACGCCATTGCTTATGTCATAGCTTCAGTGGTTACGATGCTACACTACTGCCTAAAAGTTCATTCCCCTAACACGCGTTGAGAACGCGTGTAACACGCATGTGACACGGGTGCTCAACGGGTTGCACACGGGGTGAGCACCCGTTGGACACGGGTGTGCAACGGGTGTGTGTCGCGTGTGCAACCCGTTGCACACGCGTGTGCCACGCGTGTAACACGGGACCGGGTTCCAGTTGAAGTTGACAAATTTATCAAATGAATAGTGAGATAAAACAAAACAGTGAGATGTGAAATTTGAGTTAATGAGCGACCATTGAGCTGTGCTCACCAGACCGTAAATACAAGGTTGGCCCATCTTAATTAGTGTTCGGTTGCTAGACTTTTATGGCATGAACCATTCCACTAGGGTCCAGTCTAGCCATTGTGGCTAGCCGACAGTAGAACAGTAGTGAATTTAGATGCGAGTTTATTGCTAGGGGAACCCCCGTGTTGACACGATTGTCGCGGGTTGGTAAATGTTCGCCATTAATAAAATGATTGTTTGTGGATTGCGAACATATTCATTTGCCCACACGAGTCATTCCATTTGATTGCAAATATAACGTTTTTCGTTCGCCAAATTTATGCTTTAGACAGTACAATTATGATATAGCCGTCACCACTACTAATGTCTCATTATTTCACGTAGGAATATGTCCCATTTCCCCACACCCCACTTTCTGTGTTGTATTTTGAAAGAATAAATAAAAGAAGGTTTTGTGTGGGACACTTTTATACTAATTATAAGAGGATGTTGTAAATGAATATGAACAGCCATGCTGTCTGACAGTTGATAGAATTTGAGATCTTCACAATCACCGGGTGTGACCATGTTGACAGAATCTCGTTAGGGTTTGTGATTTTTACATTTGCCCAATGACCATGGTGAGTATTGCTGGGGATACCAAACGTAACAGTTTATTATTAGAGGTTGTGAGTACCTATACCACGTAGATAGGATATCTTTAGGATTTTAATCCTTCTTTGAGAGGCATTTAGAAGTTGGAGTACTACGTTAGGAGAAGATTTATGGGTGACTTTAATCCTTTCTTTCTCTGTGGGTAATCCTTTCATGTTGATTGGAGGAAGTCACTCAACCAGGTCATGACAGGTCGTGAGTTTACTCACTAACTACTGTGAGCGTTTTTGGCATGACATCTTTTCTTGTATAAACATAGAAACGATGCTCACTCACTCACTGTTAATCTTCTGCTGTTTGCTGGCAAAGTGGGGATAAACCTCAGTGTCAAAGACGATCAAATTTAGTTCGAATCCTTGTTTATATGTGACATCTCCCAAATGGGGACATTTTCATAAACTTGGCAAGTGATGATGAATTTTAATATTAATATTATTATAGTTTATGAAATTGTTAATGAAACTTTAATAAAATTGTGCTTCACTCTCACGAAAAATATATTGTCTGTGAGTAAATTTATATGTCACGTTACATCGGCATTTTTCAGTGATATTGGGACTACATGAAACATGGCTGGTTTTACATTTCTGATACAGGTGCTTGACTGACTGAGTAGTTCATGATCAATAAGATATGTTTAAATCAGTCAAGTTTGCAACAATAGATGAATAAGTTGATACATTTGGACCGCAGTTACCGATTAACAACTTAAGACATAGAGACAGGGAGGAGATATATAACCAAACCTATGATCCTGTTGAGACAGTTGACAGTTAGAACGTTGGATTAAATGACAGTAACTAATTTGAACATTCCCCAGTTATATCATAAAATACATCATAACTCATAACAGTCCGAGAGACAGCTTCCAGACTTATACTAGTATTGAAGGGACAATAGCTTTTGACAGTTTAAAAGTAAACTCACCTTAAGGTGCTTGGCAAGTCAAAACTTACCTCCCTGTATATGTTTTTTAGGTTTGACAGCAACTATGCTTGTAGATTTCATAGATAGACATGATTGGTTAGCTAGATGTTATTACAATAAGCGAAAATGTCTTAAAAGTCCACAGTTTGTTTAATAGTACAAAAAGTGTGTTATAGATCTATCAAAGTTTTCTTTTATTGAACATAATATTTGCACTATATTGCTGTAAGCTGTAAATAATCTAGCCTCCCCATGTACGTAACTTACATATATTTATGTATGACCAGAACAGCAAATAAAGTTCTGGTAGATAGGTACCTCGGAGATTTAACGTGCGCTTTCCGACTTTAGCCTATCTCGCACACGGGGAAGCACTTATACTATTAGGGTAAAAAAGCGTAATGATTAAATAAAGAAGTGCAAACACCAAGCGTAAGAAAGCATTGTACATGATAAACCACACTGATGCAATTTTCTATACATATATTTGTAGATATGAAGCATTCTAGTTAATTGTGGATACACTGGGCAGACAGAATTGTGTTTATTTCCAGGCCATCCTGATCGTCGTTTACTACTATAAGGTGTATGGTTGGAGGCAAGATCAAAGGCGCCGCACAGCATTTATTAGATAACAGACGGGGTCGTCTGTTTCGCTTTGAACAACCACCCCACCTGTCTGTAGGAGTTATATAATCAGTGCGCAAATAACTGTGTCAAGTCCACTGCCGGGCTGATGCGGTGTCAGTGTCAGCGATGAACATGAATGCCCAAATCATAGACCTGTAGCACTCACAAGTTGCTTAGCCAAAATATTTGAAAAGTGTATATTCAATTCTCTGATAACAGCAAATATAACCTTAGAAAAAGATTCAACATACAAACAATCAAATGTAGAACACAGACCTATGCTTATTATCATTTCTTCTGGATATGATCAACCTGCGGAACCCTCTATCCGATGAAGTAACTAATGCTCGCTCATTAAAAGAAATCAAATCCTTAATTAATCGTTCTGATGCAATTATGAATAATTTTGACTTCAAATATTTTCATAGATCATGCCAAATTGTCCACTGTCGCCTTAGGCTCGGCTGCAGTGACTTAAACGCTGATAAGTTTAGACGACATGTATCAGACATACCAGACTGCACTTGTGGATATCACCTTGAAGATGCAATTCACTTTTTCTATAACTGTTAAAAAATACGATAATATCAGAAACACTGTGTATTTCTACACACATGGGTATGGTCTAAACATGATATTACATGGCAGTAGTTAAGCAGTTCTACAAACATGACTCTTCTTAAATCAGTTCATGACATCATTGTCAAAAGCAAAAGGTTTGAGTAGCTTAATTTTATGCATGCAGTAAAGGAAAACTGCATTACCTTATTTCACAGACACCACTTGCTTCAGTGTACTGGCTTCGTGTATTTCATTTGTGCATTTTGTATGTTTATGTTCATCACTCTCTTATATATATATATCCAGCTGTTGTTAAGTTGTTACCTGGAGAGGTATTACATAAGCAAGTTTTGCTTGTTTACCGATCCAGATTTCTTTTGAAATAAAAATACGTTTAAGCCAACACAGCTAACCCTAAAACACATGATTGTAAACTATTCAAAAAGGAGCACTAATCTCTGGCTTCTTCTCGGGTGTCGAACTCAAACTCAAACTCATTTATTCTTAGAATAACATGACATACAATTATCTACAATTTTTATTATGTACAATTTAACAAAAATAATAAAAATAGGATACGTGGATACTAATACAATTTACCAATTGTATTGTACACATTGTTAAGGAATTTAGATAGGCCTTTTAGATTTCTTACACTGTTAGTGGTCATAATTTTCTTAAATGTTTGGAAACTTAAGATATTGCTTATTTAAGAGTTCATATCGCCGTTGGTGTAAAGCTTCACATCGGAATGAATAATGCAATTCATCTCCCACAGCGATAGAATCACAGAGTGGACACTGGCTGTCTTCCCTGGGAATGTTCAGCCATCGACCAGTTTCAACTGGTAATCCTTGGTTAGAAAGTTCTCAATTTTAGTATTGGGAGAAATATTGATTTTGAGAGCAGTAGATATTTCGCAAATGAAGGTTGATTCTTCAGGTAATACGACCTTTGGATTTCCGCTTGGGCTTACTAGCTGCCGTGAGTCAATTTGCTCGTTAACGCAACCGAGCGTGACAAGAGACTGGGCTACCAGTCAGCAAGGACAGCTAAATAAACTTACGCATTTTTGAAAACTGATTGGTTACCCGTGATCTATGAAGATTTCAACAAAGGGCGCATGGTAATTAATTTCTTCAGCCTAAACAAACAGACAAATAACGGCGAAAGCTCATCGGATGTCGTTATTTGGAAATACCCCTGATTGTTACAGTTTGATAATAAAAAAAGTATCCCTGAGTGAAAGCATTTGCGGATTTCGGATTGCGTGGATGATACAATTACTACTCCCTTGTTGTCATCCACATTTTCTGGTATAACCCTACACTTCTGTATTTGTCGTAATTCACATGCTGCTTTGTTAATGAATTTATATTATGTATACTCAGTTGTAGCACTACTCAGATTACCGGATAAAGGTTCAAATTTGGTCTTTCTTGTACCTGGGGTAATTATTTAATCTAAATCCAGGTTTGAAGTGAGGTGGAATGTGAATTATGCACGTGGCAGCCCAGCAAGAGATGTATGATCAGTTGATTTACTTTTTTTGTAAATCAACTGATCATTCCCAGACATCTAAGGATCAACAGGAAATACATTGATTGATTAATTACTGTTATCTTGCACAGTGGATATGTCAAAAGTAAGTGTTTACATGTGAAGGTAGGGTTACTAAACCTAGGGAATACACTCATATCATGGCGTGAAGTACAGATGTAAAAACAACATACTTTGTTCAAAGGGTAACCGATAATACACTGACTGGTTGTTCATTGTTATCTAACTCAATGTATGTTTTTAAGAACCGTGGACATTATAAAAATAGTTGTCACGTGGGCTTTCTCAGCTAACTTGGCACCTATGTGAAACAATTGAAACAAACTAAGTGATCAGTTAAGAAACAGACACGGGTTATAATATTCGATACATTTAAATAACGTTTAAAAACGATATATTTAAATATTTTAATATATTTCATATATATTCCAAATATTGTTTCCAAATAATTATTATTAAAGTATTTGATTCTCACATAGACATTTGACATCGAATAAGTATTTTTGTACAGCTGCAGACGCAATGGATATTGTTCCTTTATGTTGATATTCCCGGATACATTATAACTTTGGTAGGTTGTAATAATGATATTTGCATTTTGTTTTCATTCATTCGCTGCAGCTTTGAACAGAATCATTCTTGTTCCTTTCCGTTTGGTTGGGAAGTTTTCCGATGCGCGATAGACGTTGTTTTCACAAGTATTTTCTTTTGTAAGCGTGTATATGTTACAGTCAATGTGTAAAATATGATTCACTCAGGCAATTTATTAAATATCTAAATATTTCAGTCATTTTACAAATTGACTGAATAATCCATTCATTTATTTAACCGACTGACTAAAAATGATAAAGACGACCAAAAGAGCTTAAACACATCACAATATATTAATTATGCTAAGAAAAGAAGCCAAACAATACAGAACTGTTCTTGGTGATGATATTAAACATAAACAAATATTTGGAATTCGTTATCATATTAATAAAGATGGACATATTTTTCAGTTAATTTGTATAATAAACTGAATATTTAGTCGTTTAATACATTTCCTTAGTGAAATCTGTTTACATTTTGAATGTAAACATATACACACGGTAAAATAAGCAATGTGCAGATGAAATATTTACTTTGTGTTGCAAGTCAAAATAGTGTACACGAAGATCGCACAATTACCAAGCAAGTGACTTATCAAAACTGCATCACCATTACCGATGCTCCCCACAAATATACCTACATTTCAAAAACTGTATTTCATTTTTGTTGATCAGTGTGACCATATGTCCTTCTACTTTCAATAAAAATGCGCTTACGAGTGGCGAGCACAGGTCGTGAACAAGTCTAGATTTCTGCTATATCATCCGGGTACTCACTGAGAAAATACAGTAATGCACAGGTAACAACTACTCCCGCGGAATTGCTTTAGATCAGTGCTCTTTTGTACGTTGAAATACTATATATTGTGAATGCCAAAATGATGTATCAAGGATCAAGTAGAAGATACATTGACCGTTGCACTGGGAGTTTATTCAACAGACCGTGAAAATAACACTGCTGTATCTTATTATTTATTTTAGATGACGCAGTCAAGGCTCACTTCTCCTGGCGGCCATTATCGAACGGCCAGCTAAAACACAACCCCGCGCTTACGTCTACAGGTCTCTTCCTGTAGTACGGTAATTAGTATTCTCTCCCTCAAGTGTATCCTCAATGATATAACCCACCCTCATTAATTACATGCTGCTCTTTTCCAGCCTCACGGCTATGGAGCTGTGATAAAGAGTCCAAGTCATCATAAAGTAATTAGGGTCCAATAAAAACAATGCGCCGCCAAACCTCATACATATTATCACTGAAAGTCGTACTACAGACGGTTAATGTCAAATCACAATAAAAGCATTTCAATTGCAATAACATGTTCCAGGACCATGTATTCTCTTAACACCATCGGATTTAGAAGCAATGGTCGTATAAAACAAAACACATCTATTTGATCACAACAGTATTCATGTTATTCCCACAAAATCACATAAAGAAAGGAGACATTAGGAAATACATGTGCATTATCATTTTTCGTCAGGATAACAAAATTTTCTCTCCTTGTTACCACCTCCAGGTTCAGCTTAAGACGGGTCCTCCTTTGGTCAAAAGTTTGTTCCCCCTCTAATGAGTGTGTCACGCGTTGCACACGAGTGGCGGACGGGGTGCACACCCGTGTGCAACGCGTTGCACACGGGTATCACACGCGTGACCAACCCGATGCACACTGGTTGCGTAACGCGTTGCCCATGCGTGTAAGGGGAATGAACTTCTAGGCAGTAGTGTACTTGGCAACAAGAAGTTGTGTGTGTAATTGACAGTGAAGGGGACGTCTGTTGAAAATCTGAAAATATTGGTTCGTGTGACTGAAGCCAAAATACAGAATTTATGGCAGAGAGTGGTCCCTTTAAGTACAATCTCATTAAAATCAGATCTTAGTTCTCGCTACCGCTAAACAAAGATCTGAGGACATCCCATTACGGGTCATGTCAGACCGACCTTGCATGAACTTTGACCGACGAATGGAATGACCAATCAGAAGGCAGCTTTCTCGTGCTTTACGGCACTAATTTCAAAATGGCGACTAATGACTTCGAAACTGATTTTGACAAATTCTCGATTACAAATTTGAAACCTGAACAAAAGAACGTTTTGGAATGGCTAATAAATGTTCTAGATTGTATGGATACAGTCGTTAAACCCGTAACAATTGTTCGGAACACCCTGTGTTAAAGTTTTCGAGGCGGCATGATCAGAAATCACATTCCGACTGTCACTTTCATAATCTGGTAAGCGACACTGATTGGTCGGATGAAAGGTCGTTCTGACGTGACCTGTATTGGGATGTCCTCAGATCTTTGTTTAGGGGTAGCGAGAACTGATGTCTGATTTTAATGAGATTGCTTTATGTAGTCCCTTTAAGTTCGTTATAACCATAGATTACTGTATATCATGTTTTGACAAAGTTTCGCGAGATGATGAGAATGTTCTTTTAAAAGAGCCACCATAGATCTTGTATGTTGAATTTAATTACTTCCAACTTTAAATACTTGAGATATGTTTTCATACACAAACTTTTGACCTTAAGATTTTATGTTTGTCAGTCACGTGTAAAAGGATTTCTGCAAATTCATGGTATAACAAATATCAATATTGATTTGAAGTAAATTAAGCCCAAATGTCTTGATTTATGGTGGTTGATATCCCAGTTTAGACATCATGTACATTAAGTATCATTATATTTCAATTATATACACAAGTTAGCATATACACAAGCCTTTTGTATGCTCAGTTCCAGTTCGATGAGTGAACTTCATCGCCAGTGTCACAATAATTCTATAGGGCATACAGGAAGTACAGAATCTATCATGTCTCCGACATTTTTCAGAAAGGTGTAATTCAGTAAACCAATTTCAGTGGGAGAGCTGAACATAAAGCAGCCCTTCTCTCAGAGGAGAAAGGAATGAGTTGGCAGATAACTTACCCTTGCTCTGGAGGCTCTGGTAATTCTTTGTCAAATCCTTCTTTTCCTACTAACCAGTATGTTGGGGCTTTGCCTTTACCCTGAAGAAGAGTACCAACAATCTGGGTCATGTATAATGTGACAAAAAATAAAATACGATTACACAAAACAGATACACATAGTCAAGACTTGAAAGTGAGTGAGTATGCTTTTATGATTTTTTATATAGCAATATTCCAGCAATAACACAGCACACAGGGGGTGGAGGGGTGGTGGCAGTTGACACCAGAAATGGGCTTCACACATTTGTGGGGAATCGAACCTGGGCCTTCTGATTTTGTCTTGGATACATTTCTGTACACAGAAACATTCCTGGGGTACATATCTGTAGTACCCATGCCGACAACAACCGCTTAAGTGCCCTAAGTCGCCATCTCATGCGGTGAGCTAAAAAAATAATATAAATTTAAATATTCAGATGCAACTTTAATTTTGATATAAAAAGTAACATTTAAAATCAGTTGTTTTATTATTTTGAACGTTATTTCTTCTTAAAATATTTGTAAAGGCACGGATGTATACTTACTAGATCTATATAGATCATTGGTAAAGGCCTGTCAAAGATGTCTGTGTGCTGCAAATGTTGGCATATCACTAGTTTTATTAAATTGAAGTCCATGGTAGTATTTGTTGAGATTTGAATGCTTGAATTCTTGTGGGAGATAACAAAGGCTGATAAATAAAATGAGTTTGCATTATTTCATCGATGCAATATGTTAGCCCAGACTGACAGAATGCCTCGCTGTTTTCTGACGTAGAAAATACCATGGCAATATACCACTTTTCATGACGTTTTTCCAGCTATATTCCACAGTGACACTTCGTCTTGTAGTTGAAGACTCAACAAATGTTGATATTATAAACTAATAATCACTACAAAATATGTGCTAGTTAAAAATATTCAGTTGTAAACGACCGTTTTTGAAAGAAGGTGCAACAGGATAACTCTTTAGCTTGGCTCCGTCTCTACATGTCAGTAGTTGTAGCAGCGTGCATTGATCCGGGAACCAGACCGGAAGCGACAGTTTGGACCGTCGCTTTTATCATTTCAAAAGGAGAGTTATTGCCCTTTGGAACAAAAAGGTCGCCCATTAATCAAGTGATTGTGTTTGTGGATTGCAGAAATTTTCGTAGTAATTATTGCCTATATGAGTCATTCCAGGTGAATGCAAATATAATTAAATTTGTTCGCCAAATCTATGCTTCCGATGGTACAATTATGTTAGGGCAGTCACTACCACTAATGTCCTATGTAATGATCTCACGTAGGAATATGCTCCATTTCCCCTCACCCCACTTTTTGTTTTGTGGGGGACTCTACCATTTACCTTTAATCATAAGATGATATTGGAAAGGAAGATATACTACTATGTTGTCAGGATGTAGATAGAATTTGTAATCTTAACACCTGGAGTGACCGGTGTGAATCTCATTAGGGTTGGTGATTTTTACAATTGCCCAATACGCATATTGAGTACTACTGCATAGGGATAACTTCTTTCAGTGGCATTTAAAAGTTGGTGTGATGAAGTAAGATGAGTTCTATGGATGAACAACTTCCTTATTACAATTAGTGCGATGTTTCGGTGTAGATCCTAACACCTTTATCAAGCAAGTGATGGATAGTGCTGACTGACTCATATAGAAGATTTAACGTGCGCTTTCCGACTGTAGCGTATTTCGCACACGGGCCTGGCCAGACCATTTAGTGAATTCCGAAAAGGGTGAAAGTGGTGTGTGCAACCCAAGAGGGGGATTTTAGGGGTTGCTTAATTATATTGAATTTTTGGAATTTTTAAATTTGGAATAAATGCCGAGGTGGGTGGAGGAGGGAACTAAGGGAGCCGGGTGAGGTGGGTGTTTGTATGTTTATTGGATTTTGGATTGGTATATTAATTAGTTTTTAGATGCGCTTATTCAGGTCTGTTTTGATTAGGAATACGCCTAGGGCCTTGAAGTTTTCTAGTTTATTTTGAGGGTTTAGTATTTCATCTAGAGTAGGAACCTTATTTAGATTGAGGGTGGTTTGTACTGTGGTTCTGTGTGCTTACTTACTTACTTACTTTGGAGATTTAACGTGCGCTTTCCGACTGATGCGTATTTCGCACACGGGCCCGGCCAGGCCATTTAATGTGTTTCCGAAAGGGGCGAGGGTGGTCTGTACAACCCAAGAGGGGGCTTTAGGGGTTGCTTATATAGAATTTGGGAATTTTGAGATTTGGAATATATGCTGATGGGGTTGGGGAGGAGAACTAAGGGAGCTGGGTATGGTGGATGATTGTTTGTTTGTGTGATTTTGATTTGGTAGGTTATTATGGTTTTAGATGCGTTTTATTAGTTCCGTTTTTATTAAGAATACGCCTAAGGCCTTGAAGTTTTCTAGTTTATTTTGTGGGTTTAGTATTGCTTCTAGAGTGAGAGCCTTGTTTAGATTGAGGGTGGTTTGTAATGCGGTTCGATGTGTTAGGTAGTGTGTGCAGTTGATGAGTGCGTGTTCTGGGGTTTCTGGTTGTTTGCAGTGTGGGCAGTTACCTGTAGTGTGTTTTTTTAAAAATTTTAGGTGGTTATTTAGGTTGGTGTGTCCTGTTTGGAGTTTAGTGATTACTCAGTCGATTTTTTTTTGATGGATGGAGAATTTTTGGTTTGGTTAGTGGTTTGCTGAGCACTCTTTTGATTTGGCTATTTGAGTTTAGATATAGGTTATGCCATTTTTTTGTGATTTTTTGTTTGTTTACACTTTTAATTTCTGATTTTGAGATGGGTAAGTTTAAGCTTATTTCTGGGATTTTGAGGGATAGTTTAGCTGCTTTATCGGCGTTTTCATTACCGTATATTCCTACGTGGGCGGGTATCCACAAGAAGGTTATTTGTTTGCCTGCTTTTGTTAGGTCGTTGGAGCTTTTAAGTATTTGATTTATTAATTTAGGTCGGTTTTTGGTATTTTTGTTTTGGAGGGCTTGTAGTCCACTTAGGGAGTCAGTAAGTATTAGGATTTTTTGGTGGTTTTTGGATTCTTGATTGTGGAGGGCTGAGGCCATGCCCATTAGTTCTGCCGTGAATATTGATTGGTTATTTGGGAGTCGGAAGGATTGTGTGGTTTTAGTTGGTTGTGTGGTATGGACTCCGAAACCCGTGTGTTTGGAGGTCGGATCTGAGGATCCGTCCGTGTAAATGTGACACCAATTTGGCCAATTTTTGTGTATGTATGCTAGTGTGGTAGTTTTAGCTATGTTTGGGTCGGTTTGTTTATTTATTTGGCTAGCTAGTGTTGTGTCTATTTTGGGTATTTTAAGTTTAGGGGTGAAGATATTTGATTGTTTGCAGTTTTGTTTAAGATTTTTAATTTGTTCATTTAGGTAGTTTGTTATTCTTTGGGATATTGGGGTAAGTAAGGGGTGTTTACGAGCTAGAGCTTGGTTTTTAGGGCTGATGTTTTGGTTTATTAAGTTTTGGATGAGAGGGTTTGATTGGGACGCGGCCCAGAAATTTAAGCTTAGCTGTTCCCTGCGTAGACTTAGTGGCATTTCTCCTGTTAAGGCCTGAAGTGAAGTGTAGGAGGTGCCATGTTGGGTGCGTGTAATGAGTTTGAGGGCCTGATATTGTATTGAGTCAAGTTTTTTAGATAGAGAGTTGTTTAGGGTGTTGTATATGGCGCAGCCGTAGTCTAGTTTTGATCTAATTAGGGATATGTAGAGAGAGAGGAGAGTATCTTTGGAGGCTCCCCAGTTAGAGCCAGTTAGGCATCTTAGGGTGTTTAGGTCTTTACTGCATTTAGTTGTTAGGTTTTGAATGTGAGCATCCCAGGTGAGATGTTCATCGAAAATAAGTCCTAAGAATTTGGTTTGTTTTTGAAATTTGATTGTTTGATTGTTTAGCTGGAGGATTGGGGAGGCGGGTTTCATGTTTTTATGTTTGAATACTATTCCTGTTGTTTTTTCTGAGTTAAGGGAGAAGCCCCATTTGTCAGCCCATTGTTGTATTTTAATAAGAGATTTTTGGAGTAGATTTTTGGCCATTTTCATGCTTTTAGTGCGGATCCAGATGGCTCCATCATCCGCGAATTTTGATGTGTTTACTTTAGGGGATAGACCCTCGAATAGATCGTTTATCATTATATTGAAGAGGGTGGGGCTGAGGATACTGCCCTGTGGAGTGCCATTTTCTAGGGGACATTGGTCCGATAGAGTTTGGTCTATACCCACGGTTATTTTACGATTGTTTAAGAAGTCCTGGATGTAGTTTATTATCTGACCTTTGAGTCCTATTTTTTTAAGTTTTTGTATTAGCCCATCGTGCCATACCATGTCGAAAGCTTTAGAGAGGTCTAAGAAGATGCCTGTGGTATATTGTTTATTTAGTTGTCCTGTCTTAATATCTTGTTCTAGTCGGGCGAGGTTATCTAGGGTTGAGCGGCCAGGAGTGAAACCGCTTTGATCTGGGTTTATGATGTTATTTTGGGTTAAGTAATGTTGTAATCTATTTTTAGCCATTGATTCCATTACTTTACATAAGTTTGAAGTTAGGGATATTGGCCTATATGAGTTAGCTTGATTAGCTGGTTTATTAGGTTTAGGGATTGGTATGACTAGGGCCTGTTTCCAGGGAGTAGGAACCTGTCCGTTTAGGTAGATGAGATTGTATAGTTTGAGTAGTGCCTGGAGTAGTTTTAGGGGGAGTTTTTTAATTATTTGGTAAGAGGTTAGGTCTAATCCTGGAGCTGTGCCCTTTTTCCTGTTTTGGATTACGTAGAGGAGCTCCTCCATTGTGTAGGGTTGATTTATTTCTAGATTGTTATTGTTTGGTTCTTTTGTGGGTTTGTTTTCTGTTTTAAGTTTATCTTGGAATTTTTGGCTGAAGTTGCTGTTACTGCTAACGGCCGAAAAGTGGTTGGCGAGATTATTTGCTTTTTGGGCGGGGTTGGTTGAGTTGTTAATGTTAGGGTTTTTTTATGTCGTTTTAAGCCTCTAATGGCGTGGATTTTGCGCCAGACCGTTCTGGCATCTGTACGGTTATTTATACCTTCGCAGAATTTTTTCCAGTCTCTACTTTTGGCTATTTGGACTAGTTTTTGAACCTGGTGGTTTAGTTCGTGGGCTATGTTTAAATATTTGTAGTCGCATTTTGCTTTATTGAAGGCTGATTTACGTTTTCGTCTAGTCTGTTCTATTTCCTCATTCCACCATGGTACCGTCGGTTTGCCTGTCTTAGATGTTTTGAAGGGGATGGAGGTTTTGGCTGCGTTTTTTATATAGTCTGTTAGGTTTTTACAATAGGTTTCGGGATCCTTATTTTCTATTTCGTTTAAGTTAGCTTCCGTGCAGATATCTTGGAATTGGTCCCAGTTAGCTTTACTGTAATGGAATTTTGGTTCTTGGTTTTCTGTTTGGATTGGTACGTTTGTATTTCCTATGGTTATGTTTATGGGGAAGTGGTCGCTACCTAGCGGGACGTCATGCACTTCCCATTGAGTGCTTTGGGCTAGATCTGCGGTGCATATGGTTAGGTCGATAGCCGACATTTTTTGGTTTATCTTATCGTACCTCGTGGGTTGGTTGCTATTAAGGAGTACTAGGTCGTTTGTTTCTATCCATTCGGAGATTAATTTGCCATGATTATCTATTTTATCGTCTATGCTCCATGTAGGATGGTGAGCGTTAAAGTCTCCTAGGAATATAGTAGATTTATCGCTTATTTTGAGTAGTTTGTTTAGATCCTCAGGTTGGACTTTTTGTTCCGCCCAGTGGTAAATATTTATGATGTTTATGTTTCGGTTATTTAATGTGATTTTAATGCCGTTGGCTTCTAGGTTTGGCGTGTCTATTTTTATTTCTTCGTAATTTATATCTTCCCTGATAAATATGATTAGTCCTCCTGCGGCTCTTCTTGTTTTCGGTTTAGCTCTGTCAGTTCTAACTGAGTTGTAGTTAGGTAGTGTGAATTTGGATTTTTTTGAGAATTTGGTTTCCTGTATACAAGCAATGTGAGGGCCTTTATTTAGTTTAAATTTAGTTTTTAGTTCATGGCCGTGGGAGGTGAGTCCGTTGGCGTTCCACTGAAAAATATTTAGTCCTTCCATTATTGGTTTCGGGTGATTGGTGATTTAGTTTTTAGTTTTTATTTTATTCGGTGAGTTCTTTTAGATGGAGGTTAAAGAGGAAGAAGGGAAGATCGGTTAATTTTAGATTGAAAGCTACTTTGTGGAAGGATTCCATACTAGCTTTTGGTGAGTTTTGACTATGCATATATGCTAGGAGTAAGGTGAGGTTATTTAGGTTTGGGGTGTTGGCTGGTTGGGAAGTTTGGTTTGTTTTAGTTGGAGTAGTGTCTATTGTTTCCTCAGTAGTGGAGAAATCTTCGTCATGGGTTGGATTAGGTTTTGCTGGTTGAGTTTCCATGGGGGAGGCATGTGATGTGGAGGGTTGTGAAGGTGTTGGCGGGATGGGTGTAGCTGATGTTTTCTTAGTGTTTGTGTTTTGTTGTTGTGCTTGCTTGTGGGAGAGTGTTGTTGCCATATGGGCTGTAGGGTGCTTGGATGAGGGTCGTGTTGTGGTGGTCATTTTGAGGTTTGTTTTGCATGCGGGGGTTGATGTTTTGGGAGGGTTCGTGGCTGGTTGAGTGGCTGCTTGTGTGTGTGAGGTGGGTGCGGTTTCTTGGTAGTGGTCCCAGACAGAGCTGTCGGTTATGGGTGTGGTGTTTGTTTGTGGGATGGTGTTTGGGTGTGGTGTAGGGAGGAGTGGTTTAGATGCAGGTGTAGCAAATTTTCGTGTTTGGATTTTAGCCGTTTCTATGTTTATGTGTTTGTTGGCCTGCATTTAGTTTTAGGGTATGTGCATTGGGAAGCAGTGTGGTTGTATTTGAGGCACTTTGAACATTGCTTAACCTGCTTTATATAGGGTTTGACTTCTAAGTTGGTGTGGGCTCCGAAGGATATGTGTTTGGGGGCTTCAGGGAATTTAGCGTTTTTTTTCTGTGTGCTAAACAACATAGGTATATATACTTATTAACATCAAAGTTTATACAGTAAATGATTGATGGACACAGAGAGCTGATTAAGATAATTGGAAGCCAGTGGGTGGCTAATGAACACAGAGTCAACAAGCAGACTGATAGAGATGATGGAAGCCAGTGGATTAATTGGATTGAAATAGGGATTTAGCAATTAGGTGATGGTAAGCAGGCGGGATGTAATAGCCTTGGTCTCTGTTCATTGCTGGCTGGATCCTTTTGATGTAGATGGCTTCTAGGAGTTTCCTGATTTTGTAGTCTGATTGATTGTTGGCCAGGATCTTGATGTTGTTCCACTGGATGTTGTGGTGGGGGTGGGTTTGGGTGTGGTCAGAGATGGCTGATTTTGAGTCATTTTTTTGTACTGAGGTCTTGTTCTAATGGGTAGGGGCCTGGATGTTTCTCCTACATAGGAGTCGCCACAGTCACATTGTATGTGATATACGGCACCAGCTGGGTCTTCTTTCTTTGATGTAGGGGGCCATTGGCACGGAGGATGTTCTGGATTGTCCTGCCTCTCTGGAATACTGTATCAATGTTGGCGTGGTGTTTGAGCAGTCTGCAGATCTGGTGGCTGGCTGTTCCTATGTAGGGAAGACTGATGACAAACGGGCGGGGCTGTGTGTTGTCGTGGAGGCCGCTCTCTGGGGCTGAGGATGCTGTTGATTGTTTGTTCAACTAGGCTGGTAGGATAATTGTTGAAGTTATTGAATACATGGCGGAGGTGGTTTGGTTCAGTTTGTAGCTGTTGTGGCGTGGAACAGATTTGTGGTGGATGGTTAGAGGAATTGTGCAGAAACTGATCCGTATGGGTTGGTTTACGATAGACACTGGTGTGGAGTTTGTTATCGGAGTCTTTCTGCACTCTTACATCTAGGAATGGTAGTTGTCTGTCAGCTTCTTCCATAGTGAACTGCATCCTGGGATGTTGGGCATTCAGGTGGTTGAGGAGGGTCTTGGGGTCATGGTCAGGTTGGAGAATGACAAAGGTGTCGTCACTTGCTTGATAAAGGTGTTAGGATCTACACCGAAACGTCACACTAATCGTAATAAAGAAGTTGTTCATCCATAGAACTCGTCTTACTGCTTTGGGGAAACCAAAGGAAACAGTTTATCATTAGAGGAAATTAGTTGTGGATACTTATACCATAAAGATAGGATATCTTTAGGATTTTAATCCTTTCTCTCTGGGTAATCCTTTCACACTGATGAAAGAAAGTCACTCAACCAGTTCATGCATGTGTAGTCGACCGGGGGTTATTGTGGGTAAATATATATATTTAAGAACATAGTGGGTGGGTTAGTTTAAGGGTGAGTTGAACGGCTGACGTAGTACCTATCTTTGTAGTCCTTGCGTAGTAGCTTATGCCCACGCGGGCGTAGTGGCTGGGAAGACGTGACGATGGCATGCTTCTTGCATGCTTGGCTAGGCGGAAGCCATGATTGAGAGAGCCGAGATGTAAGGAGCGTGTTCATTGGTTGTGTCTGTTTTCCTGGTCACATGGTCCGCGTGTTGGCTTTATAAGCCTACCCTGGGTAGGGAATCGTCAGTCGTCACTCACCAGTACCTGGAAAGCACGGTCGACTCCCGCGTCCTGAATTAGGATCATTCATTATTATTTTAGGGCTTTCATTGAGGTGTTAGATTAAGATGTATGGGTGGGGGAAAAGTAGAGTAGTGATTGAATAGGTTTGTTTATAGACGTTTTACTTTTGGGAGTTAAGTTAGACGGGTGGTTAATAGTACAAGTTTAGTTATACGGTTGAATAGGTTTAAGTAGGTAGGGAAAGGGGAAAATAACGTAGGGAATAGAAAAGGTTAGGATTTTGCCCCTGTTGTTTTGTTTTGTTAAATAAACTTTAAACCTAACTCCGTTCTTCATGTTTTCTTTCTGATTAGAATTGATAACCTGGTCAGGAGCCTCCTAGAACGTAGAGACATAAGAATACTGCCCAGGGAGAAGAGAACACAACGCAAAATACCGCAGTATAACATCTGACCTTTTGTCAAAAATATTTATAAGTCTACTGTCACTGGGCGCCTTTTTACAGGCTTTAGAGGGCGCCTATTACAGATTTGGTGCTGAGACCAGGATCGGGTTATATTTTTCAATTTCTAGTTATAGTCTGTTTCTGTAAAGTTAAAATTCAAGTGAAAATATGACTGAAGGTTTAGGTTTAAATTGGTCAGTTTTGTCTTGATAGTGCCGGTGTTAATGCACAGGAACCACTTATTGATTTGACAAGTGAGTTACCACCCCCTCAGCAAAATACGTATCCTACATCTACACCGTACACACTTCTACCGTTTGTAGGAGATGCTGTCCGTTTAAGGAGTGGGCAAGCTGGCAGGGATACATATTTGGGGTCAGGCTATAACACACCGGCACATCAGAACGCTGATTATCCGTTGTTGGGTCACTCTTTTCCAGACGGCATCATGACGGGTGGCCGTTCTGTTCATTTCAGTACACCAGGGATGTCACAGGATAGGTCAAGGGTTGATTTTCCGAGACCCAGAGGTTGTGATAGTGCAAGGTCATTAAATACAGCGGGCACTGTTTTAGTCAGAATTGGAGAAGACTAGCATTTCTCATCGGGATTGGCAAGATTATATTGTTCATTTTGAACAAGTTGCTTCATGGAATGGGTGGACCGAGTATGAAAAGGCTCAACAACTTAGTATGTGTTTGAGAGGCGCAGCAAAAATATTTTGTGTAATCTTACGTTAGGACAACTCAATAGTTATCCGGCGGTCAAAAATGCATTGAGTCAGTAGAATGTAATGTAGCCTATAGAAGTGAATTCCGAAATCGTCGACAAGGTCATGACGAAACAGTTTTGGATTATGGGTATCAGCTCCGGAGATTAGCAAATTTAGCTTACCCTACCAGCACTTATTCATCACTAGAGGTACATTTAATTGATCAGTTCTTAACTGGCCTGCATAGCTTTGACATGAGGAAACATGTCACTTTTGCACATCCCCAAACACTTGAAAATGCTATTTCATACGCCATGGAGTTTGAAGCTGTCGATGGTAGCAGGAGAAAGAAACCTGAAACCTTAGAGTAGCAGGAATCAATCAAACTGTTCAACCAGTTGGTAGTACTGGGCTGACACTTGAGGCAGTTGCCAAGTTGATCGATGATCGTCTGGAAAGTTTCAAACGTAGCTTACGTAGTGTTAGGCCCAATACCTGCTATGTCTGCAATCAACCAGGTCATTTTCATGATAGGTGTCCTTACTTATCAAAGCTGGGTTTACCGGATCAGTCTGTTACCAATAAACCTGAATCCGGAAACTAGATGGGGCTGCGATCGAGGCCGGGATTTCAGCCAATGTTGGACAGATGGGTAGACCACGTGAAGATGTAGTTCCGGTGAAGTTATCTTCACCTGATGTGAAAGACAAACCTATTTTAACTGTTGATATTGGAGTGCAAGTAGATTTACCTAAGTTGGTAGGGAATAGTGTAGATCCCTTGGTGAAGCAATCTTCACTCCATGGTGTTGGGTTGGGGGAGAGGTTATCTTTGTCAGCATCAGGTGTAGGGAAACCGATGAAGCCATCTTCATCAACATGGACTGGTATGTCTAGTCCACGGGAGAAAATTGTTTTGCATTCTTTGCAGCCTCAGAAATGTTTGTATATAGATGTTCTGATGAAAGGGGTTACCTCAAGACTGTTGTTGGATACTGGGTCTCCAGTCTCGATTATCTCACAAGATGATGTCCTTAAACTGGGTTTACAGGATGATAAGCTAAAGGAAGTTCATAAAGATTTCTTTTCGGCCAACGGTACACGTATAGTTGTTCATGGTTCTGCTTGTTTTGAGTTTTGTGTTGGAAACGTGCAGTTTCAACAGGAGTTTGTGGTTGCAGATTTGGGTACTATGAGTAGTATTCTTGGCATGGATTTCCTGGAGGATTATGATGATGAGGTATATGTGAGACGAAAGAGACTGTCTACATCTAGAGGTAGGCTCAAGTTGTACAAATTGAACACAAGCAATTGTGCACGGGTCAGAATTATTGATAAGGTTACTGTTCCTGAGAATTCTGAGAAATTAGTCAAATGTACTGTTGACGGTTCATATGGTGCTAATTCGGGTTTGGTTGAGCCAAACAATTAGTGGAGAAACAAGGGAATTTTTGTGGCTAGGAGTCTAGTCCAACCTGGCAAGGATGTTGTAGTCATTTCAGTGCTGAATATGAATAGCAAGAGGGTAACCATAGATAGTTCATCTGTAATGGGTACAGTTGGCATGGTAGAGCAGGTGGTTGCGGCTGAGGATGTTACTACCGCTAACGCTGAAGGCCAGGGCTTACCTAGTCACTTGCAGTCACTGGTTGATCGCTGTTCCACTGATCTTTCAGAAAGCCAAAAACAGTCTGTTTCTGATTTAGTGGGAGAATTTCAGGATGTTTTCGTCAGTGAAGATGGTTTGTTGGGGCAGACAGATGAGATTACGCATACCATCAATACTGGTGGAGCAACCCCTATCAAATTACCTGCTAGGAGGGTTCCTTTAACTAAGAAACAGTTAGTAGAGGAGGAAATTGACAAGATGTTGCAACAGAACATTATAGAGTTTAGTAGTAGTCCTTGGTCTGCTCCTGTTTGTCTAGTAACCAAAAAAGATGGATCCTGCAGGTTCTGTATTGATTTTAGAAAATTGAATGATGTCACTCTACAAGATGCCTATCCTCTCCCCCGAATAGATGAAACACTTGAAACGTTAGGTGGTTGTCATTGGTTTAGTACCCTTGACTTAGCTAGCGGATATTGGCAAGTCAAAATGGATCCGAAAGATAAGCATAAAACTGCTTTCGCTATTCATGTCGGACTCCATCAGTTTAATGTCATGCTGGTTGGACTCACTAACGCTCCAGCTACTTTCGAGAGATTGATGGACAGGGTACTGGGAAAATTAAAGTGGAAAAAGTGTCTGTGTTACCTTGAAGATGTCATCGTTTTTGGGTCAGATTTTCAGTCCGCTTTAAACAATCTCAGGTTAGTTTTCATTCAGTTTAGACAAGCTAATTTGAAACTCAAACCTAAAAAGTGTACGCTCTTTCAACCTGAAGTTGCTTTTCTAGGATACACAGTCTCAGCCAATGGTATTAGATGTAGTCCAGAAAAGGTAGAAGCTGTCAAAAGTTGGCCTAGACCGGAGACCCGGTCAGATATTCGCAGTTTCTTAGGTCTTGTAGGTTACTACAGGCAGTTTGTACCTAACTTCTCGGATATCACTTCTCCTATGGTGCAGCTCACTCGAAAGGGTATAACCATTTCAATGGACTAAGGATTGTGAGAAGGCGTTTGATCAGTTTGATCAGCAATGTCTTGTAACTGCTCCAGTACTTGCTTTTCCTCAAGACGAAGGCCTTTATGTGCTTGATACAGATGCTAGCGGGTTCGGTATAGGTGCAGTATTGTCTCAGGGGGTAATTTATGAGGTAGATCGAGTCACTGTACTTCTGAAATAAATTTATAATATTTAAAACAGCTGAAGGAAGATAAAGTTGCCATGGTGCATTGGCGGTAGTAAATTTTTTTTATGAGATCAGTGCACAAATTTCCACTTGGACCACTCCCTTGTTCCTTAGCAACATCTGATGGACAGCTAATGAAGACTACAAAATTATCACTTGCCAAAGAATTACAGAAAGGTGTTCCTTTTGTTGAGGAGATTAGTACGAGTTGATTAGCCTTTGTGCTAGATGGCATGGCTATTGTTCAGAAGATGGAAGCTGACAAGACTTTTGAAGACCTAGCATCATCACTGTTGTCAATAGCTTTGAATGAAGCCGAAACAGCCAGAAGAATAATTGTCCTTAATGTGTACATTGAACTGTCCATCAAGAATGCAGAGAAAAGTGAGGAACCGCCAGTGCTTTTTCTGTTCCGTATAGAGGAATCCTATCAAAGCAGCTTATCAGTCAGTGGACACACTTCCTCTTTGAACACCAAGAACACGACAGAACTCGTTTCCTTGAAGGGAGTGGTAGCTTCCAATTCACAGGCAAATATTAGGTTTTATGTCACAAAAAGAGAACAGCTCATTAGAGAAAAGACTGGAAGTTGACCTGACATCCTGTCAAGAGAAAGCTGATACCAGAACATTTCTGCACACTGCTCATGCTGCAAAACAAAGGATTCCAGACTATTCTAATGGTATCAGATGACACAGATGTAATTGTGCTGTATCTGTTGTTCAACAAGCGTATTGGAGTCAAGGTCTTCATGATATCTGGAACAAGAATCAGAGTACAGTACCTCAACATCCAGGCTTTTGCATCAGCTTAAGGTAATTCTGTCTGTTTTTCACTACAAGGGCTACATGCCTTCACAGGCTGTGTTTCAGTGAGTGCTTTTGCAGGCTAGGGAAACTATCTGCATTGAAGTTGCTCAAGAGTTCTCCACTATAGCAAGACACATTCAGTGAACTTGAAACAGAATGGAAGTTATCAACCTCATTTCGAGTCAGCTGTATTCCCCAAGACTGCTATCAAGGATCTGAACAAACTGAGATATGAGCTATTTACAAATAAGAAGAGATGAAGCTCACCAGTCACCCCTCACAGAGGTAATGCAGACTGACTTCAGAACACAGTCAGAGCTGCCATATGGAGGATTAGTCTTGTAGCCATTGCTGAAATGCAATCACCACATGACAATGGTGGGAAGGTCGGATGAATGGTAGAGTGTCCTGAGCTTAATTTCTTGTCCAAATTTCAAGAAATGCACTCTTCCTGAGCAAAATGTCAAACTGCCAGCCAACCAGACCGAAAGTCAGAGGAAATTTCAGAGAATGAAATTGATCTTGAAGATGAACCGGAAGAATATGAATAATAACAATATCATTCTACAGACTTCTGAAATATGATGATCTTGAATCAAATCCTGTTAGAAATTGATTTCAGAAGAAACAATCTTGTTAAAAATGAATTTTGTCACTTATTTTCGCCTCAGTGCCAAACAGATTCAGATATTGTTAATATGTGTACTTTTGTGCTGATTATGATCAAAATCTACAAAGGTACATGGTAATCAAAAGTTTAAAGGTTACTCTTTATGAAATGCAATAATAGTAATCACATTGACCTTATTTTAAAACTGGTAAAATCTTAGATAACTTTTATATTTGTATACTTATCTTGCATTACTCCTTAATGCATCTGCTGACAGAAAGAAGAGCTGTGTGAAGTCTTGCTGAAGAAGAAGTTGTTTCAACTAGGTGAGAGGACAACCCTATCACGGGCCACCACTAAAGGCCATAGCTGTGCGTTCCTTACACGTTTCCTAACATCTCGCAGGTAGTGACTGGCGAACACGGTGTCGGATCGCCAGAAAGAGTCTTCCATAATGGCAGCTCTCAGCCAAAGGGCCATGGTGTTGCGACGACAATGGGATCGGCAGATGAAACCGCACAGCGCTCTAACTGGACACAGTAGGAGCTCTTGTTTGTCTTTCAGTCCCACTATCGGTGATAGTGGTGGGATAAGGAAGGATTGTCAGGCTGTCCTGGGAGCTGGTGGGAGCTAGTAATAGGAAGATGGTCTTTTTCTTCAGGGTAGAACGACACCGAAAGAAGTGGTTCAAAGGGAGTGCCTCTCAAGCAGGTGAGGACTACATTCAGGTCCCAGTGTGGGGTCTGAACTTAGCCTTCTGGTCTTCCAATTGGAAGGAGTGAAATAGGGCTTCAAGTTCAAGTTCTGGAATAGACTGAGTGCTGCCCTTTAACTGCCATTTGTGATGCAGGAACAGGAGGAAACACTTTTTCTTGTCAAAAACTTTAAAGGAAAGCCAGTTGTCGTTGTAAAGACTCCTGGTTGGTGGTCGATGGGCTAGTGTAATGGCTGTCGCCCCTCTGGCAGAGTATTCTTTGGCACTTTGAGTCCTTTGTAAATGGACCAGATGTGTAGATGTAATTTGTCTGGTATGAGATGTGTTCACTTGCTGTGTGGATGAATCAGAAGAATCGGCCAGTCTGGAATTGGGAGAGGGTCGGTAGAGGCTATCTCTTTGAGATCGACAAACCACCCCCAACTGGCCAAAGTCAAATCTAGGCTCTGTGTCAACCTGATCTTTTGGATGAACCTGGGAAGGAGTAGAGGCGGCGGGAAAGTGTACGCCTTAAGTCCTTTGGGAAGCTGAAGGCATCGACTGCACAAGCCTACTGATCTGGTAGTTTTGGCTGTGGTAAATAGGTCAATGTTGGGGTGACCGCGGTGTCGACAAACAAAAGTGGGGGCGTCCAGGTGGGAGCGACCTTGTCTAGGGGGGGGGGGGAGGGCATCTGTTAGTATGTTGCGGCCGTATGTTGTTGGACCCAGAATCGGAGCCCCACCATACTCACTCCCTCCCTTGTTCCGGAGATACCAAAAGACGGTGATGTTGTCCATCGAGATGGTGCTGCGCTCGTTCTGTAGGGTCTGCTTCCAGTGGGAGAGAGCTAGTATGAGTGCTTCTAGTTCGAGGTTGTTGATGTTCCACTGTTTTTGTATGGCGAACCACAGCCCCGCAGTGACATGTCCTTCCAGGTGCGTTCCCCATCCAAGAAGAGAGGTGTGACAATGTTGTAAGCTCTGTCTAGGAGACGCTGTCTAAGACTTGCAATTCAACCATCCACCCTGGAGGTGAGGCATGAGGCGGTCTGGGAGGGCAATGGATATTGACAGGTCTTGGCATCTGATATATGGCCTAAAAACATCTGAATTGGGTGCAGTTGGAGTCGAACCCTGGAGGTCAGATCCTGCGTTGATGTCAGGAGGCCTAAGATCACTTGCCACTGACGTAGCGTGTGTGATTGGTGAAGGACAGGGAGCAGGAGCATTCAATCTCACCTGTCCCTTGGTACAGAGAAGAGGGGTCGATTCGTTCGGAAGAGACCCCTGATGAATTGTAGACGAAATAAGGATTAAGTTCTGACTTCCGTAGGTTGATTAGCCATACCAGTTGGAGTAGGAGGTGTTGGAGGAGTCCCTGTGATGAAGGAGTGTGGCCATGTCCTGGTGGTTCAGGAGGCAGTCGTCTATATACGCCTTAAACTGCACACCCCTCGTGTGGAGGTAAGATGCTATCGGCTTGATGATGCCTGTAAATAGCCATTGATGGTGGACTCCAATGAAGTGGAGGAATTTCCTGTCGCCATGATGGATAGGGACATGGAGGTACGCGACCTGGGTATCCAGTCTGATGAGGGCGTTGTGAGCTTGTATTCTGGACCAGAGGAGCCTGAGCATATTCATCCTGAAGTAGGGTGGAAGCACCAGGTAGCGCTTGTTGAAGGTGGCGAGATTGTGAATTATTTTGCTCCAAGCCCTTCTTGGGGACAAGGAATGTTTTGTCCAGCAGCATCTTGATGTTTGAGGGCAGGAGCTGCTGTTGTGTAGTGGGTTATGTGTCCAGTGTGGGCCACGACGAGGCGTGTCGTCTGTCAGTGTGAGCCTGTACCCATGAGGGAGGATGTTGGCAACGTAAGGGTCCCCCAGGATCTCCCAATTTTGCCAGAACCTGCGTAGTCTCTCACCTACAGTGGTATCGACAACATGGACGACTGGGGGTGGGAGGTTCCAGTCGTTAATGTTAGTCGCTTCACATTTTTGTCCCTTCAATCACAACTCCCTCCCCTTGGGCGGTCTTAACGTGGCTGGTAGGAGCCAGAGGACTTGCCAATTTCCTATGGATTTACCCCGAAATGATGAAAAGTATGAGTCCCGGGTGCGAGGTTGCAGTGAGTTGCACCTCGGCTGGACCTAGTTGGCTTGAAGAAGGCAGCCTGAGACATGAGCTAGAGCCTTGAGGGCGGTCTCGTCCATGGCTAAGGCTGAGACCCTTGGTAAAGTGGACGTTGAACAATGAGGTAGACGACCATGGCTGCCTGAGAAGGTCCCACGTGAATTCTCGATCCCAGTCAGAGAGAGCAAGGTAGCAGAGAAAACATATAGTTGTGATCTCGATTAGAGTGGAGTCCTGATATGCTCCACTTGTCCCTGGAGGTAAGAGAGGACAGTGTTGAGGTGATCCAGTCTGTTATGGCCCTGGAGGAGGATACCATGAGAGTGAGTGGCTTGAGGGAATGTCTAAGTTCTGTCTCAATGTATGCCATTTAATTGTTCGGTACACAGATGATGGTAGAGCAGTTAGAGCCCGTCATTCGATGCAGGTGCTTATCCAGAATGTGGGCATAGTCCGCAAGTGTGAAGGAGTGGATGGGGTTGCCTCTTTGGTACTTTGGCACCTTGAAGGTAGGAGTGAGCCAGAGTTTCATGACGTCCTTGTCTAAAGCCGTAATCATATCATTTATTAAGGGATCTTGAGGGATGACTGTGTGGTCAGACCAAACAGTGTCCTTCCTGGCCAGGGAAAGAAGGAGCCACGGCCTCTAGCCAGTCTTCCATTTGGTTGAGACCAAGGTGGGTATCGACCTCTGACGTAGATCCTTCATAAGAAGAGACAAAAGAGCCCTCTGAATCAAGACTGCTTGAAATGCTGGAGGTAGTGGAGGCACAAGGTGTCCGAGTAAGGTGTCTGCTGCTGCAGATTCTGTTGATAGACAGATTGCCCAAAGCCCGGCTGCGCTTGAAGGTTAGACTGCATAGGCCCTGAGTACTGGTACGGCTGCTGAAGTGGTGTGTGTAGGTCCACAGACGCTGCATCGTGGTGGCATGGGAGCCCAAGTGGAGACTACAACAAAGGTGGTGGACATGGCTGTTGATGATACCGGGTGTCTGCCAGTACTGATGTCATAATGGACGATGTGGCCTAGGGGTAGCAGGTTCATTCTCTGTTTGCGGTCAAGGGCCTGCTGGGTCTTTCGCTTATGATTTACCTGGACTTAATTTTCGAAAGCTGTGGGGAAAGCAGGAGAGAGTCTTTACATTTGGTTGACTGGGAGCACGGGGATGTACAAATAAGGCACAGAATGCAAAACACGAGATCCACGTGGCCATGTAAAAAATTCAAGATGGCTACCTGAAACAACAAGACACCTGAGATTACTGTGATGAAAATACACCACCAGGTTCCAATAATTAGGCTACGGCATAAATCATACAAAACATCTGAAGAGCAAACCAGAGGCACAATAGAATCACAAGAGAAATTCACTAGGAATCAACACAATAGAGTGAAACAAAACAATTTGCTGAGGGATCAACACGGGTCTTTCTACTGTGGGTGACAGCAGTAATGTGTAGATCCGTTACGTCATCACTTCTGTGGTCACGTGGGAGCTATGTGATAGGGTTGTCCTCTTAGCTTGTTCAAACAACTTCTTCTTCAGCAAGACTTCACATAGCTCTTCTTTCTGTCAAGAACAAGCAGTAGATGGATTAAGGAGTAATGCAGGATAAATTAAAAAGTAATGTCAATATTACTGTTTTGTCCTCAAATGATGACTAAATTCTCTATTTCCTTATGTTTTGGTCATCTGAATATATAAATTTTTAATTTGAAGTTTACACGATATACGGCTTTTCCATTGGACGAGAGAGCGGTCACATGACCGCGAAAATTGACATTCATAAGTGTATGAACGACACAATTTGACGTTCATACGTTTTTCACGAGACCGTGTTCTTGAAATGACATAAACACTGACGGACTACTTCCATATTCCTGGGGAAAACCCTGGGAATTCCCTAGCACAAAAACACGCATAAGAGTTCTTTCTGATCATTTAGAACCTTTATTCTTGGTCTCAGCGTTTCAGTATACATTGAGAAATGTCAGAGAGCGTGACTGCATGATTGTTGACGAATATCCTCGCTGCGGCCCATCTTAATGAACAAACGATGAAATGCACATCTAAACTATCGTAGTGTCCACTCGATCCGTGCCTAGGCTGACATTGACCGTCTCCAGCAATCTATGAATTTACCTTAGTGTCTGTTTGACGCATCTTTATTCACCTTTCAATGAACGACCGGTTGATCAGTGAAGACTAACACATGTAACCGCCACAGGTTCATTAACAACTTCGGAAATCTCTCCCGTCACGTTTATCGTGTCGGCCATTTTGACGTCTTGTACTTGATGTAAATGTATTACGACGCGCTGTCATTGTGACTGACTTACTGAAGTAGTTCTATACAGACCTTTCTCATCTAATGAGGATATGATTTGAACACACGTGCTGCTTAGATGTTTCTGAACAGCAAGTTGTGCATCCATACGCCCATGTCTCCTCTCTTTTTGAGGAATTATTTTACTCGGCGATGTAGCTGGCTGTTGTATGGCTGTCAGTGTAAACATGAAGTCACACGTATTACTAGGTAAATAAAAATTAAATTGTGTTTAGATCTTGGCCTATATCCTTTGGGGTAAGAAATTGTGATAAAAAATTTATAAGAATTGACTTTCACTTTGTGCAAGCTCCGACGTTCATACAGTTTTGCCCTCACTCTATGAAGGTTCATACTCCAATGAACTCACACAAAGTGAAGGTCAATTCTTAAATATAAATCATAACATAGTTTACAATTAATGCTTATACAATTAAAAACATCAAAGTTTCAACTTCTGTGAACATTGAGAGATAACATTGTACATAGTCACCTCACTTTTGACTAACGGTTGGTTTGGTACCCATCTTCATGTACCAAATAAGAAGGAAAGCTGCTACACCTCAGCTGGCTACCATACATAGAATGAAACTAGATAGTTTTTTCCTTCATAAAAATCAACAAACCTTTGTCACCTCAAATGGTACCAATTGGTGTTTTTTAGGCTTGTACCTTATTGACTATAGGGATGTAGGCAAAAACAATAATAATCTCTCTCTGAGATAACCATGCAGATTATGTCAGCTAGTACTACAAATGTATATGGGTTTGAAATAAATGCAGTACCCCATCGATGTGGTAGCCCTCATAGGGGGTCCTGCTGTATGTTGGAAGGGCTTTGCTGAGATAAAATTGGTGTTGATGTGGATGGCCCTCGCAGCCTCTTCATTCTCATGTCATATTTAGCAGCTTGTGGTCTTGCCACTTGCCACTTGATGTACTCACAAAGGTGTGAGTACACATTCTTTTAATGATTAAGGGGTGGGGAGGGAGAACTTATCTATTGTGATCCTAGTTTGTCACTCTTTCTTTACACTATGCTTAATATAAAATGCTAATATAGCTGCTTCCCGTTTCAACCCACAGACATACTTGTGTTGTGATTTCATTAAGGGTTTAGGTAATATATTCTTATTCACTGGGGTGGGGGTGGTTAATAAGCTTCTGGAAGTTGAGTCACACTACTACCTAAACATACACCAAATTTCATAATAACTAGGATTTTCACGAATTGAACGAATTGGGGATGTAATGATTGATAGCATGGGAGGTCCATGGGAAGTTTCAGCTTATCATTCCAGTGCCATCTGAGACGATGTTTACAATCCCCGATGGACAAACAGTCACCACAAAGGAATTTCCTCACTGCAAACAGTGACACGGAGCCATGTGAAACTGCAATATAATACTGTTTAAATAATGCAAGTTTACTTGCAAAATAGCAAAACCATACATTGTATTCACTGATATTATGGGCTATTGTGCTCCCAACCATATCATGACAAAGAAAATGAATCTGATAATTTTGTTCCATTGGCATGACTATAAAGGTCATGTTTCTCTTTATCATGTTCACAAGACTATTTTTCTTCTTAGGAATCTGTGACCACCACGATGTTGACTGGCATGTTGTCTATGGACCATCACAAGCCGCACAGGAATCCCAGGTTCGCCCCAATTAAGTCTCTAGATTTGTGAGTACCATTCCCGTGCTTGTGGGTTTCACCAAAGTGGTCAGCTTAGTTCCCTGGGTAGGCTGCGCTGGCGCTACACTGAGCCAGTTAATGACTGCACAATGGCCGCCTCCACTAGATGAACAAACATGGAGGACACACCATGTATTTACAATAGAAAAACTCTAGAACGGGTGGTTAAATTTTTTTCTTAGCATTTTCAGGAATGCTTTTGCAATGTATTTGTCATGAGAATAAAATTCATTGTTACTTTTAGTAAAGGAAAACATTATTTAAGCTGTTTCGAGACTCGAAAGTGGTCGTCACATCAGTGAAATGTAAACAATGACACATACCCCATTTTCAGGCCTGTTATGTGAGTTAATACTTCATGTCAGCTCACTGTTATCACAAAATCGTAAACATAATACATGGAATTAAACAACCACGTCAATGAAATACTGTTTCTTTATCATCTTTAATTTAGAAAATCTGATTACGCAAATGTCACCAATTATGCCCCGTTTTCTCCCATTGTAAAGTGGTGGGTTTAGCGGAGTTATTGAACGCCTAGTATCCGTAATAATGGTGTTTAATGATAGGGTCTGTCATTGGTTCTGACATCTGGATTTTATTCACATGAAACGCCATTTATCTGGCATTTGTTTTCTTATTACACAATGAAATTAATCATAAATATATCTAATAATTTTGGAAACATATTGGATTAATTTCAATCTAGTGTTTCTGAACTAGATCTATGTGTGTGCTTGTTAAAATGTCGGGTCTGAATGGGATAATAATAAAGAATATGATCATAATTAATTTGGTACAGTGGCATACATATCCATGAGTATTCTATATGATGCAATACAGCCACTGGGGAATCCTGTACAGAACAACATAAAGAGGTTTGCATACCATTATTATTAAAAAATAGTTATGATTATAATCATGTTAGATGAAATATCTGTGTACGAAATTATATAGAGGATTAACCACTGTGTTCGGTTGTTACTGAAAAATCTACACACGAGTGATTAATCTGCCACGATTAGAACGAGGCTTTGCTGAGTTCTATTTGTGGCAGATTAATCACTACTGATCATAGGTAATTAAAATTTAACATGTGCTTCTTTTTATAAACAAGACTCATAATAAATATATATTTCAGTGATCTGATCATGTGTGAATTGTTTGTAAAAAGTATTAAAATTAAAATTTGACATTGCTTATGTTGAGAAATGAGGTTAATGGTACATGTTATAAGATGACCCCTTGTTGGTCGTTTCTTCATCATCCATAAATTTGAGTTTTTCTTTACTTTCCAAATTCTGAAAATTTACACATAACACAATAGAATAATTTAAGGTCTCTGGTTAAAATAGCAACATAGCTTTCCACTCTCAGGCAGCAAATAAGATTGTGTGAAAAAAATAAACCACTGTAAACCTTGTAATGGGAAAATAATACAGAAAAATTACATTCCTTATTTTTTCATATGTCCAGTTTATCATCCAAAGAAATGCTGAATAATTATCTTTAAAATTAAGCTAGCTATGCATATTGGGGTTCTTTAACTGCTATGATCATAACCTACCTGGCAGAAGAAAGTTTTCACTTTAAAAATAGTTGTATAAAAAGCAAAAAAGCTGGTTGGAAACCCTGCAGAAAACATTCGCCCAAATGCAACATGACCACAACCACAACGCAGATTTTCGAACGCAGCTTTCCAAATAATGCATTGTTGAAAACATGCAAAACGTGATTTTGAGACATTGGTCCAAATGCACGTGCATGATTGTGGCATAAATACCGACGTTGGACAGAGCAGGCATTCAGTAAGCAAAAAACCACCAAGAATATGCCCAGACTTACACAAGCGCAACAAGATGGGAGCAATCAGAATGGCCAATATGGGTGCTTCTCAACGTCAGATAGCCAGAACCTTCAACTGCTCCCAGACCACCATCAGCGTGGAATGGCCTTGTCCCGTCTACACCATCAACGCAGACTGCAATGGCCTTGAACTGTACGTCAGTGGCAGCGACATGACTGGGCAAGAGTGCTCTTTACAGATGAAAGTCGGTTCTGTCTGTTCAGGAACGATGGCAGAGTTTGAGTTTTTCGACGAAGGGGAGAGCGATTGGTGCCAAACTGCATTAGAGGAGTTCACCTGTTTGGTTAGTTGGTTGGTTGGTTGGTTTGTTGTTTAACGCCGTACTCAGCAATATTCCAGCTATATGACGGCGGTCTGTAAATAATCGAGTCTGGACCAGACAATCCAGTGATTAATATCATGAGCATCGATCCACGCCATTGGGATCGATGACATGCATCAACCAAGTCAGCGAGCCTGACCACCCAATCCCGTAAGTCGCCTTTTACGACAAGCATAGTCACCTTTTACGGCAAGTATGGGTTGCTGAAGACCTATTCTACCCCGGAATCTTCGCGGGTCTCACCTGTTGGGAGGTGGAGTGTCATGATATGGGGTGGCATATGTGGCCAGATTACAACACGGCTGGTTATCATCCGAGGAAACCTGAATGCTCAGCGATACAGGGATGAAGTGTTGAGACCTGCTGTGGTGCCCTTTATTCAACATCAACCAAGAGGATTAATTTTGCAACAAGACAACGCAAGGCCTCACACCGCCCGGATTGTTCAAGACGACCTGAACAACGTTAACGTAAACGTATTGCCCTGGCCACCTTGTTCTCCAGACATGAACCCCATTGAACATCTCTGGGATCATCTTGATCGTCAGCTGAGACAACATGTACCGCCTCCAGCGAACCGACAGGAACTTGAACGGACTCTATTGAACTTATGGAACCGGATTCCTGTTGACGTTATCCGCCGACTGACGACGTCAATGAGGAAGCATGTGTTGGCGTGCATGGATGCTCAGGGTGGTCACACTCGCTATTGATGACGTGTTACCTGACTATTGTGTCATTAATGGACTCTTCATGCACTTTTTCAATGAACTCTGATTTGTGTAATTTTTAATTTGGACCCCTTGACTCTTTCTTTGTGTATTGCGGAGAATGCAATATCAGCATTACAATTCATTTTCATTCTAATTCATGGAAAATGATTTCTGTTTATGAATTAATCATCATAAATCTCACACATGCCTTTGTTTTTGGTGTTAGGTCAAGTGAAGTCCGTGAAAACTTTCTTTTGCCCGGTAGTTTATAAAAGTTTCATTAATAAAGAAATGGTTTTTTTTTCAGTAAACATGGTAAATAATAAAAAAAACCTTTGGTTTAAAGAATACACATTAGACAAACATAATTCTATATTTCTTTAATACTCTGTATTGTCTGTTAATTCTGAAAATAATTAACTGTGATAGTGAGTTTCTACCTAAAAATGGTAATATGAAATTAATTTTGAGATGATTTCATCCTATCCAAAATACCAAATATATTTTAAGATGCATAAATGTAAATCATTATTGAAAAAAAAAAAATATTGTTTTTGAAAAAAAATACTTAATAAGGTTGATTGGTGCCCACCATCTTTATCTTCATCATTTTGTCTGCTCCCTATAAGAAATAAAAATAGCTAAGAAAAAATATAAATACACAGATCTAGGTACTTAAACTAAATACATTCAAGTTTAAATGTAGTAATGTTTTTTGTTTTGTTTTTAAAAAATGAGTTTCTTAATTTGCCTGAAATAGTATGTTTAAATAATTGAAGTCTTCAAGTTAAAAAAACAAACAAACAAACAAATAATTACAGGCCGAAATGAATGAATTATATTGATCTGGATAAACTCCAACTGTTGAAAGGGGAAACAACTGCGGTGGTTGAAAAACATCTTGGTCGTGAGGTGTTCGGTCCGGCAAAGGTTGATCGTTTAATGCATTAAAATTGAGTATGTCTTTTGATTCAAATTATTTAATGTGTTTATTTTCTTAAAATATGAAATATAAACCTCGAATATTTAAATATAACAATAAAATATGTTTTTGACGGTGGGTTACACAAATGATCAATCAGCTCTAGATCAACACTTCGAAACAATGTGACATTTCTTATGTGGTTGATGGTTATTTTTAAAAAATACTGGTACCAAAAACAATATGGTATGTTTCGCTATTTTATCAGTTTTTTTACAAGAATTAATTAACTGTTTTATAAGTTGTTTTATTAATCTTGAAAAAGCCCAGTAAAGAATCTACCGGAGTGGCTCACCTGGTCCTGTAATATCGAAGCCGTATCTCGCTTCCGTTACTGTCGAAATTCTCTAATACATCTCCACATATCACATCCCTTCCTCCCCCACAAATTTTCTCTTGGTCACCATCTTTCGGAGATGGAAACATCGTCACTACGGTAATGTTTTGACAGCTGGGGATTTCCTGTACTAAGACGACCTCGGGTATCCCCGATCTGAAAAAAGTGCCGTCAATTATTTTTAGACAGCCAATCAAAACGTGATGACATAGCTCTCCACTCTCAGCCAGCCAATCAGATTGCGTAAATAAAAATAAACCACTACGAATAAACCACTGCTGGGGATTGGAGATCAAGCCCTGTTATGGGAGAACTACAAGTAAACCGCTCAATAAAACAAGTTCAGATACATTATTGTTCAAGCAAAGGAAAAAAACCAGTATGATCATGACGGTAATACATAACATTAAAAGTGCACAGAAATTGTAATATTTGTGGATGAAAACTGGAGACGTGTACTTACCACTATTTATTTGTGAACCATTTAACTAGGGGTAATGATTACTGGTACCAATGATACCTGTCTTGACTATGAGTACCATAGTTTTGGGGGCTTAAAGCCAGTATCAAAGCATATACTGATCTGTAGATCTGACAGAAGTAATAAATCACATACATGTAATATGATGTCATCATTTATTCAGCCAGTGGACATAATGATGCATTGCTTCACACACTTATGCTTTAACAGTACTGCTTCCATACCTGGATCAACACACCATCAGTGATTTTGCTTTGAATTAAGGAGAATTTATACTGAACTTGTTGACCACTTTTGCATTGTAAATTACATACTAACAAGTTTCCAAACAGATTATATTAATTTTTGTTTTTGCTTTTATTCAGGACATCATGTTCATCAGCTTTGCATGTTTTTAGATTGTTCAATTTGTAGTAAAAAAACCCAAGATAGAATTTTCTCAGATGTCTGATTGATGAAAACCCTTCGGAGTTATGCAGATTGATCAGTAGATACATGTTAAATTACAATTATGTTTGAATTTGCTTGAATGTTATGGTTATTTGTGACTTGCATGTGTGTTCCTTAGAATGCATTATTTGAATGTTTATAATAAATAATATGTATCATCATAACTCGGTGACACACCCCACTCCCCACCCCCAATATCATGTTTATGACAATAGACAGATGGTAACATTATTTAATTGTAACAACTGCTTAGCTTTTTACCAAATATGTCTTTGATAAACTACAGCCCTTGAAAGTGTGTGTTTCACATATAGTTTCCTATGGTTTTCTTAACAAAATCAGTGGACACTTTCATTACAAACTGTTTGGGTGTCTGGATCTCAAACATGGCATTGTTATCTAGTAGAATTTCATGGCATAGTGATTTTCCATATCAACTAGAAAAATCTACAAATGGTGTAATTTATAATAAAGTTTTCTGTAACGTCATGCTTAAGTGTCTTCAGTTGATTACTTGCCACACTATGTCTACTGTTACATTTGTATTTTTTTCATGCGGTGAAAAAAAGAATACACATGACTGTGTATGCTACTGTACCAAATTAATTCAAAATAATGAACATATTCTTTATTATTATGCCATTCACACCTGACATTTTTACAAGCACACACATAGTTAGAAAACACTAGATTGGAATTAATCAATTATTTTTCCAAAATTATAAGATCTATCTATGATTAATTTCATTGTTTAATAAGAAAACAAATGCCAGTAAATGGCTTTTCATGTGAATAAAATCCAGAGGACAAATGTCAGAACCATTAACAGACCTTATCATTAAACACCATTATTACGGATCAAAAGTGTTTGTTTTTCTAGTTATTATACTGGGCGCTAACTCCGCTAAACCCACCACTTTACAGTGGGAGAAAACGGGGCATAATTGGTGACATTTGCGTAATCAGATTTTCTAAAATAAAGATGATAAAGAAACGGTATTTCATTGACATGGTTGTTTAATTCCATGTATTATGTTTACGATTTCGTGATAACAGTGAGCTGACATGAAGTATTAACTCACATAACACTGCTGAAAATGGGGTGTGTGTCATTGTTTATATTTCACCGATGTGACAACCACTTTCGAGTCTCAAAACAGCCTAAATAATGTTGTCCTTCATTAAAAGTAACAATGGACGTTATTCTCGTGACAAATACATTACAAGAGCATTCCTGAAAATGCTAAGAAATAATTTTAACCACCCGTTCTAGAGTTTTTCTATAGTAAATACATGGCGTGTCCTCCATGTTTGTTCGTCTAGTGGAGGCGGCCATTGTGCAGTCATTGCCTGGCTTAGTGTAGTGCCAGCGCAACCTACCCAGGGAACCAGGCTGTAAAGTGGTAAACGTCTGAGACCTCCATCACTTCAGACTTTCCTCCCACATTAAACTGATAAAAGAGGTGTGAAACCCAACTCACTTACTCTAAGAAGCTGCTCAAATACAAAGTCGATGAGCAAGTATCAGTACATTCCAATCATGTCATGAACAGACAATACCCTTTCGCTACCATTAGCTTCATTTAGGAGGCGACTTCAACATTTCCATCTTTCCTATCAGTTACTTCCTACAAACTTTCTCTTGCTGAGGAGTTTGATTGGCAGCTATTGTAGCATCGCATGTTTCACATCAGACTAGCAACGAAGCGATATTGGCAAATGGATCCTTGGTATTTATCAAGATAGATTTAAGATATAATACATTTCGTAAAGGTTGAGGATGGCCCTGGGATCTTTGTTATTTTTTTCCCTGACATATATAGTACGTTTGGAGAAGTAGTGAGTGAACAGTCTTAACAGTGTAAGTTAACTAGGTCGGTTTGTACATTTAAAAATCTATACAAATACTCCCATGAGCAAGGATAAGCTGAATTGCTTAGGTAAAGTAATGTTTCTAAACTGTCCAAAATAAGTTTTACATCTTTAGTTTGCAACATTATTCGTTCAAACCAAATTATGGAGAGGAAGTGTCTCAAACCTTAAGTTCTGTCTCTCCTCTGAATTGAAGCAGGTAGCCCCCAAGAATATCAAGGACATCTCTACACTGTTGGCTCACATGAATCCTAAATGCTGAAAATGAATAGAAATGAAAATAACATATATGCAATTAGGAGCATTGAAAAATATAATTAAATTTTGTCTATTATTTTACTTAGATTAAGTGACTCAAAGTACCAAACCTCTCTGTTGTTGAACATTTCATGGATTTACCATCACTGTTAAAAAGTAATATTGGCCTATAACTGTAGAAACCAATAACATACTGGGCAGGTTTACGTATAGTCTACGACACGTAAAGATCCAGGGTTAAAATAGGTCTTCATCAATCCATGCTTGCCGTAAGAGGCAATTTACAGGATTGGGTGGTGACTTGGTTGATGCATGACATTGTATCCCAAGTGCGTAAATTTCCATGCTTGCCGTAAGAGGCAATTTACAGGATTGGGTGGTGACTTGGTTGATGCATGACATTGTATCCCAAGTGCGTAAATTGATGCTTATGATGTCAGTAAATGGATTTTCTGGTCCAGACTGGATTATTTATAGACCGCCGTCATATAGCTGGAATATTGCTGAGTGTGGCGTTAAACACAAACAAACAAAAGTTATAGTCAACGACAGTGCAGACATTACACCAAGCCGATAATGCCATGTAAGCGGGTACTTGGCAGAATATTGTTGGTATACTATTTTAATGACGTAGAACACATGAGGGTTACACACAAAAGTAAGAATGTGTGCAGTTATAACGGAAAAGGATTACTCTCGTAACATCCCCCTTTTCTTAAAAAAATTAAGTTATATTAAAATACTGGTATATTGTGGCAGATAGGTTGAGAATAATGTACAGATTAGTTTCTTTAAAATATTCAAACTGCTTTATAAAACTTAACATGTTAACTAAGTAAAGTCTCTGTGGAATGTCTCTGAAAGACAAAATACCATACTGAGAACACAACAAAGAAATTAAAACACAATGCTCTTTTTGCGTTTGAAGTCAAAATGAAACACTTCACAAATCGTGCTCATTCCTTGGCACAATTAGTTGGTAACAAAGTCTTTCAGTCTGGTTGGTGGTTTGACTGCTCTTGTCCTGGTGGTCTTGATGTTTTCCTTAGGAAGCTCTAGAGAGGCTGGTACTGGTGGCAATGAAGGAGGTGGTTTCACAACAGGCGATGTCTTGGTAGCAGTTGTCTTTTTCGCTGTTATGTGAGAATCTGGTTCAATCTCACTGGTAACTTCCGGCAACTGTTTTGGTGGTGTAGTTTCAGACGTTGATCTAAGAAACTTGCGATTGCGCCTGTACTCTTTACCATCAATGTCAACAATGTATGACCTTGTCGACACTTGTCTGTCGCAAGTCCCGTGACGCCATTTACCCGTTGTGTCTGAAGGCACTGGTTGAACATGTACTGGTTGACCAACTGTGAGTTCAGGTAGCTCCTTAGCATGACTGTCGTTATAGATTTAGCCTTTCTGTGTTTGAGGGCTTTCTTGGCACTGACACTGTCAACAACCTCAGGTTTCAGAAGTTGTGTAGCAACTGGGAGAGTTGTGCGTGTTTGACGCGAAATAATTCTTTGTACAGGGCTACTGTCCATACCTTCAGTAGGGGTATTACGCCATTCCAGGATTGCCTTCCATGGGTCTTTGTCTTCTCTTTGTGACTTTTTGATCAGCTTCTTTGCAATCTTTACAGCTGATTCGGCCTTGCCGTTTGATTGACTGTGATAAGGTGATGTCGTGACATGGCTGAATTCCCAGTCTTTGGCAAACTGAGCAAATTCTCGTGATGTGAGTTGTGGACCATTATCCCACACTACAGTATCTGGTATGCCATGTCTGCTAAACTGTGCCTTCATACACTCAACAACAGATATGGAAGTTGTGTCTGTCAGCTTGTCAACTTCCCATGGTCTTTAATGTCTAGAGTCATGTTTGGCCAATATACAACATCACTTGCCCTTCGGATGCATGCTTCGGCTCCAAGATGGGCGCTGAAGCATTTCACTTTGCATCGCTGGCAGAATCACAATTCATGATCCTTTGAAGAGAACACCATTCTGAACACTCAGTTCCTCTCGGAATGTCCAGTAGTCTCTGACACACACTGGAGTGTCCTCACGTTGTTCTGGCCAGCCGGCTAAGATGGTGGACTTGAGAGTCTGGAGATTGATGTTTTGTTGAGTGAGACGCTGAATTTGATCGAGACGCTGATCTGTGACAGTGATACATTCTGCAGCGTTGATATTCTCCAGTTCGCTGATGAAGGAAGTGTCCTCCGAAACAGCAAAGATTTGAGAAGAGATTTCTTGAAGATAGTCTCAAGTGGCTTATGATCGGTTTGTACATTGAGTGGGAGTGCGTTGTTCCCTGATTGCAGAGGCACCACACCACAGTGCTGTTGTCTGTGTATATTGTGAGTTGGGAAGACTGTAGCTGATTATGGCCAGAATTAACGCTGCTAACTCCAAGTTGTTAATGTGTCACTTTTGATAAGCGTCGGACCATAGTCCTTAGGCTGTCTAGCCTTGCAGGTGAGCAGCCCATCACTGAAGGGAGGCGTCCAGGGGATATCCCCGATAAAGAGACTCATCCTAAGACATTCAACTCTACCAACCACCAATTGAGTAAGGGCCTTAGTCGAGCCTGTAGAGTGATGGCCTTGAGTGGATCCTGACGCCTGATGTAAGGGTTCAGGAATTGTTCAGTTGTTAACGAGGTGAGTAACCCTAGCTACACTTATCACTGGCAGGCTGGCAGGTTGGTGTAGTGCAGGTGACAAGAGTGAGTGAGTGAGTGAGTGAGTGAGTGAGTGAGTATGGTTTTACGCCGCTTTTAGCAATATTCCAGCAATATCACGGCGGGGGACATCAGAAATGGGCTTCACACATTGTACCCATGTTGGGAATCGAACCCGGGTCTTCGGCGTGACAAAATAACGCTTTAACCACTAGGCTACCCGACTGCCCCGCAGGTGACAAGAGGTGTAGAATCTTGTGCTAACTGTCCCTCAATACTGATAGGAGATCCTTGTCTGTTTGGAACAGGCCTCCTATGAACTGATGCTGATAGGATGGAGTTAACTCCGACTTCGCCTCGTTGATTATCCATCCCAAATGATAAAGTAGCCGTCTGCACGGTGAGTTCCCGGTGGCGTACAAACATGGGTGTGTGTTGATGACACAGTAGACAGTTATCTATCTTCGACTCGAACCAAGTGTTCCTCAGGTGTAGATACGCAGTTATTGGCTTCACTTCTCCTGTAAATAGCCTTGGGGTCACTGGAATGCCAAATGGGTTCACTACCAATGGGTAGTGAACCCTATTGAACTGGAACCTGAGGAGTCTGCAGTCGGAGGGATGGATATATCATGGAACCGTTCTGGGTGAACAATACCTTCCAATTGACGTGCTGGTTTTCTTGGGGAATTAGTCAGCAAAGAGCCAGAGTCACAGGAGACTAATCACAATTTTATTTACAAGAACAATTAACAATTTACAATATACTTAGAAATAACTGAGGGTGCCACAGAGAGTCGGTACACACTCTGGGCTGTGGGAGAGAGGTCTGCTTGGTAAGAGAGTCAAACCCCTTCTCTGCTAGAACTTGGCTACAGTATGTATTTAATGAAAGTTTGAACAATAGAAAGGAATGTGATTGGTTGATACACGATTGGTTGTGTCCTAAGCTAAATGGATGGCTAGACAGAGGGGAATACTAAATCCTGTTTATCCTGTTGGACTGGCACTAATCTTGTTGACATATTTACTGGATGCTTTGAAAGAGATTAGGGTGTCACTATAGATGAGCTTGTGTGGGAGCTAATCCTTAATGCCCTATAGACAAGCTTGTATGGGGGCTAATCCTTAATGCACTATAGACAAGCTTGTATGGGGGCTAATCCTTAATGAGTCTTAATTGAAGTAATGTTATTCTAATATACCCCGGTAGGTGATGACAGATATACTTAAATAAATATCCTTTGTCTGGGAGATGGGATCTTGATACCTTAGGCTAGCAACCATCTAAAAAGCTATAACTGAAACTACTGATATTTTATATATGCATTTTACCTGATGATAATTATTACTTGCTAAACTATAATTATATGAAATGGTGTATAAATATTACACCATGATAACTCATAAAAGCACTTGATGTAGATCTAATTATTATAAGATAACTTAGTATAAATGTTAACCATGATAACTTCCCCTCCGTTTATCATGGAACTGTTCTGGGTGAACAATACCTTCCAATTGACGTGCTGGTTTTCTTGGGGAATTAGTCAGCAAAGAGCCAGAGTCACAGGAGACTAATCACAATTTTATTTACAAGAACAATTAACAATTTACAATATACTTAGAAATAACTGAGGGTGCCACAGAGAGTCGGTACACACTCTGGGCTGTGGGAGAGAGGTCTGCTTGGTAAGAGAGTCAAACCCCTTCTCTGCTAGAACTTGGCTACAGTATGTATTTAATGAAAGTTTGAACAATAGAAAGGAATGTGATTGGTTGATACACGATTGGTTGTGTCCTAAGCTAAATGGATGGCTAGACAGAGGGGAATACTAAATCCTGTTTATCCTGTTGGACTGGCACTAATCTTGTTGACATATTTACTGGATGCTTTGAAAGAGATTAGGGTGTCACTATAGATGAGCTTGTGTGGGAGCTAATCCTTAATGCCCTATAGACAAGCTTGTATGGGGGCTAATCCTTAATGCACTATAGACAAGCTTGTATGGGGGCTAATCCTTAATGAGTCTTAATTGAAGTAATGTTATTCTAATATACCCCGGTAGGTGATGACAGATATACTTAAATAAATATCCTTTGTCTGGGAGATGGGATCTTGATACCTTAGGCTAGCAACCATCTAAAAAGCTATAACTGAAACTACTGATATTTTATATATGCATTTTACCTGATGATAATTATTACTTGCTAAACTATAATTATATGAAATGGTGTATAAATATTACACCATGATAACTCATAAAAGCACTTGATGTAGATCTAATTATTATAAGATAACTTAGTATAAATGTTAACCATGATAGATAGTTGATGGATAGAATTGAGTGAGTATGGTTTTACACCGCTTTAAGCAATATTCCAGCAATATCATGGCTGGGGGACACCAGAAATGGGCTTCACATGGCGATCGAATGCTTTAACCACTAGGCTACCCCACAACCCCTGGATAGAATTGATGTGAAGAAGGTGACCTTAGGTGTCATCAAGGTCACAGGACAGAAGCGGTGGTCAGTAAAAGTGGGACTTCAGAGTAACAACTTTATTTCTTCACCCAGGACCATCGCTGTTGCACTGTCCTTGTTGTCATAAGTTAAGCATTGAAACCATTGTGGAGTAATGCAGAATAAGTTAAAAATAATGGTTATCAGAAAGTTTTAAGAAGCTTCATGATTTGTTGCAATCACAAAATATGGGCCCAAAGAAATCGATTATTATCATAAAGTTACCTTAAGGAAGCTTGGTGACATAACATACTTAAACTATGGACTTTCCAAAAAAGTTTTGGCCCACCTGCAGCCATGTCTGCAAGTCATGAATTGAAAGATGAAATAAACTATAATAATTAAATTTTGTTGTGTTCATTGAAATTCCTGCATTCTGATTAGCTGAATTGGTTACGTTTTATTGCATTCATTTCCCAATGAATGTAAAAAAATAAGCCAAGCCCACTGAAGAGGACTACTTTTATTACTACGGAATGTCTGGGAATCCCAATATTACAGTTGAAGTAATTCTCTTTCTGCTCACGTGTATCGTCATGTACAGGACATTAAGCAAAATTCATGCATATTCAGAGTCCAAATAACTTTTTGAGAACGAAGGCTGAGAAGGAATAAAACAGCAACGTGCAGGCTCGCTCGCCTGTTTTTTCCCCGCTTGCCTCAGTTCCACAACTTTCATGTCTTCAGGTTTCATTTCCGACTAGCATTTTTCCAACTGTGTCTTCCCGCTCTCAGGGAACTAATGTTTGAATCTGGCGGTAACTGACCATGTCATTTGAAACAGCCGCCTTCTCCCGAACATATTTGTTCCGTTTCAGTACAGTCTGACTATTGCAGTTCTTCTTGCCTCCTGTCTTAATTGACAGGTCCTATGTACTTTGTTTTTATCATACTCTCTGTTGATTGGCACACTCACTGGATTTATGTCACGCCACAGTATGTATTCCTACACACGGAATGTTTATCAATCTCGTCACTTTTGTCTGCTTTGATACATACAACTGTTTTCGGTTAAACTATTATAGATAAAACATGTTTTCATTGTCGTTTCGTATGCGGATTCATACAGTTTGCACATCAGTTTTCGATTCAATCCTTAATTAAATTACCTATGACTGCCTCAATGGTCAAGTGGTAAAGAGTCCCCGGACATGTCATATCAAATGATGTTAAAAGATGGTGCTTGTTGTAACCCAGTCTGGCGCTGATTTGTTTTCGCACTTCTTATTTCCGCCTGCTGGATTAATTTCAGCATAAGGCGTCAAAAGAGGGTGGGTACTTTCAAACAGTTGAGGCTTCATCAAACATGGGTCAAGTGAACTAATATTTCACACATTTATTCCTGATAGAAATATTATGGTTCTGTTTGGATGAACAAAACCTTCCAAATGGCGTGCTGGTTTTCTTGGGTGAATTAGTCAGCAAAGAGCCTAAGTCAGAGGAGACTAATCACAATTTTATTTACAAGAATCTGTTAATCCTGTTGGACTGGCACTAATCTTGTTGACAAATTTACTCGGTGCTTTGAAAGAGATTATGGTGTCACTATAGACAAGCTTGTATTGGGGCTAATCCTAAATGAGTCTAAATTGAAGTAATTGCTGAATGTTATTCTAATATAGATTTACTTAAATAAAATAGTTCAAGGCAATCTATAAGACTTTGTAGACATATCTTTTGTCTTATTGGATATTAGTAGTTGTAGACAGTACCCTGGTACCGGAAGTGACTCTGCGCATGTGCAAGATAGCGGCACTTCCGGGTCCGGGTAGGGCGTGCGCATCCAAGATGGCGGCACTTCCAGTTCTGGGAGGTGTGTGTTGCACATCCAAGATGGCTGCACTTCCGGTTCGATGACCTCACTCAGAAGGATGCCCCTCTACGTCACGTCCGGTTCCGAGGGGGCATCCTCATCCAAGATGGCGGCAGAGGGAGGAGGAGGGAAGAGGGAAGAGGAGGAGGGTTCTTTGTTGGTGGTAGAGAGGGTAGTTAAAGCAATGATGAAAGCGTTCTTTCGGGAGAGATGGGAGGCCCTGAAAAGGGAAGTTGGAAACAAACTGGAAACAAACTTGTTTGGAGAAGAAGAAGAAGATAAAAAACTGGGTACGGGAACGGGAAACGGGAAACAGGAACTGGACAATGGGAACGGAAACGTCATCCTAGGAAGGCGTCCATGCTACATCATTCGGGTGTAGCACTCGTCGCAGTACAAGCCGCAGCAACAACAACACCCTCATCAGCAGCAGAAACAGCAGCAATAACATCCGCAGCAGCAGCAGCAACAGCAACAACACCCTCACCAACAGAAGCAGCAGCAGCAGAACTCGTTGCAGCACTAACCGCAGCGGTAGCAGAGGCACCAGCAGAAGCAACAACACCCACAGCAGCAGCAGAAGCAGCAGCAGCACTCGTCGCAGCAGTAACCTCAGCACCATTCACCATTGATTGCACCGTTAATCGTCTGCACGATGATCAGCCTCAGATGCAGCAGCAACTCCAGCAGTAACAACGCCACCAGTATCATTGGGCAGACCTGTGTGACTGTAACGATGGTTGTAGTCCGCTTTTTTCGCATTGTTTTGCATTGTTTGCATTGTCCCCATTGTATCTAAGTTGAAGTTGTTACTGTTCATCATTAAACAGAACTTGATTGAACTTACTCTTTGTGTCTTGATTGATCTCAACTCCGATAGCGTACCAGAACGAGGTGTAGAGGCTGAGTTGAGATGTCGTCAACGCTGTCTGTCTGTCTGTCTGTCCTCTTGTTGAAAAAAAATACATAAAAGAGTCAGCCCATGCTTGCAAGTCTCAGTTGCCTGGTGTCATTAGTCACCCCGAACACAGGATGATGTCGCATGGTGAGGAGGAAGAGGTCATGACCTCCCCTTTGACTCTACATCACCCTTTTACGATGTTCATTGCGGGCCCCACAGGATCTGGAAAAAGTTCCTTTGTTCCAGAGGGAACCCTGATCGTGGAAGGGAAACCCGTCCCTGGCACACACATGGTGGACTTGATAAATGATTTAGTGCGTCACCGGAAAACCAAAGAGGGGCCGGCAGGGTGGACCCTTTTGAGTCACCATTTTTTGGCCAACAGTCACGTTTCCCATGAAATGATTGGAAATCCTCAACGATGGCAATGGATGCAGAAACAGCAGCAGCAGCAGCAGCACCATCCTCATGCCATGCCAAGGACACCCCACACCCAGTTCCCCCTCCCCAAGCTCTCCCTGCAAAGTCACCCCAAGAGAAGAAGGCAGCGGTGGCAGCTGGATCCTCAAGCGGGAGAAGAAGATATGATGCCAACCCCATGGGTGATGACCCCACCTCCCTCGGATACCAAACAGGACAGATTCATCAACAGGCGAGGGTCATGGATACCCTTTAGCACCACTTAAGAAAACATCTCTCCCCCTCTCTATGAAAAGACCAACCATGTATCGAGAGACATCAGTCTGATGAGAGAAAATGACGCGACAGGTCAAGATGCGACGACGTCTTCTTGCCGCTGGGAAGAAACAACACAAAGGACTTCCTACTCCCCTTTGGACGGCCTGGTTGGAAAAAACCTACTTTCATCCTGAACATCCTGCAAGTTTTGGCGGCTGGCGACCTTTGTGGAAAGCAGCACGGCTCCATGCTCAAGATGCAAGAACCAGTAAAAGCTAGAAGAAAACCATCCCATCGCAAAGTCAAATCAAGCGTTGGTTGCAAACCCAAAGTACCAACACCTTGCACAAACCAGCCAGATGCTCCTTTTCAAGAGACCGCTATCGCATGGGAGCCGTCGATGAATTGTGGCAAGCAAACTTGAGTGACATGATTGCCTTTCAAGACGACAACCAAAGATTCAAATATCTGCTGTGCGTGATCGATGTGTTTTCAAAGATGGCATGGGTGCAACCCCTGAAGGCCAAGAACAGTTCTGCTTTGACCGAAGGTTTTCAAACCTTGCTGATGCAACAAGCCAAAGAACAACTACCTGCTCAATTGCAAACAGACAAAGGCAGAGAATTTGTCAACCACCCTTTCGAGGCTCTCATGATGAAGGACGGCATTCATTTCTACACCTGTCAAAATCCTGAAACAAAAGCAGCCGTGGTGGAACGGTTTCAAAGGACGCTGAAAAATAAAATGTCGCGATACTTTATTCAGCATGGGACCAGACACTATTTGAAAGTGTTACCCCAGTTGGTCAAGTCATACAACCGGCGTGTGCATCGGACCATTGGTCAGCGACCTGAGGATGTCCTCCCAGGAGATCCCCTATCAGAAATTTGGGTGTTAGACTACATGGAGGAACAACAACAATGGCAGCAACGCGAGACTTTGAATTGCATGGGTCAGACGGAACAACGATGGAATACACACTCCTTACAACATGAATACAGCACGTTGTGTGGGGCTTACTGTCTCTACATGCTAACCTATCGCTTGCGTGGATGGACTTTTAATCAAGTGTAAGATACGTTGGACTGGAAGGACACCGTCAAGAATGATGCCACAGTATTAGAATGGTTTCATACCAAAGTGTCTACCTGTTCACAAAAAGTTCCTGTTCACAAAAATCACAGGATGACCCCTCATCCTGTGACTTTGGTTTTGTTGGTTCATGTGAGTGGGGATTAAAAAAGTTGAAAGAAAAAAATAAGTGTTGTGTTGTATTTAGGATGGGAATCGACATGCACACCCAAGGAAAAAACAGGATTGAAATCTGACCAATCAGAAGCTTGGGTTGTCGACCAATCAGAGGGCGCGCTCGCCTGTTCTGGTCTCTGATTGGTCGAACCGGGTTGTGTTTTCTCTCCAATGGTAAAACCCATTTCCTATGGAAAAGAAACACAAGGGTCGGGCCGGTTTGGAAAACCGAGACTCAGGCTGGGCGCCAGAACAGACCAATCAGAGCGCCGTATTTTGGACCAATCAGCGCTGCGTGTTGGACCAATCAGCGTTCAGCGATGTTCGATCAGCTCCCTGCATTCATACACCACATCCATGTCTGTCCACGTTGGTTCACCTTTAGAGTTCAGACGTCTGTTCCAAAATATGATCGTAGCGCTAAGGTGATCGCAACTCAGATACTTTAACTTAGATGAACGACTGTTAATGTGCTACAATACGATCGCCTTGTGGAACGAGACCTTGCACCTCAGTTTACAATCACGTCATCATACCCGATGATGTCATTTGTGGAATTTTGTTGGAAGATCCTTGGGCGATATGCCGTCAACCTAGCAACAAAGTTGCTGGGTCATCGACTGTGTATAAGCTCATCTCAGTGATCTATCATCTCCACACGCAATTGGCACACACCCTGCTCCTCCCTCCCTCCTCCTCCTCCCTCCCTCCATCCTCCTCCTCCCTCCTCCTCCTCCGCCATCTTGGATGAGGATGCCCCCTCGGAACCGGACGTGACGTAGAACCCACTTCTGACTGACGTCATCGAACCCGGAAGTGCCGCCATCTTGGATGCGCACGCCCTCCCCGGAACTGGAAGTGCCACCACTTTGCGCATGCGCAGAGTCACTTCCGGTACCAGGGTACTGTCTACAACTACTGATATTATGTCTGGGAGATGGGATCTTGATACCTTAGGCTAGTATTTATCTGAAAGCCTTAGATCTATTCTCATTACCTTAGACTAGCATCTAACTAAAAAGCTATAACTGAAACTACTGATATTTCATATATGCATTTTACCTGATGATATGTATTACTTGCTAAACAATTATTATATGAAATGATGTATAATTATTACACCATGATAACTCATAAAAGCACTTGATGTGGATCTAATTATTATAGGAAAACTTAGTACAAATGTTATATCATGATAGAAAAATACACATGATTATATAAAAATATCCTGACATTTTCAAGCATACAGAGAACAAATTTGTAAATTTTCTTGAACCTCCCTGAATTATGTGATTGAATGCGGAATGTGTTTCATATTAGGAACCTGTATAATTCATTCTATTTGTGCAGAGTGATTTCAATAATCACATCTCCGATATCTTGAATTTCAATGAGATAAACTTGCATGTTTTTATCGGCAAACATTGCATGATGGTAAATTATGAACCATTTCAGTAAATATATTATAAAAACTTTTAACAGAATAAAAACTTATTTTTCGAGGTCATCATGTCAGTTGCAGATATGAGAATATTAAGGTAAATCAAGTACTGCTGCAAACCAGTTTTTCCATTATCTGCTATCACAGTATCACAACTTCTTCAGCTTTTCAAAAAAAGATTTTCAGAAGGAGTTTTCTTTAATAGACCTAAGTCAAACCATGTGACAAGTTAGGTGGAATTAAAACTTTAAAGTCCCTCATTTCTGAGGCGTCCATATTTTTCACATTTTGTTTCTTCTATTTTTAGGACAAAACATGAGCCGTCTAGATCTACCTGTTATGATACGTAAAGCCAATTCTTGTCTTAAAACGTCAAAAGGAATCATTCGGACAAGATTTTATCTTAATCCCATCGTTTCACAAAATCCAGGTGAAATGTAGTGATTTTTGTACCCAAAAGTTCTAGTGATTTGGTACCCAATCAGGTATGTGATTTTTTATAGATCTACCTAGAATAGTTTTGCTTTAGTTTCAAAGATATACATTAATTTTGATATAAAGTTAATCTACTATCACATTCCTATCCAAACAATACAGTTAACTTAGCTTTAACCAACTTAACTGGCCTCTTCTTCAGTGACAAGACATCCCTTTTCTATCAAAAGCAAACCATCAATTTCAAGGATCATATATCATATTATGAACTTGATGAAATGTTTTATTATATGTTCTGCTCAATTATTAATATACATGAAAACATAAACATAATTACAGATCTATTGTCTTATTTTAGGTACAAATTCACAAAGTATTTTGGGTACAATTCCATTTGCTTTGGGTACAAAATCATATAGAGCCTACATATGCACCCTCCATCCTGTCGCCGTGTCCCTAAAGTTTCATCTGTTCTGAGGACGGGCGGTTCTCAGAAAAAGTTTTCAACAACATGTATAATTGTTCTTTTTGCAATGATAGACCAATAACAATATTATGTTGTTATTATTATGTCATATCAATATGATATATCGCTCCCGTCACTACATTGTCAGAAAACAATTCAATAAAACATTGACAGTGGAATCCATGCATTACATTTTCAGATTAAGGCTTAAAACATTTGAGGAAGGCTACCGGTAAAGGAACCATGTGGTTGGTATTGAGTTAGGAGTGGATTTATAATCTACAATGTCATCCCTACAAAATGAATAATAAATGAACTAAATAGGTTTAAAACTGACGGTGTAGTGCCTTGTCAAAGAATGGTATGATTAGAATTTGTGGAATCTGTTTAAGTGAGAAAATATGTTTTGTTTGTTTGTTGTTTAATGCCGCACTCAGCAATATTCCAGCTATATGATGGCATTGTGTAAATAATCGAGTCTGAACCAGACAATCCAGTGATTGATATCATGAGCATCGATCCACGCAATTGGGATGAATGACATGCATCAACCAAGTCAGCAAGTCTGACCACCCGATCCCGTTAGTCGCCTCTTACGACAAGTATAGTCATCGCCTTTTTGGTAAGCATGGGTTGATGAAGACCTGTTCTATACCCTGGATCTTTGGAGAAAACAATTGCTGACATTGTTGTGTGTTTTCGCTTTACCATAATACAATAATTATAACGAAGTTACAGTGTGCTCATCTGCATATATGTTGATATTAGCAGAGGTATAACCTTGCTAAATCGAAAAAAGTATAACATTGCTCAAACAACGCACGCATGTGTAATAGTGGAAGTGGTCCCTTTATACACAAGCCCATCAGTTTTCTATTAAACGTAATCAACAAATAATAAACCCTTACACTTGCATTTGTACCATGGACTGAACAACTTGAATTTTGTTTATTACATAATTCAGTTTTCAATAAAATGGATGCAATTAATAGAAGTATGCAATTAAAAGAACAAAAAATTTATTATGTTTCACATTTTATTATCAATCTAACGTCAAGAACCTGGACTCCCATTATCCATCGTCAAACCCATCATCACCCAATCTCTCATCATTATTATTGCAATCGCAAAACTTAAAAAATGTTGATACAAGCAGATACTTATTCAATGTTTCTTTTTGATGATACATGACTTTATCGTTTGAGAGATACAGAAATAACTTTGAAATAATTATGAAAACCTTTTTCGCATCACAAACATGTATCACTGACAGAAAAAGCAGGTATCTGGTATTAAAAGTGTGTTATTTTGAATGTTCATTGAAGAGAGCTTTCTATACGACAAAATTGTATATTTTTTATATAGACATGGATGCCAGAGACAAAATACATCTTTTAATTTAAGGGGACCAGTTGCTCATATTTACCCTTGTGATATATTTAGCTGAATGATTATTATAAAAGAACTTTGTCATTATTTTGGACAATAATTGAGTTGTCATATATTCCCTTTCTTAACATACTCTCTTAACATACAAACACAAAAATACAAAAATACTATGTTTCTGTCAACATATTGTATTATTCATGTTCAAATGTTGAGGCCCATGAACCTCCACCAGAAGCCTGGTCAGAGCAGACATGTGAGGCATGAGGAAAGTGCCGGATAAGCCAACACAGAATATTGCTTTCCCCATGTGTTGTGCAGCGTCTGTGTGCTCACATTAAACTGCATAAAAGTGCGTCCAAATATGTGGTACTTTTATTATACCTCTAAATAATTTCAATTTTAAGGACATATATCATAATTATTACAGTCCATACGTAACAATTAAGTCTTTTGTTACTCATTCAGCACATTTTTTTACATACTCTTAATTTTAGCCGTTTCCTCCTAAATGGTGACGACTATGTGGTTCCTTTACCTGTAGCCTTCTCCATTTGATGTTATGCACCGGCAGCAATCACGAAACAAATATAAAACATCGGAGTGAAGACTGCTACCCAGGTCAATACATAGTAAACAGTTGACGATAGATATTAAATTTTGTAACTTCTCTTGAATCTTTTTTGGAAATTAACGACGATAGTTTTTTCCTTGATGTGTGAGATGCTGTATGTGCTTCCGGTTTTAGCAATGATACATAAAATTGCAAGTATGTTAATTGTTCTTTGTAATCTGCATTATTTTGCTAATGAATGGTTTACCTAGAATGTATATAAATTAAGATTTCGCATCGCCCAAACTTGTTGGTTACATTTGTCGGCTTGTTAACAGCAGGCCAATGTCAGAAAGTTTATCAAACAAAATCATTTGCAAACTCGATAAAAATGAGATATTTTTTTACAAAGATTTAAATGAAATTAGATGCAACCAAATGATTGTAATACTATTAGGGATTACAATGCATGTGGAGTTGTTTGTTCACCACCGTTGCCATGATTGTACAAGTTCAATCTAATTGATGGTGTTACGATTCATTTTGTGTTTGTTTAAAATTACTTACACCGAAATTTGCTAATTTTTAGACATAAAGGAACTTGAGTGTTTTCTTTCTGTCAGCTAACAAAAATATATGGTCAAATGTAAAAAATGATAACATTATAAAAAAAATATCGGACTGCACGCCACTCAACAAGAAGTGCCAAAAGATAACAATGGCCGTTTCTGGTAGTTGTATGCCGGGAAATCTGGTTGAAACTTCTTTAACTCGCGATATGTTTTTTTAGGTAAATAAATTACTGAAAGTTTGGCAGAAAGTTTTGATATAGAGCAAGCTGATAATTTATGTGTATCATACGTACTTTAAATGTTACGGAAATCCTTTTTTGCAAATAGATATTGCGAGCTTTGTTTTTGGGTGTCCTTATGCTATTCGCCTGTCAATGGGATCGACATCAGATGCACGGCTAGTGACACACTCTGTCGAATGGGTTTAGAGCTTAAGAGGCTAAAACAATGACTGGTCGGCTCGGAGTAAGTATACTGTGTCTGCGTGGGGTACTCAAGTTAAATCTGGCATGGTATCTCACGTGGGCTATAAATGTACTATAAATTGGCATCAGTCTGGACTAGTAGCTTAGCTTCATATTCAATTATCTCATATTCAATTATCTCATTAGGATCTGGTGATAGTGAATTAATGTTTGACCAGTGATAACATGCAGAATGATGGCATTTTTTGCAAATACGAAACACTCATAACTCCAGATTGTAATTAGAGTAACATCCCTGTCACACTGTGAACCACTGATAATGCAGTTTTGTCCATTTTTTACCTGAACCAGTTGATTCCATTCTGGAAGCTGTGTTGACTGTATCGCCGAACAAGCAGTATCTTGGCATTGTCAATCCTACAACCCCAGCGACACAGGAACCTGGTGATGATATAGAATAGGAAGTACATATTCTGATCCTGTTAGTGTGACACATATATCAATTCCATCTAGCCTGTGTGGCATATAGAACATTTTAAACAAATAAATAGGTGGATAGTCTTGTATCATCATTTAAAGGGCAAGTTCACAGGAAAATGACCCTATTTTTCTTGTACTTTTCAATATGAAAAGTATTTACCAAGTTATCACAAGCAACTAATTTATTCTTTGAAAGGCATTTAGAAGTGATACACATAAGGAAGAGAATTTATGGATGTCAACTTCTTAATTATGAGGAACACAACGTTTTGGAGTATATGCTTACTCCTCCATCAGGTGGATGAGTGATATGAGGCAGAGAGCATATATATGTACATGTAAGGACAACAAAAGTAATAATATAGCGAAAGGTGGAAACTTAACACGGGAAGCCAACAGATAATTGGCGCTGATAGGCGATTTGCAGTAGACACTTTACAGTAATTAGCGCTGATAGTATTGGCAACTGGAAGCCAGGACTTAATTATCACTGGTAGGTGAACCTTCATATCCCTCAACAGCTACCCTGCCCACCTAGTCTCCAAAACCTTCCGCAAGGCCCTCTAGAACTCCGACCCCAGGCCCAAATCTGCCCCATCGCCCATCAGAATCACCATACCCTACCAGAGCCCTGTCACTCATCAGATTTCCCACCTCATCAAGAACAAAGCCAACATAGATGTCACCTTTTCAAACAGCAAGTAAATCAAGACCCATCTACAAGCCAATGGCAGAGGCACAAGCAGTGTAAGTCCCAACCCCCGAGGATGTATATACCAGATCCCCTGCAACTGTGGCCACCAGTACATTGGAAAAACCCTCAGACCCCTCAACATCAGACTCAAAGAACATCAGACCTCTGTCAACAACCTTGATCTGACATTTGCTATTTCCGAGCACATCCTCAAGAACAAAGACCATAACATCATGTTGGAAGCCAGCAAAGTCCTGTCTACCAACAACAACAACAACTGGCGACCAAAAAAACTACAAGAAGCCATTGAAAACAAGAGACACCAGCCAGCTATGAACCGTGACTTGGGAATTAATTCTTTGATCTTTGTCAGTGCCAATTATCTAGCTGGCCTCCATTAGCCCATTGCTGTCTCTATTCCTTTGCCTATCTATGCTAATTACCCCGGCCTCCCGTTAACCTGTCAGTGCTAATTACCCCAGTAGTATAGGTAATGATGGTTCTGCCGCAACCCCACTGGAGCTGGATTTATATACCTATAACGCTACTACAGGTGGCATTTTTTATGCCAAAATGATTATGTGATTCAATGATAGTCATGAGATTAAGTTAAATTGGCTCTAGCTCACCACCACCTGGAGTCAATCAATGCTTCTATTAGTATAAAAATGATGATGTGATTCAACGAAAGTCGTTTTTAAAGAAATATCAATATTAATTAATAAGGAATAAAATCTACTATAGCCCACGAGGATATTGGAAAGCTATATTAGCAATAAAAAAATTAGCCACCGCGGCTTAGGTATCTAAAGATGTAGCCAAGGATTGGTTAAAGAAACAAGATATGTGGCAAATATATTTACCGGCACCGCGTTATATACCGAGGAAGAAGTTTGATATTTTTACAACGAATGAAGTTCATCAGGCTCTTGTTTCTTCCCCACGATAAGGTAAAACGCAAAATGTATAAATACGCTTTAACAGCAGTGGATGTGGCTAGTCGATACAAAGAGGCAGAGCCATTAACCTCGAAAGATTCAACAGAAGTAGCTAATGCACTGAGTCGCATATATAAAAAGCTATTTCAAGTAGATCCCGGTCGCGAGTTTATGGGATCGATAACTAAACTGTTAACAAAGCACGATGTCAAAATCGTCCGTGGTGAAATGGAGGCCCACCGCAGTCAAGCTATCGTCGAAAGATTTAACAGGTCATTAGCGAAACGTTTGTTTGGCTATCAGTATGGGATCGAAATGAAATCCGAGCGATTGAGATCAACCGAATGGGTGACACGATTATCAGCCGTTGTATCAGCGCTGAATAATGAAGTAATGAGATTAATAGGGAAGAAACCATCAGATGCTATTAAAATGAAATCCGTGACTTCCGAATCTTCAGCACCGAGGAGAGGCAAAAAATGAAAACTTCCGGATAGAGTAAGGGTAAGATATTTATACCAGCCCGGTGAACTCGAGGGAGGCCTACGTCGCGCAACCGATCCCATATGGTCCCTTAAGACATATAACATTAGTCGATTGGTTACGAAAGAAGGAGAGCCTATTCTTTATTATCTTCAAGATGGACCGGGTAGGGCATTTGTACGAGAAGAGTTGTTCATAGTTCCACCTTAACCATAAGCATAGGTAATCCATCTCTTTGTATCTAAGGGGGATAATGATGTCTTCTTTATACTGTTCGTTTTGATATGCTTTTTTACCACATACTTCTGAACGCCCTTAGCTTTTCTTATCTCCCCATTATCGGACTTCTTTATAGAATACATCTTAGGTCTTAATCCGACATACTCTGCTTTAGGGGTCCCAGCACATTCATCCTTCATCTTACCTAACACCTATTTATTTAGTACGCTGTGCAGTGGATTATCTTTTGGGTAATCGCTCGTGTGGTACATATCTATTTTTTCTGCCATATCTTTATACACATCCTCGGTTTGTATTTCCATCAACAAAGAATCTGTGTCGGTATATAACACCTCGCATCTATCGCCGTATTGCTTGTTAAGTTTGTTGTAATAAAAGTCATACATTAAGTGTTTTGACAAGTCGAGAATACTCATACCGACGTACACCGGTCTGTTGAATTTTATATTACTCTTCTGCATATGCAACGCGGCTAAGTCGTTATCGAATATCTTGCTTCTGTTAAAAGCCAGACTGGCTATAAGTTTCCTGAGTCTTTCTTCCTCATTAGATCTGACTAATTTAACATCAACACGCTTCCTTAGATTCTCCATAGTTTTACCAAATACTGAGTTATTCATGAGCTTATATAGATTCTTTTCAAAATCACTGGTAGCTATCTTTCTTTCTCCATCCAAGGGCTTTGATCAAACTTAGAACTCTGTGTATTTTCTTAAGTTTCATACCTAACGATAGATACAACTGGAGATTTCTATAGTGAACTATATATTTTGTCTTATCCATCAAATTTGGTACGAGTTTTTCTACGTTAGCTAACCTACTATTACCCAACAAGGAGCGTTGATATTCCGACATCCAATCTTTATTAACCATTAATCTTTCGGGAGCTAGCGGATAACTGTTATGATCTTTATGTAACGAACTATTTTCAAGTCAACTTCTAGTATGTACCCTTTATTCACATCATTCACATTGATATTATTCACATTGACATCATCGACCCACTCAAAACCACCCTTGGGTAAAGGTTGACTCATAGCCCATCCGTACAAATTGTTAGCGTCGAGATATGATATGTGCGTGTCGGGTTTACTCGGATTGTATCCTTCCACTAATTTATTATTAGCCTTAGAATAGATTTTCGCTGCCATTAATATATCACCTCTTAATCCTTTCTCAATAAACAAGTGCATATCATAATCTGTGAGTAGTTTTAGTTCTACGCCGGTCTTCTTCAACAATGCATCCCACGATAGTCTGGGACTGGAATAGTACCATGCCGGGTCCAAGCCGTATTGTTTTAAACATGTCTTTCTAAATATCTCGAATATATCGGCGAGTAACAGTACATCGTTTTTTAAGTACAGATCGTGATAATCGCCTAAATTCTTACAACCTAATTTATCCCAAACCGTCAGAGCGTGTTCATAATCGGCATCTGTTATTTTAGATTCTGTTAAGTTACTATAGAATGATTCGAGGGGTGGTAATTCAGTTTCTTCGAATCTAGACCAATCATCCATATATTCGTAAGGATATACACCTTTTCTCAGCAACAAATGACGAGTTATCTTATCGGTATATTGATTTGTTATCGCGAAGTCATCGGGATTGTTCGCATTAGCTAAATTGTCCAGGGAAGATAACAGAAACTGTACGGAGTCTATGAATCTAAGCCCATTACTTTGCTTTATTCTAGATTTCCCATCCTTGTCCCTATAATGTATAGGTTTAGTCAACGAGAACGATGTGTATTTTTCCATATTATAAGGAATGCACGTTAAACCGCCGTCGGTCTTTGAGGTAGCTTGCATAATGAGATGTGAATCGTATCACCTTTTTAGTTTCAAGTTACACTCGTTATGCGTGGCTCCCCGATAATTACCCGTGACGTGGCAATGATCTCTTACGGAATCCCTATTCAAGGGTTTATTACAAACGTGACAACTCGTTGACTTCTGATGGGCCCTCCAATCCATTATTCTCTCTTCATTTTGTAGAATTCCAGGAACTTTCCCGCTGCATCGGGACCTCTGTAAATCACGGGAGTGTTTGTTTTCCCATCATACCTTACAACTATATATCCAAACCCACAAGGAATATGTTCTTGAGTGTTGTACGTATTATTATCTTGGTTGGTATTTTCTATGGGTTTGATAATCGCTTCGAAGTCGGCATAAATTACGTACGGTACTGGCATTTGATTACAATAATGTTCAAATTTTAATATATTTTTTCCCTCTTTAGGCATATCGATCCTGATAGCGGTCTGTCCAACACCTCTGCAGTCTTCTTTATGTGCTTCTAATAGATCTTGTCTGCTGTACCCATGTAGGCATCTTTCGCAGAAATATTTCTTTCCCTTATATTTAGTTTGATCGTATAATAGCCTGTTTAAACTCTTTATCCACGTATAATGATATTTACCATCTTTTTCGATCAAAAATGAATTGATTCTGGGAATATGTTCCGGAGCGGAGCTTATCCTGTGTACAACAATTCCTTTAGAATGTCCGAAAACATTTATAGCTAAATTATTTTGCTTTTCCACCTTATCAATTTGTGATATTGGTGTAGGTTCGTCTATACCATCAAAGTTGAGTCCATCGTTTTGGGGATAGCTAGAAGGTCTATTTGCAATTTTTAGAATCTACAGGGAACAATGCTGATCTTATCATCATTCTTAAACAATCATCGGATTTATTTTTTACTTTAATTATGGCTTTTTTCTTCTTATAATACGGGGGTAAATCTATATAAGATCCACCTTTGAAAGGCATATAATTTGCTATATATAAATATAAACTATCGATTTTATCCACACCCCAACCCAAACCTCTATTAGTCCAGCGTTCTAAAGTTTCCTGTATCCTCTGAATTGATGTATCTAATGATGCATTTATAGTATCGGATTCGGTTATAACTTCTTGATTGCTACGGAAATATGGTTCGGTATATTCAGTGCTATCGTCTGTGTTACTTTTACTCAATGACATTTTAATCGTCAGCTGGTATTTTATACTATGTAAATCATCTAACTCCTCGTTAATTTTACTCGATATGATGGGCTTAATATCGTTAACATCCATGTTGGATTTAATATCCATCTTCCAACCTCTTAGATATTTACCAACGCTGGCGGATGTGGGTACAAATATTAATTCTTGTTGTTGTTGAATATTTTCATCATCATGTTGATTATCAACATCATCATTATTATCTAGTAAAGCGATCAATTCAGCTCTTCTCATTCGAGAATAACCTCTCGCTCAAGCTTTGAGTTCTCTAACAGTCTGGGGTTTGTTGTATTCCAAACATAGTAAGGTAATCAATTCAGCTTTTCTTATTCGAAAATATCCATGTAGACCACGTTGCTTTGCCATAGCCTTCAACTCCTCTGACAAAAACCATTGTGGTTGAATGGTATATATGCAAAATGAGTCAAATGTCTAATTGGTTGTTTTTTCATATATTTAAATACGTATTCTCCCCAACCTATTCCTCTCATTGATGTAATCTCTCTTCCTAGCATAAATAATCTGGTTCCTGACCCTATCAGCACCGTGTTCCTTACATAAACAATAACGACCTTTGACCCCTATCCCGCATACAGAACACGTATAGTTTATGTTTCCGAGCCTGATGTAATAATTGTGTATGCAGCAGTAAATTTCAACACAGCGTCGGTTACATAGAGTCTTCTTACCCATGAGTGTAAATTTGCAATTTCTAATGGTTTATACATCTATCATATCATTTGTCTAAATGCAAATCACATCTACACTATTGATTAGGCAGTCAGCCAACGCTATTTATAGATAATGGTTTATGCATAGCCACAGCTGTGGTTATTTATGAGTAGTCATATAGCTGAAAATCAATACAGCAGATAACCCCATAATCACAAATGTGACCTCGCAGTTCTTTTGTTCCTCTGACGGTGTATAAAACTGACTCATTGTTGGTCTCGGTATTGGGTCGAGTTTTTTCACATAAACGAGGAAGTATTCGTGCATGGCAGATTCGACATCCTTAAACGTTTGAATTGAATGTCCTTCCTTACGCATTTCTTCATGAATAAAATCTAATCTCTTCATTCTCTGCCGCGTATATTGTGACTGGGCTGCTTGGAGTTGTTCCATTGCTTCGTTATGTCGTTAACGCTCCTCTTCAACTTCTTTAGCGTTTGATTCCCTCATACTAGAAAATAAATAATTACTCCCCGAAAAAGCTAGAGCATTAACAATAGCTCCACCGACCATCATTGCAATTGTTGCCATATTTATCTGAATATAATATATTCAAATGTTTAATTACTTCATTATGTCTTCCGGGATAAGCCCTTGTTTGATGAGCATATCCTTTGTTGCCATAGCCAATCCAATATCCAGAACGATCATACCGATGACAAAACTATTAAAATCTAGTTTTGGAGGTGTGGCTTTAGTAATCATTTTAGCCATATGAGCATAGCCAATGGCCAAGCCGGTGACCACCGCTGAATGATACGTTGAGTTTACCAACATTTTACCGTCTGTAGCTGGAGTAGTCATGCTTCTTATAGCATTATATGAGGGCTAACCTCTAATTGAACTTGTTGTTGCGGCAGGGGTGACGTTTTCTCTTCTCCGGTCTTATAAAAGAACCATACAGCCACTATACCAGCAACTCCTACTAGTGCCCATGTTTTAATCGGATTAATATTTGAATTATTTATTAATTTCGCTTTCCTCGCGAGTCCTCCCTTTCTTCCTGCAGCTATTTTCAAAGGATTCCCTGTCACTCTGGGTTGTTCCTTATTCACTCGTTGTTCCTCATCCACTTGTTGTTGCGTTTACGCAATCGGTTGTGCAGTCTCGTTCACAATCTGTTGTGATGTATGGTATGGTGACACCCTCGCTAGCTTTTTCTATTCTCCTCCCACTGCCGTGTAGTTGGTCATCGTCCGTTGTTTGCATGTCGAGCCATAGCGCATACTTCGTGGTGAGGTATTCACCGATCGATACACTCCCGAGAGACAGATCTTTCACGACCGCGTTAACTTCCAGGGAACGTTTTATAGAAGGAAGTTTTTTAATCTCATCCCACTGGTGATACGCTAGCATTTCTTGGCTATATAGTTGATTAGGAACGCCCTCGACAGTCAATTCTACTTTTGTAATCTTGGGTTTGTAGAACTTCTCGGTATTTCTTTTAAACACATCGGAGGGGTCCTTTAACAACATTAAAATACCCTTCAACGACCTCGTGGGGACGTTTAGATTGAAATTCCACATCGTATCTTTTCTGTCCCTCGTGATCTTTCGGTGTCGCAGCACGTGATCGTACAAAATGGCTAAACTTCCGGTATAATGGTTACGAATTTGTCTGGCTAATTCGAGATCCGTTATCATATCGTACTCCAGCGAGATATTGTCAATGAAATAGCTAGCATCTTCACCAGATCTGATTACTCTACCGTAGTCATTAAAAGTGAGTTCGTATTCTAACCTATTGCCTAGGGATGCTTGATAAAAGGGCATGTGGGAATCTAGTAATTCAAAGGGGAACATAGAATCGGTTACCTAATGCGTCGGCAACGGCCTGATCTTTTTCGTTGGTATCATCACCATTTTCAGCGCCCACGCGCAGTCTCAATGTGTTCTTATTACAAATACCTTGGTACTGTAAGTTTTCCCGCTCATTATCCGTTCTCCAGAGATCCATGTAACAATAGTATACATCACTATCGTCGATACTCAAAACCTCATTACCGCTAATTTTAATGGCGATTTTCTTAACGATAGCACGACTTATGTTCTGAACGGGCTCCCTGTTAACGTCGGTAGAAGTCAAACTAATCGTAAATGCTAGTCGGACAGTTCCCGGAACTAACACATCGTGTGAGCCGAGATTAGGAAAGCGAACCAGAAGCGTTTGATTCTGATCGATGGTACTAGGATTATTAGTTATAGTTACAGACTGACGAATTGCCTTGACCCCTAATGGATCTCGAAGTCTACGTTCTGGGTTTAACTTTCGTCCGTATTGCGAAGACATTGTTATATTGAAAACATGTACCCTATGTTTAATATAAAAATGGATGATTTTGATCTAGATTCCTTTGATGACTTTGATAACCAGAATCCCTCTTGAACCCAACTGTAAATGATGAACTTTTGAATCTAGCCGTTGATGATTATTACGATACCTTTAAAGATACCCCTATTGGTCGTGACTATTCAAAGTTTGAGATAGATAGTAAAGGAATATTGTGACTGTGTGGCGCTCCGGATATTGATCTTATGCATTCTCGTACTCGTAAGCCCCTAGCCTTGTCTACGATAGCCGGTAAACACGGTATCAGCACTGTTCGTGATAAATTAGGTTTTGTGGACTACTCACGACTTTCCGCGAAGACTACTAAGGTTCTTAGGACTGTGCGGGAAGAACTCAGTAACACAGATCATTTGGAAGCTTCCTCGAAGGTGGCCTCGGACGGACTCGGAGAAATCTTAGATACCTATTACGATAATTCCACGGCCAGTGTACCATCCTCGGAGTTTAGTATTAGGGAATTCTAGGGTCTTGACAAGGCAATGCAAACAATGCGGGGAGAACTCATGAATAATACCGCCAAGATATCGGAAATCGACAAGCATATAGCTTACGAGAAAACAAAACTTGAACAGGCGGGCAATGAGTTCAGTAGACGCTGCGTAGCGGAAAGATTGCGTAACTTAGAAGACGAAAGATCGGCCCGCATCGAAGCAGCTTCCAGTAATAGAAAGGCACTTCGTTCGCACATCAGTCGAATTCGAGAAACTATCGATCAAGTCCTCAACGATGACACTATACTGGCCGATAAAATTAAAACATTGTTCAGAGAACAGGGAGTAACAATTGCCAGTATTTTAACCGCGTTGGGATTTATTATATCGACTTTGACTCTTGCGTTAACCGGTGGCACAGGTGGTACAGGTGGTAGTACACCGCCTAGTGATAACAACGGTATAAAAGAGTGGATAAAAAAGCATTTAAAAGCATTAGGTTCAGCACTGGGAAAGCTCGCTGGGAAAGCCGCGGCCACACTTCCCGGTATAATAGGGAGTGTAGTTTCCTGGCTATTGAATGTATTAGCTAAGACCACCACTTGGCTTAGTCAAAACTTGTGGGGGTTGATCGTAGCAATCGCAGGGCTGTTGTACGTATCCGCTAAGAACTATTTAACCAAATCAGTTCGCTAAGAACTATTTAACCAAATCATGAGTAAACCAGCCGCGACTCCACCTAATACAAGCGCTGTTTTTTCATCGATATGTTGTTGATTTTTAGCCGCAATATGCAGTGACACTTGTGCGTCAGTAGATGTTTGTGAAACATGTGGTGTTTGTGGCTTGACTATTCCCTTTTCGCCTGTGATTGTTTGCGTTATTAATTCGACGTTCATATCTGAATTTATACCTGGTTTTTGTTGATCAGTAGCAATAACAATTTTATTATTATAGCCTATCACTTGACCGATCTTAAGTTCCATATTACTCGGAGACATGTATAATCCCGGCGCATAAACGAAGTCCACTTTGGATTGAGCGTACTGTAATACATCTTGAAAACGCTTTATAGACGATGGTATGTCAACTGGTGAATTAATGGCATCCTCCACGTTTGAGACAAACTGTTTTTGTGCATGGAGCGGCGTCCCAGAACCGATAATGGACCTTCGTGTTTGCGATTGTGCTCTGAGAATTGCCAATACATAAGTTCTTATCGATTCATTAACTCTTACAAATCCTGGGTTAGTAAAATTATTTTCCGTTTTATCATTAAGAAATTCATTCCAAGCGTTTGCGGTATCGTTCATTTGTATAAATTTTGTAACAATATAAATTAAACCACTCTTAAAACTCATAATATCCCCTCTCCAATCGTTACTATAAAGTTCCCAGGCTTTATACCAATCACCGTTTTTTTTACGATGTTCAAACATTCTTGCGTAAAGTTTGCTGGTACTCTCCAACTTACCAAAATTAACATTTAGTTTATTAAGTTCTTTATATGCATAATCGCTTTTTTCTTTGACGGATATTTTTTCCTCTGTGTAAGGAACACCTAGACCATGGTTTGCTCCTTTAATACGCCAATCTTTACTCGTAGAAATATCAAATTCCTGACAAATACGCTCATACGCGGACTTATCATAATTATTATTTGTGGAATTCCACGCTCGATCCTGCAGTAATGGAGCACTAATATCTTTAAGTATACGTCTAATCTGATAGTACACGTGAAATGTTATAACAGACTTATTCAGTTCAAATCCTGGAGCATAAAGAGATACGCCACATCCCGTTGTGGCACACCATATGGCAAAGTTTAACTGATTCTGCCAAAATTGCATCGGATTGTGAAACCAATCGTGCACCATTTTATCGCTAGTTGCCGTGACCCTGTACTTTTCAAAGATATCGGGGAATTTAACGAAAAATTCAGCACCAGAGGCAGTTACTATAATCGATTGATTAGTAATGTATCTCGATTTCATATTTAAGTTATGACATAGTATCATTGTATATTTAATATGTATGTCACACTCACGGAAATAACAAATGGTCAGTCTATTGAACTGCTTAATACTATCGATAACTCGGATGGACAACTCGAAGTCGCCCTATGTGATGTAATGTATTACCCGCTGTTGACCAATATAAGTGCTGCACGAAATAATCATAATATATTGATATTAGATAAAAACGACTATAATATTGTTAGAAAATTCATTAATGTACCTGATGGGTATTACAGCGTATGCTCACTCAATGATGAAGTTTTTAAGCCTCATGGAGTTAGTATTACACAAAATGAGGCGACTGGGAGACTGAAATTTGACTCTGGAGAAAATAATGCAAAGATTTTAACGAACTTAGCAGTTACACTTGGATTTATAGATGGAGAAATATCATTCCACAAGACATCATTAAAGGCACGTGCTTTTCCCTATAAAGAGTTGTGTATCCATCTTGATCAAATAAGCACGACGGATAATATTCAACTAGAAAGTCCTTCAACTCTGCTCAGATCTATTACAGTCAAAGATGAAAAATATAATAGCGGTAGAACGGAATCTTTCTCAACATTACAGTATAAAAAATTAAAGCAGGGTATTATTTCAGACCTTAAAATTTCTGTATTAGATGTAAAACACCAACCTGTATACATAGGATACTTAAGTGTAACACTCCCATATCATAAATAATAGTTGATTCCATATTTAAGTTATGATATAATATAGATCGCCCTAAGCGATGTAACGTATTACCCGCTGTTGACCAATATAAGTGCTGTGAGAAGTAATAATGAGGTATGGATAAAAGGAGAAGTGCGCATTATACCTGACGGGTATTACAGCGTATACTCACTCAATGATAAATTTTTTAAGCCTAACGGAGCTAGTCTCACACAAAATGAGCCGAACGGGATGCTGAAACTAAGCGTTGGAGAAGAAAAAGTAATTTTTGCCCCGAGAACAGCAGACACACTTGGATTTGATTGGCGCATTAAATCAGCAATACCACCCAATAGAACAATACATGGAGATAAATTACCCGATTTAGTTCCCTATAAAGAGTTGTGTATCCATCTAGATCAAATAAGCACGACGGATAATATTAAACTAGAAAGTCCTTCAACTCTGCTCCGAAGTGTTCCAGTGAAAGATGAAAAATACAATAGCGGTAGAACAGAATCTTTCTCGTCATTACAGTATAAAAAATTAAAGCGGGGTATTATTTCAGACCTCAAAATTTCTGTATTAGATGTAAAACACCAACCTGTACATATAGGATACTTAAGTGTAACACTCCATATTATAAATAATGGTTGATGCATCAGGCCCTGGAACGCTCAGACAATGTAATACAATTGGGCTTTCCGATCTCGGAGACACAGAAGGATTCGGTAAACCCGGTACCGATGGTAAGTTATACGCTTTACACTTACACGATAATGTATACAAGCGGAAAGAAGTTACATTCACAGGTAATCTAGAAGATTTAAGCGATGTCGACGTTAGTAGACTTCTTAAAAACACTTCGTACAATATTACTCGCAACGGTGAGAATAAATGGACTATGGTCGAAGCAAACATTGAGTGGCTATTGAATATCGTCATTACCCCACCTTATGTTATGATGGGTAAGGGACATAATCTAACTAGATAATAAATAGTGGTATCGTACTCGCGGCCTATATCCCGTCAAAATGAAAAAGTGTGTTAGTCTCTCCCCTGCCAGAAGACCCAGGTCATATGTTATATAGTCGTCCGGCAGTCCAAAATGTTAGATTAAATTTGGTTGCTGAATTCGATGATATTAAAGTTAACTTGAGTGCAATACCTAATATTTCTACTCTTATTATTGAAGTCTTGTACGGAGATGTACCAGAAGATGCCTACAAAATATTACCAGGTCTATCGATTAAATGGCTCAAGAAACACGAGCTTCAACGTTGCAGTATTATTCATATTGGAGCATCACCCGTTGCAACCCTCGAGGGGGTTCAAATTATTAAAAGTGGTAGTATTTCTCTTTCTAAGATATTGTTGCCGTATAATATACATTTGATAAGGTTGATGTATACTATCAAAACATTTCAGCAAGACCAATTAAAGACTATTATATATTCGTAATATACACTATGAGTTTATATCCAGCGCTCGATGAAGCAATTGAAAAGATGGAAACTGTTGATGGATTTCGATTACATCAAATAAGCGACATAAAACATCGAATAGAGAAGGATAGGGAGTTGAGACATGGATTGTATGAAAAGTATCGCAGAGCCGTGAATGCTCTGGACGGAGTTGACACCGCTCTTGTAGCAGCTGGCATGGGACTCGGTGTAGCTGGTGTCGGTTTACTATCAACTATAATCGCCGCGCCTATCGTGCTCGGCATGGAAATAGCCGCCGGAGTCTCGGGACTGGCAGGAATAGCGATAAAATTCATTTCTTGTATGTTACAAAAGAAAGCATTAAAACACGATAGTATTCGGATACTCGCCGAAGCAAAGTTGAACAGCATTGAGGATCATATTTCGACAGCAATGGTCGATTGTAAGATATCCGAGGAGGAGTTTCGTTTAGTGCTGTCGGAACTCACCAAATACAACGAAATGAAGCAGGAGATTCGATCAAAATCTCTTAAGACCAGTGGTATTTGCGAGGATGAGAAAAAAAAGTTCATAGAACAGGGGAGGCAACAAGCGCGTCAATTATTCCGTGCCAAAACCAAAGAACTGGTTGGAGATTAAAAATAGATTGCTTACTATCGTTTGATCACATTTAGACAAATGCTTACATAAATATATATAATAATGGAGATCGAAAAAACTATTAAATGGAGAGAATTACCACAAGGTTTTTATTATATCAGTGATGTCAAACCAACCAAATACGGTTATCAATTGTTTCTTGTAGTTATATTGTCTGGTCTCCCAGTAAAATGAACAAAGAACTTAATAAAAATGCTGAATATCGCTTTATTGATAAAAATAATGAAGAATATTTTTATTACCATTTATGATTGGCCCCAGGTATTGATGAGCTAGAGCCAATTTAACTTAATCTCATGACTATCGTTAAATCGCATAATCATTTTGGCATAAAAAATTCCCCCTGTAGTAGCAGTATAGGTATATAAATCCGGCTCCAGTGGGGTTGTGGCAGAACCCCTATTACCTATACTACTTCTTTGGCTATCCTCTGCACTCTCCGGCTCTCTTCCGCTTGCATCACAAAATGGCCTTTAACACAGTTTGCCTACCATACATTAATGTCATCCTATCCTAATGTCTATGAAGTAATAGTAACACATACTAGTGAATATATATGGAATAATTTTTCAGGCAATTTGATATCAGTGTTCATTCCAAGCTTTGGCTATTTCCGGCAGATGGTAACTTTCTTGTTCTCTTGGCGTCTTGCGTTACGCAATCCTACATGATGACAACAGGCTTAATATCTAAATATGAAAATACCCAGTTTATTAAATACCAATCCTGTCCTTTTAAATATCTAGTATTTCTACATTGTTGGATTGGTGTTATAGAGTAATTTCACTGCGTTTTTCCCACTTGATGTGATAGTGAAGTCACCTTGTATTCAATAATAATATAATGTATTATATTATATGGCCAACAAGTTGCCTGCAATTTGAGAAATATATATTATGTAATATCCATTTATTACATTCCTTTTTAATACATTTGCTTAAATTGGGCATTCATTCTGGGTAGCCTCAAGTGGCTTACCTACTGGGTGTGTTGACATACTGTTGGCGCTAGCCCCATATGGACTAGTACAATAATCCAACAGGCAGTCATACCCCACTCCTCTTAGCCACCTTTCTAGTACAGGCCAGGTGTCCTGTCGTGGTTATTAGTATTGCGTGTTTAGACCGGTTCTTTATACATGCATATCATATTCCAAATGCGCTGGGATAAATATTCCCTCATTTTGGGTTTGTATGTTTCCAAAATCTCCATTGGCCGCTGTTAAAGTGACTTCACCTCACGTCAGGTAGGATCTTATATGTATCCTATATGGTAGAAAGGATGTGATGATTATATTGGGGGATTATTAGTTAATGTCATTTCTGTAAACAATCATTGGGGTTGTGTATTTATTTATGCACATATGCTTTTTTTGTATCAATAATGTGTTTGCATAGTCCTTAACATTATCGTTTTCTCCTATAAGTATTATCATCACATCCCGAATATCAGTTGAATTATTGTTGATTCTTTTAAATATATTTTATAAGCTCTTTCTGCCTGCACTGCCTGGACACCAACATCGCCAGCTAGCCCTGCTCATTTTGTTTCAGGTGTTCTCCAGACTGTGCAGTCAGGATTTGCACCCTGTAACTTTCTTACACTATATTACACTATTATTACTGTCTTTTTGTGTTGTGTCATCTTTGACTAGAGTATTTCGCGCAGTAAGCACACTTGCCCACCCCTTTTCCGTGAGACGAAATCGTTACGCAACCGTGGTGATTTCACAGGTCTTACATACGGAAAGACACTTGACCCAATACCAAGGCCAATACTCTCTCAGTTTTATACACCGTCAGAGGCTAAAAAAGACCACGAGATAGCAATTATAGTTTTGGGGTTGTCAGTATATAATTACAGCTATACAATTACACATAAGCTATGATCTACGTATGACCTCACAACACACTACGTCGGGCTGAGCCATATCAGCTATTAACCCTGACTGCTCGGCTATGTCACGCTGACACGCATTTAAACAAATGATACTAGAAGTGTAATATTTATCACAATGGTGAGGGGCACATCCAGATGTAAATTTACACTCATGGGAAAACCAATTCAATGCAACAGACGTTGCGTCGGTATATATTGTGGTACACATGCCATTACAATTAGAAAAGGGCAAGTTAATTATACATGTTCTGTATGTGGGATTGGGGTCAAAGGTAGTTCTGTTTATGTAAGAGTCACAGTGCTGACAAAAAATGGAATTATGAGAGGAAAAAGGATTACCGCAATGAGAAAAATAGATTGGGTAGAATAAAAAAACAATTAGATATTAGTTCACATGTAGTTATATATCACAATGACTTATGTCAGAGAGCTGAAAGCTTTGGCAAAACAACGTGGTCTACGTGGTTATTCTCGAATGAGAAAAGCTGAATTGATTGATTTACTCGGTTTGGAATACAACAAACCCCAGACTGTTAGAGAACTTGATGCTCAAGCAAAAAAAATTGGACTGAGAGGTTATTCTCGAATGAGTAAAGCTGAATTGATTGATTTACTTGATAATAACAAACCCGCTGTTGTTGATAATAATCAACCGGTTGAGTTAAGATTTGTACCCACAGCCGGCGTTGGTAAATATCTAAGAGGTTGGAAGATGGATATTTATTCCAACATGGATGTTAATGAAGTTAAGCCCATCGTATCGAGCAAAATTAATGAGTAGTTAGATGATTTAAATAGTATAAAATACCAGCTAACAGTTAAAATGTCATTGAGTAAAAATGACGCCGAATATACCAAACCTTATTTCCCCAGCAACCAAGAAGTTATAACTGAATCTAATTCTATAAATCCATCATTAGATGCTTCAATTCAGCGGATACAAGAAACTTTAAAACGCTGGACTAATAGACGTTCGGGTTGGGGTGTGGATAGAATCGATAGTTTATATTTAGAAATAGCAAATTATATGCCCTTCAAAGGTGGATCTTATATAGATTTACCCTCGTATTATAAGAAGAAAAAAGCCATAATCAATGTAAAAAATAAAGGCAATGACTGTTAAAGAATGATGATAAGATCTGCATTGTTCCCTGGAGATTCTAAAATTGCAAATAGACCTTCTAGCTATCCCCAAAACGATGGACTCAACCTTGATGGTATATAGACGAACCTACACCAATCTCGCAAATTGATTAGGCTGAAAAGCAAAATAATTTAGCTATAAATGTTTTCGGACATTCTTCTAAAGGAATTGTTGTACACAGGATAAGCTACACTCCAGAACATATTCCCAGAATCAATTCATTTCTGATTGAAAATATCATTATACGTGGATAAAGAGTTTTAGCAGGCTGTTATGTGATCAAACAAAACATAAGCAAAAGAAATATTTCTGCAAAAGATGCCTGCATGGGTACAGCAGACAAGATCTATAAGAAGCGCATAAAGAAGACTGCAGAGGTGTTGGACAGAATGCTATCAGGATCGATATGCCTAAAGTGGGAAAAAATATACTAAAATTTGATCATTATTGTAATCAAATGCCAGTACCGTACATGATTTACGCTGACTTCGAAGCACTTATCAAAACTATAGAAAATACCGATCACAATACTGAATGTAGTTTTACATACAAAACTCAAGAACATATTCCTTGCGGGTTTGGATATATAGTTGTAAGGTATGATGGGAAAACAAACCCGCCTGTGATTTACAGAGGTCCCAATGCAGCAGAAAAGTTCCTAGAATATCTACAAAACGAAGAGAGAATAATCAGGGAAAAATTATCGCGTAAGGAACCCATGTGTATGATGAGGGATGATTGGAGGGCCTATAAGAAGTCAACTAGTTGTCATGTTTGTAATAAACCCCTGAATGGGGATTCCGTAAGAGATCATTGTCACGTCAAGGGTAATTATCGGGTAGCTGTCCAAACAGACAATCCAGAACTACCCGGTATGAACACCAGCCAAACCCAGACCACCCCTATCGAAAACCCCACAGGGGTTAAAGGGTTCAAGGAAAGGGCACTAGAGAAGGCGGAGTCAATTGTCAAGTACTACGAAGAACACGAGGAAATCCGCACTGGTATCTTCACCGACTCGGAGAGGGTATACCCCGCGGAAAGAGCCCCTCTCGTTATACACCAGGAAATAGAAGATGAAGAGTTCGAACATGACATCTGCAACATGGCGGACCTATCGGCCTTCCTCCTGGATGCGGACTTCACCGTCACCAAGCACTTCGTAGCCAGAGCAGCAGCCCAGCTCACCCAGTGCCTCTACAAGACAACCACGGGTAATTATCGGGAAGCTGCACATAACGAGTGTAACTTAAAACTAAAAATGAATTCTCAAACAATACCCATCCCTGTTGTGTTTCATGACCTTAGAGGATATGATTCACATTTCATTATGCAAGCTATCTCAAAAACCGATGGTGGCTTAACGTGCATTCCTAATCATATGGAAAAATATATATAATTCTCGTTGACTAAAACTATACATTATACGGGCAAGGATGGGAAAGCCAGAACAAAACAAAGTAATTGACTTTGATTTATAGACTCATTACAGTTTCTGTTATCTTCCCTGGACAATTTAGCCAATGTGAACAATCCCGATGACTTTGCAATAACAAATCAATATACTGATCAGATAACTCGTCATTTGTTGTTGAGAAAAGGTGTATATCCTTACGAATATAAGAATTATTGGTCTAGATTTGACGAAACTAAATTACGACCCCTTGAATCATTCTAAGTAACTTAACAAAATCTAAAATAACCGATGCCGATTATGAACACGCTCTGAAGGTGTGGGATAAATTAGATTGCAAGAATTTAGGCGATTATCACGATCCGTACTTAAAAACCGATGTACTGTTACTCGCCGATATATTCGAGATATTTAGAAAGACGTGTTTAAAGCAATATGACTTGGACCCGGCATGGTACTATTCCAGTCCCAGACTATCATGGGATGCATTGTTGAAGAAGACCGGGGTAGAACTAAAACTACTCACCAATAATGATATGCACTTGTTTGTTGAGAAAGGATTAAGAGGTGGTATATCGATGGCGGCGAAAAGGTATTCTAAGGCTAATGATAAATTAGTGGAAGGATATGATCCGAGTAAACCCGATACTCACATATTATATCTCGACGCCAACAATTTGTACGGATGGGCTATGAGTCAACCTTTACCCACGGGTGGTTTTGAGTGGGTTGATGTGAATGATATTGATGTGAATGATATTCACAAGGTTGATGCGAATAAAGGGTACATACTAGAAGTTGACTTGGAATATCCAACAGAGTTAAATAAAGACCATATCAGTTATCCGCTAACTCCCGAAAGATTAATGGTTAATAAAGATTGGATGTCAGAATATCAACACTTCTTGATGGGCAATACTAAGTTAGCTAACGTAGAAAAACTCGTACCAAATTTGATGGATAAGACAAAATATATACATGTAGTTCACTATAGAAATCTCCAGTTATATCTATCGTTAGGCATGAAAATAAAGAAAATACACAGAGTTCTAAAGTTTGATCAAAGCTCTTGGATGGAGCCCTATATAAGGCTGAACACAGATTTAAGAAAGATGGCTACCAGCGATTTCGAAAAGAACCTATATAAGCTCATGAATAACTCAGTATTTGGTAAAACTATGGAGAATCTACGGAAGCGTGTTGATGTTAAATTAGTCAGATCTAATGAGGAAGAAAGACTCAGGAAACTTATAGCCAGTCCGACTTTTAACAGAAGCAAGATATTTGATAATGACTTAGTGGCATTACTTATGCAGAAGAGCAATATAAAATTCAACAGACAGGTGTACGTTGTTGGTAGGAGTATTCTCGACTTGTCAAAACACTTAATGTATGACTTTTATTACAACAAACTTAAGAAGCAATACGGCGATATATGTGAGGTGTTATATACCGACACAGATTCTTTGTTGATCGAAATACAAACCGAGGATGTGTATAAAGATATGGAAGAAAAAATAGATATGTACGACACGAGCGATTACCCTAAAGATAATCCACTGAACAGCGTAGTAAATAAAAAGGTGTTAGGTAAGATGAAGGATGAATGTGCTGGGACCCCTATAGCGGAGTATGACCTAAGATGTATTCTATAAAGAAGTCCGATAATGGGGAGATAAGAAAAGCTAAGGGCGTTCAGAAGTATGTGGTAAAAAAGCATATCAAAACGAACAGTATAAAGAAGCATTATTCAACGGTAGAACATTCAAACACGAGATGAACGCTTAAAGAAGTGTCAATCATAGGATATATGGATTAAGAATAAACAAGACAGCATTATCCCCCTTTGATACAAAGAGATGGATTGATAAGGATGGTGTAACTACCTATGCTTATGGTTATGGTGGTAATACTGTATCGTTGGGAACTATGAGCAACTCTTCTCGTACAAATGCCCTGCCTGGTCCATCTTTAAGATAATAAAGAATAGGCTCTCCTTCTTTCATAACCAACTGACTAATGTTATGTATCGTAAGGGACCAAATTGGATCGGTTGCGCTACATAGGCCTCCTTCGAGTTCACCGGGCTGGTATAAATATCATACGCTTACTGTATCCGGAAGTTTTTGTTCTTTGCCTCTCCTCGGTGCTGAAGATTCGGAAGTCACAGATTTAATTTTAATCGCATCGGATGGTTCCTTCCCAATTAATCTTGTTACTTCATTATTCAGCGCTGATACAACAGCTGATAATCGTGTCACCCATTCGGTTGATCTTAATCGTTCCGATTTCATTTCAATCCCATACTGATATCCAAACAAACGTTCCGCTAATGTCCGGTTAAATCTTTCAACGATATCTTGACTACGGTGGGCCTCTTTTTCACCACGCCTGATTTCGACATCGTGCTTTGTTAACAGTTTAGTTCTGATCCCATAAAGTCACGACCAGGATTTTACTGAAATAACTTGGGCCATTTTAGTGGTCCGCGTTTATATATGCGGCTCAGTGCATTAGCTACTTCTGTTGAATCTTTTGAGGTTAATGGTTCAGCCTCCTTGTAGCAACAAGCCACATCCACTACGGCTAAAGCATATTTATATGTTTTGCGTCTTACCTTATCACGGGGAAGAAACAAGAGGTCAGCCTGATGCACTTCATTTGTTGTAAAAATATCAAACTTCTTCCTCGGGATATAACGCGGTGCCGGTAAGTATATTTGTCACATCGCTAGTTTCTTTAGCCAATCCTTGGCCACATCTTTAGATACCTTAGCCGCAGTGGCTAATTTTCATATTGCTCCTATACCTTTCAATATCCTCGTGGGCTATAGTAAATTTTATCCATTATTAATTAATATTGATGATTCATTTAATACGAATCATGATGATCGTTGAATCGCATCATCATTTTGGCATAAAAAATTCCCTCTGTAGTAGGTATAGGTATATAAATCTCGCTCCAGTGGAGTTGCGACAGAATCCTCATTGTCTATACTACTCCACTGCATGAAATGATTTCAAACTTTCTGAGAATTGTCTCAATACATAACACACTAAACCTTAATATCCGATTTTTGATATCTTGTTTAGTGATAGCCCTATTGGATTTTGATTTTGATGATTTTTTTTCACCGAAAGCACTCAGATAACCTAGGATTATCTCCCTTTCACTGTCAAGTGCCTTCTGCATTATGTATACTACCCTTGAAGATGAGGGTTAGAATTGGTCTTCAGCACCCCATGCTGGTCTTAAGAGGCAATTTTCGGAATTCGAACATTGTCTGGGTGGTAAAAGGGTTTAGAACACTCTTGTTAACTCTGGCACACGCCAATTTCGTAGCGGTGATGTCCTGCAAACGGTGACTATCTTTTGACGGAATTGGTACAAGCAAACCATTTGAGGATTTGAGGTCGGAAATGGGTTAAGAACTCACTGGGACCCATGTCTCGCAAGTGATTCCTTTCGTTTTACGGCGTTGGTACAAGCAAACCATATGCGAGATTCGAACATGGACGGCATCTGAAATGAGTGTAGAACATCCCGGGACGTTCTGGGACGTGTCAGTGTTGTAGCGCCAATGTTTCACAAGCATTCCCTTACTTTTGATGGCGTCGGTACAACCAAACCATTTGGGGATTCGAATATGGACGAGGTCGGAAACAGGTTCGGCACTTTATCTAAGCAATGCGACAGAAACCCAGGGTCCTGACGGACTCAGAATGCTAATCCGTTTAACTGTAGCTCAACTGACAAAGAAGTTACACCCTGTTGAAGAGTTACCAACCGAAAGGCTGTTGAGTCCCATGTCACCATTCGATTTAATATTATTATTATTCCGCCGATTATTGTACCAGAGCTAGCAAAACAACCACTGGTGCGATTTTGTTCAAACTTTGTATGTGTATGGAGACTGTTGAGTACTAGAATCTGCCAAAATCCCAAGGCCATAGGCCCAATGCCTAAGGGCAGATAACTGAAAAACAAGTATTTTTTGAAGATATATTTGGCCCTATTGCTCTGCAACCGCATGTCCGATTACTTTCAGATATTGCATGTATCTGCTGCTTTGGGTACTGTTTGACAGGCATATTGGATTCAAGGTTTTCACAGTGTCTTTTGGGTACCTGTCTTCAAACGCAAACAACTTCGAGTCCACTGCATGAAATGTTTCCAAACTTTCTGATAATTGTCTCCATACATAACACATCAAACCTTAACAGCTGATTTTGGATACCTTTTTTAGTTGCGGCTGTATTGGATTTTGATTTTGACTATTTTTTTCACTGGATTTATATTCTAAAGATCATATCTTGTAAGGTTTTTGACAGAAACTATTGCAAGTTTACATGAAGTAAGTGTGCCATATGCATCTCATTTTTTTGTTCTTGGTTGGCTGCTAAAGTAAGATCATTTGGTGGTGATACTTGATTAATATTTGGGACAGGGGAGCCTACTGTTTTGTTCAGTGCCACGCTGTTCAAAACCTATGCACAATTAACCTAAAATTATTTCATTTTTCAAAATTGCGACTGAGAAGGCAACAATGCATGGATAATGAAACTGTTAGATTTGCGATGATGGTTGGAAAGGTCTGTTGTATGAATTGCGCTTGTTTGTTCATTTGTGTTGTGCATATTGACTTTTGCTGAGTTGCTGTCGTGTTCCGCGAGAAGTATACCTGCTGGTTCTAAAACTGATTGGAAGTGGATGGTGTATGATATCCATATATGGAGACGGGCTAAAGGGACAGCACACTCATCAAGACCCTGAGTGGGCTCTTTTTGTAAACAAATGCTGTAAAGTTGAAGTAAGTTTGCTGTATAGTTATCAAACAGATAAATTCTAACCACAGTAATATTTAAGAAATATGTTTTAGCAGGATTAAAGTAATATTTTTTCATAGTTCCTCTAAATAATCATAAATATTCGTGATTGTGTCTCGTTTACATGTTCACTTCATGGTGATATACTCCGTGATCAGCTGATCAATACAGTATGCTACCAATATTCAAGTGATTTTGATGGAGAAAGTTGTGTGTTGAGTAATTTCCATGTTGTTCTTAGTTATGCAACCATTCTCGTTCACAAGTGGGGACAATGACTTTGGTACCACTCCCCCTCAACATCCGAGGGCAGTCAGTATGTGGAGGGCCCATATGCGAAGAACAGGACCATAAACCTCACTCTTTACTCACATACATCTAGTGGGGCAGCGAAAGCTGGAGTTGACACAAATCATCCCATTTCGGTTATTATTAAAGTTCAAAGTGATACAATAAAACAAATTATGTATAATCATGTATGATTATTAAGCTTCAGATTGTCGAAGCAAAAAGCCAAAAAAATACATTGATGCAAAATGTTCATTTTTTTATATTTCGGCTTATACTTTTTATTTAAACATATATCTGGTTTTACTGGTTTGTAGCTGACAAAAATATCCAGTCTCTGTACAAAATCCCAGCCCACCCACCACTCTAGAATATCAAATGGTCAGTCCTCATATTTCATGTTTGATGCAATTTACACACATACACTCTTCAAAGAAAGAAACTCACAGGTAGTATGTAGTTCACTGAACCTGACTACACAAAAAATCCTGTACACAAATTGGATATATGTTATAGGAAAATGTTGGTGGCCTGATATTCGACAAACGGTGTGTCAAAATGCAGCCATTGTCGATTTGCAATGTCTTAAACGCCATGTCCTAGACCACGAGATCTGACCTGACCTTCTTTCAATCAAACACCAGAAGGAGATAGTTCAACAGGACAGTGCTCCTCCACACACAGTTCGTGTCACGTCAGACTATCTTTAAAATGCCAACATCAACGACTTGCCCTGGCCATCGAGATCTCCAGATTTTAACCCGATCGAACACCTCTGGAATTAACTGGATTGACGTGTACGTCAGCGTCACAACACGCCGCAGACACTCCCACAACTGGCCAAAGCATTGCAAGCAGAATGGCGCAGAATTCCGCAGGACAGAATTTGTACACTGATCCAGTCAGTGCTGAGGAGATAGAGAGCCGTGATTGCTGCCCGGGTGGTGGTCACATGAGATACTGAGTTCCGTGCCACCTTGTGGCCTAACGTGAAATTTTCATATTTGTATCTATGATATTAAATTAAATAAATCGACTTTATTAGGTACATTAAATTTACTAAAAATCTACCTGTACGTTTCTTTTTTTGGAAAGTGTATACAATTTATAGTACATTGATATATGAAATAAATAAATTAAAATGTTACCATATTTTATTTAGTGATAGTGAAAGATATAGATGACAGAAGTGTCCATGTTTTTATGTTGTGTCTTTCAAATATGAAGTGTTAAATCAAGTCATACCAAACACTGATGCCCAGAAGGTACAGGTCCCCAGAAGAGCCTCAGTCCATCATGTCCAGTGTACAGAAACATGGGACACCGTGCTTCACAGCATGAGGTAATATGATAGTAATAGGATAATATTTTGATAATATTTTGATAATAAATAATAACACAATATAAATACTATAAACGAGAGATTTCTGTATTGAACAGTTTTGTATATCTGTTACAGTCTATATTGTAACATGACTGTCTTTTGATGTGGGTAGAGTGGATGACATATATGTAAAGATCTGATACAATTAGTACATTTTAAACTGATGACATTTGTATTCAGGCACCCAGTGAGGCCGAAAGAAAGCATGACTAGCCCTACACAGCTGATGACTATCACCACCTACTTTTACAATTACTTAGAGAACATGTTATTTTCATAAATTAAAAAAACAACAAATCGTTTTATTTTTCAGGTCCCTCAATGATCATATGGAAAAGAATAAAAGCAAGAAAACCCTATCCATATGCATAAGAAATCAGTCAAAAACAATCGATTGTATAATTCTGACTATATCATGAGCATGTGTTAATGAAACGCTATCAAATAGTGATGATACCAGGTGTTCGCGAAAAGGTGAGGGTATCCTGCCCCACTGGTGGCGCAGAAGAAATTCCTGGTGTTAAGATCCATGTTCATTGTGTGCAAATTATGTCTTATTTTCATGCAGAGCTACAATGTATAACATATGTGTGTATCTTGTGAGGTACAGTGCTTCAGACACCAAGAGAATTGTACTTTTGAAATAGTCAACAAAAGCACTAACAATATAACACTGAGAAATTTAGCCAGTGCTTGTGCTATTTTCTTCAGTAGTTTTTCCGCAGCCTTTGCTGTTGCCAATACCTCCCTCATCCATCATTAGCCATCCTGTATTAAAAGCCGATTGTTGTCAGAGACCACAAGACAAGATTTCAATGAAAAAGGTTTATTTTAGAAAAACAGTACATACATCATATGGAAATCATTCACAAATCACCGGGACAACATAAGATGGAATAATTTTCCTCTGATTCTTAAACTGTTTTTGCAAATCCCAAGAGTGAAGGAACCTCTTGTTAACAAGGTGTTGATAGATTCTGAAATGAAAAAGTGTCATTTATCACAAAACAAAACATTACAAAAATATCATAGCATCATTGATGAAAGTAAATCATGATACGTTTTCTAAAATTTATTTCACTTATTCATATAAAAGATTAATTGCATATTTCATAAATCTGAAAATGTTAGTTTCAACTGCAAAACCAATTTAGTCTGAAACCGTTCCAGATGATTGCTGAAGGGAAGAACACCAAAGAATTTTATGGGGTAGATCTGCAAGTGATTAAATTATTTTTAACAAATGTTATATTTGGGATAACACATTCTGAGTAAAGTACAGATTCTCATACTTTTTGGGTTGAGTCCCATCCAGGATTCAAACCCAATCTGCCAGTGTGAGGCACCTATTTGCCAGCACACAAAGTCAGCGACTTAACCCACTCAGCCACCGAGGCTTCCACAAAAATGAAAGTCCGACAACTGGTAGTCCAGATCACATACTTTGTGTACCCCTCTGACAAGTGGAAATTGTCATTCTTAAACATGTTTGGCAGCAAATATCAATATTTCTGGTCAAAATGTTGGCTGGGTTAAATGAAACAAACTTTTGAAATAGTAAACATAAATAAATGTTATGAATCCACTGTAAATAAACTTCAGTCCAATATGTTCACCCATTCATTAAGGGATTCCCATTTATCCAACAGCAAGTTAAGAACGGTTGGTCAAGTCATCTATAGATATTGAAAATTATCTTATATATTATAAAAACAAAGCTCATAGGTCACATTTCTTAAAAAACCCAACCCCATTGGAACAATGTCTCTGTGAAACATGTGATGTCTTAGAGGATAAGCAACCTTACACATTGTCTGGTATAAAATACAACCAAGAAAGAGAATCCCAAATAATTCTCAATCATGATAAAGAATTTGGTACACTCTGTTAAAAGAAACAATTCTTAATAATCCTTACCAACAGTTATAAAGAAACAATTTCAAAGATCTGTTATCATATACCATTATAAACAAATTCTTTGCATGTACATCAATACCATAGTTTTGCTCAATTCTCATATTGTTTCCATATCATTATAATACATGTTTTAAAATAAAATTGTTAAAATATACCTCCTTTGTATGTTGAATGTTCCTGTGTGTTTGCACTTATTTTCCATATATTTTGTAGTTTGTGATAGTATAACACTGTTTCTTGATTGAATGTTACGCAATACAAATATCAAACACATCTTTGTTGTATGATAGTTTGTTACATTTGTGTCCCTTGAGCACACAAGAAACCTATGAGTGTGTTCGAATCCCGGTTTGCACCAATTGTCATTACTATACCCATACTCGTGGTTTCACCAAAGTGGTGAACGTTTAAGACCTGCATTACTTCGGGCTTTCCTCCAACATCAATCTGACACACTGTTATAAGTGGTATTCAAAGCGGTGTTAAACCAAACTAACTCACGCACTCATTACTCTCTGTTTGGTTAACAGACTCCGTTTGGTTAACAGGGTTTGTGTTGTGATTTCTTCCAGTTTAGATTTGAAGTATGTTTGGAAGAATGTTACTACCAAACATCGTAAATATATCATGCAACCATATTATTTTTTAGGAAAATAATTTCAAACTACAGACCAACCTGTTGATTTTCCATATATCCAGAAGCAAAGAACATATACAGGTGTATAATCTCTGCTTGAAGTTAAAAAAAATGTCAAAGCAATAAACCATGCAGAACTGTAAACCGCCAGATGAAACGGTATGAATCATACATTACATACAGTGAACTACTTGAAACAATACTGTGCTCAACTATGCACAGCAAGCACCATACATGTGATCATGAAGACAACTAATTACAAATTTCTCATATCAAACCTGTTGTTTTACTTGTGTTTTTTACTGAACAAAATCAAACTTTATAGAAGCCTGGTATTTAATCCTATTGAACAATAAGTTGCAATAGCAATGTGAAGGAAGAAACATTTTACCTCACACATAAAAATACTGTATTCATTACCACAGAGAGTTCCAAAACTTGCATTTCAATATTAACATTGAAATTAATTTATATGAATATATAAAAATTTACTTCAATATGCTTTTAGCATAAATGGAGGAAGAAACGTATACCAGGGCGTATACCGGTAGACACACTGTTTAGATTCACTCAAAACGTGCACACCCATCTTTACGTTTATACCTCCATAAAACAAATACAAATTGATGTCAATTCTTAGGAAAAAATATGTCAACAATAATAACTTCACATACTGCTTACCTATCATTTTTATATTCATATTCACAGAAATCTAGAAATAGCAATTCAAAATCAGTGACATTACAGTCCAGCATTATAGCAACACAAGCCCTGCTCATTCTATTATAAGTGTTTGTTTGTTTGTTGTTTAACGCCGCACTCAGCAACATTCCAGCTATATGACGGCTGTCTGTGAAATAATGGAATCTGGACCAGACAAACCAGTGATTGACATCATGAGCATCGATCCATGCAATTGGGATCGATGACATGTATCAACCAAGAAAGCGAGCCTGACCACCCGATCCCGTAGTTGCCTTTTACGATCTATTATAAGGAAACAGTAGTCCATTAATGGGCGTGGCCTTATTATTTTTCAGTTTATGGAAACAAACACAAAATTGTTTGCTTGGTTAACCAATCGAAATTTCCACAGAACCACTTGCTCTTTCTTTATCATAATGCATTCTGTTCACATACTTCAAATGGAGTGGTGGGGTGAAGACCCGGGTTTGAGTGAAGACCATTTCTGGTGTCCTCTTCCGTGATATTGCTGGAATATTGCTAAAAGCGGGGTCAAACCATACTCACTCACATGACATACATTAAAATAAGGAGGAGGTGATAGAAAATAATCTTAATTACTAATACCATCTCTTACAGTGCATTTCCATAAGTACCTTTTGAAATCGTATTCCGCCTTGTTTAGATGAAGCAAGTTTCTGATACTCCATGAGCTCCAACACAACCTCCTTTCCCTTGCTTCAACTGTTCTTCAGACAGGACTTTGAAACAAAATATATGTAATCATTTTGCTGTTTTATAAAACATTATTATTAGATGTATATTGATTTCCATCTCTTTATTTTTAACATGGTTTTGCAGCGTTAAACAGCAAACAAATTAACAAAATATTTCTGATGCACTAACAATATCTGTCCGAGCAGATATATCTAATGAAGCATTCTACTCGTGGTAAGGATATATCTATTCAAGCATGCCAGGGACAATCATTCAGACCGTTTACATTGATACATTCTAGGAATGCTGACAAGGTCAATTTGCCCGAGCACTGCCCATGTGACAAAAAACAGACCCCATTCGTTCTAACATTGTAACAAGATATCTCACGAAAGACATGACGCAATATTCCTACTATGTAAGAGGCGGTGGTTTGGGGATTCTTTAAAGGTGGAAACAGTTCCAAAAGCAGGCCGAATTTAAATATTTGACATTTCAAAGCAAGATTGTGGTATGGATATCAAATTATTTTAACTGTACGTAATCTTGTTACTTGTGGTTAATTTTTTTGGTCGTCCATGGAGGAGGGAGATGATAGCATATATACTGTCAAATAAGGTTCAACAATTGTAGGCACCTTACAGAAATTCTAGTGTTTACAGCACAGTGGGGGAACTGGTCACGCAATGCCTGCACCCACATGGAAGATCCAAGCCAGGAGCGACGTATATGAGATAATTGCATGTGTAATGTATAAAACTATCGTTTCCTTGCTGTAAGTTGCTGTGTCAACTTAAAGTGAATCAACAAGAAGAGTGAACTTCTAATAAACCTTCTAAACTTGGGTCCATGTGTTTTCATACAAGAGCACAGCTTCCGGTGGTTGGCCATGCGCTGTGCAAGGGAGGTAACCCCAGCTGTAGCTGTATGGCGCTTACCGCTAGTTAAGATATAAATCTACATCCTTTCTCCTTTAAGAGAAATACAAACTTGACAAATTTGTTTTTTGAAATGAAAATGTGACACTGCCAAAGATTAATACAAGAGGTAAGTGTGGATGAAAAGTCTAATTGAGGTATGACTTCCTCCTGAAAATAATAAAGTTAGTGTCTCTGAAATTATAACACTTTGTTGACTGAATTAAATAATACTGTTGACGTCCACTGGTCATTATTAAATGTCTTTAGATCTTGCATAAAGGCATTTATCACTCAATACAGCTCAGTGTCAATCAAGGTATTTGTGATTTGGTTTCACGATTCTGCACTCCTTGTAACTGTCATGTTAGGTTGTGTGTTGTTTTCTGGCACCACCATAGGTCTTGTGTCTTCACTTCTCTTTGTTGTCATTTCTTGTCTCATGTTAGTCTTTGTAATTTGTGTTTCAGTGTCTTTTGTGTTGAGTGTATATTCCTCAGGTGGGGACATCAGTTTCACTGGTGTTTTCTCATGTGTGAATGAGAGTTGTCTTCTATTCCTTCTTAGGTCTTTACCTTCCGAAGATATGATGTAGGATCTGGATGACTGATCCACTTGTCTTATTGGTCCTAGTCAATCAAATCCATTATTTGTTAGAATTCTCACTTTGTCACAAGTTCAAGTGCAGGCAGCAGTTTACCTGTAGCTGTCTTGTCGAATTACTGTTTTTGTTGCCCTCTCAGTTCTACAAGGTGTTTGTAGACACTTGATGGTTTTCGAATAACTGGTGAAAGTAGCTTGGACGATATAGGAGTTTCAGTTTTGGGTCTGCATGACATGAGTCGTTGGGCAGGCGATCCCAGGACTTGATCTCAGGGTGTATTCCTCTGGTTGAATATGGCAAGGTGTGGGTCGCTGCCATCCCTACTTGATTTTTCCAAAATTCTTTTGGCAGACTGTACTTCGGCAAGTTCATTGCTCTGTGGATAACCTGGACTGCTCGTTTTGTGTGTGAATCCCCAAGTTTTTAGCAAATAATGCAAAATGACTAGAACTGGGGTCCATTGTCAGTTAGAAGAGTGTCCGGCACACCAAACCTAGAAAAGTGCCCTTTCAGCTTACAGTTGCAGAGGAAGTTATGGTCAGAGTGTTCATTTCTATCCAACCAGAGTATGAATCGACGAGCACAAGTTATTCGATTGAGTTCCAAGTGAATAGATCTGATGCAAGTATTTGCCAGGGCCTGGTAGGAATCTCATGACATTTGAGAGGCTCCTTCTGCTGTTGAGATTTGCAGCTGTTGCACACTGCACATTCAGCTACCCACTGTTCAATGCCAGAGTTCATGTTACACCAATACAGGAAATCTCTTGCTCTTCCTTTACACCGCTCTGCACTGAGGTTTCCTTGATGAAAATGTTTCATGTAGTCATGCCACAGTGATGTCTCTACTGTGACTTCTTTTCCAAGGATATAATCATGGAACTTCTCACAAGCAAACACAATTGCTAGGAGTTCTTTTTCGATCTGGACGTAGTTTACTTGTGTTTTCATCATAGCCCGTGAGGCATAAGCAATGGGACGACCGCTTTGGAGTACAGCCGCACCCAGTCCATTCTTCAAGGCATCACATGTTAGTGTGACGGGTTTGTTAACATCAGAGTACTGTAGTGTGTTGGGCTCACAAATGTCTCTCTTGATACCATCCAGAGCTTGTTGGTGAGTGCCACTTTGATTCCAGTGCCACTGAATTTCATTTTGTAGCAGGTCTCTCAAGGGTGTTGCTTTCTCACTGAGATGAGGAATAAACTTGGCAAGGTACGTGACCACACCGAAAAATTGTCTGAGCGATTGAATGTTATCTGGAGTCGGCATTTCAAAGATTGCAGTGACCTTCGCAGGGTCTGGTTTGACTCCTTGATCATTTAATAAATGTCCAACATAACTGACCTCTTTCACTTTGAAGTGAAATTTGTCCTTGTTGAGTTTCAATCCTATTTCCTCAGCTCTGTCCAGCACTTTCACTGCATTCTTGTCATGCTCGTCTTCGTTTTCACCCCATATTATGATATCATCCATGATACTCTCACATGGCAGACCACTAAGAAGCATGTCCATGTTCTTCTGGAATACCTCACTTGCTGAGGTGATCCCAAACGGCATGCACAAGTAACGATATCTACCGAATGGCGTGTTAAAGGTGGGAAGCAGTGAAGTCTCATGTGTCAAAGGTATCTGCCAGAACCCTTTTGAAGCATCCATTTTGGTGAATATCTTTGCTGATGGCATTCTGGACATTATTTCTTCAATCATTTTCATTGGAAAATGTTGTCTCTTCAATGCACAGTTGAGATCTTAGGGGTCAATACATATCCGCACACTGTCTGACCCTTTTTCTTTGCCACTACCATTGCTGACACCCAATCAGTTGGTTCGTTTATTGGAGCTATCACTCCTCCTTCAATCATTTTGTTTAATTCTGCTCTTATCTTTTCTCTCTTGGGTGTAGGAACTCTGTGGATGTCTGACTACCGGAGATACATCAGGATCAAGTTACGCAGGCAAGTTTCCAAGTTTACCATAAAACAATTTGGAGTATTTGTCAATAATGTCCTGTTTGGTCATTCTTGTTTCAGCTTTCACATCATGGATGTCAAGTTTCACCATGCCCAAGGCAATGCTGTCTTGTATGCCAAGGATGGGTTTCACTGGGCTGTCAATAATGTGGAATACTATTTTGTGTAGTTTGCTCTTGAAGCCAATATTCATTTTGCAAGTGCCCAAAGTCATAATGGTGTCACCACTGTAAGCTACAAGTTTTACTGATCCTGATCTGGAAATCAGTTCTTTGTCTCAATTGTTTGAACAAAGAGAGAGGCATCACATTGCATTTAGCACCGGTGTCAACTTGTTGCTGCTTTGTCATTGATTGTAATTGTTGTATGTGCTTCTGATGGCATGTTGTCTATACCATCTATCTCTATAGTGTCAATAAACAAGCACTTATTTTCATCTTACTGGCTGTAGATCATGAATGGTTCGCGATCCTTGATACTTTGGTGGCCTAGTTCTTGCATGAAATCTACCCCTGCCTCTTGGACTTGATTTCCACTTCAAATTTCCACTGGCACTGTGACTGTATGTCTCCTGGCCAGAAGGACTGGACTGACAAACTGAATGGAAGTGATTGAAGTTGTTGCATCTGTGACACCTTTTCCCAAAGGCCTGGCACTGGCCTTGTGAGTGTTTCCACCCACAGCGTCTGCAGTCTCTCATATTAGTATTTCCTTGAACCGGATGTGATTTAAAACTTGGTTTCTTTTGACTCACAAAGTCAACTTCTGTTAGTTTCTGTGTGATTTCTTGTACCCCTTTTTCTGATAGTTCATCAACATTACATAAGGTCACAGCTTTAGTTAATGTCAGGTCTGTCTCCTTCAATAACAACTTTCTCAAATGATCTGATGCTATTCCACATACGATTCTGTCTCTCAACATTTTATCTTTTAGAACTCCATAATTACACGTATTTGCTTTGGTGCGTAAGTCTGTGTAAAATGTCTGAAAACTTTCACCTTTCACTTGTGAGCGTGTTTTGAACTTGAATCTTTCGATTGTCGTGTTTGTCTGTGGCAAACAAACTTCCCCAAATTTTCTTTTCAGGCATTTATATGATTCTCTAGATTCACCTTCACCATAAACAAATGTTTTTTCTTTCTCAGTTGCTTGTCTGCCCGCAATGTTCAGAAAAACATATGAACGAGCCTTGTCATTCTTGTCAGCGTGCGCCGCTTTCACGAATATGGAAAACTCGAGTTCAAATTGCCGCCAGTTGTCTGCGATGTCTCCTTCGAAGGATAATGGTGCAGGTTTGTTAAATGCATCAGCAATCCCGCTTCTGACACCATGTAAGTTGCTGAGTCAACTTTAAAGGGAATCAACAAGCAGAGTGAACTTCTAATAAACCTTCTTTACTTGGGTCCATGTGTTTTCATACAAGAGCGCGGCTTCCGGTGGTTAGCCATGCACTGTAGCTGTATGGCGCTTACAGCTAGTTAAGATATAAATCTACACTTGCAAGTGTGAGAAGTTATTTTATGACTTTAATAAATTCAAACAGATTCTTAAACCACACTTTTTTAATTTATATATCTAAATATATTATCCAATAATGTAATTATGTTACTTAGAACAACAAGACAGCACTGATACAACACTCCGCCATTTAACATGACATTTTGTTTCTTGATATATTGCATGAGAATGAAAACAGTTTATCAATCAAAAACAATTACATAAAGTAAGCAAAATCAAGATATGCAAAGCAGCTTTCATACAGACTTTTATGCAATATAATTTCAATGGCATGATGAAATTGTATAGTAGTTTTACTAACCACAAAATCATCCTCTCCTGAGATGTTCCCTTTCGACCAGCAATGGTTTCTCTTACGCCCGTGCCAAAAAAAAGTGCACCCAAATGTTTGACTAACTGTGTGTGACACTATCAGTAAACAGCAATTAACCAATGATGTGGAGTTTATCTTACTCATGTCAGCTTTATTAGACATTATTTATTTGATTTATTTGATTTATTTATTTATTTATTTATTTATTTATTTATTTGACATTATCACAACATAATTTTGCAACGTTGTAATTACGTTGTGAAATAACGTTATCTCTTACGTTATCATAGACAGAGTAATTACATTCTGGTGTTTCAAGTAGTTTTAAAGGATGAAAATCCAAATGCTGAATTACAAAAGTAATGCATTACTGCCTTGGTTTTCTGACGAAATCAAGTTGATTTTGATGAAACACTTCCATTCCTAAGACTAATGTGAAGCAAACTATGATATAGCAACAACTTTTCAGAAACATAGTTACAAAACATTGTGTGATGTCTGCTGCACATTTTCACAACGTAAATGTGTAACATTGTTATTACGTTGTGAAATACACAATGACGTAATAATAACATTGTGGAAACATTGTATCACATCGTTACTAATCCCAAACCTTACCACAACGTTGTGAAAACGTAGTGTGTTAGCTGGGATATGCTCTTGTAATCAGTGCACAATGCATGTGTAATCTTGGTGTGACAACGCATTTGTTTCTTGATATTGCCAAGTAGCCTTAATGCAATGTAGACGAAAGGTGGTGGGAATATTTATACCTCATAGGCCTACAGACAAGCATAGCTTGACGACATTGCCGATACCAGTGACAGGGTCGTGACAGGGTCGTAACAGGGTGGGACAGGGTGATTTAAGGCCAGCTGAGTGGGCATGCAGGCTACCAGGAGTAATAAATATCTCTTAGAATTAATATTATGTTTTCGCTTCTAAAAATGTAATAATAAACATATAGGTATACACATATATCAAAGTGTTATTCTTACCACGGTGTCACCACATGGTGATTGAGGAGATGTGGAGTCTGGGTTGGGTGACAACAGGTCATGCGGGTCTTCTCTTGTTTCCACTTCATGTTCATCATGTCCATACCGCGAAACTGGCTAGTGTTGGTTCATAAGCATATGGTTTTATAATTTCTTGACGGGTAAAGGGAACTTCTTCGGAATCAGGCAATGTATCCAATTAACTATGTCTCACCATAAACTGGTACTTAATATCTTTTTCAATGAGACTAGACAGGGACCGAAGTTAAATTGGCATCAATTATGTCATCAACCTCCTTCCCAGCTCGTAACACCATCATTACACTCTCATCAACATCGCTGCCACCAGTGGTAAGTTTTGTCTGGTGGCATTGATAGTATAGAGAGCTCCAGGAATGGGCTATTGCTATGAGGAGCTTGTTACATCATAATCTAAGGGGGATAACTTAGGCCAGTTCAGCTCGAAAAATGAAAGCCCCATAACGGAAATACATTTACACACATATTGTGAGCTTCCGACTTTCACTGTGAGAAAAATGAAACAAAAGTTATCTTTGTTAATAATTCTAAGAATACTACCTCTATTACATCATAGCCATAAACCGCCATGATATTGCTGGAATATTGTTAAAAGTGGCGTAAAATCAAACTCACTCACTCATAGCCATAAATCCTGTATTTTGGCTGCAGACACACTGAAACTAAATCTTCAGATTTTCAACAGAAGTTCTCTTCACTGTCAACTACATACAACTAGTTGTTCCCCTAATAGCACATCTAGCTTTTCAGCTCTTTAGTGTGAAAAGGCGGGAAAAACTTCACTTTTTTCCAAAACATGTAATCAATGGAGGCAGATGAATTGGGGAGGTGGGTGGGAGTACTTCCTGATGTAATAGAGGTAGTATTCTTAGAATTATTAAGAGTGTTTGTTTGTTGTTAAACCCCGCACTCAGCAATATTCCAGCTATATGACAGCGGTCTGTAAATAATCGAGTCTGGACAAGACAAACCAGTGATTGACATCATGAGTATTGATCCACGCAATTTGGACACAATGACATGCATCAACCAAGTCAACGAGCCTGACCATCTGATCTCATTAGTCGCCTCTTACGACAAGCATAGTCACCTTTAATTACTATTGTTTGATAATTCCTGCAATTCCTCTATTACATCAAAGCCAGAATATACCAGCGGGATAAGGTGGGATCTGCCTCTAGTAACTCCCTGTGTAGTTGACAGCAATCCAATACTGTCATATGAATTCTTGTATATTACCGGATCCAAACCCTTTCAAGACGTAATTACTCTATAGTATTCCTTAGAGGACTTGAAATCGGGTATTATGATTAAATAAGACAATATGAGACTTCACCTGAAGTACCATAGTTTTTGCTGATAATCATGAAATGATGTCTTTAGTTCTATTCTGACTCATCATTTATCTCAGATTATGAGATTGACGTCACTTTCAGTTTATCAACTTCCGGTTATGACGTCACTTCCGGTCTATATTCCTTCCGATTGTGGCGTCACTTCCGGTAGATCTGTTTATCAGCTGTTCTAATACAGCTAGCCCTTGAATCCCTCACTTACCTTACTCACCTTACTTGTAGAAGGTGTACTCACCTTCTCTATCTGCTGATGTCAGATGCTTGCTCCTTCCCTTTTTTCTCATAGAGAGGAGGAAAAACTAAGGATGTATGATCGCTTGGGCCGCAACAATAGGTCCCAAGTAATAAATCTCTGTTAAGTCTGGCTGGATATCTCATAAATAAAAACTGGTGAAGGTATTGTGTGAACCCCATTGGCATCTAGCTACGACTTGTTCAATGGACATGGATGAACAGGACGCCAGACTCATTGACAAAGCTCGGATTTCGTGGGCAGAGCTAGAACCCATAGTAGGAGGAGTATCTTGTGCCAGCCAATAACTTGTTGCGATGATAGTCTTTACCGCCCAGCAACCGTTGCTTTAGCGATGTCTTTATCTGAGGGGGTCTTGCACAAGATGAAGAGACGTCTTTGACATCGGTGATGTGGATCAGTGGCTGTCAGGTAGAACTTGAGAGCTTGTATAGGACAAAGGAGGGGATCAGGATGATCCACTGTAGGTGCCAAGGTGGGAATAGTATAATGTCTGTGACCCAATCGACCTGTAGCCGTGGACTGATTCTTGGCTATAAAGTCCAGTAAGGACAGACAAGGTGATGGAGGTCCAGTTGGGAGCGTGAGTGACACTGGAATAGTCGAGAGCGTGGATTTCAGATACTCTAACTGCGGTAGCCATGGCTAGTAAAAATGCTGCTTTACGAGATTTTTGGAGGAGAGTAGCATTTCCAAGAGATTAGTATGGAGCGGTTAATAGAGCAGACAGGACGACTGCTAAATACCATTTTGGGAAGATCCGGGAATGCGAATATCCTCTAGGCTGAAATGCTTGCATGAGTCTGTTAAGCAGCGAATGTGTTCCAATCAACAATCCACCGAGCAGGAGAACGGAATGGAGGGCAGATCTATATCCTTCAATAGTTCCATGTCGGAAGTTATTATCCTGTTGTAGGTCTAAAAAGAAATTTGCAACCATGGGAATGTCAATTGTGACATTAGTTAGACCACATCTGTGTCTCCACTGGACAAATTTGTTCCATCTGTTGTAATAAAGGCATCAGCAGTAGAGGCAGCTTGAGAGAACCCAGAGGCCTGCATTCTCTGCGAGATACTTTCCAGGCAGTGAGATGGAGCCTGGAAGATTGGAGTAAAAAAGGTTGACGCAGGAGATCTTTGCGAAGTGGAAGAGGAAGCAGCTCATCCATCTGGAACGAAAGTAGTCTGGGAAACCATGTCCTGCTTGGCTAAGTTGGAGCAATGAGGATGACTGTGCAATTGGTCACTTCCAACGTCTGTATGACCTTGTCTAGAAGAGACTATGGTGGGAACGCGTAGGCGAACAGGCCTGTCCAATCCATGGATAGTGCATCTATCTGGAGAGCTCTCGGATATGGGACCGGGCTGACGTAAACCAGAAGTTGATGGTTGAGACAGGTCGCGAAGAGGTCCAGATGCGGTGTGTACCAAACGGAGGTTTTCCAGGTAAAGACGTCTGGTGACGTGTCCACTCCGGGGGTACGATCATCCCTCTCCGGGGTAAGCTGTCAGTTTGCCTAGAATATGTCTCGCTACCATCAGGCAGTTGATTGAGTCGGCCAAGGCAAATAGCTGAGTAGTTTCCGTCATCAGTGAAGGGGACTTGGTTCCGCCTTGCTTCTGAATCTAAGCCACCACTGTCGTGTTGTCTGTGGCAATCAGGACGGATAATTTGATAAGATGATCTTTCCAAGTCTGGAGAGCATAATGGATTGCTTTCATCTCTGCAGTTTATGTGTGAGCTGTTTCCGTCTTGTTTCATAGACCCTGAACTTGGAGGTCGTTCATGTGAGCTCCCAAACCTGAATCTGAAGCGTCTGTGAATAGGTGGTGTTTGGGAGCTGGTAAGGTGAGAGGAATCCCCGACATGGCATGATCTCATTGAGTCCACCAGATTAGATCTTGTCGTAGGTGGAGAGGTATGAGTACCTGTGTACCAGGGTCCAAGATCATAGGGAATTGATCTAATTCTGCAGTGGGCATAATTGTAATCATCTGATCAAAGATTCTGGGGGTACAGCTTTGCCACGGTAGAGTGCGGTGAATATGTGATGTCGATGAAGGAGCATGGCATCCAGCATGTTCAGGCATTTCCAGGCATTTCAGGAGATGACTGTTCTGTCCGTGGCTGTTTAGTTGGCATGAAATGGTAGATGGAATCTATCATATCCACCAATGATAGGGCTGGCCCATATTCACACGGAGGTGATGTGGCCGGTTGATCGGAACCTCTCTGTTGTCAGACTCTGATGCCGATGGTTCCATGGGCTCATATACAAGAGTCTCATCGTCTAATGGGGTCCATGACTCTGGTAGCATTTGCTGACACGCTGGTTGAGGGTAAGGTCTAATGGTATCTGGATGGCTGGCTGTTGATGTGAAGACTGTGCTCGCTCCTCATGCCGTCCATGGTCCGTGCGGGATCCGTTGGTTTGTCTAGCCACTACCGGGGAACCTGTGCAGGAGTCATTTGGTGACCAGCTTGATCTGGTAACTGTAGCTGTGGTTTCAGATTGGCCCATGCAGTCCGTGCGAAGCCGTATGATATTTTTCGGCATAATTGCCACTACCCTGCTGATCATCAGGAAGGCGTGATCTGGACATGCTGGTCTTTGTTTCTGTCGACTGCTTCACACCATGTGGCCTCTTGGCCGGGGAAGACTTCTGAGTTTGTCGACTTCCGAAGTGATAGCGCCTAGATGGGTGTTGATCAACTCTTCCATGGAGGCCTGCTGTAGGGCAAACAACTTCTCCAGAGTGCTGATCTGGAACCCTGAGGCTGGTTTTGGTTGGGGTGATGAAGGCACGATAGTGTAGATATGGTCTCCTTGGTGGCAGATAAGATAGAGTCGACTTTTCTTTTAGCCGCCTCCTTGTGCTTAGCTTTGACTATGGAGGCATCTAGCTTCATAAAGAAGGACTTGGAGAGGGGACAGCACAGGTCGCATCATGACTCTACTGTGCATGAGGCTTCTCTGCACTTCCATCAGAAGTTGTGAGGATCGCCAGTGACTCTAAACTGACCAATCACACATCCGACATGTCAGGGGAGAAGTGGAGGATGCCATAATATGTGAACCCCCCCCCCCCCCCCCCAAAAAAAAAACCCAAAACAGTATAACTACGTATACAGCCAGTTCGTTACCAAATAACTAAGTATTTCTGAAGAAATTAACTAAACAGTATGACTACATATACCAAGCGCTACAGCAAAAACAAAAATCATGTGTTGACTCTAGCACACATAGGAAAGAAGTGACGTTTTTCCTGCCTTTATGCACAGAAGAGCTGAAGAGCTAGATGTGCTATTAGGGGAACAACTAGTTGACAGTGAAGAGGACTGTTGAAAATCTGAAGATTTAGTTATAGTATGTCTGCAGCCAAAATACAGGACTTTTGGCTATGATGTAATCGAGGTAGAAGATTCACAGGAATTATGAGTATATATATATATATATATATATATAAGCAGGATTTACGTCATCCCTTTAGCTATTGGTGGTTGTGCGCAATACTAGCCAATTACAAAAGTACTCAGTAATGAGTTTGCTTAAAAACACTGGTTAATGATAGTTACATCGATTCTCATGGGAAGTAGGTGTCACACAGGGGGACAATCATTTTAGTGTACTTTAACCTCCTGGACAGAGCCTTCAGTAATGTCAGTTGGTTAAATCATCAAACCAAATTTATAAACAAGCAATTAATCATTCACATACATGTTTAAAATTTATTTACTAGAATATGTTTAACTGAACCTTTTGTAGCAGGGCGTGGAGTCATCCCACAGATGACATCCTTACCTTGTCAGCTTGCTGATGGGGTTAACCTCTTTGGTCATGTGGACAAGGTGTCCGACCTCAGATCAGAAGGTCCGTGGTTCGAATCCCATCACGGGACTCGGAAATTGGCCGCTACACTTTCATCACAAGGTGTACACTTAGGAGGTTCGTCCTCATCTGTTTTAAGTATATATTCATGGGTAAACCGACAGTGGCCAATACGACATATTCGTAAAACATCCTTATCATGTCTTGACTCACAACCCAAGTAAGTATGACCTACTTGCTTGAAAAGATGTGGGACACCCAGGTGGAGTATAACCTTTGATGGTTGGTGTGAAATCGCTGTATGGAATATGGAGTGGAGATAACAGTTTGCCAAGAGCTGCTTTGCTGCAGCATCAGCTTTTGAGTAACCTGTTTTGCCTACATGACTTGGAAACCAGCTAAAGACGATGTCACATTGGCCAGTAGAAAGATCATTGAAAAGTTCTTAAATGTCAAGGATTATTGGATGATTTGAGGAAACACTTTTAAGTCCCTGAAGGCAAGACAATGAATCGGATTGAGGTCCTAAAAGCTCTAAGACAGAGCCTGGGTATTGGTGGAGTATAGTGTCTAATTTTTCTAAATTGATTTTGCAGGCTTCACCACAGACAACGGAACCATCATCTGTTTTGGGTCGTATTAACAATCTCTACTGGTGAAGGAGGAGGGCTGCCTCATCCCCTCCCCACTCAGAATTTGAAACGACTTTTAGTAAGTCGAGAGCCTTCATGCACTTTGCCTTCAGTTATTTTATGTGTGGTAAGAATGTGAGAAGACGGTAAAAAATGAGTCCCAGGAATTTGGACTCCTCTACTAACTTGATAGGTGTACCATGGAAAGAGAAATCTGGACCCTTGCCAGTTTTATATTTACGAAAAAAGTGATTACAGTTTTGTTTTGGATAGAGAAAATTTGAAGTCATTTTCATTGAATTTTTTAATTTTGTTAAGACAGGACTGTAGCTGTCTTTCTATTGTATTCATATTCTTACCATGACAGGTTATGTTTAAATCAACCACAGAAGTGAACCATCAACACTATTGTTTAATACTTTGGTAAGAGTATTAATTTTGATGCTAAAATGTGTGACAGATAGGATGCTGCCTTGAAGGACGCCCTGATCATGATCGAAATGATTAGACAGAGTAGAGCCCACTCGTACATGAAATTGGAGATTGCAAACAGATTCAGTTTGATTGGTTCTTTGACACATGCTTCAATTGGCCAAAAGTCAGATCAAATGGATGTATTCTAGTCAGATGAGCTATTGTCAGTATCTATGTACATTTGTTTCGAACCAGGGTGTTGGAAAGCCATGTCGAAAGGAAAATCATTTAGCACCCCTTTTCCCCATCCACCATTGACAGTCTTATGCTGCAGCGGATCTCCAAGCTGCAAAGACCAAGGATAAAGGAGTGAATTACTTCAGAAAATTTGACACGAAAAGCCAAACTTAACTACCAAATAAAAGGCTCATTCGGCCCTCGACAATCCATTGGCGACGTACAGAATTCGGAGGTCAGCATCAGGCGGTCGAATTCGATTGCCTCATATGACAAGCAATGGGGTGCTGGGGACACATTCTACCCCAGCTCCCCACGGGGCAGTCTGACAGCTAAACTGTCATAGACAGGGAAGCTGCTTCTTTGTCAGTGTCAGGTAATAAGTTCTTATTCAGTAATCAGTTAACCAGCAATTCAACCAGGTCACGAGACAACAGACCAGACTGTTTAATTAAGTATGAGGTAAAACCCACACAAGACTGTGTGGAAACGCACACAATACTAACAAAAGCATATTTTTTTCTGTCATTTAAACAACTAGACTAGTAACAAGGACAAGTTTTAAATCAATTTAAATAGTGTTAATTAATAGGAAATCTTTTAGGCGTTTTCAATGACCACCAGAAGAATCTGTTAATGCTGAATATTTTATATACTTCACACTGCAGCTTTCCTAATTCTCTGTATCAGCTAACTGCATGAGTAATTTGCAACAGCCTCAATCACCTAATGCACTATCACACAATAGCCTGCCCAAGAGCGCCCCTTACTGCCCTTTTGTGTTTAACTTTCTAGCTTACTGTCTCTTTAAAGGGTTTAGTTTTACTACAGTTTATATATGACATTTGATGTTACTGTCGAACACACATATAACACTGGACCTTGTGATATTCACAATTGGACTAATTGTTGTGTTTCATTCATGCACTTTGTGATTCATTTTTAAAGGTTAGTCTATTGATGATATTTTATCGTTTGTACGTATTCCTAGGATTTGTAGGTACATTGTGTTTATGCTTTTGATAATTTGGCTTTTTTTGTCATGTTGTAAATATTAGATAGATCATAGCAACAAGTTGTGTTTCTGTATGCATTACAAGTGATATTATTTACGTAAGGTAAATAATTCAGTAAGCACTAAGTTCAGGCCTAAAACACTATTATTAAACTAAATATTCAGTTTCTGTGAAGCGATATATACGATATGTATGATCGTATGAAGTATGAAAGTAAGAATGTGATAAATGTGTTGCTAGGTTACATATTGGTATATTTGAATGCATGAATGTAAGATGGATGAATGAAACTGGGTTTTACTAATATATTTTAGAAATGTTTTAAGGTACTCTGCAATAACATAATGTATCTGTTGGTACATGTAGTAATATTGCTGCTATTAGATTGGTCTGCAGTGTGTATAAATATTCACATATTTGTCGTGCAGATGTAGCTTTATAATTACAATATTTCTCATATTGTATATTGTATGTATACTGAACAACAAAAGTTCCTGTGACATTGAATAAGATATTATGCAAAGTTATGTTTTTTACCAAATCTGAAACAATTTCGGTTTGCAACAGATAAAAGACTCCTGTAAGTGTCCAAATCGTTTAATTTGCCATACTGACTTCAGAAAATGTGTGATTTCATAAAAAACATGAACATGCCAAAATGTCAATTTACAAATCAATAGCATGTGTGTCCACCTCTGGTTGCGATGCAAGCAACACATCTTTGTCTCATGAAATGGACCAGGCGTCGCACAAAGTCCTGTGGGATATCTGTCCATATCTGCTGGAACATGTTTCGAAGTTCATGGAGTGTCTGTGGAACATGTGGTTGACGTCGATGACGCCAATCCATCTCATCCCTTATGTGCTCGATTGGTGAGAGTTCAGCGGAGGGAGCCGGCCAGGGAATGACATTCATTAGTACTTAATTATTTTAGTATAGTTTATGGCATCCTCTGGTCGGACAAGGTCCCTTCATGTACATAGCACACAATTTAAACCGCATACGCGTATCTCCAACCTGGTTTTAATAACCTTACATCGCATCACAACGGTACGATCACTTTCCGTTTCATATATTCCTATTTGTTAAAACTATGGGAATACACAGCGGCTGCAATCACTGTTTATAAAATATTAGTCCTATTTGTATGACAGAACTTAATTATCCTAATGCCCCATTATAATCAAAGTCCGTGTATCAGTCCGTAATTGGTAGTTTTTAACTATGTTATATGTGTATGCAGTTCAACCACAGTTCGTTTATCAATCCATATTTTGGTATAAGCCAGGTAAACATAGGTCGCGCGCATGCGCAACTTTTCCCTTTGTTCTACCCAGTCAGCCATTAATCGTGTCTCGTGTAAGTGCAAACGTTATCCCACCTCCACCCACATCACCACCTTTATTTTCAGGTCATCGATTGCCCCCAGCATGTTGATCTTCTTCTCATCCATTTAGGTGATGTTCTCCGACACTTATTAACACATTTATTTCAACTTGCTCAAATATGTTTATATCATGTTCTGGTCTAGCTCATACTTTGCATGTCCTTTGTTTTGTACCACCATGCCATGTACATCATGGGATTCTAGTGGAGCCGGTGGCATCATAACGGGCATGGGGCATGTATTTCCCCAAATTATCTTCAACAATTCACAGTTCCTTTGGTAGGGAATACACCTTCAGTCGGCTACACCCGCCGGGGTATTGTCGGTTGGCTACACGGTTTATGTAGCTAGGTTATACACGTCGGGGTATCGTTGTCCAGCTACACTGTCATCTGTAGCAAGTTATACCCGTCGGGGTATCGGTTGTCTGGCGTCAGACTACAGCCGACTGAAGGCGTATCTCAGTTCTGTCACGTAGCACACCCTTAGTTAGCTTACCCATCGGGGTAAAGCAGTACCGTTCCATTTTGTCAAGAAACAGGGTGCTACCGGCTCTACAAGAATCCGCATTCACGTTGTTTTGTTGGTGAGAATACTGAACAAGTTGAGCAATATGAGGCTGGGCATTGTCATGTTGATGGGTAATGTCTGGGCCATGACGACGCAAAAAACGGTAGAACAACAGGGCCGATGAACTTGTCTTGGCAGCACTGTCCAATGATATTTCCTTCTACCACTATCAAACGGGTCCTCTGTCTTGCTGTAATCCCACCCCATACCATAACACTGCCGCCCCCAAACCGATCTTCTTCCATGACACAATGATTGACGTAACGTTCCCTTCGATGTCGGTACACTTATATCCGTCCATTGCTGTGGCTGAGGTGAAAACGAGACTCGTCAGTGAATAGAACTTGTCCCCACTGCATGGCCATCCAGCGTAGAGGCTGTCTGCACCACTGTAGACGTACTTGACGGTGGTTTCATGTCAAAATGGGATGTCTGTAGGGTCTTCTGGCGACAATCCCCGTACATCTGCGGCGACGACGTACAGTTTGTGAAGATATTCGTCGAAGGCCAGGGATGCTTCTTGCAGTCACTGTTGCTGGCTGGAATCGATTTCGTAGATGTGTTGATCGAATCAGGTTGTCTTGTCGATTATTGGTTACGAGTGACCTTCCACTCCGAGGATGGTCTCTGACTGCATTCGTCTGTTACCAACGTTGCCAATGTAGCAAATAAACTAGGCCTTAATACACCATTTCAAGTTTCATCGTGTAGGGCTGTTGTGTGTTCCAAGTTCAGTGGTAGTTGTATTACTCTTGCAACTTGTCTTGTGGTAGACTTATAACTTGTTGTTCATTAAGCTGCAGTAATTTTGTCTTCATGTGTGTCAATATGGGTTGCATTTGTTTGTTTTTTGTTTGCTGGGTTTATAGTTAACTTTGGTATATAAGCATTCTCCCGGTCCCATTATATTGTCCCTGCGCACGTAGACATACACTGCATGTGCACATAAGCACAGATGTTTGCACAACTTTCAACTTTTTCCTTGGTATCTTCTACATGTATGAAATAATATGAAGTTCTTTATCTTCATGTTTTTGCTTTTTAGCCCATTTTATTCAGGTATCAATCATATATATCAGGTTGTTGGTCATTATGCCATGAGTACACTCATTTGCATAATGTTTTTGTTGTTCAGGTTATCATCAACATATACTAGTATTTGTAGTATCACTTCCTTATACCAGGGCATCCTGTGTGTGGTTGTTCACTAAACATTTATGTTGTCCCCTTTAATTTCCTTATCACTTGTTCATGTTACAGTATCATGAGTAAACCACTGCCTGAAGAGTTTGAGAAACTTATTTCTTCTGTTCAGGCATTTGGTACCTGGCTTACAGTTGATAACCCAGAGGACCTGTTACAGTGGATGCGAACATACACTCAGACCAAGGTCTAACAAAGGTACTCAAGCACCTGTTACTTTAGCACAGGTACCAAAAGTTCCATCTTTTTCTGGTGACAAAAAAGGCGAAACATCTTTTGATGTTTGTAAATATCACTTTGAGTGTTTGATTAAAAAAAAGTCTCTTCACCACAGGCTGTTGTTAGTCCAACAATCCCTACGTGGTAAGGCAGCAACGGTTGCCATGTGCAATGAGGCTGATATCAAGCAGTTCATTTCAAACTAGAGGTTACTTTTGGTAGTCTAGATAGGGGTCAATCCCCACTAGCTAACTTTTATAGCTCACATCAAGAGACCACAGAAGAAGTTGCTCCTAGTATGGCCGCTGTAAACACACAGGACACTGAGATAAAGGAGATCAAGGGGATGTTGAGACAGCTGTCAAGCGAAGCTGCAAACTGAAGAAGCAACAGATTACACCACTCCCTGTTTCCTCTGTTCCTTGGATAAACAGAAACCCAGGACCATCGCTGAATCTGCAGCCTCAATTACCTCAACAGTATTGGCCACCTCTGCCAGGAACACCATCATGGTACCAGGATGAGAGAGGGGATTCTAGGAATCAGCGACACTCTAAGGATTCCATTACTGGAGAGCCTATTTGTTACAGGTGCAACCAGCCAGGACATCTACAGTACGGCTGCCGTGTAATTCTGGATCACCGCCGAACTTTAAACAGGAAGAAGCCTATGGGACTGGGCAAGCCATAGGCTATAGGAGGAGGCGCCCCATCAGTAACCAGCAAGTTGCCAAGCTAGTAGGTCAACCAAATGAAGGCACAGTTTACATTAATGGAGTGAAAGCCAGAGCTCTTTTTGATACAGGTTCCACTGTGTCAACTGTTTCCCACAGCTTTTATACAAAGTTTCTCTCAGAACTTCCCATTAAGCCTTTGGATGTATTTTTACAAATTGATGGACAGCATCTTCCGTATTATGGCCACATCGAGGTTGAGTTGCAAGATACAGGATCAATATCTTCACTGCCATGTATCTTACTAGTCGTTCCAGATGCACACACCACTCAGCAGTTCCTGTGTTATTAGGTACAAACATCTTGTCAACTTGTATGGACACCTGCAAACAACAGTATGGAATTTGTTTTCTCATACAGCCTGGTACATGGCTTTCAGGAATATGATGCTGCAGGAGAAGGAACTGGCAAGAAACAACTTTTCACTTGGAAGGATTAGAAGTGCTGAGATGTTATAATACCACCCAACACTGAAAGTGTTATTGCAGGTTATATTTTAAGCGGCTTATTTTTAGGGATACATGTGCTATGGTGCAACCAACTACAGGATCTGCCATACTATCTGACCTCGATATAGCACCAACTATCATCAACTACCATCATGATGACAAGTTTATGGTACAGGTACATGTCGCTAATGTAACAACTAGGACCGTGACTATTCCAACCTGTTCAGTACTGTGTGAACTCCAGGTTGTTAATGTTGAGGATGTTCCTGAGGGTGAAAGTCAAGGTGAAGGCCAGAATGTTATCAACCTGAACAGTTGAAGATTGGCAAGCAGGCTATCTCACAGTACTTGGATGTATTTTCCATTGGCATGACAGACTTAGGAAATGTCCCCAATGTTAATCATCGGATTGACCTTGAGGATGAACGACCTTTCAAGCAGAGACATAGAAGGATTGCACCATCAATGTACCAAGAAGTCAAGGAACACCTTCAACAACTGCTTGCATGTGGAGTCATCCGTCACTCATACTCCCCATGGTCATTTAATGTAGTCTTTGTCAGAAGGAAAAAAAGGGAAACTACGGATGTGTGTGGACTTTAGACAGCTGAATCGTCGGACTATCAAAGACTCCTACTCTCTGCCACGGATTGATGAGATGTTCGACACACTTGCAGGATCAATATTCTTGGACTACACTGGACATGAAGTCAGGATATCATCAAGTAGAAATTGAGGAATTGCAAAAGGAAAGGACAGCTTTCACCTAAGGTGCTTTGGGGTTCTTGGAATACAACCGTATGCCATTCGGTTTCTGCAACAGCCCTGCAACATATCAACGCGTGATGAACGAATGCTTCGAAGGACTCCACCTCAAAATTTGTCTTATTTACATGGATGATATCATCGTCTTTTCAGCTCATATGAAGAACACATAAAATGTCTTAACCAAGTACTGCAACGATCCAGAGAGACAGGAATGAAGCTCAGTGCCGACAAGTGTTCCTTCTTCAAGAACAAGATCAAATTTCTTGGCCACATTGTAACTGGACAAGATACAGAGGATTTTGGACTGGCCTATACGTATGTTTCTTGGATTTGCAGGTTATTACAGGAAATCCATCAAGGACTTGCCAAGATTTCCAAGCCTCTATCAGATTTGATGCCAGTCACAAAGACCAAGACACATGGAAGAAACCATCCAGCCAACAAACCAGACAAGTCATGGCAATGGGGACCACACCAGGATACTGCGTTCAAGACAATCAAGACATGCTTATCAACACCCTCAGTTCTTGGGTATGCGGATTACACACTGGTGCCAGTAGCCAAGGACTGGGAGCTGTTTTGTACCAGGAACAGAATGGATTGAAGAAAGTCATCAGTTATGCAAGCCGTGGACTGAGCAAGGCAGTGAGCAACTATTAAGCTCACCATCTAGAATTTCTAGCTTTGAAATGGGCGGTGACTGAAAAGTTCAAGGATTATCTGTATGCCAATACATTCAGTGTATATACAGATATGGCCTATGTGCCCCAGCTAACACAAAGCATTTTCAAAACATTTTCAAAAGGTTTCATTAAAGTTTTTCAAAAACATTTTCATGAAAACATTTGATTAATGTTTTCGAAATGTTTTACAACTATTCAAAATGATATTGAAATGTTTTAAAAATGTAATACAAGAAGATCATGATATAACATAGGCGAAACTATTTCATAACATGTTATTATAATATTTTCAACACGTTGCAGAAATGTAATGCCAGAAACTATTTCATGAAATGTTATTGAAATGTTTCTGGAATGTTTTGCAAGAACATCATGCTATAACACTGACGAAACTATTTCATAACATGTTATGCTAGAACATAGTTCATGAAATGTTATCACCATGTATTAAAGTGAGTGCCGATTACGACCCCAACAACCTATAGTTGAACACAAGTTCCCCAGCTAGACGCTACTTTTTCATTATGTTGTGGATTGGTAATGCTGTGATATAACACTTTCACAACCGTTACAGTTTAATCTGTAGACTAAATGTCTAATGAAAATATAGCAGACATGAGTAAGAACAAACTTCACATGATTTGTTATTGCTGATCACAGGTAGTGTTACAACAATTACATTTAGTTGCGCATATTTTGCTGATCACATTTAAGTATTTTTCAAGTACATGACTAGTTATTAAAATGTCTAAAACATTTTGGAAAATTATCACAAATAAAAATGTTTTTGATATGTTTTTAAATGTTTGTAAAAACTGATGTCACACAAACGTTTTGAAAACATTTTTAAAATGTTGTGACATAATTTCATTTAGTGCTTCTCACCATAATGCACCTCTTTGTTTACCTCCGTTACATCATTTCCTCTTACAATCTCCCGCCACTAACGTCATAATTCTACTTCCTATGACATCATCAAAGTTTCTCTTGCGTCATCACCATCGTCCGTTAGTTCTGTCTAAATTTTCTGTACCCAGTTTTTTACAGCAATTCTCAACTTTTGGCTCTTCCACTCAACTTTTCGACTTGTGACTGCTAATTTTGACTCTTCTTCACCAATTATTATCACTCTTCCGCTTCGACTTTCTCTTCCGCCATACACCCCGCTCATAATGCCACCTAAGCATAAGGCATCTATGAATCACAAGCTGGTGAGGACCGGCGGTAAGAACCGGAGGACTACTACTGCAAGCGGGACATCATTTGCAACAACAACCACAGCACCAGGTGAGTTACCAAACTTTGTTTCGCACGATAGGCCCCCATCTGCAATGCCAAATGTCAATGTTAATTCTTCACTTTTATTGCAAGCTCTTGCCCCTGTTACAACCGCTCCAGTCCCGGTTCCTCCCGCTATGGCAACCACAGCTGATCAGCTATCTCAGCACTTTGGCGCCATCATGGAACTTATTAGAAATAATGATTCCTCCGTCATTTCTTCTAGGCCCCTTCTTAACAACACCCCAACAGTTAGAGCGGTGAGCAACGTTACTGATAATTCTGCCAGTATTATTCAGGCTGCAGCCGATCCTGGAATTCCCTCTGACGTCACAGCCTTGCTGATTGGTCACATGGGAGATCCCCTCTCCTACATGGCCGACAACATTGGCGCACATGTGAAGCAAGCCATGAGGGAAAAGATTTGGAAAGAGGAATATGTGGATCTGGCCGTGCTGTCCCCTAAAGCCAACGAAGCTGAAGAAGATGAAGGTACTCTTAGACTAATTACCGACAGCACAGGTAAGGTGACGTACAGCCTCAATGCTTGCCAGGCAAGTCGCTTGGCATCGGTGAATGGACAACAAATCATGTTTTCATGTCAATGTACACTGAGAAACATGCCTCTATTAACACAGTGCAGGGTATGCTGACATACATGGAGGCTATACGTAATGCAGCATTCAGATTCGGTGGCGACGGGTGGTCAATGTATGACAAACAGTTTTGTCACTGGATGGCACAATGCACGGGACCCGATGAGGCAATGGGGAAGAATGGACGGTGAACTGTGGCTGCGCTACATGATTCCGCATCAAAACAGGTCAAGGAATCCACCCGGCATGGTAGGTAGTAATACTACATCAGTTAAGGAATTCCCACAAAACGTTTGTTGGGATTTCAACAAGGGTTCGTGCCTCAGGTTTGCATGTATAATTCCACGTAAATGTGGAAAATGCGGGGGTATCTCTCATGGAGTTTCAACTTGCTTACAGTTAGACTTGGGTAGAATGGCCGGGCCTTTCATTCACACTCCGTTCCAGAACATACAGGTGTCACCAATAGGCCTCGTCCCTAAAAAGCAGGAGTTGGTAACTCCATCTGCTGAGGGTGAGTCACCTGATAGCTTCAGGCTAATACATCATCTTTCGTACCCACAGGGGCAGTCTATTAATGACAACATTTCTCCACAGGATTGCTCAGCCACTATGCCCATTTTGATGAAGCAGTTAGGATGGCACTGGAGTTGGGCCCAGGAGCTTTGCTCTCCAAATTTGATGTTAAATCAGCATTTCGCATTATTCCAGTTCACCCAGCAGGTTTTGAACTCCTGGGAATCGCCTTCCAAGGTAGCTTTTATGTTGAAAAATGTTTGCCGTTTGGTTGTTCAATTTCTTGTTTGATATTTGAAACTTTCAGTACCTTTCTGCAGTGGTGTATACAGCAGCACCTTCCAAACCAGCAGATTATGCACTACTTAGATGATTTCTTAACTAGCGGCCAAGCAGGTACCCAGGATTGCAGCAATAACGTACATATAAGCTTGCAAATGCTTGAATTCTTTGGAGTGCCCGTAGCTCCAGAGAAGACAGTTCATCCTACTACTGACATCACGTTTTTGGGGTTGCAAATTGACACAGTGGCAATGTAGGTTAGGATACCATTCAACAAGATAGAGAGGTGAGCCACCAGATCAAAGGTATGTTAACTGGAGGTTCTAAAAAGGTGACTGAATGGGATCTACAGTCACTGGTGGGAAAACTTAACTTTATTTGCAGGGCAATCCCCATGGGTCGGGCTTTCTGTCGCAGGTTGATAGATCAAATGTCCAATCTACATTCCATCGCATACGTCTCACAAAGGGGTTGAAAGAAGATCTGTCTATCTGGCTATAGTTTCTTACCTATTATAATGGCGTCTCAATCTTTCAGCAACCTCAGTGGGATGACAAAATTACATTGCAGCTTTTCACTGACGCAGCAGGTTTTGGGGCTTATTTCCAGGGTCACTGGGCAAGTGGTCATTGGCCACGACAATGGATTGACACGCTCACTGACCAAGGACTTGACTTTGACAGACAGTACAATTGGAAATAACTCTAACAGACTCTGGGGTAAGTCACTCGAAAGGTTGAGCTGATTTCTGTTGTACTGCGAAGAGGAGCAGTCAAAACAAAGGAAATACTTTCTGGTCGACTGTAGGCTACTAGTTATTGTAAACGTCTAAAGCGTAATATTACCGGTGGGTAATATTTACCCATATTTTCGGAAAGAAATGAGAGACTCACTCTTGTGAATTGGCACTGACTGAACTAAATGTCAATCATGTGGTTGTTTTTATTTTGTTTTATTTATGCATTCGAGCCAGGGTAGCATCAAAATTAATAGTCTCACAAAACTATTGAACAATAAGAACTGATTGCTCACTTTTTGTGTATGATTTCAGCACTTCTTGTTGTGTTAAGTATATGTATACAGTAGAAAGACAGCTCTGGGTCTTAACGAAAATGGCTTCAAACTTTCTAAATCCAAAGCCAACTGCTTGCATTTTTGTTATAAATACAAACAATGTAAGGATCCAGATTTATTTTAGATGGTATCAACGTAGTAGAGGAGGCCAAATTCCTGGGCCTCATATTTGGCCATCATTTCACATTCTTACTGCACATCAAATATCTAAAGGCAAAATGCCTGAAGGCTATTGACTTGTTAAAAGTCTTTTCAAATTCCGAGTGGGTAGGGGAGCAGACAACCCTTCTCCATGTGTAGAGATCGTTGATACACACAAAACTAGATGATGGTTCCATTGTCTATGGTAGAGCCTGCAAAATCAATTTAGAAAAATTAAACACTATGCACCACCAAGGCCTTAGGCTCCTTGGAGCTTTTAGGAGCTCACCTGTGAACAGTTTGAATCTTCTCCGATTCATTGTCTTGCCTCAAGGCACTTAAAAGTGTCTCCTCAAATCATCTCATTTTAGAACTTTTCAATGATCTTTCTACTGGCCAATGTGTTATCTCCACTCTAATTCCATAGAGCAATTTTAAACTAACTATTAAAAGTTATACTCCAGATCTACTGCAAAAGAGGTGAGAGACACAGGTAGGAATCAAGACATGAGGTCGTTTTACGACCATGTCATATAGGCCACAGTTGGTTTATCCACAAATATCTACTTAAAACAGATGAGGACGAAACTCCTCAGTGTATCCCTCTTGATGAAAGATTCACCGTGGATTTTGCAATTGTAAGGGATTCACATTATCAAAGAGTAAATCTGAAAGATATTTTTCCCTGTTTAAACGGGCATCTGATTCTTAGCAAATTGAAAGAAATTGGTCTGTATAATAAATTTGAAATATGTATGTGAATAACTAATTGCTTCTTTTTAACTGGGTATGATGCTTTATCAAAAGGGAGTATTGAAGGCTTTGTTCAGGAGGTTAAAGTTCCGTTAAATGATTGCCCCCATGTGACATATAATTCTTATCATAAACTATCATCAGCCAGTGTATACCTTGTGATGAAAGGTTCACCGTCAAGCATATATTGCTTGAGAGTGTGTGGTGTTTGATAATGTGAATCCCTTGCGATTGCAAACAGTAAATCTGAAAGATCCCTTTTCCCGTATAAGCAGGCATCTCATTCTCAGCTACTTGTAAGAAATTTATGTACGGTCAAATCGAAATGTGACATGTGTTCTCCCATATCCAAGTCCTTCTTCATGAAGTTAGATGCCTCCATACTCAAGGCAAAGTGCAAGGAGGCCGCGTAGAAGAAAGTTGACTATCTTATCGGACCCTAAGGAGACGATCTCAATGCCTTCGATCCCTTAGACTCCCCAATCAGTTCCAGCCTCAGGATTTGAGATCAGACTTTGCCCAACAACAGGCCTCCATCCAAGAGATGATAAACACCTGTCTGGTGGACATCACTTCAGAAGTAGATCAACTGAAGAAGTTGCAGGCTCAGAATTCTTCCCCGGCCAAAAGGCCAGACGGGGTCAAGCAATTGTCAAAGCCTAAGTCATCAACGAAGTCCAGCACGCCAAGATCACGGCTTCCAGATGATCACCAGGGAAGTGGCAAGAACACCTTACCCCCACAGAGCCAACTAGCTGAGCCACCGAAGAAACTGTACGGTTCCCGCACGGTCAGCACGGGCCGATATGAAACGTCTGCTACCATTACCAGAGCAAGCCGGTCACCTCAAGTTAACACACGGGCTCCCCGGGACTGGCTAGACAAGTCAATGGTTCCCGCAAGGACCACGGACGGCATGAGGAGAAGCTCAATCTTCACGTCACCAGGTCAGCCGTCCGGATCCAGTTAGACCAGACCCTCAGCCAGAGCGTCAGCAGATTATACCGGAGTCCTGGACCCCATCAGACGACTATGAGGAAGAAGTTATATCAGATGCATGCATCGCCGTTCCCGGAGTCACAGCCACTGGATGAGAAGTCCAGGAAGCTGGTTAAAAACCCTAACACCAAACTCACGCTCCAGGCCAGCCGACTCAAGGACTTAACTACGGTTAACAAGTACTCCCTGGACATTGACATGCGATCCCACCTCTACCAACGTCTTTTGATGCTGTCCCGACAGAAACTCAGATATCCACCAGAATGGACCAAGTGGGACCAAGTGGGACTCATCTACAGTCTGCTAGTTGTGATTGTCTGCATGCAGGAGGATATGTTATCTATGCAGGTCTGGACTGCCTCCCAGCTCCTATGGCTTCAGCGTCAACAATTCCTGTCTCAAGTCAGATCAAGGGCCGTCTCCAAGCATGCCAAGTAGACAGTCATGTCACAGCCAGTCACTTCATCTACGATCTTTAAAAACAAGCTGGGTACGATCCGAGATGAAGTCAGACAGGACACGACAGAGAGATTTCAAGTGTTTACGATCAACCTGGCAGTCAAGGCACATGGATCGCAGTACTCACCTAAGCAAGCACAAAAACCTGCCAGGGATTCCTCTTTCCACAAACTACCATGAAAGAAGTACATCCCATCTGGAAGAGAATCCTACCAGGCATCCCGATGTTATGACAAGCCATTGTCAGACCCTTTTCGTAACTCAGACTCCAAACCCATGGATCTGGCCATTGAAGTTTTAAGTCAGCCGGTTGCAGGGATAGAAGATGACTTGTTTCTCCCCGCCTCCAAGAGTCGCAGATCCTATCAAACTGGTTTTATCTACGTATTACGATTTACGATACACGACATCTGCCATTCCAGTGGGAGGGCATCTTTTGTCATACGCTGAAAATTGGACGCACATTACAACCGACCAATGGATTTTAGACATTATCCGTCATGGGTACAAGCCACATTTTCTCAAGTGCCCTTGACTTGCATCACGTCAAGGGGGATGCAGGTTGCACCTGAAAGGTGCCAAACTGGATGCAGCTGACCTTGCCATCAAGACCCTTCTCACCAAATGAGCCATTTGGAGATTGCAGGATATCAACGAAACTCTACTCCCCAGTGTGTTAAGGACCGAAAAAGAACTCACACAGATGAGAATGATCATAGACCTCAAAATTCTCAACAAGAAGTACTTGGTGCCAGTCATCAACTTCACCCATTTACAGATGGTAGGACTTCATATCTAGATGATTTTCTTGACGCCAATCAGGAACACACCCAGCTGCGTCAGGATGTGACATTCCTCACCCAACTTATGTCTTGTCTTGGGTTCCTAATCCATCCGACCAAGTCAGAGATTTGTCAGGAACAAGACATAGTCTACATAGGGCCAGATTTCTTCTACATATGTGATATCTTTGCTCCCCCTGATGGACCGGTTCAACAAGTCCATCGCCATGATCAACTCAGCCAGAGACCAACCTACCAGACTGATCAGATGGTGGATGTCTCTCATGGGAACGCTGTCCTCTCTACAAGATATGACTTACAGAGGCCGATTACAATTACGCCTACTACAGAATTGAATCAACTCCCTATTATCTCAGACCCTGGATAGACGGGTACTCATACCTCTCTACCTGTGCCAAGATCTAATCTGATGGACTCAGCTAGATAATGTAATGACGGGGATTCCTCTCACCCTACCAGCTCCGGAACACCACCTGTTAACAGACATGTCGGATTCAAGTTAAGGGTTCATTGACCAAGACGGAAACAGCTCTACACATAAACTGCAAAGAGATGAAAGCAATCTATTATGCTCTCCAGACTTGGAAAGATCGCCTCATCAAATCATACGTCCAGATTGCCACAGACAACATGACAGTGGTGGCCTAGATTCAGAAGCAATCCCGTCGCCGATGACAGAAACTACTCAGCTCTTTGCCTTGGCCGACTGATTCAGCTGTCGGATGGAAGCGAGACATATTCCAGGCAAACTGAAGACACTAGCGGACAGCTTATCCACGGAGTGGACTCTTCACCCAGACGATTTTACCTGTATACCCTCCATTTGGGACACCCCAATCTGGACCTCTTCGCGACCTGTCTCAACCATCAACTTCCAGTTTATGTCAGACCGGTCCTATATCCGAGAGCTCTTCAGATAGATGCGCTATCCATGGATTGGACAGGAATATTCGCCTCTGCATTCCTTCCATAGTCTCCCCTAAACAAGGTCATACAGACGTTGGAAGTGTCCAAATGCACTGTCATCCTCATTGCTTCAGCTTGGCCAAGCAGGACATGGTTTCCCAGACTACTATCGCTCCTGATGGACGTACTGCTTCCTCTTCAATTTTGCAAAGATCTCCTGTGTCAACCCAGGTCGAGCCTATTTCACACATATCTTCGCAGCCTCCATCTCACCGCCTGGAAAGTATCTTGTAGAGAATGCAGGCCTCCAGGTTTTCTCAAGCTGCCTCCACTGCTGTCACTATATCATGGAGATCGTCATCCACCCAGCTTTATGACAACAGATGGAACAACTTCGCCCAGTGGAGACACAGATGTGGTCTAACTAATGTCACAGTGGACATTCCCATGGTTGTGAATTTCCTCTTATACCTACGACAGGATAATAACTTCCGACATGGGACCATTGAAGGATATAGATCCGCCCTCCATCTCGATGGATTAATGATTGGAACACATGTGAGCATTCAGCCTAGAGGATATTTCCATTCCCCGGATCTTCCCCAAATGGAATTTATCGGTCGTCCTGTCTGCTCTACTAGCCGCTCCATACGTACGCTCCATGCTACTCTTCTCCAAAAAACCTGTAAAGCAGCATTTTTACTAGCCATGGCTACCGCAGCTAGAGTTTCTGAACTCCACGCTCTCAACTATTCCAGTCTCACTCACGCTCCCAACTGGACCTTCATCACCTTGTGGTCCTTACTGAACTTTATAGCCAAGAATCAGTCCACGGCTACCGGTCGATTGGGTCACAGACATTATACTATTCCCGCCTTGGCACCTACTTGGCACCTTGGCACCATATCGCTGACGTCAAAGACGTCTCTTCATCTCATGCAAGACCCACTCGGATAAAGATATCACTAAAGCTACAGTTGCTGGATGGCTTAAGATGACCATAGCAATAAGTTATCGGCAAGCACAAGATATTCCTCAAACTATGAGTTCCTTGATATACTACACTACATTTCATAAATAACTTCCCCTATTTTCGCGAAAATTTTGCAAAATGTTCTCGCCACAATTGCAAATTATCACGCTACCTTTGAGACATTAATGCCAAACTATTGCGCCACTTTCAGGACACTTTCGCGCCATTTTCGTGATAACATTTTTCAGGATCGCCGCACTTTCATGTCACTTTCACGGCACTATCACGCCACTTTCACGCCACAATTGCGACACTTTCAAGCCACTATCGCACAGCCACTATCGCACCACTTGCGAGACAATAGTCATGCAATCTAGTGACAGTTGTGCTAAATGTGCGGTACAATATATTGTATTACTTTTTTCTTTGACTGATTTAGGATTCTTGAGTTACATTTTCCATGGCATGCTACTCTGCATTATTTAAGATCATAGTGTAAAGCTTCTTTTCCTTTTACAAATACCGATATCTATACTATATTTAGACTGCAAATGTAAGGTGATCTTGTGGTCATGACTTCAATCACAGATACTCGTATACACATTAGCTGAGGTGATTTTCATGGCAACAAATAGGATAGAACAGAATCAAACACAATCATGTGTCAGCCAAAATGACCATCAGGAAACCTCATAAAAAACTAATGTTTTGTGCATGTCTAGTATCCCATAATGTTTCGTGTTAAGTTTCATTCTGAATATAATGTGAAAAAATCTGGACAAAATTGTTTGGTTATTAAAGATTTCATATGATAAACGAAGTCCTTCACAAATATTACGTTGTTAGGTATGTGTATTACACAGTGACTGGTTCTTGATGTGTGAATGATTATTAACATTGTAAAAGAATACACTTTTTATTGGAAATAAAACAAACAAAACCATTTCCATAATTTACCTATTTACCTCTTTTCCATTCCATTCCGACTATATCATAAGCATGTGTTAATGAATCATACTCATGAATCAGGTTAGAGCGTATCCACCACAAACACATGCAAATGCAAGTCAGGTATTTGCAAGTCAAAGACATACATGGACAGTTACCACATTGAAATAAGACAACTTTACAGGAAGCTTCTGAAATAAACTTAACATAGATTTATCAGGCTGATTATAACTAGATTTGATTGAGAAATTTATATCAATTAGACATATATATTTCTTAGAATTGATGAGTACATGTAAATCTTCCATGAACTGCTATTTGAGCGTCTTCGGGATTTTTAACATGCTGCCCCGATTTTGATTTCAGTGGGGGGCACGGGTGGTCCAGTCGTCTAAGGCGCTGCGATTCGCTGTGCTTAGTTGAGTCCCTTGGGCACGCCAGAAACCTATGATTGTGGGTTCGAAATATGGTTCGTCCCAATTAAGTTTCTAGGTTTGTCAGCACCATACCCATGCTCGTGGGTTTCACCGAAATGGTAAATGTCTGAGACTTGCATCACTTTGGGCTTTCCTCCCACATTAAGCTGACACGCCGTGATATAATTGGAATACTGTTTAAGGGTCAATGACCTAAAGCAAATCCCGGGACTGGTTGTTGCCTTTGTTTTTCCCTGTGAGTACCCGGATGACATAGCAGAGATCTAGACTGGTTCACTACCTGTGCTGCGCCATTCGTAAGTGCATTTGTCACTTTTATTGACAGTATAAGGGCATATGGTCATGTTAATCAACAAAATGAAATACAGTTTTGGAAATAATAAGGAAATGTAGGTAACTTTCTGGGTAGCATCATTAATGGTGATGGTGTTTTGATAAGTCACTTGCTTGGTAATTGTGTGATTTTCGTTTACACTATTTTGACTTGTAACTCAAAGAAAATATTTCACCAAGACGAGGAGGAACAAGAATGATTCTGTTCAATGCTACAGCAAATGAATGAAAACAAAATGCAAATATCATAATTACAATCTACCAAAGTTATATGTATATTTTTAGTCAGCTGCCTTGTTCGAGGAATTTAACTGTGAATATTCACATAAAGGAACAATATCCCACATGTCTGCAGCTGTACAAAGAAACTTATTTGATGTCACGTGTCTCTGTAACAAACAAATATTTTAAAAGATATATATCGTTTCGGGATGTTATAAACCGTGTTCATTTCTCAACTGATCACTTTGATTGTTTTAGGTGTTTCACACAGGTGTCAAGTCTCAAAAGTCAGCTGAGAAAGCCCACGTGACAACTGTTTTCATAATGTCCACGGTTCTTTAAAAAATCCATTGAGTTAGATAACAATCAATCAATGTTATTTCGGATTTGAACAAAGTATGTTGTTAGTACCTCGGCACTTCACACCCAGATATTGGGGTATTCTGTCTGCTTTAGTAAACATACACATGTAAACGCTTACTTTTGACAAAACCACTGCGCAAAATAACAGTGATTTTTCAATCAATGTAATTTCTGTTTATCCTCTGATGGAGAGGAATAATCAGTTAATTTACAAAAATGTAAATCAACTGATCACTCCTCTTGCTGGGCTGCCACGTGCATGTTACATAACATACATTTCACCTCACTTCAAACCGGGATTCGGATTAAAACTTGATTTGAATTGAATAAATACCCCAGACACATGAAATTCCTAATGGGAACCTTTATCAGGTAATCTGAGTGGTGCCTCCAGTAATTAAACCTGTAATAAATTAACTGAGCATCAATTGAATGACGACAAATACACAAGTGTAGGGTTATACCAGAAAACATGGATGACAACAAGGGAGTAGTTTACCTACGCAATCCGAAATCCGAAAATGCTTTCACTGCAGGGATAATGTTCTTATTATAAACTATAACCATCAGGGGTATTTCCAAATAACGACATCCAGATCAAAGATCACGGGTAACCAATCAGTGTTGAAAAATGCGTAACACAAATATTGCCTCCAAGTTTATTTAGCTGTCCTTGCAGATGGTAGCCCAGTCTCTTGTCACGCTCAGTTGCGTTAGCTAGCAAATCGATTCACGGCAGCTAGTGAGCCCAAGCGGCTAGTGTCAGACTGCCGAAAAGAAGCCAGAGATTAGCGGCGTTAAACCCAACTCACTCACTCACTGATTTCAGTGATTCGTTCTGATAAGTAGTGCCCCTTCTAACTATTCACTTATTATACCTGTAGTCAGTGTTAGAAACATTTCAATGTTCTAAAACAGATAATTAAATAGTTGGTTCACATACGCATCGATCCTTTGGACGCGGACATTTCACAATTTCATAAATCAATTTCTGAAGTGGTCTAACGGGGTTCATTTTGTAACACATGTACGTAGCAAAAGTGTCAGTTTAATGTAGGTATATAACATACAGGCTTTGCCTTAAAAATATGCAATATATTATTAAAGCGAGACACAGACTTCTTTCATTAGAAACACATGTATGTGTTTAAAAGAACATCCTTGAAAGGGGCCCGGGGCAAATATTATCCTGGATGGTAGGTGGCAAGACGATTGTGTTGTATTATTTTCCACTTACACGGAATTAACATTTCACGAACGTCCGATACCATCACTATTTGATAGTGGTTTATAAACATATGCTCACGATACAGTCGAAATACCTTCGACAAGAATTACACCTGCTTTGATCTGTCAAGCAGTCGAAGACTGATCAGCTAGCGAAAGGTGCGACAATTACTGTACATGCAGTGCCTGGACCAACTTGTCCCGTCCAGGCAATGAAAGACTATTGTTAACTTGCGCAATCAGTCTCAGGCACTTGCCTCGGACCCATTGTTTCTCACCGACTGGGGTATACCTCTCAACCATGACTATTTCATTCATAAACTACATCAGACTCTGGCGGCAGCAGGATACGACTATAAGAAATTTCAATGGACATGCGCAATATTGCTCATACTTAGCATGCTCAGTAGCCTGATTATCCCTGGCTAGTACATTGTGTATATACTTTTTGTAGCAGTTTCTATGCCGCCAGCATTCTGCTTCAGTAGTAGTGCACTCATCTCCAGTCAATCTTATGGTTGATTCTTGCTTTGTCTGACCTTGTCAACAATCTTCCTATGCAGTGTCACAATGGTGTCATGTTTTAGAGTAAGCCTTGGCGTTAACGTCCACTTCCACTTGTTGTTCAGGTAAATACCTTACCATCCCGTACATAATTACTTGGTATTATTTTCCTTATGGGGTATTCTCAGCCAGCTGTATCTTTGTATTTCATTTGTTCCACATCTGGCTTTCAAAATGTGGCCTTACTATCCTCCTCAGCTTGCTTGGATAGGTCCCCCTAAAGTTCAGTAATCCATATCCAACTTGTATGCTACTTGTATCCTCATTTATCGCATCATTTTGTACCGTTCTGTGTAGTCACTCGCTGTGCTGATGCTCAGAAATATAGCCAGCATTTGTTCCCAATGCATGGGCATGATTGATGCTCGATCATGTACACACTTAGTCTAGTGCCAATGATTTGGCCGTCCAGCTTCGCTGTGTCATGTTATTATTTGCAAGTGGCCAAATCGTTTCCGATGCTTGGCATGATTGATGCTCAATCATGGGCACCCTTAGTCATACCTGAGAATTCCCCATACGCCATACTTATAATTGGCATTTTATCATAATAAATGTTTGAAACTACTTCGGGTTTGGTTGTCATTATAAATGATACCATCACTATTTGATAGTGGTTTATAAACACATGCTCGCGATACAGTCAGAATGCTTTTAGCAGAGATTTTCTTTTGAATATGGAAAGGATTTTGTTGCTTTATTATGAGTGAGTGAGCGAGTATGGTTTTACGCCGCTTTTAGCAATATTCCAGCAACATCACGGCGGGGAACACCAGAAATGGGCTTCACACATTGTACCCATGTCGGGAATCGAACCCGGGTCTTCGGCGTGACGAGCGAACGCTTTAACCACTAGGCTACCCGACCCCCCCGTTTTTATTATGAAACTGTAGCATATTAAATATTTCACCAACATTGTTTGCGGGTGTTAGTGCAGTCAGTATAGAAGCTTGAATTTCGAAATATACCAGTTGAAGTTTGAATCCATCTGTCGGCGAAACATTTATAGCTTATGGTGTTGTTATGATATAACAAAACAATTGGACTTATGTGATAACACACTCGCGAGTAATCAGAACCTCTCTTACTTTCCCAAACATATGTTCAAGCTCAAATTATGTTTAAAAATATCAAACGATGCATGGAACCAATGTCGCCAATTCCTACTCTATCCAGGGAATATTTACCAGAAACAGTGTCAAAAGAAAACCAAATCACTCTATTGTGAAAAGCGGGTTTTTTTCGTTCGGGCATAGCGGTAGTAAACCCTCCATTATATCTAAAATGTTAACTATTCTTTAAACACAACCAGGTGCTATAAGCGTACGCATAGACAACAAAGGCACACATTTGAACTGACTGTCGCCGCTCATTCATTGTCATGTATATCATGAAGTAATTAGGGTATTGTCATTAAAGCTTTGCGCCCGTCTGTTAGTTCTGTTAGTGAGACTACATCTTTTTAATGCCTCACCGTCACACGAAATGAAAACCGGTGTCAATCGAATGGTTTGTGTAAGACAGTGACAATCACAATCACAATATTCTCAATGAGGAGCAAATGTAATATCAGAAATAATATTGATGTTATTTTACATGTTCATTTAAAAACCTGCCTTGATATTTCCAATAAATAAGGGTGTCATGAGGGTCACACTTTACAGACAGGTGATAGTCAATTTACGTCAGACCTCTATACAACGTTAACATATGCTCCAATTAAATCTGGGGCACATTCAAATATTATTGTCTTGTCAGCAGCATATTGGGGGAATTATAACTATAACTGTTGGATGCTAAACGTAAGTTAGGGACATGATCTAGACTTTAAAAATGATAATATAGTTGATTTATTTTGATAATAATTTTTATTAATATTAATACAATTAATAAGAGAACCTCCTGAGTAGTGAATGTATTACCAAACCAGTATAAAGATGATGATCCACATACAATACTAGATTCTATCAGCTAATCACGTAATGTTCGAGATTCAATGAGATTGCAATGCGCATGTCAGTCAGTGCAAACCGCGCTTTTAGCGTGTGCAGACGCTTTTTAGAGTTGGGACAATTTTCAACTCATTTGCTATCAAACAGTGTATAATTACACTGTGTGGTCTAGGATCCGACAGACTAAAGTTATCATTAACTTGCTACTAAGTAGGTCTAAGCGTAAAATTACGCTTGAAACTTTCCACAAGTCAAAACAATGCCTGAGGCCGTGTTGAAAAGTCCCCGTCCTGTCGACGCGGGTGTATCTAAATCCTCTAAAGGGAAACATTAAGCCCCTTAATTCCTCTAAACCGTCAACATCGACGGCTTCTGCCACTTCTCAAGCAGATCATACTTCCCCTCATCCTCATGCGCCCGATGTTTCTGGGACTTTGCTTGACGAATTTCGCAAGATGAACGAACGCATGGAAAAAAGAATGTCTGATTTTGAAGGCAGAATTGACACCCTTACACAAGATTACGCTTATGATGATGAGCAGAATTTTATTCATGAGGATGAGGATGAGGATGATGATGATGATGATGATGATTATATTCCGCCAAGTCAGGCACATACTGCGAAAATCTACGTAACGGGGACTGTTGACATAGCAACAGAACTACTTAGTGGTGAAGAAGTCGTGCATGCGCATGACAAAACAGTGCCGATCCTTCCGGTTTAGAAGTTGTAAACCTCATCAGAGAAACTCTGCCGATAACAATGACTGATAGGGACCCAACGAACATCAAACTGGCTGAATTGGTTCATCAGGTATTCACTTCCAAGTTTGATGACGCGGTCCTCGCACAGAAACTAAAAGATCTGAAAAAGCCAGCTAACTGTTCGGATTTCAACACGCCCGAAATTAACAAGCTAATATGGGATTCCCTGCAATCTGACACACGTTCGATGGACGTAAAATGCAGCATGTCCAGAGTAGAATGATAAAGTCTACCATAGCGGTGACAAATACACTGAACAGTTTAATTGCTCACAAGCAAGAGGTGCCAGCCACTTTGTTGAGAGAGATTGCTTCCAAGTTGAGTGACTCACTTACAATGTTGGCTTATGTCCATAGAGAATTAAACCTCAGAAGGAAGGAACTGATAAAACCACAGTTGAATGATCATTATCGTGCACTGTGTACCCCAAGTGCTCCGACAAGTTCAGATTACCTATTCGGGGAGGATGTGGCCAAACACTTGAAAGACATTGCTATGTCAACTCGACTTGGTCACAAGGCTACTAGCTATGGACATGGAAGAGGCCGTGGTTGGCATAAATATCAACCCTATCCATATGGTGGTAATAGATGGGCAAGAGTCCGTGGCAGAGGCAGATATTTCCATGGTACGCCTTTTTTAGGGAACGGCAGAGGCCGCTGGAACAAGTTCTCCGAAAAAAGAGGAGGGGGAAAGTCGGCCAAGCAACAGATGGCTGTACACAGACAACAGATGATAGCCAGGTGGGTGAGTACCTTGCTATGTCTGACTGCTCAAATGTTGATTTTATGGCTGGTCGATTATCTTCATGTTTACATGAGTGGGAGAAACTAACAAAGGATCCTTTAATATTGAATGTCATAGAGGGTCTCAGAATTGACTTTATTGAAAAGCCAAAACAATTAATTGAACCTCATCAAATTAGATTTAATCTACAGGAAAGTGCTATCATTAGTGAAGAAATTCAAATCTTACTCAAACAAAATGTTATTGAACCAGCAGAGGATCAGTTTGATCAGCTGTTTCAAATATTTTTATTAGAAAGAAGAGTAGTGGAAAATACAGACTAATATTAAATTTGAAACAGCTCAATGAATATGTTCAATATCACCACTTTAAAATGGAATGCTTGCAGAATGTGTTGGACATGATCAATCCAAATGTCTACATGGCATCCATAGATTTGACAAATGCCTACTATTCAGTAAATGTCCATGTTGCACACAGAAAGTATCTCAGATTTAGATGGGGAAATGGTCTCTATCAATTTACATGTATGCCGAATGGCTTAGCTATTGCCCCTCGTGTATTCACTAAGATACTGAAACCAGTCTATTCCTATCTCAGGTGTCAAGGTCAAGCAACAGAAAAAGAAAACTGTTCAGTTTCAGTATGTGAAATGTCAAGAGCCTCAGTTCACTTGGCTTTACAGTTAATTTTGAGAATCTGTTCTAGAACCATCCACTAGAATAAAATTTCTTGGTTTCCACATTGACTCAGAGAAAATGACACTGGTTTTACCAGATGACAAAGCTCAGGCTATCCAAACTAAATGTAATTTAATTTTGACTCAGCAACAATGTTCTGTAAGGACAGTGGCTCAGTTGCTAGGTCTATTTGTAAGCACATTCCATGCTGTCAATTACGGACCACTGCACTACAGACAACTAGATAGGAAAAAACGGAGGCACTTCAAGATAATTATGGTGACTTTGATGCAATGATGGTATTATCAGAGGATGCTAAGCAGGAAATAAAATGGTGGAAGGACAATGCCATGGGTGCTCAGAAACACATTACAACCATCTCCGAGCCAGATATGGAAATTAGTACTGATGCTAGTCTATTAGGATGGGGGGTTTGTAATAACAAGAAGTCTATAGGAGGGCGTTGGTCACACCAGGAGAAGCAGCTCCATATTAATGCCTTGGAAATGACAGCTGTCTATCTAGCCCTTCAAGCTTTCTCCCTGACTGAGTCATTTCAAGGAAAACATGTCCACAATTTATGTGATAATACTACAGCAGTAGCTTACTTAAAAGCTATGGGAGGTTCAAAATCTAAAGTTTGTAATGATCTTGCAAGGGAAATTTGGTTCTGGTGTATAGAACATAGTGTGTGGTTGACAGTGGCTGATGTGCCGGGACTGACAAATGATGAAGCTAACAGAACGTCAAGAAATTTTTCTGAGCGAACTGAGTGGTCTTTGGACATAACTGTGTTTCAGAAAATCCTTGAACCTTTTGGTGTGAATCCAGCCATAGATATGTTTGCTTCACGTTTAAACACGAAGCTTCCACGTTTTGTCAGTTGGCGGCCAAAGCCTGAAGCCGAAGCTGTAGATGCTTTCAGTTTGTCATGGTCAAAAGAGCTAATTTATTGCTTCCCACCTTTTTGTCTCTTGTCTAAGTGCTTGCAGAAAATACAGTCAGATAAAGCAGATGCTCTTGTTATTGCTCCACTATGGTCAACCCAGTCATGGTTTTCGCAATTAATCAAAATGATCTGTTGTAGGCCTGTCAAGTTGCCCAAAGGGAAGACTGTGGTTACGTCACTGGACGGGAAGGTTCACCCGCTAGGAAAGAGACTGAATCTGACAGCTTTCCTACTCTCCGGCAAATATGCGCAGACAGAGGCATTTCTTCAGATGCAACCAGTGTCATCATCAGTTATGGGTTCCGGCACCTGGAAGCAGTAGGCTACATATATCCGGAAATGGAGATTCTTTTGTTGTGAAAGGGAAATTGATTTTAATTGATCTAGGACAGGTGTTGGACTTTTTTATGTGTTTATTGAACCAAAAACTTGGTTACAGTTCTATTCACACAGCACGATGTGCGTTATCAACAATTATTGATTTGGACAATAGACCTTGTGGATCACACCCTGTAGTGTGTCGGTTTCTGAAGGGTGTTTTCGAGATGTTGCCACCAAAACCACGTTATACAGAGATGTGGAGTGTGACGGATGTTTTGCGTTTTGTTCAGAAGCTTACACCGCTGAAAGATTTATCTTTAAAGGTTTTGACTATCAAGTTAGTAGTGTTGCTTTCATCAAGAGTCAAACTATGAGTATGTGAAAACCAGACGAAGTGTGCTAAGAGGTTAAATTACAAGATCAATTCGAAGAATAAATGAACAGATCCAAAAAGAAACCCTATCAGGGAAGATAGTAGATAAAGAGTTAGAAGATCTAAGAAGAGACTTTGACAGTGCATTGAACTTTCACAGTGAACTGTATGGGTATGAGGAGGAAGATAAACTAGAAAGATGGGAAATGACCTCACTAGAGATGTCCAATCCATTGAAGTGAAAGTCGAGGACTCTTTTACAGTTGAAGGTACTCAGAGTGAAATAAACAGTGTTTCAAAGAGCCCCATGGACACCTGGATAGCCAACTTGACAGAATTTACAGAAACTATACACCCAAAACCAAAAGTAAAAATGTCCATTGCTGAAGCATTGTATCGCCTTGAATCAACAAGAGAAATGCCTGCTAGCAGATCAATGACTTTCAATGGTGATCCGTTACAGTATGTAGAGTTCATAGAGACATTTAAGATTCAGATTCATGACAAAATTCACCTGAATGATGATCAGAGAATGCAACACCTGAAGACAGCATTAACAGGAGATGCTGCCAGAGCTATAACTGGCCTGGGGTGTGCAGGAGTCACGTACACCATCGCTTTGAAGATGGTCAAAGAACAGTTTGGACAAAGATCAGTAATTGCCAGAGCACACATCAAGAAGTTGACAAGCGGGAAGAGACTTCGACCCAATGACAGATATGGACTCAGATTACTTTCACTGGACATCACGAACTGTCTAGCTAATCTAGACAGATTGCAGTTTATCTCAGATGCTAACGCCACGGAAACCCTAAGAAAGATATTAGGACGTCTGCCAGACTACCTCATCAGGAAATGGAAAAGTCATGCCACTGATATTAGAGAGAGAGGTGCAATCCCAGACCTACAGACCATTAACAACTTCCTTCGTAAGCAGGTGAAGACAGAATTTGACCCAGATTTCGGAGACATTGACAAGAGTTACAGAGACAAAGAGAGAGATCAACGAAGAGGGATCCATTCGGTAAGAGAGATCAAATGTCATGTCTGCAGTGAAGGTCACAGAGTTCCAGACTGTCCTACATTCAGAAATTCAACTGTTCCCAACAGAGTAGACCTGATAAAGAAGAATAGACTATGTTTCTCCTGCCTCAACAAGGGACATGTCACAGACTGTAGACTGAAGAAGGCCTGTGGAAAAGACAACTGTACGAGGACACATCACATGCTGATACATACAGATCCAAAAAGATTGGGGTGTGCATCATCAGTGCTAGATCATGACAGCATCTTGCCAGTGGTCAGGGTAAAATTCATATCAATAAATGGAAGAGTAAAAGAGGGAAATGTACTGATAGATGGGGGAGCGGGGACTACAATAATCAGAAAAGGCTTTGCTAAAACTCTAGGTCTACAAGGAGTGAAAGAGGTACTAGAGATAGGGGTAGTAGGAGGCGAGAGGCATGTAAACAGAGATAGTCGTCGTCATAAATTCCGGATATGTCCCCTTGATAGAGATGAAGATTACAAAATCGAAGCTGACATGATACTAGGAGTACAATAGAGTCATCTCCATGCAGAACAAGAAGTACGAGAGGGTGCCCGTTTGAACCAGTAGCAAAACTGACCAGACTTGGATGGTGTGTAATCGGCTCAGACCATAAGCAGAAGACTGATAGCTCAAGTGTCAACTTCTGTCAAAGACTAAGTAATCCAGACATCGTGAGAATGTATGACATGGAGACCATAGGAGTTGAAGCATCACATTGCACCTGTCCCAGAGATATCCTATCAGAAGATGACAGAAATGCACTGGCACTAATGGAATCTTCATGTCAGAAACAAGGGGATAGATATGTCATAGGATTGCCCTGGAAAAGAGACAAATCTGAATTACCAAACAACTATGCCTTGGCTGCAAAACCACTGACGTCACTGGAAAGGGGATTGAAATCTAAACCCCCCAAAAAAGAACTATACAAGAAAGCGATGAAGGAATTCATAGACAAGGGATGGGCTGAAAAAGCACAGACCCCAGAGACGGGAACTGTAATCCATTACCTACCAAATCATGGGGTCTACAAGAATGATAAAGAAAGTACACCCTTGAGAATAGTCTTTGATCCAGCAAGCACGTTCCAGGGAGTCTCCTTAAATTCTTTCCTGTACAAGGGTCCATCACTGCTGGGTAATCTGCTCGGTATCCTCATACGCTTCAGAGAAAGAGCTGTAGCATTTCAAGGTGACATTTCAAAGATGTTCTTACAGATTCGCCTACCAGAAGCTGATACACAAGAACACCGATTCCTGTGGAGAGATCTAGATACAACAAGAGAGCCTACAGTATATCATCTGATGAGAGTGACATTCGGCGACAAACCATCTCCTGATATGGCCTTCTTCGTCATGTTAAAGATAGCAAAAGAAAATGAAGAAGAGTATCCAGAGGCTACAGAAATATTGACAAATGACAGATACATGGATGACATAATTCATTCCTGCAACTTACCAGAAGAGGCAGCTAAACTGATGGGAGAACTTGATCACATACTTGCATCAGGTTCTTTCAAGATAAAGAAATGGTATAAATCAGCTGATTCAAGTCCATCAAACACAAGAATGACAGACCTGAGAGACATATCCACACCAGATAAAAGTGAAGAGACTGTGAAGACCTTAGGAGTGTTCTGGAACTGTGAAAGCGACACAATACACTTCAAAGTAGAAATGAAAATGGAAGAGCAGCTAACGAAGAGAATAGTTCTATCCAGACTATCCATGATATATGATCCACTTGGCATTGCAACCATCACAACCATCAGAACAAGAATAGCCATGCAAGACCTATGGAGATACATGTAGCGAGATGCCTGAGACCAGAAGAAGTAAGCTCAACCCCGGAACTGCATGTTTTCTGTGATGCAAGCCAGAAAGCATATGGAGCCTGTGCATATCTGCTGTGGAGAACAAGTGAGGAACCTGAAGTTCAATTAATAGCAGCAAAGGCAAGGGTGGCACCACTAAAACAGTCAACAATTCCTCGACTAGAACTGATGGGAGCTCTACTAGCGTCTAAACTGGCAAGAACCATTTACACAGTACTGCAAGAAAAGCCCGACGTACTCCTGTGGACAGACTCCCAAATAGTCTTGAGATGGATAAATACTGAATCAACAACAAAGAAGGCCTTCGTGGGTGTCCAGGTGGCTGAAATACAGAGTGAGTGGAACATAAATAAATGGCAGTTTGTTCCTACCGAACTCAACCCGGCTGACGGTCTGAGTAGAGGGATAAAAGTGAGTGACATCAAGAACACCTGGTTCCATGGACCTTCATTCCTCAAGAAACCGAAAGGAAAGTGGCCTGACCAGACCATCTGTGTCACACCAGCAGACAGAACACCCGACAATGAAGACAAGCAGGTTAAATCAACATGTGCAAGTGTAATGACTGAAGTGATTAATCTATCCTCAATCATAGACTCTCAGAAATATTCAAGTTTCACAAGACTGATCCATGTAACATCATATTGCCTCAGATTTCTCAGAAATCTCAGGTCAGCAGTAAAAGAGAGAAATCTTAAAAAAGTGTCTGCTTCCAGAAGAGGGAAAATCAGCAGAAACATGGTGGATAAAGCAGGCACAGAAGGAAATACCAGACTGGAGAAGAACATGCAGTGAGTTATCTCCCTTTGTAGAAGATGGAATCATCAGAGTAGGAGGTAGAGTAAAACATTCATCTCTAAGCTATGACTAAGTTCATCCCGTGCTGTTAAGTGGTTCCAGTCACATCGCCAAGCTCATTCTAAGAGAAGTACACAACAAAACATACCATGCTGGAGTAGAGAGAACACTGTTTGAAAGCAGAAGAAAATACTGGATAGTGAAAGGTAGAAATGCAGTAAAAGGTATAGTGAGAAAATGTGTAATCTGCAGGGAAATGCGACAACCTGCGCATTCAACACTGATGATTGACCTGCCTTCAGAGAGACTGAAGATATATTCACCGCCGTTCACAACCGGTGTAGACTTGTTTGGACCATTTCACCTCAAGTATGGAAGAAATAAGAAAATTAAAGCATGGGGTGCTCTGTTTACATGTGCTACAACCAGAGCAGTGCATTTGGAAATAAAAGAAAGCTTGTCAACAGATTCACTTCTTCACGCTCTGAGAAGATTTGCATCACATCATGGCTGGCCATCGACAATCATCTCGGATAATGGTACGTTGTTCGTTGGAGCAGGGAGAGAATTGAAGAAAATCTTCAAGGACGGACACCGGGACATCAAAGAAGTGAGTGCTTTCAACAATGTTAAATGGATTTTCACAACACCTCTAAGTCCACATCAAGGAGGTATCTATGAAAGCCTAATAAAGCAAGCCAAACGAGCAATCCGTGTCGCGGTTGGAGACCATACTTTGTCATGGAATGAGATGTCAACAATATTCAGTGAAGTGAAAAGTCTGTTAAATTCAAGACCGCTTGGATACCGCTCGAATGACCCAAATGACCAACAACCAGTGACACCAAACCACTTCATCCTTGGTCGTGCTACGGATGACCACATGGACATTTCGACCAATCCATGAGTCCCAGAAAGAGATTTGATTTCACACAAACCCTGGTAAACTAGTTTTGGAAGAGATTCATAAGAGAATACTTGCCTACACTGATGCAGAGTAAAGTGGAGAAGTAAAGGGAGACAACTAGCCATTGATGATATAGTGCTGTTAATAGACAATCAATCTGCAAGCCGAAAATGGCCCATGGTGCGTGTAGTTGAAGTGTTTCCGGGTAAAGATGGTGTAATCCAAAATGTGAAAGTGAAAACTCAGAACGGACACAAGATCAGTTCAGAAGTGCTGTGTTGACTGAAAACTAACTTTGTGCTGAGATACATGAACTGACATAGTGAGGGATTAAGTGTATATATATCAAGAGAGTGAATTTTGTGATGATTTGCATTTAAAGATGTTTTCTTTGCGTATTTTCACTTTGTTGCGGCCCCCGAGTGTGGATTGAATTAATTTTGTGAAGAAAATATTCAATTTATAATTTTGTAATACATTTTCTATTTTAAAAGCTTAAGTTGTCTTTTTGTACTTCTCGGTCGTAAGTCATTATATTTTTTCTTTTGTCGACAGAAAATCATCTATAAATTCTAACTATATCGATTGTTTCGGGTAGATAGTATTTTTTAACTCATTGTTTTTCCGCCCGTGCGGCACGAGCACTCAATCTATGCGTTCCAACAGAAAGAGTCGAGCGAGTGAGAGAGAGAAATTGTCAAAAGTATGGGAGGTTTACTCTTCAGGTAATTAGTTGTACTTCATATTGTTTATTAATGCTTAGAGTAGCTTTTCATGTATTATTTCATGAAATTTTATATTTATGCATATTTGAAGGAAAAGTTTTGGATTTTGACAACTATTGACTCTTGAAACAGTCCATTATATTCTAGCGTAGGGATGTTTTCTTAAACGTACATTTATTAGCGCCAAAGTCACTTTATTTTCAATTTCTTTCCAATATTTGTAATGTTTAGCGTTTTCGCTTTATTTAGGCGTTTTTAGGCTTTCCTTTTTGAGTACATTTACTTGAGAGCACAACCTATTTCCCCTCGAGTAAAATAGACTAGTCCAAATCTCGGCATTAGGCCGGCCGGCAGTGTTACACTAGTTTCAGTGTTTGTTTACATTTTGGAGTCAAGTAAATGTTATATATTCAAAAGCGTCCTTTTGCTATTTTGGTATTTTTAGAATATCTAATGATATTTCCGAGTACTTTGCAATTATTTTCGAGAAGTGAACTTTCAATTGAAGTTTTTTTTGTAAGCAACAAGTGTATGAAAGCTTCCAGAGATTTTTGCATGTACTTTATTTTTGAGTAAGAGTGCAAAAGAGATTATATATTATGGATTTCTTGATATTTTGTTACACTATTTTATATATTCATTTGATAATTATTTCATAAATAATATAAGGCATTCCAGAGATAATTAGTAACACCGAGTCATTGTACAATTGAGAGTAATTAATTTAATGCCAAGAGACTTTCACTAAGAGATGTATTTTATATATTTAGTGATTGTATGAATATTTGGTGTTAAAACAGAGATTTATTATATTTGTCAATTGTTTTCAGAACTCCGTCATCAGAGTGAATAAATAGGTGTTCGGAAGCCCTCCCGTTTTCCCATTCTTCTTTGTCCAAACCACTCACCTTGGTCCCTCGGACCCGGTGAGCTAAAAATACAATTTAAACGGTAAATCAACATGGCAGGTGATTTTTTTTATCTCTAATTTCAAATTTGTACTGACCAAGTTTCTCATCACCCGTTTGTTCACCGGAATTTGCTGAAGGGGTACGGTGCAATTTTTTTCTGCGCATAGTATTCAATTTATTTTTTCTCCAAAATACTGAATCTGCTAGAGGGGTTGTGCATTATACTCTGGTGTGCACTATACTCAAGAAAATATGGTAAGTACATTTCCTTATTATTTCCAAAACTGTATTTCATTTTGTTGATCAATGTGACCATACACCTTTATACTATCAATAAAAGTGACAAATGCGCTTACAAATTGCGCAGCACAATTCGCGAACTAGTCTAGATTTCTGCTGTATCATTCGGGTACTCATGGGGGAAAAAACAATAACAAAGGCAACAACCAGTCCCGGGGAAGTGCTTTGGATCAGTGCCCCTTTAAGCTTATTTTTAAGCCCCTTTTAAGACTTATTGCCAAATGATAGGCACTTTAAATGTTTAAATTCTAAACATGTTAAAATGTTTCATAATTCTAATAATGTTAAAATCTAATCATGTTAAAATGTTATACATGTTTAGATTATGGTGATTTCGTGTTTAGGTGGTGTTTAGGCTGTGAGACTCATTGCCTGTGTTTAGACCCTAAACGTGTATAGATAGGACACACCAAGTGTGTATTCCGTTTTGGATTAAAGCACATTCCTAAAAATGTTTAGTCCTAAACATGTTTTGTATGAAGTCTTTGAAAGGCATTTAGAAGTGATACACATAAGGAAGAGAATTCATGAATGTCAACTTCTTTATTGTAAGGTACACAACGTTTCGGAGTATATACTTACTCCTTCATAAGGTGAATATTTGCTAATGGGCAGAGAACATATAAACACAAGACCAAATAGCGTCCATTCCAATTTGGAATGAACGTTGGAATGCTTTGGAAAGATCGCTCATTCCAAACTTTCCAAAGCTTGGAAAGATCGATCTTTCCAAAAAATCCAAAATTGGAATGGCAACATTTCCAAACATATTTCCAACACAGGAAATGTTTGGAAATGTTTAGAATGACTTGGAATGGTTTGGAATGGTTTGGAATGGTTTGGAATTGTTTGGAAATATGGTTAAAAGGAACGAACTATGGTGTGTGTTGGGTGGTTGTTAGATAAGGTAGTTTTGGTTGTATTGTTTTATTTGGGGTTTAAATGCGACTAATTAGTCTTTTGGTTTAGTGAGACTTTTGATTTCTGATTTTGAGCTGGGTAAGTTTAAGCTTATTTCTGGGAGTTTAAGGGATAATTTTGCTGCTTTAACTGCCTTTTCATTTCCAAAGATTCCTATGTGGGCGGGGGTCCAAATGAACTCTATTTGTTTTCCTGCCCTAGTTAAGTTGTTTGAGCTATTGAGTATTTGATTTATTAGTGTTTTTATTTTTGAGGGCTTGTAGTCCACTGAGGGAGTCGGTTAGGATGAGGATTTTTTGTTGTTTTTTAGATTGCTGATTGTGTAGTGCTCAGACCACTAATAGGTCTCAAGGTTAAGTATTCGGCTGGTGGCAGCTGCTATTTAATTACAAAACAGACAGTCGTCTAGACGGCTCACATGTAAGTGTGCCGACATGTGCCTAAGATCATAAAATGGACAATCTTTGGTAACATCTAATTTATTGTTGTCTCACGCCAGAGCTGTGAATAATTCTGTTCATTGAACAATTGGAATTCAGGAAGTTATCAATAATTGTTTTACTTAACATAAGATAAGATAAGTTGTTTACAACATAATATTATGATGTCGATTAGCAAATCAATGAGGTATCAGTTTCACCACATGTGCACAGACCGCCTATACTTATATATTTTTTTTCATAACTATTCTCCAGTTAAAGTCCTATCCTCTTATCAAAATATCTGTGAGAGTGATCATCATTAACGAAACTCATTCTCGTCAAAGAATACAGAACAAATGAAGAATCAGATGCATACATTTATTGCCATGCTTCATTCATCACGAAGTAGATTTACATTTGTGAATAGCACCTAAACTGTGATAATGAATTTTACCATTGTCCATATTATATTATAAATATTAACCATAATATGGATTTCCGAATATATAAACGATATTTCAGACAAAAACAAAGTCAGCTGTCTTTTAACGTTCAGGGGAAAAGGGTTTGCTTTCACAATTGAACATGTGTTTTCACCGAAGGACAATCACATCAAGCCAAAAACACGAAAAATACACATATATGGTTAGCGACTGTCATTATACAGCGAGGGGGAAAATTCGTCTGCTCTAACTGCCTTCACAAAAACATTCCAGCCCTTAATTACCGAGGCAGCTGTGACGGAGTAGCATTACATTCGCTGCGTTTGCAGCATATAAGATGTGTAATCTGTGGAGTGACTAAAGTAATATTATGGCTGAAATCTTACTTGCATGGTTGTTTTGATAGAAAACTTACGGTTTAAAAACACAATTGTTCTTATATAATGTTTTTAGGTTTGGTATATAAATACAAGAGAAGATTTTTTATACATATAAAACTGGTCGAAAATACAGCTGAACAATAGAAAAATAGAAATAGGAGTTGTGAATGGTGACAAATTTTAATTACATCACCGTGTCAATAATTATTGATTGATTCCGTCAAACAACTGTCAAACCATTTATTGCCATGTACGTACATGTACACAGGAAGTCGGCGCTGTCGGAGGCTCCAGGTAAATAAACATCGTGGTTTTATGACGGGAGACCAAACAAACCGTGAACGAGGGGCATGCGACGTAATTACACCTAAAGGTGGTAGAACCAGGATATTGTCTCTTGGACTGGCTAATTGACCGTACGTATAATTGGTGAATATATTCGTTTTGACACCCGTGTTTCCTCCCCTACCCCATCGGCATCTATTCCAAATCTCAAAATTTCCAAATTCTATAATATAAGCAACCCCTAATGCCCCCTCTTGGGTTGCACACACCACTTTTGCCCCTTTCGGAAACACATTAAATTGCCTGGCCAGGCCCATGTGCAAAATACACATCAGTCGGAAAGCGCACGTTAAATCTCCAAAGTAAGTAAGTAAGTTTTGACACCCGTGTTTCATGCGCATCCCAGCTCATGAGCAGAATACAGACAAATGAGGCCCCGTGATCAGCGGAGCGTGAACAACATGGATGCCGCCTTTCGGCCGTACCGAACAGTCAAGATGCGATCTCGGAACTGAATCCAATTGCAAGCGGAGACAAGATTTCTTCCCTTACCCAATCATGATCGTTGCTCAGAAATGTTCAAAGCTATCTAAAGTAAATCATGAAATTAATGCGAACATGACATTTATGCGAAAAATGCGATCATCAGTCCCTCTGATTATTTTAATATGTTTCATTTCATCATGATAAAAAAGCTAGTCACTTATAAGGTTACCACGTTGAAAATGGAAACGATCGTTAACAAAAACGACAAAATGTATTCTCTCATCCCTCAGCCTAACAGTGATATAACTGCAAATTAAACAATTAAGTACGCTAAAGTATTACACATGGTGGGTGGAGGACCAGGGGCACTTTGAGTTTGACAGGTGTCATCAACTGGTCAAGTAACATCACGGTTTGTATATTCACGTTGATTGAACAGTCTAGACTGGCGCCAACTAATCATGACGGCGTCTTCAGAACAGAACAGAACTTTATTTCTCCCAGGTTTAGGCTTACGTGGATAACGGAAAATCTTGTTTAAGTGATAGCACATTTGTAATTCAATCTAATATACTTTCCTTGATTGATTATATGGCTGCGGTCGTAGATACGGATGTATCTAATTATGCTCAGTATATTACACAGGGTTTATTGTTATACTATAAGGATTAATAGATACAATTGAGTATTTATACCCTTGATCATAAAGTTAGTCACTACTTTCACATTTTGATTTGTATGATTTGGGTTATGATCAAATTGATAAAATAAGAAATCATTCCGTGTATATGTGTATTATATATTGTACCCCAATACGTAATTAAATTGTGTATAAATAAGGACACTAGGTTAATTACTGTAATTGATAATTTGATAAACATATTCACATTTAGTTGCATGATATGTCACAGAGGTAAAGCTAATTCATAACAACTAATTGTCCCATTTATTTGGCTTCTATCTTTTATATGAAACAAATGCTATAACATGGGGTGATAAACTTCATTGGCAATAGACGTAGCATATAATTGTCCGCATGAACAGTCTACTCTGTTCCAGATATGTTTATTCATTTTGTCAGCATTTAAATCATTGCATTCCTGGCTCAATGATTCATTTGACGAAATCTTGTTACCTGTTTTGAATTACCGTCAGATAGTTCCAGAACAATTATAAAATTTCCAGCCCTATGTGTTGCGCATAATTCCGAGATAATTCGAAGTTCATATTCTTGTACGAACACTTATCAAAATTTATTTATACCTAGTACTATTATGTACATATGTATATTAGTTCAAATTATAATAATGAGGCCCTCTATATTCTCGAAACGGTCTTTGTTCTACGACAACCGTAAGTCGGTATGGGAAAACAAAATATTTGTTTAATTGTTCAAAGTTCAAAGTCAATGTTATATGATTATAGACAAGGAAGATAAGAAATTAAATATAAAGAGTAGCCACTTTAAATGACAGAAATTCTTTTAGTTAAATTTGCTCATGATTTGGTCTTTTCGTGGTACATAGTGCCAAAATACTCTTAATTATTTACTTTCATGTCATTACTAATCTCACATAAGGTCAAAAGTTGTACAACTTTTAACATATATGATTATGACATGTTGTATCTAAACATTTCCAAACAAATCCTAACAAATCCAAACATTTTCAAACATTTCCAAACATTTCCAAACAAATCCAAGCTTGGAAATATGACCTTGCCAAATATTGGAATGGTCATATTTCCAATTGGAATGGTGGTATTTCCAAGTTTTGGATTTTTTGGAATGGATGATATTTTGTCCAGTGAAATGTACCTGTAAGAACAACAAAAGTAATTAAAGCTGCAAGCAGCAATGGCGGGTTCGAAGTAACACTGCGCACATATGTCCATGTTCGAATCCTCAAAGGGTTTCCTTGTACCAAATCCGTCAAATGTAGGCACACTTGCAGGGCTACGAGCCCTAATAAATCAAACGATTACAATAGGGCTCTACAGCCTTGTTTTTCAGTTACTTGTTTTTCAGTTATCTGCCCTTTGTCGTTGGGCCTATGGCCCTCAGAATTTTGGGGAAACTAGAACTCCACTGTCTTCATACACATACAAAATTTGAACGCAATTGAGCCAGTGGTTACTTTGCTAGCCCTGGTACAAAAATCGGCGGAATAATGATAATAAATAAATATAGCTGCGGGCAGCGATGTCGGGCTCTATGGTTTCGAGAATTACTGAGTCATTCGGTTTCAGCCTACTCGAATCCGCTTTATAATACAGTGCATAAGAGTATTGTATAATGTAATTAACAATTTGATATTTCACTGACTTCTTCTTTGATAGGCATTTAGAAGTTGGAGTACTAAGTGAGGATAAGAATTTATGGATGAACAACTTCTTTATAACAATTAAGAGTGATGCTTCGGTTTAGGTTCTATCACCGTTATAAAGCAAGTGATATACAGAGTGTGGTTGACAAGTATCTATACAAGTAGGAGGCAATGTTTATGCAGTAGAGTAAATACTGTTATACTGGAGTAGAGAAGCCTGTTATGTACACACAAGGGTAGTGATGACAATCGTCGGTGAAGTCAGTGACAGAAACAAAGGATGAAGCCAGTAATATAAACAACGGGATTATGGCTGATTGGGGCCTTTGATGAGTCGATGGTACGCCGGGGGTATGAAAATCAAAATCAAATATGGCCGCAACTAATAACTATCCCATCAAATATATCAATGTTTGATATTGTATGTACGGAGACAAATCTCAGAAAGTTTGGTAGCATTTCATATGGTGGATTCAGAGTCGTATGCTTTTGAAGACCTGTGTACCCAAAACACACTGTGAAAACCCTGAATCCAAAATGGCTGCCAAAGTTAAAGAACAAAAGATGTCAAGCATCTAAAGCAGCAGGCACATGTAGAGTGTGAAAATAATCAGAGTAGCGGTTTCAGAGCAACGGGGCAAAATACATCTCATGCCAATAGTGAGTGAGCATGTTTTTTTTTACGCCACTTTCAGCAATATTCCAGCAATATCACGACAGAGGACACCAGAAATGGGCTTCACACATTGTACCCATGTCAGGAATCGAACCCGGGTTTTCGGCGTGACAAGCGAACGCTTTAACCACTAGGCTACCCGACCACCCCTCATACCAATAAATCATTTAGTTCCAGTCAATTTGAATCCACTTTATAAATGCATTGCACATGAGTATGCTATAGTGTAATTTATTACTTCATATGTCATTAGACCGCCTCCGTGGTCTAGTGGTAGAGCTTTCGCCCGGAGAGCGGAAGGTCCGGAGTTCAATCCTCGACCAAAAGACATTAAAAGATGGTACATGTTGTTACCCTGTCTGGCGCTCGGCGTTAAGGGGCTAAAACAAGGACTGGTCGGCTCGGAGTCAGTATACTGTGTCTGAGTTGGGTATTCATGTTAAACTGCGGCAAGGTATCTCAGTGAGCTAGCACTATAAATCGGCATCAGTCCGGACTAGTACAAGCAGCCCCACACACGTACATGCACGTCGCTATATAAGTGTACAAGGGTGTCCAAGGGCATAGAGCCCTAATAATAAATCGAACGATTACAATAGGACAATATGATTGTGATCCCACTCTACATACACACACGAAATTTGGTCGAAATCGGACCAGTAGTTTCCGAGTTACAAGTGTTAAAAGGTCTGCTATTCAGAGGTCTGCTGTATGGCAGCTTGTGGCAGGGTGACAGGCAGGGTGGCAGGGTGGCAGGGTGGCAGGGGGTCAAATAGTCCGGGAGCATAGCTCCCTTGTCCATTGTGCTACAGTCAAACGAATTAGTGTTCTGACTTCACCAGGACCCCTGGTTTCGGTTGCATTGCTTAGATAGAGTGCTGAACCTGTTTCCGACCTCGTCCATGTTCGAATCCCCAATTGGTTTGGTTGTACCGATGCCGTCAAAAGTAAGGAAATGCTTGCAAGACATAGCCTCTACGACATTGACGTGTCCCAGAACGTCCCGGAATGTTCTACACCCATTTCAGATGCCGTCCATGTTCTAATCCGCGAATGGTTTGCTTGTACCAACGCCGTCACATGCAAGGAACCGCTTGCGAGACATCACCGCATGTGTCCCAGTGAATTTTTTACTCACGTTTGACTTTGACCATGTTCAAATCCTCAAATGGTTTGCTTGTAACAACGCCGTCAAATGTAAGGAACTGCTTGTGAGACATCACCACAACGAAATTGACATTGAAAATCAAAATCAAATTTGGCTGCAACTATCAAAGATGGCCAATGACAGCTATTAAAATATTGATTTGTTGTGTATGGAGACAATTCTCAGAAAGTTTGGAAGCATTTCATTAAGCGGATTCAGAGTTCCATGCTTTTGAAGACATGTACCCCCAAAACACTGGGAAAACCTTGAATTCAATATGGCTGCCAAACCACGTGACCAATGGCCAAAGTCAAAGAACAAAAAATGGCAGGCACCTAAAGCAGCAGACACATGCCAATTTTGAAAGTAATCAAACAAGTGGTTTGGGAGCAATAGGCCAACATAAATATATGTTTAAAAAAATACTTGTTTTTTGGTTATCTGCCCTTGGTCTTTGGGCCTACGGCCTTGGGATTTTCGTGGTATCTGCTTTAGGACATTGGTAATCTTGGTGCCAATTTTGAAGAGATTCTGAGCTGTAGTTCTTGAGTTATGATTGGAACAAAAAACGCCGGAATAATAATAATAATAAATATAGCTGCAAGCAGCGATGGCATGCTCCCTATCGTAATTTATAGCAGCGGATCCTGTTCTCCATTCATAGAAGTACTTTTGCAAAATTGCACTTTGGTTATACAGAGTACTAAAAACCTTTGAAACTGAGTTCTTAATGGCCTTAATCTATTACCATTAATGCATTTTCTCCTGTTGTTAAATAGGTGCATTCCGATATGAGGAAGGATATGTGCTATACTGTGTACGACTACAATATGATCTGGATTATCAATAGGATATTTCACCGGTCCGTTTTGACCAAGAAAAAAATTCCCATTTTGGCTCTGCATCTGTTCAGGATGGAAGATACCAACATGCAGAGGTGTTGGTGACTTGTTATTGTAATAAGCAGGAAATGGATCTTGTAATTTGACCCGTGCTCAGGGATGAGATGGCTTGGGGCATTATCTAACAGTAACAACACATGTCGGTCACCTCTTGTCATCTTCTTGTTGAAGCAATTCAAGCAATCAGCAAAGAAAACCCCAAGTCTTCCAAGCTTTTGTTATCAAAGTTGAAAAGAAAATTAGCTGTAAACGCAATAGAGATCATAACACTTAAGTAAGTAAAGAAAGGAACTGGTTTCTTAACAAAAATGATATTGGTAAATAAAACTTCCTAAAGTTGGGATGTCTCAGAAAAAATGGAATTTTCAATAATGAACAGGTTCGCATTATAAAAAGGTAATTTGATAGTGCTGAAATCCGTTCCAAGAAACCAAATGGTGTTACTTTGATAAAAATGATTCAAGGTCATGGTCGTTCATAATTGGCGCCCTGTGAAGCTTCAAAAGTGTTGACCTTCTAAAACAGGGCGTTTTTCCTTTTGACTTACAAGTCACTACCGTTATCAGGAAGAATATATGCATTACTGTGTATCATTATAAAATAGCCTTTATTAACTATGTGACATGTAACTTGTCCGTTTTGACTGAGAAAAACAGTCCATTTTGGCACAGGTCCAGTTTGGCATTATTAAGGGTGGTTACTCTATTCCTCCCGTTGGCAACTGGAGCCTTCATTACCCGCCACTACAACAGTATCAACACTTGTACCCGAGTATTATACTGCTCTCCTATCTTCTATTTTACCTATTATCAGTGCCGGCCGAAAGAATAAGTGTTTGTGCGTTAAACACAATCTACCGTGAGCTTAATTAGCGTGTCTCGCTATATATACGCTACCGTGGCTCACGCTGCAATATGCACTCGACTGACCCATCCTTAGTCAAGCTAACGAGCTGTGCGGTCAATAAACATGCATTTCGCAATTCTGTGTTTGCATAACTCTATTGACTGTGTATTGTGAATTCGCACCAATGCAGATATGAGCTTCCACGTGCACCACTAACGAACAAAAAATACGATGTTGATATAGATCCATCTGAAAACATTAATGCTCTCCATACATCAAGTCGTACAAGGTGTCTGGTTCTGTTATGCGTTTTACACACATCTGGATGTATCGTCCATACGTGCATGTGTGCGAAACTGCGTGCTTCCCGCTGGCAGAGAGTACAACATATGGCGCGAAGAAAATCCATACAGAAAAGAATATAGAAACACCGTCGAAACATGAAGTGAACCAGTCTGTTATTACTTGAGGTTGTGGTAAGAAAATAATGACAAGTACGTTTAAAAGATAGTACATTAATAGGAGAGTTCAGCGATATCAAACTTTCAATCACAAACCTACCGTAAATCCCACAGTCTGAACAGCATTTATGAAGGAGGTAACACTTCGGGCAGGATGTAGGTCATGTTTTGACTGAAGCACCCCACACGCGGCTCTCGGACGACCCCGCTATAGCTGTCTCGCCATACCATTACCGTGCACGTGGATCACGTTCCAATATGCACCCGACCGACCGACCCAGCCGCATGGGACTGAGGTACACTGACACGCTGTGAGGCCATAAACATGTATGCGCAGTTCTTTGCTTAACTCTGTTGACAATGTGTATTGTGAATTCGCGCCAATTGATGCAGATATGAGCTTTGATATAACAAAACATATGATGTCAATATTTACACCAAGCTACACTGTTTTCTATGCAGAACCGTTGAACATACGAGCGCAAACGTAAATGTATTTCTATAGTCCGTTTCTGCTTGCGTTGTCCATCAGCTGTTTTAACACTGTATCTCATTGACCCTGGTAACTGATTTCTGTAGTCCATAGCCGAAAACTATACACAAAGCTCACGTACTACAGACTGTAGTTTGTTATATAAATAAATCTATACCACTGGTCTATCGACAATAATGTAGCAAATAGCGCAAATAGGACACAGTATTGCTGGCGATTGAAGTGCAGTGAACGGGACTTACTCATAAATTTTACTGCTGCTTCTTTCAGTCTTTTTACTTTAAAAATGTTTGAAGAATCATAAAGCACCTTTGTCACCCCCACAAAATGACATTTTCAAAACATGTGAGATAAAGAGTTTGATGTATGTAGGATTTGTGACTGCATTTCAATATCGAATTGCACATGTAAATACCAAAGAGTGCCTAGTCTGGCAGTTGTTGAATGATCTGGTTTGGAGGAATATGTTGAAAGATGTTGTTATAAATAAATTATGATGCATCATTTCTCTCTCCGTCGTCTTATTTCCTATGTCGCTACAATTGGGCGTGGTAACAGACATCCCCATTCTACATACACAAACGAAATTTGGCCGAAATCGGACAGGTAGTTTCGGAGTTACGGGTGTTTGGCCAAAGAGTTCCATTTTTAACACTCTGTAGTTTCATTGTCCGTTGAGCTACAGACAAACGGTTTGATGACTGGAATCGCCAGGACAAGTGCTATCAGGAAAATACATGACTTTTCACATAAGAACGTTTTCTGCGAAGTTGGTAGTATGGTACTTGGAGACAAATTATGGAGAGTTTGGAAGCTTTTGAGCTGGTAGTTTGAGCTGAGGAGATTTTGGGAGTCAAGTACTGAGAAATTGGGTAAAAAACAGTGCAAAAACACTTAATCCAATCTGGAGGCCAACGAAGCAATTTCGCTACATTAGATGAGTAGAGAATTTGTTGGCCATCTGATTCCGCACCTGTTCAAGAATTTTGGAAGTCTTTGGAGCTTTCCTGACGGAGATATGAGCTGTTGAAATTGCTATTTTTAAAGTTGTTTTGAGTTGTCTGCCCTTAGTCTTTCAGGCATAGAGCCCTAATAATAATAATAATAATAATAATAATAATAATAATAAATCGAACAATTACAATAGGTCTCTTGCCTTTCAGCCATAGAGCTCTAATGAATAGGCCGATTACAATAGGGCTTCCAGCCTATCGGCTTGGAGCCCTAATAAATCGAACGATTACAATAGGGCTCTACAGCCTTTCGGCTTGGAGCCCTAATAACATAACAAAGGTGGAAACTTAACAAGGGAAGCCAAATGATAATTGTGCTGACATGTGATTAGAAATGGACAAATGAAATCCAACATTTAACTGTTCTCTTCCTTATGTTTTTTATGTGTTTACATTCTTAACACATTTTACAGTGGTGACACATGTGGGGTCCCATGATGACATATACCACTGCTAGGTTATATGATAGGATATTTCGGTGGATACCCTGATTTGTGTCGAGTAAATATCTGCTTTTAATGCCAGGAATCAGGCGGACTGAATCACGCTTTTTGTACTGAATATGTACTAAATAATCTCTCACCTGAGTGTAATCCAATTCTTAATCTCATAGGAACATCAGGCATATGACGTATGGTGAACTTTCCACACTGACTCAGGAGATCAAGCGCCATCGTACTGATTTCTCCAGCATGCCTGTTACCGTTCCTCACTGGCAGTCCACTTGATACCATGTAAGCATCTCCTATTGTTTCCACCTGAAGACCATAAACAATTTAGCTTGTCAGTGTTGACATGTATTCATGTTTTTGAGCTCGTGCTCATGACGTCGGGCAATTAAATTTTCATGTGAGTTAAAATTTAACGTTGCTTTGGCATTATATTAGACATATAGCGACAAGAGCAAGTTGATAAACATCCAATGGTCGATCTTTTTGTTCCAAAAGGCAATAACTCTCCTTTTGAAATGATATAAGCGACGGTCCAACCTGTCGCTTCGGATCTGGTTCCCGGATCAATGCACGCTGCTACAACTACTGACATGTAGAGACGGAGCCAAGCTGAAGAGTTATCCTGTTGCACCTTCGTTCAAGAACGGTCGTTTACAACTGAATATTTTTAACTGGCACATATTTGTAGTGATTATTAGTTTATAATATCAACATTTGTTGAGTCGTCAACTACAGGATGAATTGTCACTTTGGAAGATAGTGGGAAAAACGTCATGAAAAACGGTATATTGCCACGGTATTTTCTACGTCAGAAAACAGCGAAGCATTCTGTCAGTCTGGGCTAACATATTGCATCGATGAAATAATGCAAACTCATTTCATTTATCAGCCTTTGTGTTATTTCCCACAACAATGAAAGAATTCAAATCTCAACAAATACTACCATGGACTTCAATTTAATAAAATTAGTGATACGCCTACATTTGCAGCACACAGACATCTTTGACAGGCCTTTACCAATGATCTATATAGTAAGTATACATCCGTGCCTTAACAAATATTTTAAGAAGAAATTATGTTCAAAATAATAAAACAACTGATTTTAAATGTTACTTTTTATATCAAAATTAAAGTTGCATCTGAATATTTAAATTTATATTATTTTTTAGAAATATGCCAAATGAAAATCTGCCATGCATCTATTAAGCATTCAGTTACTCAGTTGCAATATACATACTAGTCATCATACTTTGAAATAAGAGATTTACCCATATTATTCTGCCCCTTATAACATGTGTCCCACCATTAAGTGCTCCGAGTCATCACAGATGTTAATTCATTTATCCATCATTTCTTACAGAATTCTGACACTCATCCTCTTAAAATAGTAGTAAATTACAGAGATTTGTCCCAACAAACAACAAATCATACAGACTACCTCACAAAATGTGTATGATGCATAAATAGATGTAAATCATAGTTTTATCTTCTTGTTTTAGTAACATTATATTTATTTTAATGCTGACAAATTATTTCCCATACAAATCCACACACTATCCTGCTGTATCTAGGTATCCTTATTTTCATTCAACAGTAATTCAAGACACCTGTAGTATAAAGTATATTTTGTAGATATTATTATCATATAGCAAATATGAATTTAGGAAGTTTATCATCAAATCTTCTGATGGTTAAATAAATGCAAATTGAACCCCACAATCATTCCATGTAAAAAATTGGATTTATTTATGTTATTTGTTTTTGCATATAACAGATTATACTTACATATGTTACAGTCAGCGTCTATAATCAGATCCAATATGTATATTGATTGAAAGTGTGATATTCATACATCAAGGGCAACACTTTCAGTACCGATTGCAAAACGTCAACAAAGCGACCTGGAATGAACGATCAGCTGATCTTAACGCATCGCTCCGAACGCCCATCTAGTGGTTAACTATACAATATAATCAGTCGTGGTCATCCCTGATGTATCATTAAATCAGTGAACATTTATTTCCGGACATGGCAATTGATAAATCATTGTTTAGGCGAAAAGATATACTGCCCACACACAAGCGTGACCGTTGCCGACAGGTGAAGGTTATACTAGTTAACTGTCTATAGGCGTCATAGTAACATGTAGTGCTCGTATCGCACCATCAGTTTAAGGTTGGACCGTCCAGGTCAGCGCACCTAGCGGGTTAGTGAAGGGAAGATAAATTGAAAAAGATCGCCCATTGAATCATGAATACAAAGTTGTATTTGAAAACAAATTTGTCAAACATATTTTATCTTTCCAATATTACTTGCAACAGTTTAAAACACGGGCTATAAGTGTCCAGCAACCAAATCTGGGCTACCTTACTGGGCATCCTAGGAACTTACGGTGCTTCCTGCAGATAGCCTAGCAGGATTTATGTCATCACTTTATCTACCAGTGGTTGTGCACAATACTAGCCAATATTAAAAAATGTTCTGCAGTGAGTTGGCTTAAAAACACTGGTTGATGATAGTTACATTGATTACAATGAGGTACTTTCATTGCATGTGCTACATGCCGCTCTTTAGCAAGCTCATGATACTGTAGCAGGGGATGATAATATCTATTACTGCTTATTGAAGCACTTGCCTTAACCACGTCTTGAGACACTTTTAGATATTATTGCCCAAATATGGACTTCCTCCTTCATGGCATAATGCCATTATAGTCCAGACCAAAATCTGTCCAGGATCATACAGATCCCATAAATTAACTTTAACCAGTTGCGTTTGCAAAACCATGGAACGAATAGTGATTAGTTTGGTACATTCTCACAATATTCAATGTGGTTTCCGGAAACATAATATTAGAACGCTTAGAATCCTTTCTGAAAAAATGCTACCCGGCATTTTAAAGGGGCACTTATCTAACGGAATTCCCCGGACTGGTTGTTGCCTTTGTTATTGTTTTTTCCCAGTGAGTACCCGGATGATATGCAACGCAACTGAGCGTGACCAGAGACTGGGCTACCGTCTGCAAGGACAGCTAAATAAACTTGGAGGCTGGAGGCAATATTTGTTTTACGAATTTTTGCATAAACACTGATTGGTTAAACGGGATCTATAAAGATTTCGACAAAGGGCGCATGTTAATTAATTTCTTCAACCTAAACTAACAGACAAAAGAACGGCGGAGCTCATCGGATGTCGTCATTTGGAAATACCCCAGATGGTTATAGTTTAATACTAAAAAAAAGTATCCATGCAGTGAAAGCATTGCGTCGATAATACGATATCTACTCCCTTGTTGTCATCCACGTTTTCTCGTATAACCCCTACACTTGTGCATTTGTCGTCATTCACTTGATGCTCAGTTAATGAATTTATTACAGGTACAATTAGTGGTAGCACCACTTACATTACCTGACAAAGGTTCCCATTTGGCATTTATTGTGTCTGGGGTAATTATTCAATCTAAATCCAGGTTTGAAGTGAGGTGAAATGTGTGTTATGTAATATGCACGTGGCAGACCAGCAAGAGGTGAATGATCAGTTGATTTACTTTTTTTTGTAAATCAACGGATCGTTCCTAGTCATCAAAGGATTAACAGAAAATATGTTGATTGATTAATCACTGTTATTTTGCACAGTGGATATGTCAAAAGTGAGTGTTTACATGTCTAGGTTTACTGAAACAAAGGGAATACACTCATATCATGGCGTGAAGTGCCGATGTAAAAACAACATACTTTGTTCAAAGTGTTAACTGATAATACGTTGATTGATTGATCATTGTTATCTATCACTCAATGGATTTTTTAGGAACTGTGGACGTTATGAAAGTAGTTGTCACGTGGGTTTTTTCAGCTGACCCTTGAGACTTGACACCTATATGAAACACCTGAAACAATCCAAGTGATCAGTTGAGAAACGGACACGGGTTAAAATATTACTACTCCCTTGTTGTCATCCATGTTTTCTGGTATAACCCTACACTTGTGTATTTGTTGTCAGTCACTTGATGCTCAGTTAATTAATTTATTACAGGTATAATTAGTGGCAGCACCACTCAGATTACCGGATAAAGGTTCCCATTTGGATTTCTTGTGTCTGGGGTAATTATTCAATCTAAATCCAGGTTTGAAGTGAGGTGAAATGTGTGTTATGTAATATGCACGTGGCAGCCCAGCAAGAGATGAATAATCAGTTGATTTACTTTTTTGTAAATCAATGGATCGTTCCTAGCCATCAAAGGATCAACAAGAAATACGTTGATTGATTGACTGTTATCTTGCACAATGGATATATCCACTGTATAAATATATGTCAAAAGTAAGTGTTTACATGAGTAGTATAGGTAATAGGGGTTCTGCCGCAACCCCACTGGAGCAGGATTTATATACCTATACCACCACTACAGGAGTAATTTTTTTATGCCAAAATGATTATGCGATTCAACGATAGTCATGAGATTAAATTAAATTGGCTCCAGCTCACCACCACCTGGAGTCTATGATATAAATTTTTATAGGTAACAGGGGTTCTGCCGCAACACCACTGGAGCTGGATTTATATACCTATATTGCTACTACAGGTGGCATTTTTTATGTGTAAATGACTATGCGATTCAATGATAGTCATGAGTTGTATTAAACGAAACATCAATATTAATTAATAATGAATAAAATTTACTATAGCCCACGAGGATATTGGAAAGGTATAGGAGCAATAAAAAAATTAGCCACCGCGGCTAAGGTATCTAAAGATGTGGCCAAGGATTGGTTAAAGAAACAAGCGATGTGGCAAATATATTTACCGGCACCGCGTTATATATACCGAGGAAGATGTTTGATATTTTTACAACGAATGAAGTTCATCAGGTTGACCTCTTGTTTTTTCCCCACGATAAGGTAAAACGCAAAACGTATACATACGCTTTAACAGTAGTGGATGTGTCTAGTCGATACAAAGAGGCAGAGCCATTAACCTCGAAAGATTCAACAGAAGTAGCTAATGCACTGAGTCGCATATATAAACGTGGACCACTAAAATGGCCTAAGCTATTTCAAGTAGATCCCGGTTGCGAGTTTATGGGATCGGTAACTAAACTGTTAACAAAGCACAATGTCGAAATCAGGCGTGGTGAAAGAGAGGCCCACCGCAGTCAAGCTATCGTCGAAAGATTTAACAGGACATTAGCGGAACGTTTGTTTGGCTATCAGTATGGGATCGAAATGAAATCCGAGCGATTGAGATCAACCGAATGGGTGACACGATTATCAGCCGTTAAATCAGCGCTGAATAATCAAGTAATGAGATTAATAGGGAAGAAACCATCTGATGCTATTAAAATGAAATCCGTGACTTCCGAATAGAGTAAGGGTAAGATATTTATACCAGCCCGGTGAACTCGATGGAGCCCTACGTCATGCAACCGATCCCATATGGTCCCTTTTGACGTATAACATTAGTAGATTGGTTACGAAAGAAGGAGAGCCTATTCTTTATTATCTTCAAGATGGACCGGGTAGGGCATTTGTACGAGAAGAGTTGTTCATAGTTCCCGACGGTACGGTATTACCACCATAACCATAAGCATAGGTAGTTACACCATCATTATCAATCCATCTCTTTGTATCTAAGGGGGGTAATGATGTCTTGTTCAATCTTAATCCATATATCCTATGATTGTAACTTCTTAAAGAGTTCATCTCGTGTTTGAACGTTCTACCGTTGAATAATGATTCTTTATAGTGTTCGTGTTTGATATGCTTTTTTACAACATACTTCTTAACGCCCTTAGCTTTTCTTATCTCTCCATTATCAGACTTCTTTATAGAATACATCTTAGGTCTTAATCCGACATACTCCGCTATAGGGGTCCCAGCACATTCATCCTTCATCTTACCTAATACCTTTTTATTTAGTACGCTGTGCAGTGGATTATCTTTTGGGTAATCACTCATGTCGTACATATCTATTTTTTCTGCCATATCTTTATACACATCCTCGGTTTGTATTTTCATCAACAAAGAATCTGTGTTGGTATATAACACCTCGCATCTATCACCGTATTGCTTCTTAAGTTCGTTGTAATAAAAGTCATACATTAAGTGTTTTGACAAGTCGAGAATACTCATACAGACGTACACCGGTCTGTTGAATTTTATATTACTTTTCTGCATATGCAACATGGCTAAGTCGTTATCGAATATCTTGCTTCTGTTAAAAGCCGGAATGGCTATAAGTTTCCTGAGTCTTTCTTCCTCATTAGATCTGACTAATTTAACATCAACACGCTTCCGTAGATTCTCCATAGTTTTACCAAACACCGAGTTATTCATGAGCTTATATAGGTTCTTTTCGAAATCGCTGGTAGCTATCTTTCTTAAATCTGTGTTCAGCCTTATATAGGGCTCCATCCAAGGGCTTTGATCAAACTTTAGAACTCTGTGTATTTTCTTAAGTTTCATACCTAACGATAGATATAACTGGAGATTTCTATAGTGAACTATATATTTTGTCTTATCCATCAAATTTGGTACGAGTTTTTCTATGTTAGCTAACCTACTATTACCCATCAAGGAGTGTTGATATTCCGACATCCAATCTTTATTAACCATTAATCTTTCGGGAGCTAGCGGATAACTGTTATGATCTTTATGTAACGAACTTGGATATTCTAGGTCAACTTCTAGTATGTACCCTTTATTCTCATCATTCACATTGATATCATTCACATTGACATCATCGACCCACTCAAAACCACCCGTGGGTAAAGGTTGACTCATAGCCCATCCGTACAAATTGTTAGCGTCGAGATATAATATATGCGTGTCGGGTTTACTCGGATCGTATCCTTCCACTAATTTATTATTAGCCTTAGAATACCTTTTCGCTGCCATCGATATACCCCCTCTTAATCCTTTCTCAATAAACAAGTGCATATCGTAATCTGTGAGTAGTTTTAGTTCTACCCCGGTCTTCTTCAACAATGCATCCCACGATAGTCCGGGACTGGAATAGTACCATGCCGGGTCCAAACCGTATTGTTTTAAACATGTCTTTCTAAATATCTCGAATATATCGGCTAGTAACAGTACATCGGTTTTTAAGTACAGATCGTGATAATCGCCTAAATTCTTACAGCCTAATTTATCCCAGACCGTCAGAGCGTATTCATAATCGGCATCTGTTATTTTAGATTCTGTTAAGTTACTACAGAATGATTCGAGGGGTGGTAATTCAGTTTCTTCGAATCTTGACCAATCATCCATATATTCGTAAGGATATACACCTTTTCTCAGCAACAAATGACGAGTTATCTTATCGGTATATTGATTTGTTATCGCGAAGTCATCGGGATTGTTCGCATTAGCTAAATTGTCCAGGGAAGATAACAGAAACTGTACGGAGTCTATGAATCTTAGCCCATTACTTTGCTTTATTCTAGATTTCCCATCCTTGTCCCTATAATGTATAGGTTTAGTCAACGAGAACGATATGTATATTTCCATATTGTTAGGAATGCATGTTAAACCGCCGTCGGTCTTTGAGATAGTTTGCATAATGAGATGTGAATCGTATCCCCTAAGGTTGTGAAACACAACGGGGATGGGTATTGTTTGAGAATTCATTTTTAGTTTCAAGTTACACTCGTTTTGAGCGGCTCCCCGATAATTACACGTGACGTGACAATGATCTCTTACTGAATCCCCATTCAGGGGTTTATTACAAACATGACAACTCGTTGACTTCTTATAGGCCCTCCAATCATCCCTCGTCATACACATGGGTTTCTTACACGATAATTTTTCCCTGATTATTCTCTCTTCATTTTGTAAATATTCTAGGAACTTTCCCGCTGCATCGTTACCTCTGTAAATCACGGGAGTGTTTGTTTTCCCATCATACCTTACAACTATATATCCAAACCCACAAGGAATATGTTCTTGAGTTTTGTACATAAAACTATTATCTTGATTATTATCTTGATTATTTTCTATGGGTTTGATAAGCGCTTCGAAGTCGGCATAAATTACGTACGGTACTTGCATTTGATTACAATAATGTTCAAATTTTAATATATTTTTTCCCTCTTTAGGCATATCGATCCTGATAGCGGTCTGTCCAACACCTCTGCAGTCTTCTTTATGCGCTTCTAATAGATCTTGTCTGCTGTACCCATGTAGGCATCTTTCGCAGTAATATTTCTTTCCCTTATATTTAGTTTGATCTAATTTAGTCTAATTGGTTGTTTTTCATACATTTAAATACGTATTCTCCCCAACCTATTCCTCTCATTGATGTAATCTCTCTTCCTAGCATAAATAATCTGGTTCCTGACCCTATCAGCACCGTGTTCCTTACATAAACAATAACGACCTTTGACCCCTATCCCGCATACAGAACACGTATAGTTTATGTGTCCACGCCTGATGCAATAATTGTGTATGCCGCAGTAAATTTCAACACAGCGTCAGTTACATAGAGTCTTCTTACCCATGAGTGTAAATTTGCAATTTCTAATGGTTTATACATCTATCATATCATTTGTCTAAATGCAAATCACATCTACACTACTGATTAGCTGTCACTGTGACTCCCCTAACTAGGTCATGGCTTATGCATAGCCAAAGCTGTCACTCTGGTTGTTTATGCGTAGTTATGGTATAGCTGAAAATCAATACAGCAGTCAATCTCATTATTACAAATGTGACCTCGCGGTTCTTTTGTTCCTCTGACGGTGTATAAAACTGACTCATTGTTGGTCTCGGTATTGGGTCGAGTTTTTTCCCATAAACGAGGAAGTATTCGTGCATGGCAGATTCGACATCCTTAAACGTTTGAATTGAATGTCCTTCCTTACGCATTTCTTCATGAATAAAATCTAATCTCTTCATTCTCTGCCGCGTATATTGTGACTGGGCTGCTTGGAGTCGTTACATTGCTTCGTTATGTCGTTTACGCTCCTCTTCAACTTCTTTAGCGTTTGATTCCCTCATACTAGAAAATAAATAATTACTCCCCGAAAAAGCTAGAGCATTAACAATAGCTCCACCGACCATCATCGCAATTGTTGCCATATGTTTAATAATATAAAATATTCAAATGTTTAATTACTTCATTATGTCTTCCGGGATAAGCCCTTGTTTGATGAGCATATCTTTCGTTGCCATTGCTAATCCTATATGAAGAACGGACATACTAATATCATAACTATTAAAATCTAGCTTGGGAGGTGTGGCTTTAGTAATCATTTTAGCTATACGGGCATAGCCTACGGGCATAGCCAATGGCCATGCCGGTGACCACCGCTGAATGATACGCTGCGTTTACCAACATTTTACCGTCTGTAACTGGAGTAGTCATGCTTCTTATAGCATTATATGGGGGCTAACCTCTAATTGAACTTGTTGCATTGGGGTTGACGTTTTCTCTTCTCCGGTCTTATAAAAGAACCATACAGCCGCTATACCAGCAACTCCTACTAGTGCCCAAGTTTTAATCGGATTAATATTTGAATTATTTATTAATTTCGCTTTGCTCGCCAGTCCTCCCTTCCTCCCAGCTGCTATTTTCAAAGGATTCTTTGTCACTCTGGCTTTAAGTATTTTCTCATTCACATGTGGTGCAATCGCTGGTTTCTCATTCACATGTGGTGCATTCACATCCTCATTCCCTTGTTGTTCCGCAATCTGTTGTGGTTGTGCAGTTATTTCCTCGTTCACTTGTTGCGTTTTCACAATCTGTTGAGTCTCCATTATTTATTTGAACTTTGTTCTTTATATTATTAAGTGGGCACGTATGTTTAAATTGACAATACCTAGCCGTTATTAAAGCTGTGGTGAGTGGAGCTAAGAACATTCCGTATCTATGATAAAACTCACAGCTCACTGAGCTTATAGCGTGTTCGATGAATGGGTCTTTCGCTAGAGATTCGCATAAATACATGCGATGTTCTGCCGGGATAGGGAGAAACGTACTAGCTACGACTGTGTATAGTTGTAACATAGCCGACCCTATCGTTTTAGTCATGGTAGCTCCCAGTCTAGACTCGTAACGCACATACAGTTTTTTAATTTTTTCGATGGCATAATTTTCTCCCAAATATTAGGAACATTTTCCACTGGCTACCAAAGCCACGAGTCTTTCTCTATGTTTATCTAAAGATTTATCTGTAACTACTTATATCAGATTCTTTGAGCATTTGTTCAATGAGTTCGTCGCATTCCATAATGTAATACATAAGGAGATATTTAAGTCTAACATAATATAATATGGCATATCCAATACATCCTGCAATAATGAACTGTTGCGAAAGAATGATGATTTCGAACCACATTATGTCATATTAACCGCTAATGTTCAGTTTGCTATATTTGCTATAATTTTGCTACATTTCGATATAATTTTGCTAAGCAATTGCATAAGCAGCTGGTTGATCGGTTTGTAATACGAGTTTACATGCTTCGTTGCCGCTAACAGTTTTCTGACTTTATCTCGTTCGAGCTTGGTATAAATAACATCATTTTCGCGTAAACATTCCTCGAATGAATCTCGATCTTTGCAATGAAACAGTGCTACCCATTTGGTCTGCTCTCTGAGATCTTTCAGGACAGAGTTATATTTTTGAGTAAGTACCCAAACGTTATGTTGAGTATGCTGTCCGGAGAATGCTAAATACGAAAGCTTATCTTTCTTTTTTGTGAGTTCTTTACTCGCGCTGCAGTCGTCTATAATGAAAAGGGTTGATTCTCCTTTGTATTTTTCGTGACATACTCGGAAACAGTCTTGTAAACCGGATCGACTCTGTGTACCCCGTCGTCATTCATTACTCAATCTCTCGATAGGTATGTTTTATTAACGCTTATAGTTGGGCACAGAATAATAATATGATCGAAAACGTCCCGATAATGACTTTGTAAAATATCTAGAATAAAAGCTGTTTTTCCGCAGCCCGTTTGCCCGCATATGATAGCGCAGTGCGGATCTTTAGGTAAAAGATTATCAATAGATTGCTTGCACGAATCTCCCATTCTGTATATTAAGTTGCGCATCCATAATCACGTACAAATATATGTTTAATTTACCAGCCGATTCCTGGTGCTTCGTTATCTGTATGGTGGCACCCTCGCTAGCATTTTCTATTCTCCGCCCACTGCCGTGTAGTTGGTCATGGTCCGTTGTTCGCATGTCGAGCCATAGCGCGTACTTCGTGGTGAGGTATTCACCCATCGATACACTCCCGAGAGACAGATCTTTCACGACCGCGTTAACTTCCGGAGAACGTTTTACATAAGGAAGTTTTTTAATCTCATCCCACTGGTGATACGCTAGCATTCCTTGGCTATATAGTTGATTAGGAACGCCCTCGATAGTCAATTCTACTTTTGTAATCTTGGGATTGTAGAACTTCTCGGTATTTCTTTTAAATGCATTGGAGGGGTCCTCGAACAACATTAAAATACCCTTCAACGACCTCGTGGGGACGTTTAGATTGATATTCCACATCGTATCTTTTTTGTCCCTCGTGATCTTTCGATGTCGCAGCACGCGATCGTACAAAATGGCTAAACTTCCCGAATAATGGTTACGAATTTGTCTGGCTATTTCGGGATCCGTTATCATATCGCACTCCAGCGAGATATTGTCAATGGAATAGCTAGCATCTTCACCACCGGTTCTGATTACTCTACCGTTGTCGTTAAAAGTGAGTTCATATTCTAACCTATCAACTAAGGATGCTTGATAAAAAGGCATGTGGGAATCTAGTAATTCAAAGTCTAGGGGAATATAGAATCTGTTACCTAATGCGTCGGCAACTGCCTTATCTTTTTCGTTGGTATCAACACCATTTTCAGCTCCTACGCGCAGTCTCAATGTGTTCTTATTACAAATACCTTGGTACTGTAAGTTTTCCCGCTCTTTATCCGTTCTCCAGAGATCCATGTAACAATAGTATACATCGCTATCGTCGATACTCAAAACCTCATTACCGCTAATTTTAATAGCGATTTTCTTAACGATAGCACGACCTATGTTCTGAACGGGCTCCCTGTTAACGTCGGTAGAAGTCAAACTAATCGTAAATGCTAGTCGGACAGTTCCCGGAACTAACACATCGTGTGCGCCCAGATTAGGAAAGCGAACCAGAAGCGTTTGATTCTGATCGATGGTACTAGGGTTATCAGTTATAGTTACAGACTGACGAATTGCCTTGACCCCTAATGGATCTCGAAGTCTACGTTGTGGGTTTAACTTGTGTCCATATTGCGAAGACATTGTTGTCATGGGTGAACTCATGAATAATACAGCCAAGATATCCGAAATCGACAAGTATATAGCTTACGAGAAAACAAAACTTGAACAGGCGGGCGATGAGTTCAGTAGACGCTGCGTAACGGAAAGATTGCGTAACTTAGAAGACGAAAGATCGGCCTGCATCGAAGCAGCTTCCAGTAATAGAAAGGCACTTCGTTCCCAAATCAGTCGTATTCGAGAAACTATCGATCAAGTCCTCAACAATGACACTACACTGGCCTATAAAATTAAAACATTGTTCAGAGAACAGGGAATAACAATTGCCAGTATTTTAACCGCGTTGGGATTTATTATATCGACTTTGACTCTTGCGTTAACTGGTGGCACAGGTGGTAGTACAGTGGATAAAAAAGCATTTAAAAGCATTAGGTTCAGCACTGGGAAAGCTCGCTGAGAAAGCTGCGGCCGCACTTCCCGGTATAATAGGGAGTGTTGTTTCCTGGCTATTGAATTTATTAGCTAAGACCACCACTTGGCTTAGTCAAAACTTGTGGGCACTGATCGTAGCAATCGCAGGGCTGTTGTACGTATCCGCTAAGAACTATTTAACCAAATCAGTTTTTTCATTGATATGTTGTTGATTTTTAGCCACAATATGCGGTGGTACTTGTGTGTTAGTAGATGGTTGAGCGATAGTTGGTGTTTGTGGCTTGACTATTCCCTTTTCGCCTGTGATTGTTTGCATTATTAATTCGACGGTAATATCTGAATTTATACCTGTTTTTTGTTGATCGGTAGCGATAACAATTTTACTATTATAGCCTATCACTTGGCCAATCTTAAGTTCCATATTACTTGGAGACATGTATAGTCCCGGCGCATAAACGTAGTCTACTTTGGATTGAGCGTACTGTAATACATCTTGAAAACGCTTTATAGACGATGATATGTCAACTGGTGAATTAATGGCGTCCTCCACGTTTGAGACAAACTGTTTTTGTGCATCGAGCGCCGTCCCAGAACCGATAATGGACGTTTGTGTTTGCGATTGTGCACCGAGAATTGCCCATACATAAGTTCTTATCGATTCGTTAACCCTTTCGCCCCAACTGCCCGCTTTATCGGGCAGCATAAACCGTGTCCCAGTACCCGGCTGCCTGAAAAATCTGGCGGCTACTGTCCAAGCCCCACACACGGCTGCCCAATAAATCGTGTTTACAAAATCGCTCTTTCTACTTCCTTTCTCGTGTGTAATCTCGTTCTAAATATGGAAACGAGATCTACACGTAATGACACGTCATTCGATGGAATTTCCCAGTCTTTTTGGCGCGAAAATCGCGGATGTCACCTGTTTTTCGCGACAGGTATTTTTCTCGCTTGAATCGTAAATCTAGCGTAATGGCGGCCAACTACGATTCGGATAGCGATCAGATGACTAACAACGACTATCGGGAATAATAATGTGTTTGATTTGAATAATTTACGCGAAGGGGAGAGGGAATTTCGTGAATATTTTGGTGAAGATTTTGACGGTTTCGACGAGGTGTCCCCCCTCCCGCCAACTTTCAAGAATGGGAGTGGCAGAGGGACCACAACAGTGGAGACATGAGGGATTTTGAAGAGGCGACCGGACTCAATAATATATATTGACACGTGAGTGAAGTATCGTGCTTTTGATTTTTTCCAACTGTTTTACAATGATTCTGTGTTTGAACAGATTATCAGTGCGACGAATGAGAATGCAGCCTACAGGTGAACGAGCTATCACAACAACAACAAAGGTGAGTGGCATGACGTATTTCATTCTCTTTTTTAAAATTTAATTTTCTGATCGCAATCGGAATTGTAGTTTGCCGGTTTGTCTTATGTCCTTATATTTCGTTCAATTTGAATAAAATTTATTTCCATATTCATGTTTGTTTTCTTGTTTTTTACATCTTAATTTAAATTTTAGCAACTGTAATAATTATTCATTTATTAATTGATTATATAAAGTACTGATTTAATTTATTATGCAATTGTAAATAGCAGTGTATTGTAAATATGTTATCACAACTTGTATATTTGCAGAACTTGAATTTACAATCTTTCTGTCCTTTTACAATCTCTCCCTCCTTTCAGATCAATCTGTGATATCTTCTCTGTGATGTCATTCTTATAGTAGCTGTGTTTCAATGTTCAGGTAATGTGATAAATTACTATTTAAAAACTTAAAAACTTAATTTTGTTTCAAATCCTGAAAAAGAACAAAATAAATCAAATATTTGTGTTTTTACCTGTGTTAACGAGTTTACCTGCATTAACAAGTTTACCTGTGTTAACGAGTTTACCTAAGAGGCTGTAAGTGTATCATAAGTAATATGTGACATCAGTATGAAAACAAAGTCAGTACCAAGAGTTGTAAACTTGTTTATTTGTTTACAGATGTGCATGAAGAGAATATACCTGTAACACCTGGGATTACCTGTGCCATCCAAGATGACAAGACCACTGTGTTATGTTTACCTTGTATCTGTGATTTATTTTTGTGATTTTTAATACAATTTGAGCCAAAATTCATTGCGTGTTTTCATTTTTTCAGTGTTTTCAAGTTTTATTTCACTTGTAAACACCTGTAATTAGAAAATAACAAAGGTTAGAGACAGTAACAACAAAGAATATTACAGTATACTTAATCCTCTTTACAATGGACATGAAAAATGTATATTAAAAGCAAGTTTCTGGTAGAAAAAGTGCATCAAAAATGATAGTGTGATTTTCCAATAATACTGCCAGGGAGGCCAGTGTGCAGGCCTTGTCAGTGTCAGGGATTGCAGGGTTTCAAGGGACATAACTCTGGGGCAGCCAGGGATGAAAGAGTTAACTCTTACAAATCCTGGGTTAGTAAAATTATTTTCCGTTTTATCATTAAGAATTTCATTCCAAGCGTGTGCGGTATCGTTCATTTGTATAAATTTTGTAACAATATAAATTAAACCACTCTTAAAACTCATAATATCCCCTCTCCAATCGTTACTATAAAGTTCCCAGCCTTTATACCAATCACCGTTTTTTTGAAAATAATCATACATTCTTGAGTAAAGTTTGCTGGTATGCTCCAACTTACCAAAATGAACTTTAACTTTATTAAGTTCTTTATATACATAATCGCTTTCTTCTTTGACGGATATTTTTTCCTCTGTGTAAGGAACACCTAGACCATGGTTTGCTCCTTTAATACGCCAATCTTTACTCGTAGAAACATTAAATTCCTGACAAATACGCTCATACGTGGACCTATCATAATTATTATTTGTGGAATTCCACACTCGATCATGCGGTAACGGAGCACTAATTTCTTTAAGTATACGTCTAATCTGATAGTACACGTGAAATGTTATAACAGACTTATTCAGTTCAAATCCTGGAGCGTAAAGAGATACGCCACATCCCGTTGTGGCACACCATATGGCAAAGTTTAACTGATTCTGCCAAAATTGCATCGGATTGTGAAACCAATCATGCACCATTTTATCGCTAGTTGCCGTGACCCTGTAATTTTTAAAGATATCGGGGAATTTAACGAAAAATTCAGCACCAGAGGCAGTTACTATAATCGATTGATTAGTAATGTATCTCGATTTCATATTTAAGTTATGATATAGTATCATTGTATATTTAATATGTATGTTACACTCCCGGGAATAACAAATGGCCAGTATGAACTGCTTCATACTATCGATAACTCGGATGGACAACTCGAAGTCGCCCTATGCGATGTAACGTATTACCCGCTGTGGACCAATATAAATAATGGGAAAATAAATAATGAGATGAATATACCAGGTGAAATAGATGATGTCATTTACATTATACCTGATGGGTATTACAGCGTATACACACTCAATGATGAAATTTTTAAGCCTAAAGGAATTAGTATCACACAAAATGAGTCGAATGGGACAGTGAAAATCAACACTGGAGAAACAGGTATATTTATTGGTGAGAACTTAGCAATTACACTTGGATTTGGGCAGGCAATAACATTACCACGCAACACAACAGTGAGTGTATATGCATTACCCGATTTAATTCCCTATAAAGAGTTGTGCATCCATCTTGATCAAATAAGCACGACGGATAATATTCAACTAGAAAGTCCTTCAACTCTGCTCAGATCTATTCCAGTGAAAAATGAAAAATATAATAGTGGTAGAACAGAATCTTTCTCGTCATTACAGTATAAAAAATTAAAGCGGGGTATTATTTCAGACCTCAAAATTTCTGTATTAGATGTAAAACACCAACCTGTACATATAGGATACTTAAGTGTAACACTCCATATTATAAATAATGGTTGATGCATCAGGCCCTGGAACGCTCAGACAATGTAATACAATTGGGCTTTCCGATCTCGGAGACACAGAAGGATTCGGTAAACCCGGTACCGATGGTAAGTTATACGCTTTACACTTACACGATAATGTATACAAGCGGAAAGAAGTTACATTCACGGGTAATCTAGAAGATTTAAGCGATGTCGATGTTAGTAGACTTCTTAAAAACACTTCGTACAATATTACTCGCAACGGTGAGAATAAATGGACTATGGTCGAAGCAAACATCGAGTGGCTATTGAATATCGTCATTACCCCACCTTATGTTATGATGGGTAAGGGACATAATTTAACTAAGATAATAAATAGTGGTATTGTACTTGCGGCCTATATCCCGTCAAAACGAAAAAGTGTGTTAGTCTCTCCCCTGCCAGAAGACCCAGGTCATATGTTACATAGTCGTCCGGCAGTCCAAAATGTTAGATTAAATTTGGTTGCTGAATTCGATGATATTAAAATTAACTTGAGTGCAATACCTAATATTTCTACTCTTATTATTGAAGTCTTGTTCGGAGATGCACCGGTAGATGCCTTCGAAATATTACCAGGTCTATCGATTAAATGGCTCAAGAAACACGAGCGTCAACGTTGCAGTATTATTCATATCGGAGCATCGCCCGTTGCAACCCTCGAGGGGGTCCAAATTATTAAAAGTGGTAGTATTTCTCTTACTAAGATATTCTTGCCATATAATATACATTTGATAAGGTTGATGTATACTCTCAAAACATTTAAGCAAGACCAATTAAAGATTATTATATATTCGTAATATACACTATGAGTTTATATCCAGCGCTCGATGAAGCAATTGAAAAGATGGAAACTGTTGATGGATTTCGATTACATCAAATAAGCGACATAAAACATCGAATAGAGAAGGATAGGGAGTTGCGACTTGGATTGTATAAAAAGTATCGCAGAGCAGTGAATGCTCTGGACGGAGTTGACACCGCTCTTGTAGCAGCTGGCATGGGACTCGGTGTAGCTGGTGTCGGTTTACTATCAACTATAATTGCCGTGCCTATCGTGCTCGGCATGGAAATAGCCGCCGGAGTCTCGGGACTGGCAGGTTTTATTTCGCCAATAAACAGTGTGCTGCAGGCTCAACAAGAATCCCCAATTAAGCCAAAACAATAAATATTTTATTAAACATTTGCCTTGTCCGAATCCGAGGAAATAAAATTAGGGTTGCGTACTAGTTTCGTAAAATCTCCGTCCAAAACTTGATGATCCGGAAGTGGGGAGTCATGAATTCTATACAACTTCCACATAAATGTAGGTAAGGGTAGCTGGTCATTATGTCTGAGCTTCAGTAGATTTTCAGACACCTGGTCTACCACTTTGACTGCATAACTCGACCAGAGCAATGTGTGGTGGGTGTGTTGAGATTATGTAGGAGCATGACATCCTCCGTAATCCGGCATCTTGGGTGGTACATTTTCTTTCATAGGAGGTTGGAGTACAGGCATAAGATGATATAACTCCTCAATGAGTCCACAAAGCTGTATTCCTCTGTATAATCCCACTGGGGTAAACCGTCAGACTGATTAACCTCCTCATATACACTACTGCCTAAAAGTTCATTCCCCTAACACGCGTTGAGAACGCGTGTAACACGCATGTGACACGGGTGCTCAAAGGGTTGCCACGCGTGTAACACAGGACCGGGTTCCAGTTGAAGTTGACAAATTTATCCAATGAAAATTGAGATAAAACAAAACAGTGAGATGTGAAATTTGAGTTAATGAGCCGCCATTGAGCTGTGTTCACCAGACCGTCCAACAAGGTCGGTGTTGACACGATTGTCGCGGGTTGGTAAATGTTCGCCATTAAGGAATATGTCCCATTTCCCCACACCCCACTTTCTGTTTTGTATTTTAAAAGAATAAATAAAAGAAGGTTTTGTGTGGGACACTTTTATACTAATTATAAGGGGATGTTGTAAATGAATATGAACAGCCATGCTGTCTGACTGTTGATAGAATTTGAGATCTTCACAATCACCGGGTGTGACCATGTAGACAGAATCTCGTTAGGGTTTGTGCTTTTTACATTTGCCCAATGACCATAGTGAGTATTGCTGGGGATACCAAACGTAACAGTTTATTATTAGAGGTTGTGAGTACCTATACCACGTAGATAGGATATCTTTAGGATTTTAATCCTTCTTTGAGAGGCATTAAGAAGTTGGAGTACTAGGTTAGGATAAGATTTATGGGTGACTTTAATCCTTTCTTTCTCTGTGGGTAATCCTTTCACGTTGATTGGAGGAAGTCACTCAACCAGGTCATGACAGGTCGTGAGTTTACTCACTAACTACTGTGAGCGTTTTTGGCATGACATCTTTTCTTGTATAAACATAGAAACGATGCTCACTCACTCACTGTTAATCTTCTGCAGTTTGCTGGCAAAGTGGGGATAAACCTCAGTGTCAAAGACGATCAAACTTAGTTCGAATCCTTGTTTATATGTGACATAACCCAAATAGGGACATTACTTGGCAAGTGATGATGAATTTTAATATTAATATTATTATAGTTTATGAAATTGGTAATAAAACTTTAATAAAATTGTGCTTCACTCTCACGAAAAATATATTGTCTGTGAGTAAATTTATATGTCACGTTACATCGGCTTTTTTCAGTGATATTGGGACTACATGAAACATGGCTGGTTTTACATTTCTGATACAGGTGCTTGACTGACTGAATAGTTCATGATCAATTAGATATGTTTAAATCAGTCAAGTTTGGAACAATAGATGAATAAGTTGATACATTTGGACTGCAGTTACCGATTAACAACTTAAGACATAGAGACAGGGAGGAGATATATAACCAAACCTATGGTCCTGTTGAGACAGTTGACAGTTAGAACGTTGGATTAAATGACAGTAACTAATGTGAACATTCCCCGGTAATATCATAAAATACATCATAACTCATAACAGTCCGAGAGACAGCTTCCAGCCGTATACTAGTATTGAAGGGACAATCGCTTTTGACAGTTTAAAAATAAACTCACCTTAAGGTGCTTGGCAAGTCAAAACTGACGTCCGTGAATATGTTTTTTAGGTTTGACAGCAACTATGCTTGTGGATTTCAGATTTGTTAGCTAGATGTTATTACAATAAGCGAAAATGTCTTAAAAGTCCACAGTTTGTTTAATAGTAAAAAAGGTGTGTTATAGATCTATCAAAGTTTTCTTTTATTGAACATAATATTTGCACTATATTGCTGTAAGCTGTAAATAATCTAGCCTCCCCATGTACGTAACTTACATATATTTATGTATGACCAGAACAGCAAATAAAGTTCTGGTAGATAGGTATCTCGGAGATTTAACGTGCGCTTTCCGACTTAAGCCTATCTCGCACACGGGGAAGTACTTATACTTGTACGTACTAATAGGGTAAAAAAAGCGTAAAAAGAAGTGTGTGTGTGTGTGTGTGGGGGGGGGGGGGGTGGGGTGTGGAGCGTGGGAAGGCACGGCGTCGGCTGGCGAGCGTGTGTGGCTAGAAGTCTAGCGGCGGTATCCTTGTAGTAGTCTCTTGGTCAGCTTAACATCCTGGGGGTCGGGATTCTGGTACAGACTCTTGGCAAGGTGGGCGGTGGTATTGGCGACGAAGTGGTTTGAGGTCCTTACGCCACTACTCTGGAAGAAGTGGTACACATCTGTGTAGTTTGTGATGTCGTACTCGATGTCCTTTCCCCCCTTCTTGTGCACCATGACGAAAGGGACTCCTTGTTTGGCGTAGAGATGTTCCTTTGGGGTGTTGATCTGGTCAACCTTGAGTTCCGGCCGGGCCTTGTAGTGGTTGATCGGAATGTCTGACTTTTCCACTTGTAAATAAAGTTCTTTGGTATGACCTCTTCTATACCTGCTGACGTTATCCTAATGTTCAATTTCAGTCTGCCTCACCAAGCGTAAGAAAGCATTGTACATGTTCTGATAAACCACACTGATGCAATTAAGCAAAAGAATATTTGCTGTGGGCAAATATCTATTTTCTATATATATTTGTGGATATGAAGCATTCTAGTTAATTGTGGATACACTGGGCAGACAGAATTGTGTTTATTTCCAGGCCATCCTGATCGTCGTTTACTACTATATGGTGTATGGTTGGAGGCAAGATCAAAGGCGCCGCACAGCATTTATTAGATAACAGAAGGGGTCGTCCGTTTCGCTTTGAACAACCACCCCACCCTCTCTGTAGGAGTTATATAATCGGTGCGCAAATAACTGTGTCAAGTCCACTGCCGGGCTGATGCGGTGTCAGTGTCAGCGATGAACATGAATGCTCAAATTATAGACCTGTAGCACTCACAAGTTGCTTAGCCAAAATATTTGAAAAGTGTATATTCAATTCTCTGATAACAGCAAATATAACCTTAGAAATAGATTCAACATACAAACAATCAAATGTAGAACACAGACCTATGCTTAAACATTTCTTCTTGACATGATCAACCTGCGGAGCCCTCTATCCGATGAAGTAACTAATGCTCGCTCATTAAAAGAAATCAAATCCTTAAAGGGGCACTGATCTAACGCAATTCCCCGGGACTGGTTGTTGCCTTTGTTATTGTTTTTCCCCAGTGAGTACCCGGATGTATAGCAGAAATCTAGACTAGTTCGCGACCTCTGCTGCGCCATTCGTAAGCGCATTAGTCAATTTTATTGTTAGTAATAAGGGCGTATGGTCAAATCGATCAACAAAATGAAATAGCATCGGTAACGGTGACGAAGTCACTTGCTTGGTAATTTTGCGATTTTCGTTTACACTATTTTGACTTGCAACACGAAGTAAATATTTCACCTGAGCATTGCTTTTTTAATAGTGTGTATATTTTTTTTACTGTCAAATGTGTAACATATTTATTAAACGTCTAAATATTCAGTTATTTTACAAAGTGACTGAAAAACATTTCTATCTGTATTATCATGATAACAAATTCCAAACATTTTGATGTTTAATGTCATCACCAAGAGACTGAAAATGTTACGTTGAAAAGCTGCTAATCCTACATAATAATCTGTTGTGATGATTGTAGGCCTTTTTGATCGTCTTAATCAATCTGGACAGATTTTTTAGTCGAAATGACTGAAATATTTACACATTTTATAAATTGCCTGAGAGAATCACATTTTACAAATTGACAGTAATATATACACGCTTACAAAGGAAAAGACCTGTGAAAATAACGTCTATCGCGCATTGAAGAATTTCCCAACCAAGACGTAGGGAAACAAGAACGAATCGGTTTAAAAGAAGGAAAACAAAATGCAAATATCATAATTACAACCTACCAAATTTATGTGTATAAATTTTAGGCAGCTTCCTTGTTCGAGGAATGTATCCATGAATATCCACACAAAGGAACAATATCCCACTCGTCTGCAGCTGTACAAAGAAACTTATTCGATGTCACTTGTCTCACTAACAATCAAATATTTTAAAAGATATATATCGTTTCGGGATATTATAACCCTTGTTCGTTTCTCAACTGATCACTTGGATTGTTTCAGGTGTTTTACATAGGTGTCACGTCTCAATGGTCGGCTGAGAAAGCCCACGTGACAACTATTTTCATAACGTCCACGGTTCCTAAAAAATCCATTGAGTGATAGATAACAATGATCAATCAATCAACGTATTATAAGTTAACACTTTGAACAAAGTATGTTGTTTTTACATCGGCACTTCACGCCAATATATGAGTGTATTCCCTTTGTATTAGAAAACCTAGACATGTAAACACTCACTCTTGACATATCCACTGTGCAAGATAACAGTGATAAATCAATCAACGTATTTTCTGTTAATCCTTTGATGACTAGGAACGATCCGTTGATTTACAAAACAAAGTAAATCAACTGATCATTTATCTCTTGCTGGGCTGCCACGTGCATATCACATAACTCACATTTCACCTCACTTCAAACCTGGATTTAGATTGAATAATTACCCCAGGTACAAGAAAGACCAAATTTGAACCTTTATTGGGTAATCTGAGGTGTGCTACAACTAAGTATACATGTTATAAATTCATTAACTGAGCAGCAAGTGAATGACGACAAATACACAAGTGTAGGGTTATACGAGAAAACGTGGATGACAACAAGGGAGTAGTAATCGTATTATCGACGCAAGCCGAAATCCGAAAATCCTTTCACTGCATGGATACTCTTTTTAGTATTAAACTATAACCATCTGGGGTATTTCCAAATGACATCTGATGAGCTCCGCTGTTCTTTTTGTCTGTTTGTTTAGGCTGAAGAAATTAATTAACATGTGTCCTTTGTCGAAATCTTTATAGATCACAGTTAACTAATCAGTGTTTATGCAAAAATGCGTAAAACAAATATTGCCTCCAGCCTCCAAGTTTATTTAGCTGTCCTTGCAGACGGTAGCCCAGTCTCTGGTCACTCTCAGTTGCGTTGCGTATCATCCGGGTACTCACGGGGGAAAAAAACAATAACAAAGGCAACAACCAGTCCGGGGAATTGCGTTAGATTAGTGCCCCTTTAATTAATCGTTCTGATGCAATTATTAATAATTTTGACTTCAAATATTTTCATAGATCATGCCAAATTGTCCACTGTCGCCTTAGGCTCGGCTGCAGTGACTTAAACGCTGATAAGTTTAGACGACATGTATCAGACATACCAGACTGCACTTATGAATATCACCTTGAAGATGCATTTCACTTTTTCTATAACTGTAAAAAAATACGATAATATCAGAAATGCTGTGTATTTCTACACACATGGGTATGGTCTAAAAATGATATTACATTGCAGTGGTTAAGCAGTTCTACGAACATGACTCTTTTTAAACCAGTTCACGACATTATTGTCAAAAGCAAAAGGTTTGAGTAGCTTAATTTTATGCATGTAGTAAAGGAAAACTGCATTACCTTATTTCACAGACACCACTTGCTTCAGTGTATTGGCTTCGTGTAATTTATTTGTGCATTTTGTATGTTTATGTTCATCACTCTCTTATATATATCCAGTTGTTGTTAAGTAGTTACCTGGAGAGGTATTACATAAGCAAGTTTTGCTTGTTTACCGATCCAGATTTCTTTTGAAATAAAAATACGTTTAAGCCAACACAGCTAACCCTAAAACACATGATTGTAAACTATTCCAAAAGGGGCACTAATCTCTGGCTTCTTCTCGGGTGTTGGACTCAAACTCAAACTCATTTATTCTTAGAATAACATGACATACAATTATCTACAATTTTTATTATGTACAATTTAACAAAAATAATAAAAATAGGATACGTGGATACTAATACAAATTACCAATTGTATTGTACACATTGTTAAGGAATTTAGATAGGCCTTTTAGATTTCTTACACTGTTAGTGGTCATAATTTTCTTAAATTTTTGGAAACTTAAGATATTGCTTATTTAAGAGTTCATATCGCCGTTGGTGAAAAGCTTCACATCGGAATAAATAATGCAATTCATTTCCCACAGCGATAGAATCACAAAGTGGACACTGGCTGTCTTCCCTGGGAATGTTCAGCAGTCGACCAGTTTCAACTGGTAATCCTTGGTTAGAAAGTTCTGACTTTTAGTATTGGGAGAAATATTGATTTTGAGAGCAGTAGATATTTCTCAAATGAAGGTTGATTCTTCAGGTAATACGACCTTTGGATTTCCGCTTGGGCTTACTAGCTGCCGTGAGTCAATTTGCTCGTTAACGCAACCGAGCGTGACAAAAGACTGGGCTACCAGTCTGCAAGGACAGCTAAATAAACTTACGCATTTTTGAAAACTGATTGGTTACCCGTGATCTATGAAGATTTCGACAAAGGGCGCATGGTGATTAATTTCTTCAGCCTAAACAAACAGACAAATAATGGCGAAAGCTCATCGGATGTCGTTATTTGGAAATACCCCTGATGGTTACAGTTTAATAATAAAAAAGTATCCCTGAGTGAAAGCATTTGCGGATTTCGGATTGCGTGGATGATACAATTACTACTCCCTTGTTGTCATCCACATTTTCTGGTATAACCCTACACTTGTGTATTTGTCGTAATTCACTTGCTGCTCAGTTAATGAATTTATAACATGTATACTTAGTTGTAGCACACCTCAGATTACCCAATAAAGGTTCAAATTTGGTCTTTCTTGTACCTGGGGTAATTATTCAATCTAAATCCAGGTTTGAAGTGAGGTGGAATGTGAGTTATGTGATATGCACGTGGCAGCCCAGCAAGAGATGTATGATCAGTTGCTTTACTTTTTTTTGTAAATCAACTGATCATTCCCAGACATCAAAGGATCAACTGGAAATACGCTGATTGATTAATTACTGTTATCTTGCACAGTGGATATGTCAAAAATAAGTGTTTACATGTGAAGGTAGGTTTAATAAACCTAGGGAATACACTCATATCATGGCGTGAAGTACAGATGTAAAAACAACATACTTTGTTCAAAGGGTAACCGATAATACATTGACTGGTTGTTCATTGTTATCTAACTCAATGTATGTTTTTAAGAACCGTGGACATTATAAAAATAGTGGGCTTTCTCAGCTAACTTGGCACCTATGTGAAACAATTGAAACAAACTAAGTGATCAGTTAAGAAACAAACACGGGTTATAATATTTGATACATTTAAATAACGTTTAAAAACGATATATTTAAATATTTTAATATATTTCATATATATTCCAAAAATTATTTCCAAATAATTATTATTAAAGTTTTTGATTCTCACATAGACATTTGACATCGAATAAGTATTTTTGTACAGCTGCAGACGCAATGGATATTGTTCCTTTATGTTGATATTCCCGGATACATTATAACTTTGGTAGGTTGTAATAATGATATTTGCATTTTGTTTTCATTCATTCACTGCAGCTTTGAACAGAATCATTCTTGTTCCTTTCCGTTTGGTTGGGAAGTTTTTCGATGCGTGATAGACGTTGTTTTCACAAGTATTTTCTTTTTTAAGTGTGTATATGTTACAGTCATGTGTAAAATATGATTCACTCAGGCAATTTATTAAATATCTAAATATTTCAGTCATTTTACAAATTGACTGAATAATCTATTCATTTATTTAACCGACTGACTAAAAATGATAAAGACGATCAAAAGAGCTTAAACACATCACAATATATTAATTATGCTAAGAAAAGAAGCCAAACAATACAGAACTGTACTTGGTGATGATATTAAACATAAACAAATATTTGGAATTCATTATCATATTAATAAAGATGGACATATTTTTCAGTTAATTTGTAAAATAAACTGAATATTTAGGCGTTTAATAAATTTCCTTAGTGAAATCTGTTTACATTTTGAATGTAAACATATACACACGGTAAAATAAGCAATGTTCAGATGAAATATTTACTTTGTGTTGCAAGTCAAAATAGTGTACGCGAAGATCGCACAATTACCAAGCACGTGACTTATCAAAACTGAATCACCATTACCGATGCTCCCCACTAATATACCTACATTTCCAAAACTGTATTTTATTTTTGTTGATCAATGTGACCATACGTCCTTCTACTATCAATAAAAATGCGCTTACGAATGGCGAGCACAGGTCGCGAACAAGTCTAGATTTCTGCTATATCATCCGGGTACTCACTGGGAAAATACAGTAATGCACAGGTAACAACTACTCCCGCGGAATTGCTTTAGATCAGTGCTCCTTTGTACGTTGAACTAAAATGATGTATCAAGGATCAAGTAGAAGATACATTGACCGCAGCGCTGGGAGTTTATTCAACAGACCCGTGAAAATAACACTGCTGTGTCTTATTATTTATTTTAGATGACGCAGTCAAAGCTCACTTCTCCTGGCGGCCATTATCGAACGTCCAGCTAAAACACAACCCCGCGCTTACGTCTACAGGTATCTTCCTGTAGTACGGTAATTAGTATTCTCTCCCTCAAGTGTATCCTCAATGATATAACCCACCCTCATTAATTACATGCTGCTCTTTTCCAGCATCACGGCTATGGAGCAGAGGTAAAGAGTCTAAGTCATCATAAAGTAATTAGGGTCCAATAAAAACAATGCGCCGCCAAACCTCATACATATTATCACTGAAAGTCGTTCTACAGACAGTTCATGTCAAATCACAATAAAAGCATTTCAATTGCAATAACATGTTCCAGGACCATGTATTCTCTTAACACCATCGGATTTAGAAGCAATGGTCGTATAAAACAAGACAGATCTATTTAATCACAACAGTTTTCATGTTATTCCCACAAAATCACATAAAGAAAGGAGACATTAGCAAATACATATGTATTATCATTTTTTGTCAGTATAACAAAATTTTCTCTCTTTGTTACCACCTCCAGGTTCTGCTTAACACGGGTCCTCCTTTGGTCAAAAGTTTGTTCCCCCTCTAATGAGTGTCACGCGTTGCACACGAGTGGCGGACGGGGTGCACACCCGTGTGCAACGCGTTGCACACGGGTCTCACACACGTGACCAACCCGATGCACACTGGTTGCGTAACGCGTTGCCCATGCGTGTAAGGGGAATGAACTTCTAGGCAGTAGTGTAGCTCCGATTCCGCCTCTGAATGACTGTGAGTAACTCCTTGGAGGGGTGGATGTTCATAATAGTCCATACACTCAATGTGTTCCCCGTGCAGTTCATCATCTGCTGGTGTCCAGGATTCCTGTATGTGATGACTGTATAACAGAGCCTGTACAGTAATCTTTGTCACGGCCGGTTAGCCGATCAGATGGACAGTAGGTTGGACGGTCCCGTTTTGTCACCGAGGACGTTTTGGGTACCGTCTGTTGATGGTGACCATATGGTAAGCCAGTCGGCTGGACAGTCTGCTGGGTTACCGTGCGGTGACCGTACAGTGTCTTACCTGGGGAGTATGGCCTTGCAGTACACTGACAGGACACAAGCGAACGGTAGGGTAAAGCTTGAGAGCTTCTACCCGGCTGGTCGGACTAATGTTACATGCACATACAAATTCCAGATTGATCTCTATACATTAAGGGACAATCTAGTTTACGCTATGGCAGTTGTAAACCATTTGTAGAGAAGATACAAAAACAAGCTAGATTTTTAACAGTTCTACAGTCATTGGTGCAGCAGATAAATAGCTGTGTAATTACAAACAGATTTGTTATTGGTTGAGATCCATATCCATGAGGGAAAATATTGGTCTTACCTTATAGACATCATAGTTATCTATTGTGGCATCAAACATTGTGTAGAGATCATTTAGTAGGTCCACAACTTGCATAGGGGTGCTCATGGCTGAAATAGTGGTGAAACCTACAATGTCACTGAAGTAGATAGTTGTTTCTTCAAATGTCTCTGCTTCAACTGGACGTCCTAATTTTAAGCTTTCTGCTACAGTCCTGAAACAAAGTGTAAAACCAATATTATCTCAGTGTGAGTGGGGAAGCCATGTTAAACTGTGATATGGTATCTTCATGGGCTGGCACTATATAATTGGAATACTTTTGGACTAAAAGAAGCAGACACAGAGACAGACAGACAGACACACACACACACACACACACACACACATATAAGATCGTGAAATAATCTGGAACAAAGTTAAAGTGATTTCTCCTCACTTTATATTCATATCTGTAGAGATGCTTCCTTTAATAGTTTGTTGTATGCAGATTACAGTCGTCCTTCCAAGTCGCATGCATATGTTATGTGTTTGCTAACACCATGACATGATGAGTAAGTGAGTGAGTTAAAACTTAAAGTCACATCAGCAGTATTTCAGCCATATTGTGGTTTTCAAAGGTTGTACATCATAAATACATGTAAACTGAAAAAGCCTGTCAACAATGGACAGTAAAATAAATAGATTTATCACAGATTGAAATTTAAAACTAGCTGGGAACCATAAAAATAAATCACTACGCAAAACAATACATGATAAAAACGGGCTATAGATCACCAGTAGCCAAAGTTAGGACATCATACTGGGGACCAGCAGGATTTACACCATTCAACCGCAGGCGATTGTATGCAAATTTAACCAAAAATTAATATGACACATATTCTATGTTGAAGAGGATGGTAGATATAGATATGCTTTGAATGACATGGACTTACAATATCCTATCTGGGGGACAATAATTTTATGCTACTTCAATCACTATTGAGGGCAGGGCCACTAACGATCTCAGTCAATAATTATATACTACCCACATATCATGGGATTTGTTGATTGCTGCTTTTGCAGCAGCACCAGCCATTGTGTTACCACTGATACCAACAAGGCTGGGTGACCAACAGAAAATGATGTTGTAATGGCCAGTAGCAAGATTATTATATAATTCAACAATGTCGATTAAGAGTGGATTTATACATGACATATTTTTGGTAGCCTGAAGACACAAAACACAGTCTGAAAATATTATGAACTGCTAATGCTTCTATTTATTATGAATATGTCTAAGAGCTGTTAAAATACCAATTGATTCTGATGTGAAAATTCAGCTGGCATGTGGTAACCTGGACGAGATGGTTCTGGATCCAATGATAGTAGTGCTAGCAACTGCGTCACCATCCTTGGATCCATCAGTATATTGGCATTTTTTATCCTTATTCCAAGAAGGGGTAAAGTTCCTCATAGAGGGTATGAAAAATGCAGTCTTATGCAGGATTAGATTTATTTGAAGATAATTTAGTGATATACGGTAAAGATAATGTTATATGTCAGAGTTGAAGTGATGGCTCGTAAGCCTCTATATATAGACTATTTATTGGAGATGTTCTGAAGGATCCTAGTCAGAGTCTTAGTCCTTGATGACAGAATATAGAATAGAATCAAGTATTTTGAGATTACTTCTGCATGCTTCCCCCTAAATGATAAACCTGTAATGAAGTTTTGAACGGATGAGAGACCCATAAAGTTGGAAGAGGGTATTTTGATTACTAAATAGTGTAACAGACAAGTACTACCTTGTGGGACACCCTGATCCTGATCATAATGACAGTTAAACATACAGTTAAACATTTGGATATAAATTTAGGCAAGCACCCCTTAATCCAAAGTCATGTAAATCTTTTAAAATAACGTACTTCCATGTTGTGTCATATGCTTTTTCGAGATAAAAAAAGATAGACACAGCATGTTTTTTATTTATAATTGCATTTTTCACAAATGATTCTATGAAACCACCTCTAATTCCATTATTGGTTTCTAAGAACCATATTAATCGATTATTGATCATGCATTCTATAGTTTTGCAAACGCAGCTGGTTAAGGAAATAGGTCCATTATTTGAGGGATCAGTATGATCCCTACCATGTTTCGGTATGGAAATAACTATGGCATCACACCACGAAGAAAGAAATTTATCGGATGTCCATATGTAATCAAAAATCAGAAGAAGGATTTCTAAACATGGTTCAGGTAGTAGGTGCTTCAGGAGCTGATAGTGAATGTTATATCCTGAAGCAGTGTCATGAGCTTGCCCAAGAGCAGTATGGAGTTCATGTATTGAAAAAACTTCATTATAATCTTCCCTATGATTCGATTTAAAATTAATAGATTTCTTTTCTTGCTGCTTTTGACATTTGTGGAATTTAGGCATATAATTCGAAGAGAAAAAATGTTTCACCAGAGTTTCACCAAATTAATTTGCAATTTCATCTCTATTGTAAAGATGTTGGAGGCTGGAATTTGATCCCTTACCGTTTATTTTCTGAATCATGTTCCATACTTGGGAGTGCATGAATTTATTTTTGAGATTTAAGCTTGCCAAGACTGGCATTTATTTTGCTTGAAAGTATGTTGTGCTTTAGCATTTTAAATTTTGAAAGCGTTCAAATTATGGACCATAGGATGGCGATGAAAATAATGTTCAGTCTTTTTCCATGCCTTCGAAGCTTGTGTGCATTCATTATTAAACCATGATGAAAGCAAACAAGCTTGGAAGGCACGGAAAAAGGCTGAACATAATTCATTATTATGAAACAATGGACCTGTGAAGATCCTAGGTAGAATAGGTCTTCAGAAACCCATGCTTGCCGTAAAAGGTGACTATGCTTGTTGTAAGAGGCAACTAATGGGACTGGATAGTCAGGCTTGCTGACTTGGTTGATGCATATCATCATATCCCAATTCTGTTGATCGATGCTCATAATGTCAATCACTGGATTGTCTGGTCAAGACTTGATTACTTACAGACCGCTGTCATATATCTGAAATATAGCTGAGTGTGGCGGTAAACAACAAACAAACAAATACATGCAAGAAACCATATGTGTGGAGTTGCAGAGGACTTTGGAATACATGCATCAGCTATTTTGGTAAGTTCATCAGACAACAGTTGTACAGGGTTAGGAACATCAATACACAGCTCAGGTTTTAACTTGTTGGATGATAGTATTTCAAATAGAGGCCAGATGGCCAGTTTCATGGAGGAACGTGAAATGGAAGTATTGCTGTTAGAAAATGGTCACTCACACACAAGTCATCATTGACTGACCATTCAAACTTATTCAGCTGATTAGAGCCCGTAATGGACAAATCAAGGGAAGAGTAGATACCTGTACCAGGATTTAAACAAGTGTCGGAATTATCATTAAAAAGACACATATTGATGTTAGAAATACAATCTTCCAGGACTTTCCCTTTACTGCTTGTATGCCCACTGCCCCAAAGGGGTTGTATCCATTCAAATCACCAATGATTATGCAGGGCTTGGGAAGCTGGAAATCAGCATGCTGAAGAGTAGATGATGGAGGAACATAAAGAGAGCACCAAGTAAAAACAATGTGCATGGTCACAAGGACAGCAACAGCCTGAAGAGTGGTATGGAGGGGAACAGGGCTATGATTGACGCCCTGTCTCACTAAGATTGAAGAATTGTCATAGCCACTGATAAACGACAACCATTATCTGAAGAACATTTGATTCCAAAGGCTAATTACCCTGTAGCCATGACATGTGACACGTTTCCATAAGTTAATTGTTAATTGTCATTATGTATTAGGCGCTCATCCCCGTTGTTAATCCTCACCAACATTTCATTGTATATTGACTGTCAGTCAACCTGGGACTAGATTTTCGAGATGATCATAGCCCTAAAGTTATCGTAAATTTGTCGTAAGGAAATCGTAGGCTATCGTAGCATATTTTTGAAACTATCCTAGCCCTAAGATATCTTAAGATTGTCGTAAATCTAAGATAGCCCCATACCTGTCGTAAGTTTATTTTATCTTCATTCAAGATGGTGGCATACTTTTCCATAGATAATTTGACAAACCATTAGTCTGCTTTACGTTCAAACATTGACATTTCATTTTGTAAAACTGTGTGATTCAAATTTACACTTCAAAAACACGAAGAACACATCAAGGATTTCATGTCAAAAATGTTCTTAATCGCGACAGCGATCCACATAACTGTGGAGTCGATAGCTTACAATATATTTCTATCCGAGTCTATGCTGAAGAAGTGTGAAACAATATACATTTTCGATATTTTGGGAAGGATAAAAAAACGGGAGGTGTCGGCGGGCTACAGTAATGACCGTGAGCTCATTGATAACTCAGGGGGAGCTAATCTTAGTTCAAACTCTAGTTGAGAGTGGTTTCCCTTTGTATTCGCCCGGGACACCTTCCTCAATGTTACAGTTTTCATAAAGCGCAGAGTTCCGCTGTTATATTTTCTGGATCGCATTTGTGTCAATGCTTTAGTCTTTATTTTCGCATTTTATAAAATTATATCAATCTACATATGTAAAAAAAACCTTAAAGGTTTCGCATAAGTTTTTACATCTAAAATCGAGTGGGACGGGTGGTTTTAATAATTGAATTTTAACTATACAGTGTAGTATTTATTGACTTAACAAGGAAATACATGTGATCAAATACAATATCTAATATTTTTCTTGCAAAAATAATTGTACTTTGTTTCGTTTTAAATTCAATACCTATGTTATCTATATCATCTTGAAAGACAAATATTTGATAAAAAAAAATGAATAAAAACTGTCTGTTGAACAATTGCATTCTTTAAAAACATTGATTAATGGCATATAGATGTATTCAATTAAATATAACAATTTACTGAAATTTTTACAGTAAAAGTTAAGCACAGATTTTCGTATCGACAAATCAAATAAAAAATGGGTTCCCATGCTCGTTCTGGTTCTCATCAAAATGTAGCATGGTTTGCAAATTCCAATATATGTTCGCAGAAAAAAAGTTTATTAAATGAAATTTACTGATCAATATAAAATACACATTTTCAACACAATAATCTTTGCATCCAATAAACCGGTTTTAAAATATTTTGGTGTTTTTAATATTTAAGTCCACATCTTCCCGTTTTATGTTTAAAAAATATATAGATATACTTGAGACCATTCAAACAATAAAATAGTTGTCACGTTTAGGGTCAACGGACAAATACTAGTAAATGATCCTCAGCAATTCTGTCAGACAAGCCAAAGATCATTGAACTACGTTCTGGAATAGATTTGACACATTACAAAGTATTTCGGTCCTTTGTCAGATTTAAATGAAATCAGACAAATCAGTTTATTTGCTCTACTTAATTTAAAGGGATAGAAAATGACTACATTATATGTATGTTTCCGTTAACTTGTAGCGTGTTCCATGAGACAACATAACTTGACAATTCCAAAATTCTCTCTTTGCGAACGAAAATTAGTGTCATTTTTAAATTTTGAAAAGATTTATGGATCTAGATAGATAAAAAATAATTTCATCATCTAAATACTTATAGCTTGATATTGTATTTAAGTCCTTGGTTAATTCGTGAAATATATTGGATACATAAATAACAAAACAAACTTAACAAGCTTAGATTGTCATAAAATCTTGCTTGTGGGTGCGCTGCTTCCTGAACAATTTTGTTTTGAGTGTTTCCACGTATAATGTTGGTGTTTACACTAATATAAACTTGACTTTTGACATAAACACAAATATATACAGTAATCATCACTTAACATCAGACTTGAACACGCATGTTAAATGCTGAACGCATATGCTGTTCGATCTAAGGTCTCGTCGTTGTCATTTAGACATCCATCCTTGACTTTGATGTGTTTATATCATAAAGTTCTGCACGGTCACGAAAGGATCATTTGAAGGGAAAATAGTGAAGTACATTATTTCCATTCTAATAGCTAAAGTGTGGTAACACTATACTTATTGATTATAACATTGTTTGGCTTTGAAAAATGCTATTGCATGGCACACGAATGCTTTTTGTGTTCGGTTAGTCATGGCATCTTTTATCATAAGAACAACACGTCTACATGTAGGACATATGTAGGATTGTACAGAATTTCACTCAAATATGTGCGTGTTAAACAATGTGACCTGACAATGTGATCATGAATTCCGTGTCATTTATCTATGTTGTTGTTATTGTCAGCAGCTGGGAAATCCCCGTGACGTCATTGGGAAACACCCGCTTTTTCGATCTCTAACACAAATAAGTTCTCTGTCAGAGTTACGATAGGTATCATAGCTCTGAATGATCTGCGACAGGTTTACGATAGTTTCGAAAATCTATCTTACCTTAACCTTAAGATATCTTATCTTTAAACGTAAGTTGTTAAGATATATCTTAGCTAAGATCGTTTCGGAAATCTAGGCCCTGGGGCAGTATTCATGAAAGAACTTAAGTTTGAAAAAATACTTAAGTCTTGAAAAAAACTAATTTTTTTACCTTTTCTGACTTAAGTTTTAAGATTTGACTTTAGTCATATTCATGTAGCGACTTGGGCTTAAGTTTTACCAATTTCTGACTTAAATCTTAAGACTGGGTAGGGGTAGGCTTAACTACAAGGCGTTTGACTTAAGTCAGTAAACAAAATGGCTGCCGTACCGCTATGTCGTCGTTCGTTTAATCAAAGAAGACAAAATCTTGTTGAATACAACGATGAGGAGTTGATACCGTTTAGATGGAAATGGTATTAGGTACATAACTAATTTAATAGCAGTTGACGTGGAGCCTGCAACCAACCGTAACCACGCACTTGACGAGATACAAAAGACACTGATCACATTAAGGTACTTTGCAATGGGAAAGTTTCAGTCGTGTAATGCAGATGATCAAGGTGTCACCCAGCCCACTATTTCCAGAGTTGTAAATCAGTGCATCACAAGTTTGTCATCTGACAGGATTGTTTAACAGTTTGTCCGCTTCCCCTGCAACTCGGGGACATTAGGCGTCACCAAACCAACTTTTATCACATTGCAAACTTTCCCGGAGTTGTCGGGGTGATCGATGGAACCCACGTAGAAATCCAGGCACCACCAGTTAACGAAAATGAATACGTAAACCGACATCATTATCACAGTATAAATACGCAGATTGCTTTTGACAGCGACGACAGAGCCATTGACGTTGTTGCTCACGCATGTTGACAAACAGCGGGCTCTACCAGCTATTCAAGCGCAATGTTGTCCCCATCGGATGTCACCCTCTCGGTGACAGTGGTTATCCCTGCAAGAAGTGGCTACTGACCCCTTTCCTAAGACCATTGCCAGGATCACAAACAAACTACAACAGGTATGTAAAGTTTCGTGTTACGTTGCCAATCGTAATCAACAACTTAGAGTGATGTCCCTTGTATTTACCTCGATTACATATTTGCCCATCTTTCTTTCATAAAGCACAAGCACAATATTTGGTCTGGATAATCGAAGCAATTACAAAAAACATTCTTAATAAAATACGGAATATTATTCACACCATAACCATATGTTTTTATTATAACATCTATTATTATGTCTATGTTAGTTGTTCTAAATGTACAAGTAATCATGTGCTGTTTTGGTAAACATGCTTAATATATGTGGTAATTAGGAATATTTCTTTTAAACATTACCAGTATGAATTTCCTAAATAATCTAAAGTGTAAATTATTATTTTCACATGATCAAAATTATTTCTTCAACAAGTGACATTTATCAATAAAAAGATAAATATATTTCTTAATCCCTGTTGAAGATTAATGTTACAGGTTACACTCTGATATGTTATGTTATTTTCAGGTCACACAAAAGAACCAGGAGTATAGTAGAAAGGGCCATCGGTCAACTCAAACACAGATTTCCTGTTCTCCAGGCTTGTAAGGTAAAAATTATGATCAACAAATGTTAATTTGTGTGCACTATTTATTTGCCACACAAATAAGTTCAACAGAAAAAAAATGTAACAAAGCTAAATGACAATAAATATATAAAATTATTATGAGAACATTTACATTTATAATCATATCACAATTGTTTAAATAGCAATTGACTTAATTTGTGCACAATTGAGGTGTTGATATTATCAGAAAAATATACATTTATACTAAGTTTTCAAATAATAATTAGATCCACAGCAAGTGGTTTAATAAGTTATTCATGGTGTACCATTTATACAAAAAGTTATACATATTAGGATCCAGGGAAAATGCAAATACAAAATATTAGTAGTTTCAGTTATAGCTTTTTAGGTAGATGCTAGCCTAGCTAAGGTAACATGAACCTATCTCCCAGACATACTATTCAACAAGACAAAAGTTTTGTATACATAGTTTTATAGATTCAAAGCTTTTAGATAAAAACTAGCCTAAGGTAACAAGATCCCATCTCCCAGACATAATATCCAATAAGACTAAAGATATATCTACATAGTTTTATAGATTGCCTTGAACAATTTTATTTAAGCAAATCTGTCATCATCAAAACTAGAATAACATTCAGAAAATACTTCAATTTAGACTCATTTAGGATTAGCCCCTATACAAGCTCGTCTATAGTGATACCATAATCTCTTTCCAAGCAATGTATTCAGCAGACAATTAAGATGTTAATACTTTGGATATCACTTCAAGATTTCATATTTAGCCCCAAGTTTGCTGCAAGGGCACTGTCAGTAAAAAAACTCAAATTGGAAATAACAAATGTCCCAGTTTATGATAGTAATAGAATATGTTATGGCTACAGTAGAGGTGACTTAAATTCCACTGATAACAGGACCAATCACCAAGAGTGATGATTTCATGCTCGGTGGTAGAATGTTGCATTAAATCTATATGCAGTGGTAAATACTAGTGAAAATATTGTTCCTGAAAATCAGCAAGTTGGCTACAGGGACAGGTGATTTATTATAGGGGTGTGTGGAATTTGTTATACTAATGTATTTAAATAATGTTCGATTTAATCGATTTAAAAAAAATATTATTTCCTCCACCAGGTTCCCTCTCTACCCCCACCCCACAATAAATTGCAAGTCCCTTAAGCATGCATTTATAGTCGCTTGATTGGCGTACTAATATGTCTTGGATAAGTTAAATTAGTAGATGTACACTGCTAAAATATAACTTTTTAAAACTCATGTCTGGTGTAAATACTACATTGCCTGCCTGAACGACTGCCTGAGTGACAGACAACGACAAGTGTCACTGTACCTGCCACGCCTCTTGATGCTTCGCCGATGTCACCCCCAGACCACACATGTACATTTGCTTTCACTAGTTCCGTCAACAGTAAAACCTCTTTCGTCCAGTTAGGCTCCCTCTTCTTCATATCGGCCTCTGACATGACGTTGGCAATGTGGACAAAGTTTCGTTGTGTGTGTCGTCTGCCGTAAATAGCAACCGGGAAATCCCACCGAAAAAGATGTTCACACCTCTCTTTTTTTTTAAAGAGTTCCACCGGAAGTTTAAAAATAGCTGGGATTCCCCCTAGTGATCACGCGGGTACATACTACGAAACTGACTTAGTTTTTCTTTTGAGACTTGGCTAAGTTTCGGACTTAGCATCTTTATGAATATCAACTTAAGTCTCAGACTTAGCTAAGTCAGATTTCTAAAACTTAAGTTTAGACTTAAGAAAAATCTTAGTTTTGGTATGAATACTGCCCCTGGGCCACTATATCCCGCGTTAATTACTGTTATTTATAGTATGACATATATTGCCTTAACTGTTCATCCCCTGAGCAATGTCGGTTCATCACCCCCAGAAGTCCCATGTCCAGAGCAACATCACTGTCTGTCCATTGTTGTTCTTTACTTTATATGTGTTATCATTACACTGTTAGTCAGCTTGGTATTCCAAGTGCTGGTGTGGGGACGACCTCAAGCAGGATGTGCCACTCGTAGGAAATGTCCTGAGGTTGAGCTGGAGCTCCGCTCACCTCATGTGTGCCTGAGCTGGAAGGTCTGCTCATTGCTGTGTTTGTGTTGTCAGAGCAGGCATTCTGCTCATTGTGTATTTGTTGTTTAATGTTTACATGTTGTGCATAAAACATTCTGGGACAGTGATGTCGATTTTGTCCTTGATTCCCCCAAGAGCCAATTCCCCATCAATATGCGCATTGACATCTGGTGGAGAAACTATTGAGTTTACGCTGCCTTAAGTCAAGCTTATCAGTATTTTTGAAGTATGTTGCCCAAAAACAAAATGCTGTTGGCTTAAATTCCTGTATCAGTAACTGTAAATCAATAAAGTTATTCTTTAGTCCTCTGCAATTCCACCGAATAATGTTATAAGAGCCGTTCATAGAGGCTCAGCTCGTGATCTTGAGAGAGAGAGGTCCACTCCCACAAACTGGGAGTGAGGGAATGACCTCCATCGCTAGAGGCTCAAATGGATTCTGAGCCTCCACTGTGGTGGTATCAGAAAGAGACAATTTCAAGTACTGGAGTGCCCTAATGTTTTCCAATTTCTTTTTTTCTTTCAGAGACAGATGGGCCCTGAATGTATTGTGTGCCTTTTACACTGTCTCGTTCTGATGAATGAGGTCATTGTGGGGACTGATATAAGATTTTTTATATATTATCTCGATCGGAATCGCAGCATCTACCTGTACATTTAGGCATTAAAAAAGCTGTTGCACAAAGTCAGACTCCTTAGGTAACCGTAAAGAATACAGATATACATGGTTTTTCAGTGTTTTGTCCACAGTTTGGGATCCTCTTCGACAACAGACTTATTAGAGAATGTAGCACTGTGTTCTCTTATATTATTCTGTGAGCGATAACTATAGAAGTTACCCGTGTTATGATGATGAATGTCTATGCATGAACAGCGCCATTATTTAAATGTGTTTAGAAAAACTACAAATAACTCATACCTTATTAAGTATAACAAAGTTTGCAGTGAATACAGATCACTATGTAGAATCAAGAAGGACCAATATGCACAATGTAAAGGGAGTAACCATGAAAATGCTGCAGCAGGAGACTCAAAATGTTTCTGGGACATGATAAAGCGTGTTGATATACAAGACTGGGGGGACGCTGTATTCCGAACAGATGGGTATTCAGGATGATCTTGGTGAGGTGAAGAACAAAGTGACATGTCCAGGTTATGTGCAAGAACTGACAATTGACATTTTAGAAATCCCAATCACCAGATCTGAACTTTTTGAAAGCATCAGTGCCCTGAAAAATAATAAAACAGCTGGTCTTGACGACCTTCTTAGTGAATATCTAAAATATTTGTCCTCTGTTATAATACCTAATTTAGAAATCATATCTAACAGTATTTATGAAAACGGTGTTTTTCCTGAATGTTGAGCTAGTGGGATAATTATGCCAATACATAAGAAACGGGACGCCTCTGTTCCTGATAACTAGTAAAGTATTTACATCTATTTTAAACAGAAGACTAGTGTATTGGGCTGCAACACTTGACGAAATATCTGAATGTCAGTCGGGGTTTCGAAAAGATTGTTCAACTATTGATAACTGTTTTGTTTTAAATTCTGTCATTCTGTCATGGTGGAAATGCAGTTGAAGTAGTTACTGGATACAGTTATCTTGGCTTGTATCTTAGCAATAGATTACTGTGGTTGAAAGCTTGAAGTAATATTGCAATTCAGGCAAGAAGGTGTTCATGGTCCTTTTAAGTAGTTTACATTCCTTGAAACTCGCCTCACTTTTACTTTAAATTATTTGAAGCAAAGATAACACCAATACTTTTATATGGGGCCGAAATTTGGGGGTTCAGTGACATAAAACCACTAGAAAAACTTCAATTGTATGCCTGTATGCGTCTTTTAAATGTAAAGTTATCAACTTCAAATAATGGGGTGTTAGGCGAGTGTGGTAGATACTCTATTCAGTCTCTTGCTGTTTTGAAATGTGTCAATTATTGGCTGTTTCTTGTCAATATGGAGGAATCCCGTTTACCAAAAAAATGTTACAATATCTTGCGCTTGTAGGATGAACAAGACCACGGAAATTAAAAACTTAAAACTGTTATTTTTAGATCAGGATTTGGTGATGTCTGGTTCTTTCAAACATGTGGTAATAAAACCATACTTTCAAATATGTAATTACGTCAAGGGTTAAAAGACAACTTTTTTCAGGTTCGGCATAGTGATTTATCTGAAAGCCCCCAAATGGTTTATCACATGTACATTTTAAAACATCCATTTTATGTGAGAACTATTTCAGGAGTATTACTGTAAATAAATTCAGAACCACATTGACTCATTTTTGGCTTAGTTCTCACAATTTAGAAATTGAACATGGACAACATTATAATATTCTTTGTGAATTAAGAAAATGTAAAGTTTGTAACTTAAACCATATCGAAAATGAATATCACTTATTGTTAATTTGTCCAGCTTATAGCCATCTTAGGCAAAGTTACATTGAATCTAAATTTTACATCTTTCCAAATATTCTGAAGTTTAATACACTACTGTCATTGCAAAACCCTATTATCAATATGAATACAGCAAATTACTTGTCTTATGCCAATACTGTAAGAACACAAATACACCAACATTTATAATATGCAATTATGTTAGAACGGCTTTATTTAAAAAAGCAAAGAAATGTCTTATATCTTATACTGTTTGCACCTAAATTGTATTTCTTCTGTACAGCAAGGCCCGTGGCATACAAGAACTGAATAAAGTAAAGACTGCAGAAACTGGGAAGCAGATGTTGATTTTGTATTTAAATTGTGAGAGATCTGTTCTTCATTGACAATATACTGGTCATCTTTAAACCAAGAGATTAAAGTTTGGCAGGAAGTAGAGGCTTTAGCGATTTTGACAACTGCATGGAGTTGGGGAAGACACTGCAGCTGAATGATTTTTATTTGATGGAAATTAGTTAGACTAATCTTTTGGAATATGAGTAAGAAATAGTTTGAGTAGTTGAAATAAGCGATTGACATAATACCAGGGACCGAAGTAAGACAAGAAATGGTGTCGATCGACGTCTATAGAGCAAGAATTGGACTTTTCACTCAACCAAAAGGCACAAGGCAAGTAACACTTGACAAACATGGCGAGTATTCACCGACTGTCGTTGGGTCTGATATACACTTCAGAATCGTTATATGTGTAGCTGTGTTTATCTTGAATATTGGTTTAAGCTATGCTGTTTTGAACGAATGTGAAAATGTTGATGTGTATTCATATTTACCAAAAGAGCATGTTTGTGACCTTGTTTTCACCAGTGACTTCATATCATTCAAAACTGAATGGTCAGCTTGGCCATCTCAATCTTCACGTGCTCCAGTCGCTTGCCTTTTAAGTGGAAATCCACTGCCCGCTAAGGTAATAACACATAGAATCTTGTGTGCAAATGACATCGAAATGAAACTTAACCTAGCAGAAGTCAAAGATACCATTTTGAAGGAAATCCAGTGCGTGAAGATCTTGGAAGTCAGATAACCACACTATCAAATGAGGTTCGAGATTTGAGCACCAGATTTAATAACATTGAATCAAAGATGACCAAAACTCTAGAGTGACATGGAAACTGTACAACACAACCAGGGCATAATGTACGAGGACGTTGGTTTGATCTCCGGTAAGATGGAAAACGTGGAAGAGAAACTAGCACAGTTTGACGGCGAGATCGACAAGCTAGAGGCATTTAGCAGGCGTGACAATGTTATCCTCTATAACGTGACAGAGGAAACAGGGGTGTACTAACCAAGTCTCTTGTGTTCTTAATTCTTTATTTTGGTTTCTTTCATTCTTTCTTATCTATTTTCTTTTGCTCTTTTGCACATACAGATTGACTGAAACAGATGAGAAGCTGTCTCAGTGCTTAACAAAACAAACAATTAAATGTCTATACATATTAAACAATAATCAACTTCAAGAGGACTAGGCTCACATTTGAACTTCATGGGCAAGTAAGGCATGGTGAGCTTCTACAGAAGAACTAACACACACAGGTGAAACAATTATCAGTTCTAACACTAGAGAATTTCTTAAAGTTTAGCATAATATGTGTAATGTTACACTGCATTGTTTGAGGCTTGGTGTGAAATTGTGAAACTGGCTTACCATTGTTTTAGACCAAAAATATGACTTGGTGACTTGGACATGTGCCTTCTGGCTACCACATGGCTTGAAAAACTGACTCCAGAGCATTTACCTCCCCTTGTTATATATTTAGAAGGGTAGTGGCTTAAGACCAGTTAATACAAATTTTAGAACTTAAAACGGAATGGGAATATTACAAATTGCAAAGAAACGAAAAATGAATATACCCTTTTTAGAAGCTAAAAGAAAACGATGAAATTTTGACCACAACACACCGGCCTCCTAATTGTAGAATGTAAGTGAAATATTTACTAAAAGTGGTACCTTAGGGGCAAAATATATCTTTCTTATGAATTAAACTAAGATAAATCACTTTGTCATATAACATACAAACAAACATCCTGGATTAAACTTTAATGTAACACTGTCTCAATCAGATACAGCAAATGTTCTTTAGTCTCTTTTGATGTTGTTTTGTAATATTTCACATTACACATTTCACCTTCAGTCACTATTACTCAGAATAACACACAGTTTGTCGATCGGTCGCAATAGTTTAGAAGTAGCAGTTTTAACTTTCACAGTTCTCACTAAGTCTCTTCTGTCTCTGAACACTTCAATAACACGACCAAGTGCCCATGCATTGCGCGGCATATTGTCCATGACAAGTACAATATTTCCAACTTGAAGGTTTTTCTTGCTGGTGTTCGATTTTTGTCTTTCCTGCAATAAGGGAACATATTCTCTACTCCACCTTTTCCAGAAAACATCTGCTAGATATTGTACCTGTCTCCACCGACGCTTGCAGTACACGTCATCCTTGGAAAATGTCCCGGGTGGTATCATCTCTCCTGATCTCAAATAAAGAAGATGGTTTGGTGTTAGAGGTGTTAGATAATTTGGACTACAAGGTACATCTGTCAGGGGCCTTCCTTTGACAATGGCTTCGATTTCACAGAAGAGTGTGTTGAGAGATTCATCATCCAACTTCAAAACCTGTTCATGCATAAGCGAGTACATGATTTTCCGAACAGTGCGTACCATCCTATCCCAAACGCCACCATAATGTGAAGCTGATGGAGGATTTAAGCGCCATTCGATCCCTTCATTTACCACTGTTGAACTTAACTTGGATTGATTGAAGCTGGAGAGTGCTTCACGAAGCTCTCGTTTACTTCCAACTAAATTGGTGCCATTGTCAGATCGGATAATCTTTGGTGGGCCACGCCTGGCAATAAACCGTCTGATGGCATTTATGCATGAGTCAGTGTCCAAAGAGCTAGCTACTTCAAGATGAATAGCCCGAATAGCCATACAGGTGAAAAGTACACCATATCTTTTGACATAGCTTCTTCCACGTTTTACTTGAAATGGACCAAAGTAGTCGATACCAACACTGGAGAAAGGGGGCATATCTGACTTCAGATGATCCTCTGGAAGATCCGCCATTTTTTGTTGACCAACTGGCGCTTGATATCTACGACAAATGACACATTTAGCAAGCTGTGATTTGATAATAGATCTGGATCCAATTATCCAGAATTTCTTTCTCAGATGGGCCAAAATAACATTCTTTCCAAGGTGTCCAACTGCCTTATGAGCATCATTCACTAGAAGATTAGACAACTGACAGTTCTTTGGCAAAACTAATGGATGCTTTGATTCATATTTGATTTTGGATTTCTCAAGGCGTCCGCCAACTCGGATAACATCATTTTGAAGAAATGGATCAAGCTTGTATAAAGCACTGGCCTTTCTTAGTGTCTTATCAGACAGTGAAAAACCCTTTTCACTTAAGATTTCAAGGTCCTTTAGGAAATGTCGATTCTGACAGTTTTGAATAAGTACCTTTTCAGCATGCTGAAGCACATCAGTTGACATCTGGTGATTCTCAAAGTCACCTTTTTGTTCATCTTTGTGATGAGAAATATTCTGTTGAAGCTTTCTCACAATCAGAATGATCCATCCAACTGCCCTTTTCAGCTTTCTCCAGCTAGAATAGCGGTTTATTAATCTGTCGAAAATGTCATTGTCTAAATGTATTGTAGCATAGTTCACAGACTGTTTCACTTCCGGATCTTTCTCCAAAGAAGTACTTGGTATGGTTTCCAGTTGAGGCCAATGAATTTCAGACTGCCAAAGAAAGCTTGGTCCTTCGAACCAAAAGTTCATCTGCCTTTGATTGCAAACATTTACATCCCTTGATGCATAGTCTGCAGGATTTGATTTTGTGTCAACAAATCTCCACTGACGTACAGACGTAGCCTCCCGTATTACAGCAATGCGGTTGGCCACAAATGTTTGAAAACGTGATGCTGTGTTTGCGATGTATCTCAAGACGGACATACAGTCTGTCCAAAATACGGTGTCACTTAAGCGATACTGAAGCTCTTGAGTGATCACTCCAGACAGTCGTACAGCAAGTGCAGCTGCTGTTAGTTCCATTCTAGGTATGGTTATCTTCTTCAATGGAGCAACTCTAGACTTTGCCATAACCAAGACGCAATGCACCTCATTACGTTCATTCAAGAGGCGGAGATAAGCTACTACTCCATAACCAACATCACTGGCATCGGAGAACAGATGTAGCTGGCATGATACAACCTTGCCAAAGTCTTTCAGCTGAATTTCCTCAAGTCTAGGTAAGTTAGCCACTTTCTATGTGAAACAGCATCTATTTCTTGATCCCATCCATATTGTTTCATATGAAGACACTGCAATAATTGCTTGGCTTGGAGCACAAATGGGGCTATGAAGCCCAAAAGGGTCATATATGCTATTAACAATCGATAGGATACCTCGTTTCGTGTTTGGTTTAGGTTTACTTTGGATTTGGAATCCAAGTGTGTTAGACTCTACAAACCAAAACACTCCCAAAGCTCTTTCACTTGGGAGACTTTCACAGTCAAGGTTCAGTTGTTTCACATCTTTCGCCCTTTCTACTGATGGAATTGATTTCATCACAGTGTGGCTATTGCTTATCCACTTTGTAAGTTTAAATCCACATCTGTGGCATAAGTCTGTGACTTCTTTGACGACACAAATAGCCTGTGTTTCATCCGGAACAGAAGCAAGACAATCATCCACATAAAAGTTGTCCTTTATCATGTCTATGATGTGAGGATCATACTCATTTTCATGATCTTTCGCTGCTTGCTGCAGGGCAAAGGTAGCACAGCTTGAAGACGATACAGCTCCAAAAAGGTGGACAAGCATTCTGTACACTTGTGGCTCCTGTGTATAATCACCATCTGGCCACCAGTAGAATCTCAAAAAGTCACAGTCCTTTCTTGGCACTCTCACTTGATAATACATAGCTTGTATATCTCCCATCACAGCAATGATTTCTTGGCGGAATCTCATCAGTATTCCAATTAAGTTGCTGGTGAGGTTCGGACCTTGCAGTAACAAACTATTCAGAGAAACACCCTGGTAGCTAGCTGTGCAATCGAAGACCACTCTCATCTTCTCAGGTTTACGTGGGTGGTATACTTCATGATGTGGGATGTACCACACCTTGCCTGGGAGACCTTGAATTTCACTGACTGGTACCTTCTCAGCGTACCCTTTGTCAAGTATATCTTTAATGAAAACCTTGTAATCTTCATGGAATTTCTTGTGTTTGGTTAACTTCTTCTTCAGACTATTTAGCCTTTGCAATGCTTGCTTCGAGTTGTCAGGCTTACAACATCATCTTTTTTGAATGGCAACTTTATTTCATAGTGATCTTCTTGCTTGTTAATGGACTTTGATACCACACTGATGAACTCTTTATCTTCTTGTGACATTTCTTTTTTGTCATCTATGTTTCTCTCTGGAAAATCAAAGTTCATACTTTCTTTCACCATCATGTCAAGACCATTCACTTCTTCTGCATTCTTGATCAAAGCAATCTCAGTTCTCAAAGATGGGAAACTACTTCCTTCTTCTGTCCTTTGTTTTCGCATGACATTCCATAAAACCCAACCCAATTGAGTTCTTGAGGCATGTGGACTACCTTGAGGACCAGTTCGAATCTCGATTGGAGAATATGCATCTGGTACATTGGCTCCAATCAAAAGTTCGACCTTGGCATCAATTTCTGGCACTTTGATGTCAGCTAGATGAGGCCAATGTGATGCATCCAAGGATGTAGGTATGTACTTGTTGGATACTGGTATGTGCTCCCTAGAGTATATGGTTGGTAAGGATACAGTATTCTTCAACTCAAGATCGTATACTTGGAGGCCATTTACTGCTTGGACTACAGATGTGTGCGGCTGTCCCATTGTGTCAATGGTGATTTCCATCTTCTTCCCACTACATCCAAGCCAGTTGATCTGGGTTTCTGAGCAGAACGACACAGTGCTCCCTGGATCCGAAAAGGCATAAGTTGACTCAACTGTAATGCCATTTCTACAGGCTATTTTAACAGGTATGATAGCAAGAGTAGTTTCATAGGTACCGGCCTCCTAATAGGTACCAAGAATGTTGGAGAGTCCAGCACAGGCACTGATGACTTTCACGTCTGTATTCCGGTCAACATGAAGAATGGACTGATGATTTCCACTACAATGTGTGCAAACAGCCCTCTGGGCACAACCCTTGCTGATGTGTTCTTTATTCAAGCACATGAAACACAGGCCCTTCGATCACAGGAAAGATAGTCTCTCAATATGAGGCCTTAAAATAATCTTTTGGCAGTGACCAACCGAATGGGGCAGATCATCACAATACATACATGGAACTTGTTCAGCCTGTGCTTTGACAGGAACCGTGGCTCTCATAACTAAAGGTGGCTTCAGAGAATCCTTAGGTTTTACAGATCCTACCACATCAGTACTGAATGATGGTTTTAGTGATGCAGTTGGCGGTCTTCAGGGTGGTGGTTTACTCTTTTCTTCAGTTTTCAAGGCATCTCTTCCAAACATGGGGTCTACTGCTTTCTTAGCCTCACGCTTGACAAAGTCGACAAGGTCCTGAAAATCAACCAATCTTCCAGAATCTCGAACATGGAGGACAAGATTTCTCCACTTTTCATGGTAAAAATAGGGCAATTTCATGACTAACTTCCTCAGATTATCAGGATATTCAAGTATTTTGACAGCAGTGATTGTACTCACAGCATTCAAACATTCCTGTAAGAAGATATTCATCTATAGATCTTGGATTATCTATCTTGATTTGAGGCCAACTGAAGCAGAAGCCACAACCTCATCATTGCCATACCGTTCTTCCAACTCTGCCCAAGCTGCTCTATAACCTCTCCTTGCATCCAAGTAACTAGCTCCCTTAACCATTTTGAGAGCTTCCCCAGTGGTAAATTGTTCTAAATGGCTCATCTTCTCATCAACTGAATCATAATTATCTACAATTTTTATCTGGAATTGTCTCTTGAATCTCTGGTACTCAAGTGGATCTCCAGAAAACCTTTGAATGTCAGGTGGAGGTTTACGTAGCTGCTGCCCCACAGAATATATCACACCTGCATCACCAGAGCTGGCATTAGCTTGACCATCAATATAGCTGTTTGATGGCATATGAAAGGTTTGAATCTTCTTACCAGGCTGCTTATTATCTTGTGACTCTCCTGCAGTCATTCCAGCAGACCGATCCTTTTCTGTTGAAATGTGAGGTAAGCTACTGTCACTGAGCTGTTGGGATTGTCATTCCTCAGCATCACTCCCAAATTCAAACTGATCATAGTTAAAATCCCGAAGAACTCTACACTTGCCCTTTTATATATTTTCATCTGAGTCTTCAGTTCCAGTTCCTCTTCCTTCATCTTTAGGTTTAATTTGGCCATGTCAAGCTTCTGCTTCTCTGTTTAAGTGCATTTACTTTGGCTTTTAACTCAACCTGTGTCTGCATTTCCCGTAGCTGGGCAGATGACATACTTGAGCGCGCTGAACATGTGCCTTGAGGGCCAACAGACCTCTTCTTTGATGAAATAACACTTGTCTTGCTAGCACTATCAATATCTCGTTGTACAGAGCCATGCATCATGAAGAAATGTTCAAACTTGGACTTTAAAGCTATTAAGGTAACATCTTGTGACCTACATTCATCTTCAAAGTCAAAACATTCAGATGCCGTTAACAGCCTAGTGTAATCACCACGAGCTTCAAACAGACCACCATATAGTTTAAGCCATTTTGCATACTTGATACGTATCTGTTCAACCATGTCTTTCGTCAGAGAGCTAGCTGCCATTTCAGGTTTGATTTGATCATAATGCCTCAATAGCTGCCTATAAACACTGTCCACTCTTTTACTTGATAATTTTATAAGCATGCGTAGCATGCGAAATGAAATTTTAATTTTGTGAGTAAACTGAAATAAGGTCTAAATACGATGTTTCTCTAACTTCCAGAAGTATAAGCCTTTTAAGATCTCGTCCTCATAACGACGGCTGAGAAAAGATAACAAGTTTTATATAGATTCAACAAGTTTACTCCACAAGCATCTCTGAGATTCAACATACTCTAGGTATATAGAATCATCTACAAATCTATTTCAACAGATGGACTAACAGCTAAGTTGCTGTGAACATGGTGAACAAGGTTACATAATAACAAGTCACATCACTAATCATGGTAAAGTCTGTAAAGGTCGAAGGAAAGGACGGATTGTCCACTGCCGATGAGTGCATAACTCCAGCACTAAGGCCATAGTTCGATGTAAGGACACCTGTAGTAAGGTAGTAACGGTTATTTGTCTGTTTATTTTCTTCCAGTGTGTGCGCTTCATTGTCAAGATCTGCATGAATCCTCATGAATCTGTCGCTCGTCTGTTCCTGAGGCTGTTTGGTTCTGGAGGCAGTCAACTGGAAGAAACATGTATATCCAGTCAATGGAAAGAGTTGATTGTACATGTTTAAGACATATGTATGACCTGTGGTCTTCATGTAATGTTTACAAATAAATGAGACAAAAGTTATCATAGCGTAAACTCATTTACTGTTCTTTTGGGATGTGAGGGTGGGATTGAGACCTTATTTCAGTTTACTCACAAAATTAAAATTTCATTTCGCATGCTACACATGCTTATAAAATTATCAATTTTATTTCGTAAACTGAAATAAGGTCTAAATACGATGGTTTAAAGTTACCTAGTGAGAACTTTTGTAGTAAATGAATTCCTTTTGCTTCCATCTATGCGTTTGACATAGAATCTTTTAAAGGTAGTTGTTTTGGACCAATTAGCGCATTTCATGATGTCATCCACTGACATACCTTGAGCTTTGGCTTTTGATGTTGCCGCTGCTCTAGTGGAGTGCGCCTGAAACTTATCTACGTCGATGCCTGCTGCCGACATAATTTTCTTTAGCCAGTTTGATATTGTGCAAGTCACAACTGGGTTGTGTGGGGCAGTGCACCCTAAGAAAAGCTGACGTTGACTTAGTTTATTGGTGCGCCATTGGTTGGTGCGTTGCACATATGTCCTGAGAGTGAGGATAGGGCTGAGCGTGTCTTGCTCAAACGAGTGTAAAGTGAGTTTGTCTGGTTTTGATCCAACCTTTCTGGTTTTGGTCAATTGAACTAGTGTTATGTCAACAGTATCACCCATATCTTGGATGAATTCTGGATTGATATTGTGCAGCTCGGAGGCACGACTAGCATTAGTCAAAGCTAACAGCATGGCTAACTTGTGGGTTAGTGTGCGGTCTGGTAGTTGTTCATTAGGCCTCAACTTGGCAATGTAATCCAGCACAGTCTTTACATCCCAAGTGTCTGTATATTTTGGGAGAGGCGGTCTTTCATTAAAGATAGCCGTCATTGTCTCCTTGATTGCTTCACACTGGCCAGCAGATACACCGTTGAATCTTGGGTGAATTTTGGAAATGGCTGACTTGTATCCGTTGACGGTGTTATATGTCTAGCCTTCATCATACATGTCACTGAGAAAATTAATCATATCTGCCAGAGTGGCTTGAACAGGATTAACTTCCCTCTCAGTACACCAACTATTCCACTTCTTCCAGGAGCTGTTGTAAGCTTGCCTGGTTCCAATACGTTTGGCTTTACTGAGTAGCGTGGCAGCCGATTCTGAAACTCCTTCTGATCGGTAGCGTTCCCATGCCGCCAAGGTCAACACTTGTCGTTGGACGAGGGTGTGTGGTTCCCCTGTTGTGGATGTAAGCAGGTCGTGATGTGGTGGTAGCATCACTGGTTCCTCCACCAACATGTTCATGAGGACTGGGAACCAAGGTTGACTCTGCCAGGTGGGAGTTATTAACACCAAGGTTGATCCTTCTTTCCGTATTTTGGCTAGGCACCTCCCTATCATACAAAAAGGGGGAAACGCGTATGCTTGTTTCCCTGTCCATGCGATTGAGAATGCGTCGATCTGCAACTGGCCTCCAACTGACATATTTGTCCACCTGGTGATTTAGCCTGTCCGCAAATAGGTTGACATGGAATGGACCCCACAGTTGATTTATCTGGCGGAATATGGACTTTTTCAGCATCCAACTGCTGGTGTCTTTGCAGTTCCTGGATTCCCAATCCGCCTGGGTATTGTCTTTCCCTGGGAGGTACTCTGCTGTCAGGTAAATCTGTCTCTTCAGGCAGAACTTCCATATCTGTTGAGCTAGATTGACTAGTGGTACTGATTTCGTCCCGCCTTTCTTGTTGATATATGCTACAGCTGTTTTGTTGTCCATTCGAATATGGGCATGAATTTGTGCCTTGTCCTTGGTGAATGTCTGAAGGGCTAGAAGTCCCGCTATGAGTTCCAGAAAGTTGATATGGTTTTTCTGTTCCTGCAGACTCCATTGTCCTCCTGTGCTCTGCTTTTGACAGACTGCTCCCCAACCTATTAGTGACGAGTCGGTTGTGATCGTGAGGTTCGGGCTCGTGTTGATGAAAGACTTCCCGTTCCATTCGTTCAGATGATCAATCCACCATTTCAATTCCTCTTTGCACGTCTCCGTGATTTCCGTCAGTGTGTCGTAATGACCCTGTTGGAGCAGAGCTTGGGTTTTCAGCATCTGGAGTCTCCTGTAATGTAGTGGGGCTGGTAAGATTGCCATAATCGAGGCTGTCAACATCCCTATTAGTTTTGAAAGACTCCTGGCCGATGCCTGGGTTTAACATATGAGCTCTCTGGAGTTGTGGATGATTTTCTCGTTTTTTTCTGCTGGTAGAGCTAATGTCATTTTTTGTGAGTCTAGTTCGAAACCTAGAAATTCTATAAGTTGAATTGGCTCCGTCCTGGATTTCTTCCAGTTTATCACGAACCCCAACTTCTGCAGCAGTTCTATTGCAGAGTTCTTGTCTATGATTAGGCTTTGTTGATTCTGGTTGGCTATTATCAAGTCGTCTAAATAAATGGAGATCCTCATGCCCAGGCGCCTCAATAACAATATTATTGGTTTCATAATTTTTGTGAAGACCCTGGGTGCTGACGCTAGGCCGAACGGGAGACACTGAAACTGGTAAGATTTCTTGTTCCACTCGAAACTCAGATAAGCCTTGTGTCTGTTGCTGATCGGTACGCAGAAGTATGCATCTTTCAGGTCTAGTTTTATCATGAAGTCATTTTGCATGATCATTTCTGTCACAGTGACGATACCTTCCATCTTGAAGTGCTGGTATGTCACGAATTGGTTGAGTTGTTTTGCATTGAACACCGGCCTGTGCCCTCCTGACTTTTTTTCTGTCGTAAACACTGTGCTGAGGAACAGAGCTTTGTTTGGTAGGACTTCCAAAATGGCCCCCTTTTGTAACATGCTTTCTATTTCGCCAGTCATTACTTGTTGTTGTGCGTTTGGCATGTTTAGCTGCTTGACATGGGCTGTTTGGTATGGTGTTTGGAGAAATTCTATTTCGTATCCTAACACGGTGTGAAGAATGTTTGGGTCTTTTGTGATTTTTTCCCAGTTGCTTATGAAATGTTTGATGCGCCCCCAATTTTCTCGATTTGAATGTCTGCTAATGCTAGCAGTTCTAAACAAGGGTGTATTGCAGTTGAGTGTGGGATTTGGGCACACATTTGGGTCAAATGAGAAAATTGTACGTACCTTTTTGTATGGCTTGTACTGGCTGTGTTGGTGTTGCCATATCCCCGTCCCCTTTGGGTATTGTAGCGGCCTCTGCCTCTTGTCCCTCTAAGTGGGGCTTGACTGTGGAAGCGGCCCCCACCCCTGTGGCTGAATGGAGGCCTACTCTGAAAGGGAGTCTCTTGCTCTCTTGACGAGGGTGTTTCGTCTTCCTGGTGGAGAATTGCATTTCCAGGAATCTACGTTGCTTACGATCGTGCGACACCTTGGTCAGACGTTTGTAGAAGGATTTGCCAAACAGTTTCTTTGACGACAAATGTTTAGCATTTTTTGTCAGATACTTTTGAGCTTTCTTTTGGTTTTTCATAACCTTCGCCATTATGTTCAATCGTCTGTGAAAGACTGTCACCACATTGGCTTGGCCTAGAAGACACACTGACTTCTCTACCAAACCGAGGAACTTGTGAACGTCCAGCTTGTCGCCCCCATGTTTCCTCACTTGTTCCATAATGGACCAAATCTTAGTCAAGGGTCCCATGACATTAATAATCCGGGACTGGATCCGTTTCAGAGCAGCTTCTGTTGCTTTTACCGGGGCGCAAGGACTTTCTTCTAGCATATCTTGCCATTCGACGTCCAGGCTATGAACCTGAAACCCATCTGGCACGGGGTTATCTGAGAGTATAGATGTCTCTAAGACATCCTCCTTCTCATACCTTGAGAAAAGGTTAACCGCATAAGCGAGCATATCGCCCGCTATCGTAGGGCTTGCTTTCTCAGCCGTTGGCTTGAACCGCACGTAGCCGTCCGCCATGTTGGTTCTCGTATCTCGCGAGACATCGCGAGATCGATGTTTTTTCTTTTTTGATTTTTTTGTTTTCACATTATAAACTGAATAGGATGTATCCGACGATTCTTCGGAACTACAGTCCGTGGAGGTACTCGATTCCGACTGCGAGGACGAGTCGTCGTCGCTCGAGCTAGGAGACCTCTCGTCTCACCTGTACTGACGTGGAATTTTGTAGTCTTTCCAGTCTTTCCGCTTGCGTTTGCAGCTACGCTCTAGGTCCTTGTCCACCGAACTTTCAGTCGGGCATTGCTGACTAACTCATGGTTAGTAAGAGCCTCTTGGCTGTCAATTTGAGTTCTGGGGTGAGGTGCCTCTTGGTTATTCCCGTGGTCCCGGTCGCCATTTTGGCTGGGGGACAAAGCCCGTGAGGGCTGCGACATCTTAGTCGCGAAAAGTCCAGTAAATGGAGAGACGAAGGGGCGCGGAGTTCCCTTAGTTTTCGGACTGCTTTCTAGGTCCAAAATAAAAGTACTACACTCTAAGAACACTCACAGTAAGTATTAATAAAAACACAAAGTATAGAGCGTAAGTTAAACACGTGTGTTGCTTTTCGAAGCCAGAGAAATGAGGACGAAATCTCGTTTTATCTCGCGAGATTACGTTAAAAGGCTTATACTTCCGGAAGTTAGAGAAACATCGTATTTAGACCTTATTTCAGTTTACGAAATAAAATTGTTGTTTCCTTTCAGTCATTTTTCTTGTTCTTTGTTCAATGTTCATATCTTCAACGTGTTCTTCTTCACTATACATAGTAATGTCTAACAATGTCAATGCTGTACTAACCAAGTCTCTTGTGTTCTTAATTCTTTATTTTGGTTTCTTTCATTCTTTCTTATCTATTTTCTTTTGCTCTTTTGCACATACAGATTGACTGAAACAGATGAGAAGCTGTCTCAGTGCTTAACAAAACAAACAATTAAATGTCTATACATATTAAACAATAGTTAACTTCAAGAGGACTAGGCTCACATTTGAACTTCATGGGCAAGTAAGGCATGGTGAGCTTCTACAGAAGAACTAACACACACAGGTGAAACAATTATCAGTTCTAACACTAGAGAATTTCTTAAAGTTTAGCATAATATGTGTAATGTTACACTGCATTGTTTGAGGCTTGGTGTGAAATTGTGAAACTGGCTTACCATTGTTTTAGACCAAAAATATGACTTGGTGACTTGGACATGTGCCTTCTGGCTACCACATGGCTTGAAAAACTGACTCCAGAGCATTTACCTCCCCTTGTTATATATTTAGAAGGGTAGTGGCTTAAGACCAGTTAATACAAATTTTAGAACTTAAAACGGAATGGGAATATTACAAATTGCAAAGAAACGAAAAAATGCAAGGGGGTGGCTGCTGTTGAAGAACTACCTGAAGAAAAGAAAATGTCCTTCCTCCTCAACAGCAGCACATGAAGTCATATATTTGCAAGTTTACAGGTATTATTTATCTTAAATATAAAAGTACAAAAGCCATTGATAAACTATACTAAAACTAACTTTAATGTTAAATTACTGTTATATGTTCATGATAGGATACTTGAAAAGCACATGGGCCAAAATGGACCAGGTGGTTAATTATTTTACAAGCAAGTTTTATAATATCAATATTCCATTTACTTAATTTAATATTACTTTAAATGATATTATATATATTATTCAATTTAATTCAGCACCCTAATATAGATATTAATTTCTGACAGAAGCAGATGAAAACAGATTGCAATATGGCCATTCCATACCTGAAGAAAAGAAAATGTCCTTCCTCCTCAACAGCAGCACAAGAAGTGAGGAGGAAGTCAGGTATGGAAGGAAGCTACCTGTAGAGGACCAGGGTGGCCAATTAGAAGACAGATTGCATTAAGCATCAAAGGAAGTGCTTAATGCAAGATATAAATAGACTGAGGGAAACCCTACAGGTGTAAAAAATGTCTAAAGATAGACAGAAGGTTGAAGGGGAAGATCTGGTGAGAGATTCCCAGAGACTGAAAATAAGGGTGTTGAGTTGTTTTAAGAGTTAGATACTGATATTCAACTGTAGACAAGACAAACATTGAACATATAAATGATTATGATGATGATGTATGAATAATGATGTAACTATAGGAAGAATATAAGGTACCCTGCTACACGCACCCCCCTTTTGGGAATGGTGCCCTCACCATACGCAGCTGAAAACAGACGACCAGCCAAGGAAAGGAGCAGGATAACAAAAGGTTGCAGAAAATTAAACCTGAGAAAGAAATAAAATGTGCTCAAACATATATAAAATGGACTAAGTAGAGAACTATACCCAAACCATGTTCTGTTTCACCACCCATTGACCATCAGTCATCCACTGGCGTGACCTGCCAGGTCTTGTAACCACTGGTGGGGTGACAGAAAATAATTCTGGAACAACAGAAGTGGAAGGGCTGGAAGGCACTGGGGAAGTCGAAATTCCTCCAGGCAACTCGAGTGACGGCAACACCATAGATGGCGTCATTGAAGAGGGAACACCAGATAATTGAGCTGGTGGTGACCTTGGAAACGAAGGAGTTTCAACCAGCTGACCCAATGGAGAACCCCAAGGCACTGGAGATAAAAGGAATTTCCACATCCAGGTCGGTTGTAGAAATCTCCAAAGCGGTGTTGGAGGTATCACCAGGTACAGCGGAAGCTCCTAGAGAAGGCGGAGGGCTCCGAGGTTTAGGAATGGGACGGCCATCCGAACCAATGGGAAGGAGAAAATTGCGGTGAAGTACACGATGCTCCCTAGTGCCTTCCTTGCGGACTTTAAACACAGGAACATTAGAATTCGGCTGTGATTCCACCACATAGAAATCTTTCTCCCATCGGTCGGCAAACTTCTGTTTCCCACGAATGTTGACATTGCGGACCAACACGACATCACCTACCTTAACAGTAGCACCACGGGCCTTCAGATTTTAAGTCTTCCTCTGTTTGGCCCGGGCCTTGTCCATGTTTTGAGTAGCGAGCTCATACGCAGTTGTCAACTTGCGCTTCAAATCAGCAGCAAACTGCGTATAAGATGGCGATGAAGTGTTGGCGAGAGACGTGCCAAAGGCAACATCAACAGGCAGTCTAGGATGTCTGCCGAACATGAGAAAATAGGGCATGAACCCAGAAGACTCGTGCAAGGTACAGTTATAGGCATGGACCACATGAGCAATATGGTCCTTCCAATGTGCCTTTTCCTGATCCCGAGCATCCCAAGAAGTGTCCGGTTAAACCGTTCACATAACCCGTTCCCCATGGGGTGATAGGGAGTTGTCCTTCTTTTCTGTATCCCAAGTATGCTGCACATTTGTTTGATAAATCACTTTCGAAATTCCGTCCCTGATCTGAATGTAACCTTTCAGGGAGACCATAGTGTACGATAAAGTGCTCAAACAAGGCCTTCGCTGTTGTTCGCGCTGTTTGATTACGAGTTGGAATCGCAACAGCATACTTGGTGAAGTGGTCAATAATGACCAGAACATTTTCGTACCCACCAGATGAAGGTTCCAGACTGAGGTAGTCAACACACACCATTTCCATGAGTTGAGTGGTCTGAATGTTGACCAATGGTGCGCGCTCAGTCTGATTAGGAGCTTTCCGAAGAATGCACCTCTGGCAGCTACGAATGTGGTTCTCGACATCTCCCATCATTCCTGGCCAATAAAACCTCGTCCGTAGGAGAGCCACAGTCCTGTCCCTACCCAGATGCCCCATCCCATCATGAAGATGAGTAATGACGGATTCTCGTTGAAGCTCTGGGACAATGAGTTGAAAGTAGGGATAATCACCTTCTGTAGTCTTCTGTTTCCTATAAAGGAGATTGTTAGTGATGGAGAGAGCATCCCACTGCCTGAGGATTGAAGCTGTGTCACGATCAAATGACCTAAGAGACTCCTTTGAAGGGCGCTGATCTTTACGGAGAAGGTCCACAATCGTGCAGATTGAGGGGTCCGCCTGCTGACAAGAAAGCATCTGCTGATCAGTCCCAACATTGGTAGACTCGAAATCATCAACTGCTAAAACACAGTTCAATACCTCATGACAAAGTGAGAGCGTCTCTACAACACTAGACGACTGCTGACTGTTGCAAACCGCAGACACAGATTGGATATCCATGACCTCACGTGGCAACCTGGACAATGCATCAGCATCCTTGTTCCTTGCCCCTGGTACATACTCTACAGAAAAGTCGTAAGCAGCAAGGTCAGCGAGCCAACGATGTCCAGTTGCATCCAATTTCGCTGATGTTAAAACGTAAGTGAGGGGGTTGTTGTCGGTCTTAACGGTGAATGGGTTGCCATACAGGTAGTCATGGAACTTCCTGGTGACAGCCCATTTCAGAGCTAGAAACTCTGATTTGTGAGCTGGGTATTTGCGCTCTGATTTGGAAAGCCCTCGGCTCACATAGGCTATCACTCGTTTCTGGCTATTTAGGGTTTGGTAAAGTACCGCGCCTAAGCCATCGCCACTTGCATCAATGTGCAGTTCGAATGGTTGAGTGAAAGTCTGCGAAAGCCAAAATAGGAGCGAAGTAAGTTTACCAACAAGCTCACTGAAAGCCGACTGCTGCTCCTCCCCCCATGTCCAGTTCTGGTCGGGTTTGCTATTTTTCCTTTTCTTGCCGGATTGACCAACAAGTAAATTTGTCAAGGGCTTTGCGACTTTGGCATAATTTGACACAAAGCGACGATAATATCCAGAGAAGCCAAGAAAACGATGAATGTCATCCACATTCTGTGGAACTGGCCAGGTCTCCAGTGCCTCAATCTTCTCAGGGTATGTCGTGATACCCTCCTCAGAGATTACGTGACCCAGATATTTCACAGAGGTCTGAAAGAACTGGCACTTAGAAGGCTTAAGTTTGAGGCCATTCTTGCGCAATCGAAGAAAGATTGCACGTAATCTCTCCAGATGCTCATCAAAGGTCTTTGAAAACACAATGTAGGAGATGGATGTCGCCCATACATCTCTCCATAACACGTTGAAAAGTTGCGGGAGCATTTGTGAGACCAAAAGGCATCGAGTTACACTCGTAAAATCCTAATGGACCAACCGTAAAAGCAGTACGGGCTTCATATTCCTCAGCAAACTTCGACCTGCCAATAGCCAGACTTCAGGTCAAGAAAAGTGAAGTACTTGGCGCCATGAAGTGCATCAAGGGTCTCCTCAATCCGTGGTAAAGCATAAGAGTCTCTAACTGTACAACTATCAAGTTGGCGATAGTCTATACAGAAACGTAAAGACGAGTCCCTTTTGCGAACAAGAACCACGGGAGAGGCATAAGGACTAGAAGAAGGACGAATAACCTTAGCATCCAACATGTTCTTCAGATGGTCCTTAACCTCTTGATACAATGAAGGTGGAATGCGCCTATGTCTTTCCCTAAAAGGACGTTCATCAGTTAGCTCAATCCTGTGAGTGACTAAGTCTGTGTGGCCCATATCCATATCAGACTTGCTGAAGATGTCATCAAACTCACTAAGAAGAGCGTGAAGCTTTGCTATTTCCTCTGGAGTATGTGTCTGACCCAGGGTTTCTAAATTGAAAATGTCTTTAGGCTCGGGGCCAGATGTGAAAGCCGGCTCATCCGTAGAAGAGAGACCATCTAAGACATCTACTTGCTCTAAACAACAAAGTACTGTCTTGGCTGGAATAGTAACAGCCTTGGTAGATGGATTGGCAACCTCAACCTTAATCCTATTTGTAGACTGTCCTGGTATAAAATTCACAACCCCATTAACAAGGTTAAGTGAACCAGGTAGTGTGGGGGCAGCTGTAGTACAAAACTGCATGCCAATCTGAGGTGGTTTACCCCTGCTTATACCTGCAATAATATGATTACATGAAGCAGGGATAACAATTGGCTTGGTTGTCCGCACACACTCAGTCCGGTTAAGGTCTTCCCGACGCTTAATGAGCCATTGCTGAGCCTGACTCCAAGGTGATGCAGTGGCCGCTATTGGTGCACCATGCAGGCTTTCAGCAGCAGTCATGACATTTGTCCCTAATAGTAAAGGCACCTTGAAGTGGTAGTCAGTATTGGGCACTACAAGTATCGGTATAGTTACCTGAACTTCCTGACCTAAGAAGTCACTAGGGATAAGGATTATAGGTTCAACATACCCCAAGTAGGGTAGCTTAGCTTCCTCGGCTCCTTTTAACTTCAAGAGTGAACCTAGACTATGGAGTGTATGTTGAGGGAGGTTATTTGTGTAAAATGTCTCGGACATAGTGGTAACCTGTGACCCTGTGTCTACAAGAACATTACATAAGTGGCCTTCTACCCTAACAGATGTGACATTTGCGGGACCAATCAAATTTGATGGCAACCCAGAATTGGAGCTAATGTCGGAGTCCAATGTTCGCCCCATAACATTGACTCCTAGGAGTTTAAAGCGGGGCACTGTGGGTGACGCCGCCTAACCCCTATCTTCCCGCAATCATAACAGTGTACCTCAGTTTTCGAGGCTAACTGTGATTGAGAAGCATATGGTGTACGTGATGTGCTACCTTGTGTAACTACATTTGTAGTGGTAGACCTAGGGGGTAGATTCTGAGCCTGATTTTGGGCCTTATTGGCTTGATTCTGGGCTGTATTTGAGGGCCTACGAGATTTATACTCGAGGGTGTTAACCCTATCCCCAACAGACCTAAGGTTCTTATCAATCACCTTTAGGCGGGATAGCACATCATCCAGTTGTCTATTGCTAGTTGTAGTGGTAGTCAGTTGACATGATTGTGCATCCCCAGGGGTGGCTAACTGCTCCTCAACCCTACGGACAGCAAGCAGCAGCTTGTTATAGTCCGTACCTGAATCAAAGTGATGGCGAGTCGCTTGCTTCAGGTCATCACGAGTGAGACCCATCCAGAACCGGCTTCGAAGCAAGCTAGGCGCAGCATTGTGTGGTAAAGTGCCAGATGCCTCTATCTTGGAGATCAAATCCTGGAGGCGGCAACTCCACGCAGCGACAGACTCATTCTTTTCCTGGCGGGCAGTGTAAAAACGCTCCATAAGCGTCTCGCCAGGCATCACATTGCCAAACACTAAGTCCAACTGCTCAATAGCAGTGTCAAGGGTAACAGTTTCTGAAAGCCCACTAAGTAGGTCAGCAGCTGAACCCTTGGCGGACCTTCGCATGGCATTTAGAATTGAAGTGTCCGAGAATGCATTCTCCCTACGACACCCAACAATCTCTAAATGCCATTTTTTGCTTATACTTGACCTCACCCTTGGTCCCATCCCCAGAAAATGATGACAACCGTGGACTTGGAGAATTGATAATGGGCATGTAAGTAGGCTGAAAGGGTGTGACAAGTCTAGGAGGAGCACCTACACTATGGCCATAAAAGGTAGTTGAATTATGGCCTGGATATGGTGTTGGAATAGTGCGGCTAGGCCAAGACTCATGCGGTGTGTGTGAAGGTTGTGATAGGTAACTATTCAGGTAAGGTGTAGAAGTTGCCCTAGGCTGAACAAAGTTGTAAATTGAACCATGAGGCCTAGGCAGTGAAGCTGGTAGGTCCATCATAGGACTAAGGTTCACTGTTGTCGGAGAAATCTGAAACAGATTCTCAGAACCTGTGGGCATAGGTGACCTTGATGGTGGCGTATGACTAAGCAGATGAGGTACCGGCCTAGGGGAGGGAGCAGGTAATGCCATCCTAGGACTGGTATATATTGTAGGTGGAATAGTGTAAATATTGGACAACCCAAGACCTGGTGCACCAGTACCAGTAACACGATATGTCGTATTGGGATGCTGCAGCTGATTTGTAATATCATCTGCTAGTCTATTTAGCACACCAGTGCGGACCGAAGGATGCAGATGCTGAAGGCAGCTATGAACCACATCGACCTCCGGGTCCCCACTTACATTAGATTCAGCCATGGTGATACAAACTAAAGTGCAAGGATGTTTGAAATGAGAGGAATATGAACTATATGACGACTATCAAAACTGAAGTACCTCCTAAAGGCGACAAGAATCTCACAAGTTAAGATCCAACAAACATCTGAACATCAACAAACTATGAACTCCTCATCAAAGGATACAAAATGGATGCATCTGAAGTTCAGCATCTAGTGCAGCACAAGGTACAAGAACAATGAACTGCAGCTAGCCAAAATAGAAGTAAGGGAACCAAAAGTCCTCACTAAGCTAAACTGGAAAAGCAGAAACCAAATACCAAAATACTAAGTATCTGACAAAGTTTCCAGAACAAAAGGGAAAAATACAACTCTAGTTTGCTAAGGTAAGTAATACGAAAAAGGTAAGTGGCAAGGTAGGCGTAAGAACAACTGACCACTTGTTGTAATAAGAAATATTACGTGACTAAGCGACCACAATCTGGTTACCAAGCAGATGTGTAGGATAAACTAAGTCAATTACGGCAAAGATCACAACAATCTTACCAAAATGTTGCAAGCAGGAATATATATATAGGAAGAACTAAGTATGAAGCAATATACTAAGTTGGGACGAGAAGTAATCAACACAAGTGTAATGAATTTGTTTTGATTGAATGATGAACGAAGATGATGAAATGGTCTGAATGAATAGGACGGCACAAGGACAAGACATGATATGGCAAATGTTAGTTGAGCAGGAATTCCCAGCAGTGAAAAATAATTCAGACAGGAAAGAAGAGTGAGAAATTTAAAGTAAGAAATATGAAATTACTATTTTAGGGTATTTACTTTGCCAAAAGGTATCCAAGTGACTTAACAAATTAAATGGCTTATCTTATACCAGTAAACTGCAAATTTATTTAATAAAATTCATTGAATGAGGATGAAAATTACAATATATCACAATTAGCTATCACAGTTAAAGGGCAATATAAATAGAATTTATCAAAATTCTGTAAAGATATAGGTTGATTTTAAATAAGAATTTAATTAAATGAGATTTCTGCAATGATAACTCAGGATGGCAACAAGTGGATCACACAGCTGTACAACTTTACAGTTGTCAAAAATGCTTCCTAAGTGGAAAATATGATGATCACAAGTGTGACAAGATGTGAAGTTGCAAAAATGTTCAAGTAATGGTGATGAACATATCAAGCATACATGTATATACAATGAAACAGTCAACTAATGACATTCTGACAAAATTTAGTTCAGAATGTAGACAAAGTTCATGGTCACAGTTCACAGATCAAAGTTCATTTGTGAACAAAATGACAAAAACATGTAAATCAGTTAAAATAAAAGTCACACTTCCAGGAATCGGAGGAAGCACCTCAATTTTAGCACTGATGCAGACGAAAAGTTCAACGTCATAACAAAGTGTGTATCACTGATGATTGAGGATCAAGATTTAATTTTAGTCAGAGTTATAGCTCAACGCTACACACAAAACTTCCACAAGTTGCATGGAAGAAACATCCTGAATCTTCAATGAAGAATCCTTCAACAATGATGAAGGATTACCCCCAGAACACGATGAAGTTGATGAAGCCTGTGTCCAGAGTGACAGCCAACGGCCCCACGTTGGGCGCCAAATTTGTAGCCGGGGTAGTGGTATTTATCCGGCTTGGGCCGTTGGGAAACACAGACACAGGCAGATGGTGATAATGGATTTATTGCAAGGGGGTTGCTGCTGTTGAAGAACTACCTGAAGAAAAGAAAATGTCCATCCTCCTCAACAGCAGCACATGAAGTCATATATTTGCAAGTTTACAGGTATTATTTATCTTAAATATAAAAGTACAAAAGCCATTGATAAACTATACTAAAACTAACTTTAATGTTAAATTACTGTTATATGTTCATGATAGGATACTTGAAAAGCACATGGGCCAAAATGGACCAGGTGGTTAATTATTTTACAAGCAAGTTTTATAATATCAATATTCCAATATAATATTACTTTAAATGATATTATATATATTATTCAATTTAATTCAGCACCCTAATATAGATATTAATTTCTGACAGAAGCAGATGAAAACAGATTGCAATATGGCCATTCCATACCTGAAGAAAAGAAAATGTCCTTCCTCCTCAACAGCAGCACAAGAAGTGAGGAGGAAGTCAGGTATGGAAGGAAGCTACCTGTAGAGGACCAGGGTGGCCAATTAGAAGACAGATTGCATTAAGCATCAAAGGAAGTGCTTAATGCAAGATATAAATAGACTGAGGGAAACCCTACAGGTGTAAAAAATGTCTAAAGATAGACAGAAGGTTGAAGGGGAAGATCTGGTGAGAGATTCCCAGAGACTGAAAATAAGGGTGTTGAGTTGTTTAAAGAGTTAGATACTGATATTCAACTGTAGACAAGACAAACATTGAACATATAAATGATTATGATGATGATGTATGAATAATGATATAACTATAGGAAGAATATAAGGTACCCTGCTACAACTACAAGGGGAGACGCACACTGATTGCAAGGTCAAGGTACTAGACATCTTGAACAGCAATGTTCAGACCAAGACATGGGTTAGTGATGACGTCATCCGTGCACATCGACTCGGCGACCAACGTGAGGATACCTCTAAACCAAGACCGCTAATTGCCAAATTACGGCTGTCTGATGACAAGATTGAAGTATTGAAAGCTCGAACAACACTCAAGAATATCAGTTATGGAGTCTCAAGTGACTTAACTATCTGCCAACACAAACAACTTAAAGCCGTGAAAGATAGAGGACTGATTGAATATTTTAAAAATGGTAAGCTGTTAACTAAACCACGAAATGATGAACATAACCAAGACACACACAAATCTGAGAGCTCCAAACGTCAATTGAGGAGTACCTCAAAGCGTGGTGGCTACCATAAGATATAACAATCCGGCCAGGGCCAGTATTTGACACAGAATGGAAATAACACCGGTAACGCTAAACATTTGTCATTGTTGTCCTGGAACATTTGTGGCCTACGTAAAATGTTTCATGATTGTGACTTTATTGCCTACCTCCAATCATTTGATATTGTGTGTCTCTTGGAGACATTTATATCAGATTTCCCAGACTTAAACTGGTTACCTGGTTACCAAATGTACTTTGCCCCAGCAGTTAAAACATCATTGTCAGGTAGATGTTCTGGTGGTGTGTGTCTCTGCGTTAGGCAAGATGTTGTGAACTTGGGCATTCACCTTAGCACCGACATAGAAAACCTCATATGTTTAAAATTTCCAAAATCTGTGTTTAATTTGAAATGTGATTGAATGTTGTTGTGTACATGGCCCTCTGGCAGGTTCAACATTTTACAAAGGGAGAACTGATTCAGGTTGCCTTATTGATAAAGTGGAAGCTTTTATATTGGAGCATTGGCTGATTTCACTTCTTCACATGTGCTACTCTGTGGTGATTTTAATGCCCACACAGGCAACGAAAATAATCCCATTTCAGAGGAAAGTGATGACTTTGGACATGATGATGTATACATTGATGTCGACAATGCCCCTGTTGAACAACGTGTATCGCACGATGGTACTATCAATAGATTCGGACGCATTTTATTGAATCTATGCTTTGTACTTCATATATTTATACTAAATGGGATAGTATATGGTGATATTGCAGGCAAGTTTACTTTTGTAGGAGATACTGGTTCTAGTGTTGTTGATTATTTTATTGCATCTGTTGATTTTTTCCAGTATGTAGATATGTTAAATATTGGTGATCGATCAGATTCAGACCATTTCCCTCTTGAGTTATCCTGCAGGTTTCCTTGTAGCAATCGTGCCATACATAGTTTAGACTGTGAGGATTATGTATGAACAGTACATTTTCATGGAACGAATCGAAGAAAAGCATTTTTATCACAGCACTTAGATGGTCCTTGCATATTCATAAAAAATTCCTTGATGGATACAATTGAAGCTAATGTAGAGTAGGGGATTACATATTTGGTACAGTATGTCCTAGACTCGGCATCCTGTATGAGGAAACAGATTAAATATAGTGAAAATAAACATGATAAACCAAAGTTGAATATAGCATGTAGGGCAGCAAGATCTGAATCCAGGAAGGCTCTCAGAAGGTATAGGTGTTGTCGCAGTGAATACAACCGACAACGCTACTGTAAACTGAGAAATGTGTATAAAACCTTTTGTAGAAAGTTCAAATATGATCTTAAATTGTCACGGCTAGTCCAACTAAACAGCACTTTACACAGTCCGAAATTATTTTGGAATACTATACGTTCTCTTCAGAGACATCCTACCCCAAAAGGATCTATATCCCAAACAGAATGGCTACATCATTTCAAGAAGTTATTCTCAAAAGATGATTTGATATATTTGGTAGACAATGAGTGCTTTGAACGTGATAATGATGGCGTCAGTGAAAGGTTTAGTGATGTTGACATGCTTCTATTGGAATCGCCTATCACGGAAACGGAAATGTTTAATGCTATATCTCACTTTAAAACAGGTAAATCTGCTGGGATTGATTGTGTTATAGCTGAAATGTTCAAGTACTCACTACCTGATACTATGCCCTGATACAGGTATTTTTCCTTCTATCTAGTCAAAATCTATTATTATTCCGTTATTCAAGTATGGAAACGTAAACAATCCTGACAATTATCGGGGTATATCTCTCACGAGTATCCTTAGTAAAGCATTTACATCTATCATCAATTATAGATTGACACAGTGGTCAAATATGAGAGATTTGATCCCTGAAACACAAGCAAGATTTAGAAAGGACTATTCGACTTTTGACCACATATTTACTTTGTATGCAGTCATTGAGAAATATTTATCGTACAGGAAACGTAAGTTGGATGTGGCCTTTGTTGATTTTAAAAAGGCATTTGATTCTGTAAATAGAGCTAATTTGTGGAGCTGTTTGAAAAATAAGGGTTTAGGAGGTAAAATGCTTGTCATTATTAAATCAATGTATGCCAATGTAAAATCCTGTGTTCGCTGTGGTGATACTAAGAGTGACTTTTTTGATTGTCCGATAGGTTTACGTCAAGGTAGTGTTTTAAGTCCTATACTTTTCTAATTTTTTATAAATGAGTTATATGTTGATATCATACAGTCTGGTTAGACATGGCGTCCAGCTCTGCCCTGATATAATAGAACTTTTCATGCTACTTTTTGCAGATGATGTGATTTTGATGTCTAGTACTATTATTGGTCTACAGAAGCAGCTTAACATACTTTCGGAATATTCAGATAAATGGAAACTTAGTGTTAATCTTGATAAAACAAATATTGTTATATTTCGTAGAGGTGGTCGAGTGGCCACAAGAGAGAAATGTTTTTTTAAAGGTACATGTATTAATGTTGTGAATGAATACAAATACCTTGGCATATTGTTTACCTATACACTGAATCTGAATAAGTCCGTAATTAATCTCACAAACAGAGCAAAGAAAGCTCTGTTACAAGTCCATTCTGTTATGTCTAAGCTTGGAGTTATTTCACCAAAAATGTATTTTAAATTATTGGATTCTCAAATACCTATTTTACTATACAGGTCTGAGATATGGGGTTGTAAAGAGTTCTATACAATTGAAAAGGTTCATCTCCTCGCTTGTAAAAAGTTTTTGAATGTTGGTATGTCAACATCAAGTAATATGGTTTATGGAGAATGAGGGGGATTCCCATTGTACATTGGATCTTTCACTCGTTGTTTGAAGTATTGGTGTAAAATAATAATAATGCCTGAACACCGTTTACCTAAGAAAGCCTACAACATGCTCGTACACCTCGACAGTCTTGGAAAGAACACGTGGGCTTCTTGTATTCGTACATTGCTTTTTACATATGGCTTTGGTTTCATTTGGCTGGCCCAGACAATTGGTAATGCAAATGTTTTCATTAAGTACTTTCGCATGCGTGCCATTGATATGTTTCATCAGAAATGGCATTCAGATATTTATGAAAGTTCAAGATATGATACTTATCGCCAATTCAAGTCATTGCTTGAACCAGAATCTTATTTATCAAATTTACGGTACAGGAATTCTTGTGACACCCTTATTCGTTTTAGACTTGGCCTGAATGATCTAAAAATTAACACAGGGAGATTTTCATCTATTGAGAAATCGATACGATTATGCCCATTTTTTTTACATTGTTGTCGAAGATGAATACCATTTTATGTTTATTTGCCCTATATACGAAAATCTAAGAAACAAGTAATTACCCGAGTGGTCTTTATCTCATTTAAATGCTATAAGATTGTCTTCATTACTGTCTTGCAAGGATCTTATAACACAACTGGCTTTGTACATACATAATGCTTTTTTGTTACGAAGTGAATTGTTACCTTGACTTTGTATTTTATAAAATATGTTATGTAACTCAGTTGTATATGGGTTTCATACAATAAAGAATTGAATTGAATTGAATTGAGTTCCACTGCAACTGAAGCACCTGGAGTGGATTTGGAACAAACCTCCATTCCTATGTTAAAGTAATCAAAGCTTTGATATACTTTGAAATTTTGGTAAGACAAAAAGTGAAAAGCCTTAGAGTGTAACCTTCTATGATAAGCTCACTCTCCCAATCACATGTGCTTAGCTGCCTAAAACATTATACAAGAGGGAGTCCAGGAATTTAAGTAAAATGATGTTAATTAAGTTTACACATGCATCCCTCCTACATAAGACCAAAGAGCTATAAATGCAAACATCAATGTATTCCTGCACACAAACTCACGACCAGAATGCGACACGCACAGAACCGTTAATGCAAATTCGTAAACAATTGCATACACATGGAATAGCAAATATATCAAGACACTGTAAAAGTTAATATCATGAGATATGTAAGTCGGCCAACAGCTTAACTACCATGCCTAATTGGAAAACAGTGAGAAATACATTCCACGCCTGAAAATACACGTTCTCCGAGAATGTTACTACATTGCTTAAATGTTCAACAAAGTAGATTAATGACAATCTGACTGACTTCTTCACTAGTTGGCTAACTAGCTTTGGCTGACACTATAATTCAAAATTGTCCGGACGTAATGTGTGACCCCCACAATTGCTTCCTTTCTCACTGTCACATGTGGATCGTTACCAGTGCAGCGGCATTTATACAGCAAGATTGATGGGGTTCTTCCGTTCAGATGTCATGTTCGGAACAATGGTCATGTCAGTAACAAAGGTTACTTCCTAAAAATGGTGATGCCCAGTGTTGATCAGCTGATTGGCGAACCGTCATCTCAATTCACCCAAACCCAACAACATACAACTGTCCATGGACGAAACCAACAGCTTGGACACAATCTGAGACCACAGCCATATCGCCGACTGCCGTGTGCAAGTTCTCCAAGGTCTGTCTTCAACCATGTCACATGCACATACGCACTTGAGTGCTGAAAAGTTCATTACAACAGCAGTGACCCCTTGATGTTTCATTTCAGCAACAATCTCTTCTTCTGTCATATGACAGCAAGCACTGCACGGTCTGTGACAATGCCTCTGGTAGAATTCAGTGTCCTCTGCACAGAAACAACAACCTGTCTGTTAACAAACTGCGGTAGATCCAGCAGATTAACAGATTGTTGTGCACATTCCACAAGGATCATCTTCCAAAGTCAAGAGAGTTAACTGACTTTAAAAGTCCAGTTTGCACCTGTGCTGAACTAGGCTGGAATTCCTGGTCTCGATCCAAGTGCCACTAGTGGTTATTGCGAGTTATGTCCCTTCCAAGCATCTCCTATGGACCAATCATATTTCACCTCTCGTATCACTTGCATTTGTTTCAAACAAAATGGCGGCGCCCGGTCAAGACGATCTGATTGATTATCAAGATCTACATCGCAAAGTGCATCAAATCATGCTAGCACCTTGATTAAAAACATGAAAAGATTAGGAAAATATCTGTTGACAATGCGTTGGCAGTGCTCATGCTTTGCAAATCCTGCCATCGATCGAAATCTGCACGACAGTTTACGAACTGGATTTTGAGTTCATTGCGCAGTTTTGATTGGACTATGCATAGACTCATTAGCCAAGCCAAAATATAACTCCATTATACCAGCCTAGTTCTGAAAGGGTGGAAACTGGACTTTTATAGTCAGTTAACTCTCTTGCCTCGGGAACATGACAAGGATGGAACCAGAACAAAGATGTGTAACATTGGATACAGGCTGCAAAGTATAAATTTTTACCAAGTAGCCATATGGCTACAAATATTTTTTTCCATGTAGCCAGTGGTAAAATCAAGACGTCAAGCCAATATTGCAGGTAGCCAAAGGCATTTGAAATTATCTTTTCTCAAATAACTATTATATGTACAAGTCACAGCATTAGTCTTGGAATTGTATATTAGTGGAAACTGTTGAGTTTTGTTATTTGTGACTCGAACAATGATGCAATTTATGTTTCTAGATTATATAGGTATATCCTTGCTTATCCAAAAAACTACCAACTAGAATAAAATACTAATTACATTAATATTTAAGCATTTCGGTTCATTGTTGACGTTAGGAGGAATTATTTGTGAGTACAGTTAATAGCAGACATGTTTATTTTTGTATCTACATATGTGTAGCCATAGAATTTAGTCGCCGCAAGATATTTTGAAGGTAGTCATTTGGCTACCTCTGAATTTTAGACAGTAGACAAATGGAAATTTAGTTCGCATTGGCGACCATTTTAGTTTCAACTTTGAGGCCTGGGATACCTCACCACACACACTTTGAATACCTTTTGAGATGGCAAAAGGATTTAGTTTGTCTGGATTGCCATCAACAGATGCGACGACAATCATGGCCAAGAATCAGGAATTTTGATGTTTCTTCTTCATCAGACGATTTAGAATTGACATGACAACGTTTATTTGTTTTGATAGAACCAGATGATTTGTGTTGAAACATGGTGTAAGTATATTATTTGGCATCTCTGCTCCCCATCCACCATGGAGTTTCAACAAGGACCGTGCACAGAGGAAGCCATCCTGCAACACCAAAGCTACAGAGTGTAGCGGTATATCTAGAGCGCACAGAGTTGGCTCCCTTGTATGATTGTTGAGTAAACAGTTTCCAGTCGAGAATTGTGTTTCTCTTTACTCTAAATTATCTCTAACCAGCAGTTAACAAACATAAAATGGTGTCAGAGCGGAATCAAAATCAACCCAAAGAATTTCTCAATCAAAGAAATTAAGCATGCAGTCAACAAGTAATCTCTACAGGTTCTACTACACCAAATCAGTACCAGTTGGGACAGTGCGGTTTTCGTAGGGAGCCTTCAGTGCAGATCGAGAGATACCTGCAGGCTGTGATTGGAGGATATTCTGTAAGAATTTATGTCTTTCAAATGTACATCCATCCAGTTATTAAAACTGACCATGTTTTTCTATATTTAGTACTGTCTTTTTCAACATGATGACTTATGCTGAATGTGACCACAGCTATTTTCAAGTAGGTGACATTTGGTGCGAAACTGGGGGTGGTGTGTTTAGCTTCCGGTACTCGGAAAAGGAGCTGACTAAGCTAGTCATTTCTATTTTTTTTATTGCTGCTCTAAGGCCAAACTGTGCACACACGTACAGGTAATAGCTGTTGAATGCTTAGTTATTTAAAAAAAAATCCTAACGTTACTATAGAAGTCTATGGGAAAACATTTGGTTGTGTGTAACCTTAAGCAAGTATTCAATCGAAATACTGTTAAATTCAAAACAGCGTGGGCCGCTACACGTGATTCACTTTTCGTGCAGTAATTTTCATGAAGTTTTATCTCATTTTGAAGATAAATCTGTGAATTATGTGACTTTGAGTGCAAATTATGATCAATATTTGCCATTACTGATCGGTTTTGATGCTTTCACGATTGTCAAATGTGAATTTCAAGTAGTACTCTGTTTGATTTTCAAATCTAGACTTGCTGAGGCTCTTTAGCAATATTTTAATACAAGCAAGTACAGAACTGAAATAAACTATGGCTGAAGGTGAAGAAGATGCACTGCAGAGAATTTATATGCCTTCTGCAATTCCATTGCCCCCTAAACTTGAATTAAAGGGGAATTTAGCATCGAATTTGAAGAGATTCAAGCGTGGTTGGGATAACTACGAGATTGCACAGAGACTTGTGAATGAAAACAAAGGACTTAGAACAGCGACATTGTTAACTGCAATTGGTTCGGATGCACTTGAAGTTTTTGATGGTTTCCAATTTGAATATGGAGAAACCAAAACTGACATTGATATTGTTGTGCAGAAACTTGAATCATTTTTGTGTTGGTGCTACAAATACGACATATGAACGCTATCTGTTCAACAAGAGAGACCAAGAGAATGGTGAAACCATCGATGCATATGTCGCTGCTCTTCGTTCATTGGCAAGTCCTGCAATTATAGAACTTTGATAAATTCTCTAATCAAAGACAGAATTGTCATCGGAATTTCAAATAACAGTACCAGGAAGAAGTTATTACAGACTTCTGATTTGAATCTGGAGAGGTGTATATCAATATGCAGAGCTTGTGAAACAACAGATCAACAGCTCAAGTCGATGAAGAGTGAACAAGTTTCACATGTCAGTGGTGAAACTCACAAGAAAGGGCCTCCTAGGAAACCTGTGAGAAATGAACAGTCAAAATCAAAAGCAAGTCTACAACAGGATGAAATTTCTGACTGCAGATATTGTGGTAGATCACAATGCAGAGATAGAGACATGTGTCCAGCCGTTGGTAAGACATGCTCTTATTGCAAGGGAGTTTCATTTTGAACTGAAGTGCAAGCTGAAAAGTAAAAAATCAAGGTCAAAACGTCAAAGTAAACAGAGACAGAATGTCAGTGTGGTGGATGCTGATGACTATGACAGTGAGTCATATGAGTATGCTTTGAGTGTTTTAGAATCTGTCTCCATGGTGAATGGCAGTCCCCAGAAAGACTATTTGCTCATATGACTGTTCACAAGAAGATGATCAAGTTTCAGCTTGATTGTGGAGCAACGATCAATGCTATGTCACAGGCACTGTATAACTCCCTCTATGTCAACAGACCTGATGAACTGAATAAATATGACACTCCACTGGTGATGTACAACAATTCAGAAATGAAAACAGTTGGCAGGAAGAAACTGTGGGTCAAGAATCCCAAGACTAATGATAAATATCAGCTCGAGTTTATCATTGTGAAAGATGAAGTGAGACCAGTTCTAGGATCTCAAGCCATACAAGAAATGAATCTTATCACTGTCAATGTTGAGAACATCCTATCTGTGTCAGGCGATGGTCTACTTGAAGACTTCTCTGATATCTTCAATGGGGAAGGCAAGCTTGATGGATCACTAATGGTCGAAATAGATCCAAAAGTCTCGCCAGTCAAGACACCACATCAAAAGGTACCTTTGTCTATCAAGCCAAAGCACGAAACTGAAATTAGCAGGTTGGAGAAGATCGGGGTCATCAAAAAGGTTGATGTACCTGTAGCAGTACAGTATGCTTGTAAATAGAATATTGTTAGATTTTAAAGTATCATCATAGTAACCAAAATATTTAACATTTATTTTCCTAAATACTTGTGTTAACTTCAGCACTTGCACAAATCTACTAATTCACAGGTAAGCTAGTTCTGTATATAGCTTGGGTAGTTCAGACATTTCTTTTTTGGCTATTGTCAATGGGTCGGTCACAGGCTTGGCCTGTGATTAGGTGCTCTTTGTGATCTAGCTTTGTTGCATGTTCTCTGCAATTATGTGGGGACACTGATCACAACTTCTACTGGTCAGTCAGCACATATTTTCTCAACACGTTCTCTACACTGAATCATATAGGGTAAGTTCATTTAATTATTACTTTATTAATCTGGGAGCTTAGGTTATGTATTTTAATCATTGTTGTTGGATATAGTATTTTAGCTAGCATTGTATTATGACATTGTAATGTATTCTTTATTCAACTTAACTGTGTATTTGACTGAGGTAATAGCCAAATGTACATTTTATAAAATAGATTTAAATTGGTTAGAGGTGATATATGTATATGTATCATGTATATGTGTATAGTAATTTGTAGAATTTATAATGCTTGTATTCCATACATGCTAGTGTAACTGTGGCTATGTAATATATTTATATGTAGTATACATGTACTTATTTGTGCAGGGCTATTTCACTGCACGTCTCTATAAGAGAGTTTCCAGCCTGCGTCCCTGAGACGAGGTATGCTATTTATGTTTTATTAATTATGCATGATTAACTATATGTATATAGAGTGTAATTTGTTTTATCTGGAAGGATTTGTTAATATATATATGCCAAAAGTAGGGAATTATAGATTTAAATGTATAATTAGTATTGTTGTTATTTAGTGCCTTCATAATGATACCCATGATATATATATCAAATTATGTATGTTTTAGGGCAGATCCGGACTACCGTGTAGTTCTCTACGCCCATTGAAAATAAATCCCTTGAACCCAACAAGTACTCTCTTATCTTTGAGAGGACCAGAGTACCGCTGTTACATACCAACTGATTGGATATCTGCTATGGTGGTCGTCATGAAACCTAGTGATCGACTTAGAGCGTGCCTAGATCCACAGCCTCTTAACAAAGCCTTGAAAAGGAACCACTATCCCATGCCAACAATCGAGGATGTCCTTCCTGAACATTCAAGGTTCTACTACACCAAATAAGAACCAGTTGGGACAGTGCGGTTTTCGTAGGGAGCCTTCAGTGCAGATCGAGAGATATCTGCAGGCTGTGATTGGAGGATATTGCGTAAGATTTTTATGTCTTTTAAATGTACATCCATCCAGTTATTAAAACTGATCATGTATTTTTATATTTAGTACTGTCTTTTTCAACATGATGATTTATGCTGAATGTGACCACAGCTATTTTCAAGTAGGTGACATTTGGTGCGAAACTGGGGGAGGTGTGATTAGCTTCATGTACTCGGAAAAGGAGCTGGCTAAGCTAGTCATTTTTTTTGTTTTTATTGCTGCTCTAAGGCCAAACTGTGCACACACGTACAGGTAATAGTTGTTGAATGCTTAGTTATTTAAAAAAAAAATACATTACTATAGAAGTCTATGGGAAAACATTTTGTTGTGCGTAACCTCAAATGCCAAAGTGTTCACAGTGGTTGATGTCAAAAATGGCTTTTGGCATATCTGTTTGGATGAGGATAGTAGCTACCTCACGACTTTTGATACTCCATGTGGTCACTATAGATGGATCAGGATGCCGTTTGGAATATCACCGGCGCCTGAGGAGTTCAGAGATGACTCAACGAATCGCTTGAAGGTCTTCATGGTGCCAAAGCTATACATGATGATATCATAGTGTATGGATCAGGAGACAATATGGATGATGCAGTCAAAGATCATGACTCTTATATGAAAGCTGTGTTTGAAAGATGCAGGTCAAAAAGCATCAATTTGAACTTTCAGAAAATGAAGCTGAAGAAAACTGAGGTATTCTACTTACCGTATATGTCCACAGATAAGCCGAATTTTGAGGAAAGGGGTCGGCTTATCCAGGGGATACACTTTCATGCTAGTATTTTTCAGATCGTCATCTGTCAGAAACATCGCTTGAATGACGGTCCGATATATTACAAGTTCCCGAAAGTTTGGAAGTTGCCACGACTAGAGCCATTATTGTTATAAATTATCAATAAAGTTATTATTATACACCAATGTTGTCATTATTAAAAAAGTGTTATGCATGATACTACTTCCGATAATAAGTTTTCAATTGAATGTTCAAAGTTTATCGTTCTTCTTCATAAACTCCACAATCTTTACATGTAACAATATATGTAATCCACAGCTATGATATATAATCCACAGATGAAATCGCCAATAGCTATTACGTACGTTTTGCAAAGTTCATAAATTGATAGTGAACAAGTATCTACCTTTATTGAAAGAGGCAAAAAAAAACCAACTGTAATGGCGAGTTATTCTGTTTGCCATTTGCAAAAACATGTGATCAGCTGTTTCCTGTGACGTCACAAACGGTGACCACTGTGATTGCTTCCTGTTGTTTCAAAAGCAACACGGTACACAAGGAAATGAGCACTGGTAATAACGGGCCGATTGGTATTCTTATGTTGTTTACACAAACACTTTCAAGTTGTTGGTGCTAAGCGATCGTGTTGGGAGTAGGGGCTTAATTCCTTTGTTTTCGAGAGATTAGTTTAATAAACAGGAGAAGCCTGTGAGTAAGTGATGGTCATTCAATGTGTTGAGTCGAGCTTATCTGCCAAAGAAATCTTAGCATCAAAGTCAGGATGATTCGAGAGTCATGTCCATCTATGAACGTTCTGAAATGGAAATTGATATTGAATCAATAAATATGGTTCAAGTGTCATCAAATACATTTCATGAGATTGCCGTCGCATCATCAACAGAAAGATCTTTGATCAACCATGATCAACCTAGGCGTCCATGGGAAAAAGTTGGCACGGACTTGTTTGAGATCGAGGGAAAAGATTACCTCAACACAACAGATTATTATTCTGATTTCTTTGAAGTGGGTCGACTGTTCAACAAAATTGCTTCAACAGTCATCAAGTTGCTCAAACAACACTTCTCACCACATGGCATTCCAACTGAAGTTGTTTCAGACAATGGACCTCCATTTGGTTCCAAAGCCTTTGCTCAGTTCTCAAAGAACTATGACTTCCAGCACACGACTAGTTCTCCCCATTATCCTCAGTCGAATGGAAAAGCGGAAAACTCAAGAAAGCAGGTACAGATCCACATCTTGCTCTTCTTGATTGGAGGGGGGTGGTCGGGTAGCCTAGTGGTTAAAGCGTTTGCTCGTCACGCCGAAGACCCGGGTTCGATTCTCGACATGGATAAAATGTGTGAAGCCCATTTCGGGTGTCCCCCCGCTGTGATATTGCGGCGTAAAATCATACTCACACTTGGAGGAACACTCCTGAACAAATAGGAAGTTCACCTGTTCAGCTTTTGTTCAGTAGAACACGTACTTTGATCAGTATGTCGTCCAAGCAGCTTGTGCCTAAAACTGCTAAGTCAGTATCCAAGAAACTTAGTCAGGGAAAGACTAAGCAAAGAAGATATACTATGATCAACATGTGAAGCCACTACCAGATCTACAAACTGGTGATACAGTTGTTCTCAAGCCTTTTGGAGGATGAAAGGAATGGACCACTGCTACGGTCAGAAACAAAGTTGGTATCAGATCATACCAAGTTGAAACAGAAGAAGGTGCACAGTACAGGCGACAGTACAGGTCCAAAATCACTTGACTTTCAACCATATGTTCATCATGATCAAATTGCACATCGTCCAACAGAACCAAAACATTCATCAGTTCCTGTACAACAGTCAAGACCTCAACAATCAAGATCTGAACAGTCAAGACCTCAACAATCAAGATCTCAACAGCCTACCTCAACAGAGTGCCAAGTCCAGACAAAGACTATGAGGACAGTGATCCATGTGTTCAATTCACTTATTATAAGTTCATAGTTGAACATTGTTATTTGAGTTAGTGTTCAGTGACTCAGCATAATGCTTCATTGGAAAATGCATCAGTGATATTGTGTTGACATTTTCAAGTTGGGATACGAACATTCTTTTATTTCAGGTATCAATATTTCAAAGATAAAAAGACTCTATATTTTGATAATTTGAATGATTTATTGATGATGTTTATTTCATGTTCAAATGATGTGTGTTGGCCCTATATCTCCCAACATTGATGATCTAATTCAAAGGTAACAGTTTTATCTTAAAGAGGGGAGATGTAGCGGTATATCTAGAGTGCACAGAGTTGCCTCCCTTGTATGATTGTTGAGTAAACAGTGTCCAGTCAAGAAGCGTGTTTCTCTTTACTCTAAATAATCTAACCAGCAGTTAACAAATAAGAGATGTGTTACTCAGGCAATATCAACACAGGAAACTGTTTCTGATAAAAAGTCAGGCTGGTTATCAAGGGCGTTGATAAAACCAAATTGGCCCATAAGCCACCACCTTCTGGCACAGGGCTCAAGGCAAAATTGACGATAGGACTTTTTACATTAATGCTCAGTATGAGAACACATGTGTTCTCATATATGTGTCAGTATTCATGCTTTCCACACTCAGGGCATGACTCCAGTGCCCTCAACCACCAGACTCCCATCCTCCACCGACACAGGGGCGCAACCCACGGCTAACAGGTTGCCCCCCTCTGATGGGCAGCTTTTTTTGTGTGTGTTGTTGTTGTGTACAAAATAGTTATAATCCAAATCTGTATGTCATAACTAGAATTAGGAGACTTTCAAGGGGATGGGGGTGTGTGGGGTGTGTGTGTGTGTGTGTGTGGGGGGGGGGGGGGGGGTGTTCTTATACACAGGGTTGAAGAGGTCTGCTTTAATGATACAGGGTTTAATCATCCTTGCAAATCTACTCCCATAAATGTGTTTCACTGAATATTTACTAGTATACCAGGTAACATTTCTCAGCATTAGGCTGAAAAAAAAAAATGGTTCACCGGCAATAGCTCTGAGCACTTGAATCCGTACTGAAGTATGCAATTTAATCAAGTAATTACACTGTCTGGTTGTAAAAAGAATTCATAATATATCTGGACTTATGTTCGTAATCTGTTTTATCAATTTTATTCAACATTTCATTCAATATTGTTTCAATTCATTTGGATAGAGAATAGATATATATATATATCATAAATGCAATCTCTGAAAGTCATATTTGTTGTAGTTTGACAATTGTATGTCAACATAAAGTTTTCGCAATCGCGGGTGCGGGAGGATTGATGGTGATTGGTCAAATTCTACCATACAAAAAAATATCCGGCAATAGCGATCAGCTTTGACCAAATCACCGGTAGATTACAAGAAACGTGTGTACAGCTGATTGCTACTTCCGGCTTAGTTTATGAGAAAAGACACAGGGTATCTTAATCTCTGCATAAAAAACAATGCCAAATAGAACAGGAAATACAATTTAATGGGTAAATCATCATGTCTTGGATGTCTTATCTCAAACTTGTATTGACCAAGTTTAATTGTTATAATGTGTTCATTTCCTTGAATTCACTGAAGGGATACAATGTCATTTTTTTCTGTGGAAGACAAGCACGTTTTTTATTGCAAATGAAGTGATTTTGTATGCACAGGTGGTGTGCTTCATTCAGAATCGCTTTATGGACGGGGTATATAAATTAGCATCGATTTCCCGCTTATTTACGACACAAATACACATGTAATTGTAAATCTTAACTACTGTGTATGAAACATTGTCCCGCATACAGTACACAAATACCATTTAATTTGTAAATCATCATGTCTTGTGATTTTTTATTGCAAATTTCATGTTTTTATTGACCAAATTAGCAAACAGCAAAGCAAGCACACAAACTCCTATTGCCGCCATGACCATAACACACGAGATGCGCAGTAAAGCAGTGCACATGAAAAGGGAAATAACTGCACATTATATTGGATCGCATTGTTTTTAAGTATTGTATTATTTCAATGAGAATATTCAAGGATTTTTTTTTTAAAAATGGGAATAAAAACAAAATGTGTGGCAGACTTTGTGATGATGCGGCAGTGCCTGAGATCCAAGAATTATATTTTTAGCCTTACAACACTCATATTTCACGTCAATGACACTGTAAGAGATCAGGGCACATGTAAAGAAACCCCATGCGTTCATGACTTTATAGTATAACAAATGCTTGCAGGAACAACTATCAATTCTAAAGCCTGAAATCAGGTCAGTATATTAAAAGTTTATGTCAAAACAACAAACGAGAAGAGCACAATATTGAATGTACAAGAGGAAATGGGGAAGGTTCAGGGTACATCATCCTGGTGCGACTTTTATACTAGAGACACAGATATTAAATCAAAATTTTGAAAACTTGTTTGGCCCTTAGTTTCATGACAATTATCCATGGTTTGAAATGGGAAAATGTGACCAGACAAGAGTTATCAATTAACCTTCTAATTCTAATCAATAAGTTCAAAGATAAAACTAATAGTTAATGTTTTCGATTTTTTATGCTTCATACTCACGGAGGTAACATCCTGAACAAAAGTTGATCAGTTTTTTTCTTCTCCTCTTCCAGCTGGGTTGTTCTCTCTGCTACAATTTCTTCCAAGTCATTGGAATATTTTTCCAGCATGTGAAACATGGTGTCAACAATGTTGGCCTTTCTGAAATTAAAGAGGCATTGGTAAGGGAGAGGCATTGGTAAGAGAGAGAGTAGTAGAAGGTATTTAAAGATTAGGCTCTATTTTCTACTAAATTACCTGATCGGCCCATGACAATCATCTGGAGTTAGGAAAGCTTGTTTATATAGAGGATTAACCACTGTGTTCGGTTGTTACCGAAAAATCTACACACGAGTGATTAATCTGTCACGATTAGAATGAGGCTTTGCCGAGTTCTAATTGTGGCAGATTAATCACGAGTGTGTAGATTTTTTGGTAACAACCGAACACAGTGGTTAAACCTTTTTCTCCCATAACAATACCCCAGAAAAAGTCGAGCTCGTAGCTGAAGATTTTATGGTAACAACCGAGCGCAGTGGTTAATCCTTTTTCTCCTATAACACTACGCCATAAAAAGTCGAGCTGGTAGTTGAAGATTTCCCTTGTTTAGTAACAACTCGGGATTCCCCCCAGCCTTGTTTTAGAATATGCTCAGTAAGACAACTACACTATAAACAGGTAAAAAGGATCTAGCGAAGACAGTCCACTCGAGTTTTCCCGTGACAGGCAAGCCACTTGTTAGCATTCATGTTATGTTTTTTGTTAACTATTAAAAGCTGATGGGAGTAACGTTTTGAGAATAATGTGATGTGATTTGATATCTGTTAATTGTTTTGGATTACTCGGCCCATAACTTTATTTGCATTTGTCTCGCAGTGACTATCATTCTCAATGCGCAACACTAAATAGGACCACCTTTTTAGTGTATGTAAATCCGCTATTCGTTTATTTGTCCGCTAGAAACAAATGTAATAAACCCAATTAAGAGGAAATTAAATATTGTCTTTGTGAAATATTGTTAACGAAAAACAAGGGCCCAAGGAACTGTCAGCAGGATTGATCAGGCAAGATTCTATAAATAACATCTTCCCGAGGCAAGAGAGTTAACTGACTATAAAAGTCCTGTTTCCACCCTTGCCAAACTTGGCTGGAATTCCTGTGCTCGATCCTAGCGCCACCAGTGGTTATTACAAATTATGTCCCTTCTAAGCCTCTCCTATGGACCAATCAGATTCCTTCACTGGCATTTGTTTCAAACAAAATGGTGGCGCCCAAGTCAAGATGATCTGATCGATAATCAATATCTATGTTGTGATAAAACAGGTCTTACATCGCGAAGTCCATCAAATCACGCGAGTACCTTTATTAAAAACATCTGTTGACAATGAGTTGGCGGTTCAGATGCTTTGCAAATCTTGCAATCGACCGAAATCTGGGCGACAGTTTACAAACCGGATTTTGATTTCGTTGCACGATTTTGATTGGACTACGCATAGACTCGTTAGTCCAACTCCATAATACCAGCTTAGTTCGGCAAGGGTGGAAACTGGACTTTTATAGTCAGTTACCTCACTTGCCTCGGGAAGATGATAAATAACAACTCAGGCAACTGATCAGCTGATTACTGCTGGGTAAATCTTCTCAAGTCCATCAATGGATTGTAATATTTATGAACGAATTTTCCTCTTTAAAACTAATTTTACAGTGAATAATTTAATATGTAAAATGATGATTATTTCATGTCATCTTTTTTTTATATTTTTGGCCCTGAACATGGTGAGCACATGTGTTTTTATTATATAAAAAATAAACTTATTCAGTGGACAATTTTTCTTTTGAATATAATATACTGAACAGCATTGAAAACGCACCAGCAATAAATCTTGAAATATTACATAAACAACTTGAGCAATGATCGATTTTAAGTAGAACAGACATAGACGGATTAATAAGAAAGACGACAAAAGAAACAGGAATACCACACAGTAGTTACATTTACGTCATCAGTGTGAGGAAGACACATAGGGTTAAAATGAAAAGTCAATATCTGGTATGTCCGCCACTGGCAGCAACACAGGCCATACAACGTCTTTTCATTGATCGAATGGGGGCACGGGTGGCCCAGTCGTCTAAGGCGCCGCGATTCGCTGTGCAGAGTTGCGTCCCTTGGGCACGCCACAAACCTATGATTGTGGGTTCGAATCCCGGTTCGCCCCGATTATGTTTCTAGGTTTGTCAGCACCATACCCGTGGGTTTCACCGAAGTGGTTAACGTCTAAGACCTGCATCACTTCGGGCTTTCCTCCCACATTAAGCTGACACGCCGTGATATAACTGGAATAATGTTAAAAGCGGCGTTAAACCCAACTCACTCACTCACTCATTGATTGAATAAGTCTGCGAATAGTGTTCTGTGGGATAGCATTCCACTCTTGACGTAGTGTATCTTGAAGTTCTCTCAGGTTCCGTACTTGCAGGCGACGTGAGAGGCGTTGACCCAGGTAATCCCATAGATGTTCAATTGGCGATAGGTGGGTGACAGGGCTGGCCATGGAAGCAGAGGGACATTATTGTTCTTTAGATACTGTGTTGAAACACGTGCTGTGTGCGCTCTTGCATTATCTTGCTGGAAGGTGTGCATATCCTAGTGCTGTTGAAAGAATGGGATGACAAGATTTGCCAATATGTTATTCCTGTAGTAAGGGGCATTAACTCTTCCACGACAAACATGGGTCTCTGTTCGATGGTTATGACTGATGCCGCCACTGACCACGTTATGACCATGCCACTACTGCAATCTCCAATGACGATGCCTTTTGGCCCAACGTTCATTTCGATGTCGATCAGTGAGTATGGGTCCAACATATGGACGTCGAGCATGTAGCTGAGCCGAGATGTCGATGTACGGTGTCAGAACTGATCAACCCCGTCGGCCTTGTATGGTTGCTGCAGTCCTGGTAGCCAGAAGTGTACGATCACGAAGATGCCGACGAACAATATGGCGATCCTGACATGGTGTAGTAACACGACGTTGACCCGGACGTGGTCGATCTCTGGTGGTTCTTGTCTGCTGGTATCTGCTGTAGCCTGAGGACTGTTGAATGATGGCATTGAAACCGTTGTGCAACGACTCTACTTGAGGTACCAACTTGAAGCATGCCAAAGGCACGTTCACGTTCCTCTGCTGTTAATCTTGGCATTCCTTGTGTAAGTACCCTTTACGTCTGCAGCAACAAGTGATGTGGCTTTTAAAAGTCCATCTTTTATAGCCCTATTCTGCATGCTTCCCGTGAAACAAAACACGTTTTCCATGATGCGCACGCAATTTGTTGCCTTTTGGCGTTGTTTAGGAATGTGTTTTGACGAGCTGTTCTTCTTCATGCTTCGTCCAGAACGCCGTATATTACTGATTCACTTATATATTTTCATATGACATAACCCCTGATAAAAATACATCCATTTTCATGGTGGTGCGTTTTCAATGCTGTTCAGTATATTTAACATCATAACACCAAAAGTGTCACTAAATGAGTTATCTAATTTCCCCGCATTTGTGAATGACAAGAAACAATGTGAATTCGAGAAGCACAATACTTTATTGTGTGTGAAACATAAATACATAGGATATATGTAAACAATAAAGTATCATTTCAATAGTTATTCAAATATTTGCATTTTAATACCCTTGTAATGTTACATTGTTATTTTACTGCAACAGTTACCTCCAAACTTTATTCTTTTCTTATTTCATCAGATTAGAAATTAAGACCTACTGATAATAGGTAATATAAAATTAACATTTTCTTTTCATCTTCATGAAAACAAGACTCATAATAAATATATATTTCAGTGTCCTGTTCACATATGATTTTTTTGTAAAAAGTATTAAAATTAAACTTAGACATTGCTAATGTTAAGAAATGAGGTTTATGGTAAAATGTTATAAGACGACCTCTTGTTGGTTATTTCTTCAAGAGCACTACCCTCAAATTTCTTAAGTTCATCATATTTCCATGGAAACGACAAAAATAAAAAATTCTAAAAATCTCTAAATAGCAAAAGGCACTCCTACTGAGCCTGATTGGTAAGTGTACCAAGTTTTGGGAAGCTAGGTTTTATGGTTTAGGAAATATGCTGCGGACAAGAGCAGTACCCTCCAATTTCATAAGTTCATCATATTTCCTTGGAAATGACAAAAATATAAAATTCTAAAAATCTCTTAGTAGCAAAAGGCACTACTACTGAGCCTGATTGGTAAGTGTACCAAGTTTTGGGAAGCTAGGTTGTACGGTTTAGGAAATATGCTCCGGACAAGAGCACTACCCTCCAATTTCATCATATTTCCATGGAAATGACAAAAATAAAAAATTCTAAAAATCTCTGAATAGCAAAAGGCACTACTACTGAGCCTGATTGGTAAGTGTACCAAGTTTTGGGAAGCTAGGTTGTACGGTTCAGGAAATATGCTCCGGACAAGAGCAGTACCCTCCAATTTCATAAGTTCATCATATTTCCATGGAAATGACAAAAATAAAAAATTCTAAAAATCTCTGAATAGCAAAAAGGCACTACTACTGAGACTGATTGGTAAGTGTACCAAGTTTTGTGAAGCTAGGTTGTACGGTTTAGGAAATATGCTCCGGACAAGAGCACTACCCTCTGTAAGGTTTATGTTTAAAGTTCCTATTTATAGACATGTATGAGCGCACGAGAAGAGTGTGCCAAGAACGATAACTCTATTTTGTTATGTGGCTGAGTGAGAGGCACGCTCATGTCTGTTGTTGAAATGCGTAAACTTTATTTGCGTGAACAATTTAGTGAACATCTCTGTTATTATGGCATCTAACGTTTAGAATAGTATTTTTGGTAAAATGTAATGTTTTTGATAGATTATTTATCGAAAAGCAAATTTGTGTTGTTAGAATAATTTTTGCATTAATTGACTGCTATATACATTGTTGTTTTATTTAATTTTGCAGTCAATCCTTTCCTTCTGAATATCTTGACCATATCGTGGAATAAATCGACGGTTGGAGAGGAATTGTCGTTATCTCTTATTTACAACATTGACTTTTTAACAACGCACAGCTCGACAGCAGGCAGTCGCCTCTCGCCGACAGCACAGATCGCTCGCCTTGCACGTGCAGTACGCACAGTTCGACCGCGTCGGGAAGACGGCCTGTGACAGATTGTAGTGAGCCGAGCGGTGTATAGCTCGAACGTTTGTTTACATTTCGGAGGTGCTGGCAACTGAAGTACAGTTTGACCGCATTATGATGAAATCATTTTGAATGATTTTTTGACTTTATGAAGATGTTATTGAAACATTATTCTTCAAATTAATGAATTTCACATTAGAAATATACATCTATTTTGTGTAAATTATACATTGACCTTGATGTTTTGCAGATTATTTATGGACGTTATTGGAATAATTTGCAAACAATGACAGAAAGAGACATATATATTGAATCACATTGGAGTACGCACACTGTTGAAACTACAACTAGAAAAAGAACAATGACAACCAAGGGGCTCTTATATAACCTTGATTTGAAGATACATGGACTTAAACAAGTTTATTCAAAATTAAACAAGAAAGAAAATGAAATTGACAAGATGCTGCTTACTAAAGACTATGATAACTTTGAGCAAGTGAGATCGCAATACACTGAATGGATGATCATGTACGAAGACCTGTTGAAAGATAAGGAAGAATTTCAGTGTTTGATTTCTTCATATAATGATATCCCTGAACATTACTTTGAATTTGGTGATGATTGTAATAACAAAGTGAAACATCTCCAAACTTTCAAAGACAATGTCGACACATTTCTCCAGGAGCTTGATAACATAAACAGAAATCAGCTGTTGCTCCACTTTCAAGAAAAGACAAGTTGGTTACAGAAAAGTCAAGGTCATCGATGTCAAGAACATCGGCTAGAATAAAAGAAGAACAAATGAAAGCAGAATTGATAGCAAACGAAGAAATTCTTGAAGAAAAGGAGAGAATTGAACTTGAGAAAGTGAAACTCAAAATGGCTGAAGAGAAACTTGAAATTCACAGACAAAAGTTAATGAGTGAAGCTCGATGCAAGGTCTTGAATAAATATGAAGATGAAAGCAACATTTCTTCATGTGACCAGGGTGAAGGTAACCATGGAAATGTTAATCAGATTCCACCAAGTGTGTTTGATATTGACATTGACAAAGATGTTGAGCCTCAGGTGAATGTAGATAGACCAGTTGCTTCATACAGACACGCCTGCAGACATGAACCACCACCAGCAGAAATAAGCCCACACCCATCCTATCGTCCAAGCAGGCGTGATGAAGATGTAATTGCTAAAGTTGTGTGTCATCTAAGGAAACCAGTTCCTGATATTGGAGTATTTGATGGTAATCCCATGCAGTATCAGAAGTTCATTCGACAATTTAAGACAAAGGTATTGCTGAACACTGAGGACAATAATGAAAGAATGAACTACCTAGAGCAGTTTACTTCCGGTGATGCTAGGAAGATAGTAAGCGGTTATGTTTGCCTTGATGCCAATATTGGATTCCCTGCTGCTATGAATGAGTTAGAGGATAGATATGGACATGAAGATGTGATTGTGAACACCTTCATCAGGAAAGCACTCGACTGGCTTTTGATAAGAGCAGACAACTCTAAAGCTCTTGATGAGTATGCTATGTACCTAACTGAATGTAAGAACGCTGTGCATGGTTCTGACATTTTGAACAACACGGACAACGTTAGAAGACTTGCTGGTAAATTACCCTATCAATATCAAGAACGTTTTCGGACTGTAGTACAGGATGTGAGGGAAAGAGGAAGTTCAGTTCGATTTGACCACCTTGTTGACTTTCTTCGAAGAGAAGCTAAGAAGGCAACTGACCCATTGTTTGGGAAAGAAGCTCTAAAACACACCTCGGACAGTCAGATGAAAGGCAAGATGACTTCTAGGAACTTTCAACCAAAGTCCAAGTTAAGTGTTGCAACCGATGTCAACTCGAACAAACACAACACATCTTCATCTGGTAATCAACCATCCTCAACTACTGTAAAATGTTCATACTGTGACTCGAACCAACATGTAATTAATGACTGTAACCAGTTTTGTCGTTTGGACTATAATGAGAAGAGGAACTTTGTGAAAGGCAATAGAGTTTGCTTTCTATGTCTTCGTCGTGGACATATCAGTAGGAACTGTCGAAGCAATAACCTGTGTTCCATATGTCAAGGTCGACACAATACCCACTTTCACAACGACCAGTTACAGCATCAGAATGACAATGCAGCAACGTTGACGAACGCCATGAACTCCTGTGTCAGCACCGATATGGGGGTCGGTACTGAAGTGAATGAAGAATGTACTATGGTGATAGTTCCAGTGAAAGTTTCCTTGCATGGTAGATTCCAAGTGATAGAGACATACGCCTTCCTGAAAGTAAACATCAACAGCATGGGTAATCCTCGAACCATGACAACCTATGCACTTCATGGTTTACAAGTGAGCAGCCTTTCCATGAATCAGAAGATTAATCTGCCCAAGGTATACACCGTCGACAAACTTCCCGTGACTAGGACACAGATTCCAACCAAAGATGATGTGCTTGAGTGGCCACATTTGAAGGATATTCCTCATGCAACTCATGCAACTCGAACCCAGCTTGGTTGGACACTGTGGAACGTCACTCGACATGCTACAACTAATGCATGTAACCTACTACCTCGATGTACAGTTAACAGAGTACAAGTCGAAGCTGTACAAGACCATGAAGAGATGAACGAACTCGATCGCCTGGTGAGAGAGTCATACAATCTTGACTTTCCTGAGAGACTAATCGATGATATTAAACAGTACTCACAGGAAGACAAACTTTTCCTGAGGAGGATAGAAGAATCTATCAAGTTTGTCAATGGACATTACGAAATGGCGCTGCCATTCAGACAGGAGAATGTAACATTTCCTGACAACTACGATCAAGCCCACAGACAGCTTGGTTGATTGAGGAGAAAGATGGAAAGAAATTCCAAGTTTCACAAAGAATATGTAACTTTCATGCAGAAAATGTTCGAGAAGGGATATGCTAAAGTTATCCTTGAAGAGGAGGCTGAACCTTGTGATGGACACACATGGTACATCCCACACCATGGTGTGTACCACCCACAGAAGAAGAAACTCAGAGTTGTCTTCAACTGTGCAGCAGAGTATGATGGGACCTCTCTGAACAAGCAACTGCTATCTGGCCCCGACCTAACCAGTAACCTGATAGGAGTACTCATGAGGTTCAGGCAAGGAAAGTATGTAGCCATGGGTGATATCGAGGCCATGTTCTACCAGGTGCGTGTAACTGAAGAACATTGGAACTACCAACGCTTACTCTGGTGGAAAAACGATGACTACACACATAGGCCTATCAAGTGTAGAATCAGAGTGCACATGTTTGGAACTACCTCCTGGCCATCATGTGCTAATGCAGCGCTCTTGAAGACAGCAAGTGATCATGAACATGAATTCGATGCTGAGATTGTTGACATAATTCGACACAACTTCTATGTTGATGACTGCCTCACCTCTGATGATGCACCACAGAAACTCACAAACAAAGTGAATCAGGTAACTGACCTGTGCAAGAAAGGTGGATTCAAGCTCACCAAGTGGGTCACCAACTCTGACACTATAAAAAAGACTAACAGTGTTGAACATTTGAATCTTGACAAGCCAAGAGAAGATACAGTTGAACATGCACTGGGAGTGACATGGACTGTGAACACTGATATGCTGGGCTTCAAAGTAAACATCAAGGATGACAGTTGCACAAGCAGGAACATCCTTTCTGTCGTAAGCTCTGTGTATGATCCGTTAGGACTAGTATCGCCGTTCATTCTGAAGGCCAAGATTCTCCTTCAAGACATCTGCAGAGAGAGACTTGACTGGGATGAACAAGTATGTGGAGAAAACCTGAAAACATGGAAGCAATGGATAGCAGATCTTCCGCAACTAGAGAAACTTATGATACCTCGATGTTACAGACCTATAGACTTTGGAACAACTACAGCGTGCCAGCTACATGTGTTCTGTGATGCCAGCAACAAGGGGTATGGTGTTGCTATGTACCTCAGGTTTTTCGATGTGAAGGAGGAATTTCATTGCTCACTCATGTTCTCCAAAGCAAGAGTGACACCCTTGAAGAAGATAACCATCCCCAGGTTAGAACTGACAGCAGTCTGTGTTGCAGTAAGGCTGAGCGGCGTGATCATGAAGGAGATACAGCACAAGGTAGATGACATCCTGTACTGGACTGACAGTATGGCAGTTATCCGCTATCTCAGAAATGAAGTCTCAAGATTCAAGACCTTCGTTGCCAATAGAATAGCTGTAATTCACTATGGCTCAGATCCTCATCAATGGAGATACTTGCCAAGTGTGGAAAATCCTGCGGACCCTGCATCTCGTGGATTGGATATGAAACGTTTCAAGAAAGTTGCACTTATGTGGTTCAATGGACCCGAATTCCTACTGAAACCGGAATCAGAGTGGCCAAGCCTCAGCGTAACAGGTGACATGGACATTGATGATCCAGAACTAAAAGTAACTACCAACACAACCACAGTTCACAGCATGGAAGATGAGGAACTCAACAGACTTATCAAGTACTGTTCAACATGGACGAAACTCAAATGATTCGTGAGTTACTTCCTTCTGTTCAAAGACTACTTACTGAAACAAACACGCAACTCAACAAAGAATGAAATCGTACAGAAATCACCTCGTCTCACAGTTGAAGTTCTGCAACGATCTGAGCTAGCCATCTTCAAACCAGTGCCCTCAAATGTGACAGGAAGGACAAGTCAACAGACAGATTCGGAAGCTGGACCCTTTCATCATTGATGACTTGGTACGAGTGGGTGGACGCTTACAGAGGTCTGAGCTGCAGTATGAAAGCAAACATCCTCTGCTGTTGCCAAAGGAATCTCGGGTTACAGACAGAGTGATATCTGATGAAGCTCCTTTCTCTCGTGTTGGGGTTGACTTCTTTGGACCCTTCATTGTCAAAAGAGGAAGAAGCAATGTGAAACGATATGATGTTGTGTTCACTTGCCTCGCAGTACGAGCAGTACACCTTGAAGTTGCTGCATCTCTCAAAACAACATCATGCATCAATGCATTTCAACGTTTCATTGCTAGGAGGGGAGTTCCAAAGAAGATATGGTCCGACAATGGGATGTAAGAGAGAGATGGAAGAGCCAATCAAGGAGTGGAATTTACATCAGATTGAACAGACTTTGTTGAAGAGCTCCATTGCCTGGGAGTTCAACCCACCGATGGGGTCGCACCACGGAGGCGCCTGGGAAAGGATGATAAGAAGTGTAAGGAAAATCTTGTTCTCACTTCTTCATACCCAGGTAATTCGACTAGATGACGAGGGACTTCACACTCTGTTTTGTGAAGTAGAGACTATCGTGAACAGTAGACCAATTACGACCGTGTCAAGTGACCTTGAAGACCTGACTCCACTTACACCGAACAACCTGTTGATGATGTGAACAGGAGAGAGTTTGCCACCGGGACTCTTCACCAAGAGTGACTGCTATATTCGCAGGAAGTGGAGGCAAGTACAATACCTGTCAGACATGTTCTGGCAAAGATGGCACCGAGAGTACCTGACGACACTCCAGGAGAGACAGAAGTGGACCTGACAACAGAAAAACGTTGCTGTTGACGACATCATGTTGGTTATGGACAACCTTCCTCGGAATGCATGGTGTTTTGGATGCATAGTGGGAGTGTGCGCTGACAAGAAAGGACTTGTTCGAATCGTAAAAGTAAAGACTGCTACTACCATGTTGACACGCCCAATAGACAAATTGTGTGTGATTCTCGAAGCAGACTGTGACATGCACAAATAATATGATTGTGATTGGGTTTGAAATACACTCGAAACAGAATAGGAGACTGTTAAAAATCTTTCGACCATTTCTAGTGGTAACATAAACTGTTAATGTGAAATGCACACTTGTGTTCATAGCAACATGACTGTTGCAAAAGTGAAAACTGCTGAAGATTTCAGAGACTTTTGAAATTCATTACATTTTGTTTGTATTTTTCAAGATATGTAATAATTGTTTTCGTTTAACTGCACAATTAGGGGGTCGGTGTGTAAGGTTTATGTTTAAAGTTCCTATTTATAGACATGTATGAGTGCACGAGAAGAGTGTGCCAAGAACGATAACTCTATTTTGTTATGTGGCTGAGTGAGAGGAATGCTGGTGTCTGTTGTTGAAATGCGGAGCGTATAAAACGGTATGTAAACTTTATTTGCGTGAACAATTTAGTGAACATCTCTGTTATTATGGCATCTAACGTTTAGAATTGTATTTTTGGTAAAATGTAATGTTTTTGATAGATTATTTATCGAAAAGCAAATTTGTGTTGTTAGAATTATTTTTGCATTAATTTGACTGCTATATACATTGTTTTTTTTTTTAATTTTGCAGTCAATCCTTTCCTTCTGAATATCTCGACCATATCGTGGAATAAATCGACGGGTGGAGAGGAATTGTCGTTCGCTCTTATTTACACCCTCCAATTTCCTAAGTTCATCATATTTCCATGGAAACGACAAAAATATAAAATTCTAAAAATCTCTTAATAGCAAAAGGCACTACTACTGAGCCTGATTGGTAAGTGTACCAAGTTTTGGGAAGCTAGGTTGTACGGTTTAGGAAATATGCTCCAGACAAGAGCACTACCCTCCAATTTCATAAGTTCATCATATTTCCATGGAAACGACAAAAATAAAAAATTCTAAAAATCTCTAAACAGCAAAAGGTACTACTACTGAGCCTGATTGGTAAGTGTACCAAGTTTTGGGAAGCTAGGTTGTATGGTTTAGGAAATATGCTCCAGACAAGAGCAGTACCCTCCAATTTCATAAGTTCATCATATTTCCATGGAAATGACAAAAACATAAAATTCTAAAAATCTCTAAATAGCAAAAGGCACTACTGCTGAGCCTGATTGGTAAGTGTACCAAGTTTTGTGAAGCTAGGTTGTATGGTTTAGGAAATATGCTCTGGACAAACAATGATTACAGACGGACAGATGGATGGACAGACAGACATATTGATGGCCATATCCCCGTCATTATAATGTCTGGGGGATAAAAAATATAAGTACACATATTACATTCTTGAGTTTACATATATCTAGGTAAGACTTAATACATTCAAGGTTAAACGTGGTAATGTTTTGGTTTTTTTAAATGATTTTCTTAATTGACCTGAGATAGTATGTTTAAATAATTGAAATCTTCATGTTAAAAAACACACCAAATAATTAAAGGCCAAAAAAAATAAATTAAATTGATCTGGATAAACTCCACCTGTTGAAAGGGGAAACAACTGCTGTGGTTGCAAAACATCCTTGTCGTGAGATGCACGGTCCGTCCGGCAAAGATTGATCGTTTCCTGCATTAAAATTGAGTATTGCTTTAGATATGATTTGAGTGTTTATTTTCTTAAAATATGAAATTTAAGTCTCGATTATTTTAATATAACTATGAAATATGTTTTTGACCGATCGGCTCAAGATCAACACTTTGTTATAATGTGAAATTTCTTATGCGGTTGTTGGTTATTTTTTTTAAAAATAACAAAAACAATATGGTTTGTTTCACTATTTCATCAGTTTTTTTACATGAATTCATTAACTGTTTCATTAGCTGTCTTGAAAACGCCCAGGAAAGAATCTACCGGAGTGGCTCACCTGGTCCTGTAATATCGATGTGGTATCTCGCTTCCGTTACCTTCTTCCCGCAACTGAATCTCGTACATTGGGAAGTCGAAATTCTCTGATATATCTCCACATATCACACACCTTCCTCCCCCACAAATTTACTCTCAGTCACCAACTTTCGGAGATGGAAACATCATCACTACGGTAATGTTTTGACAGATGGGGATTTCATGTACCGTATATCGCTGTGTATAAGGCGAGTTTTTCGTACCTAAAATGAGGGGGCTAAGAAGGGGGGTCGTCTTATACACAGAGTCGAAGATCTCACATTTTTTTCCACTGGCGATGTCAACCGGCGTCCGATAGCCAGCCCAGCATTTGACAATAAAACTTCGCATTTCGTCCTAAATAACTGTTCAAATAACTATTTCCATACATAAACATGATTTGTATCTCTTTTCCTTGAATAAAGTTTAATAATTTCTTCAAATAAAGTTGAAATGACCCTCTCCTCGATGCAGATTGTCAAACCAGCTGACGCGGTAAAACAATCAACATCCGTGAGTAGAGAGCCGGAAGTACCGGTAATCATTTGCATATTGCACATGTGACCTAACATGTGATAACCGGTGAAGCTGAAATCAATTCCCGCTGTTTTTACAGTTGTATTAACAAGTGTTGGAGACGGTGTGTACAAGTGATTGTGGAATAAACACGCTGAATGTGAAGCAAACATAAGCCTAGTTAGTTACAACATAGTTAATTGGCGATTAAATTACTCACCATTGTCTCTTATATGTTATTACTTCATAAATGAATTTTATTTTACGGGCACCAATTTGGTGTCGTACCGTGTAAACACAAAATGGCGACGTGTGCCGGAGTTACACACGCGACCTATCATTGTAGAAAAACAACAACGCAAGATAAACATATTTTTATTGCATATATAAGGTTTGTGTGCGCACTTGTGATGTGTGCGAAATACGCATCAGTCGGAAAGCGCACATTAAATCTCCAAAGTAACTAACTAACTAATTTGTGATGTCCGTGTGCGAAATACGCTACAGTCGGCAAGAGCACGTTAAATCTTCTACCGGTATATCAGTCAGACTTGTCATGTGTTTCATTCCAGGTCGCCTTATACACGGAGTATAGGATTTTGGGTTGATTTTTAAGGCGTGTACAGGGGGGTCGTCTTATACGTGGGGTCGCCTTATACACAGCGATATACGGTACTAGACAACCTCAGGAATTCCCGATCCGAAAATAGTGCCATCAATTATTTTTAGCCAGCCAATCAAAACGCGATGACACAGCTCTCCACTCTCAGACAGCCAATCAGATTGGGTGAATAAAAATAAAGCACTGCGAATAAACCACTGATGGCGATTGAAGATCAAGTCCTGTTATGGGAGAAACCCTTTGAAAGTAGTGTCCAAGCACCATTCAGCATATCAATATAATTTGCATTTAGTGGTTATGTGGCTTAACGAAGATACCCCATGGAGCGTGACTGCTATGTAAATTTTGTTTGAATTCGTCATATCTCTATGAACTACAACAAGAGTTTGCCACTAATGTGGCTATATCCCCCGCCATTGTTGCAGAATTTATGACATAATTAAATCTAAACAAACCCTAACCTTTTTTAACCGAGGTGGAACTTGTCATGGAAATTGTAAAAAAAAGATGAGTTTGGAACCTGAGTCCATCTTGTTGCCATGGAAACGTAAAAAATAAATATTTCTAAAATTTCTTAATAGCAAAAGGCACCAGTTCAGCATGTACCTGACAGACCTGCAAAGTTTGATGAAAAAATATTGAAAAGTTTATGTGTTATGCTCCGGAAACGAACCCTACCCTCACAGAACCTAAGTCCATCTTGTTGCCATGGAAACGTAAAAAAATAACATTTCTAAAACTTCTCAATAGCAAAAGGCACCAGTTCAGCATGTACCTGACAGACCTGCAAAGTGTGATGAAAAAATATTGAATGGTTTATGAGTTATGCTCCGGGAACGAACCCTACCCTCACAGAACCTAAGTCCATCTTGTTGCCAGGGAAACGTAAAAAATAAATATTTCTAAAATTTCTAAATAGCAAAAGGCACCAGTTCATTATGTACCTGACAGACCTGCAAAGTTTGATGAAAAAATATTGAACGGTTTATAAGTTATGCTCCGGAAACGAATTGAAACGTGACAGACGGACGGACGGAGCCCGTTTCTATATCCCCCGCCCAACTTCGTTATAAAAAGCGTAAAGTCGACGAAGTAATCTATATCCCCCGCCCATTTTAACAAGTTATAGTCCCAAACCAGGTAACTGACCCAACATTTCTCTTAGCCCATGTCAAAATAGCTTCAATGGAAATTCTAAAATAAACATTTCTAAAACTCCCAATCTCATTAAAGTCAGATCTTAGTTTTCGCTACCGCTAAACAAAGATCTGGGGACATACCATTCCGGGTCACGTCAGAACGACCTTTCGCGAACTATGACCGACCAATGAAATGACTGACAAGAAATCAACATGAGCCATCCAGAAGGCAGCTTTCTCAAGCTTCACGACACTAGTTTCAAACTAGCGACTACGCTTTGAAACATATTTTGACATATTCTCGATTAAATTAAAATCACTGTACTTGAAAAGCAGAAAGCATCAAGAATCAGTCAAATACATGATGCCTTCACTAGGTATACCATTATATTTGCTGATCTTGTTAGTAATAATGATGTCATTTTTGGTCTAATTCTACCAAATGATGTCATTTCCTGTTTAAAATGGATATGTGACACTATTTCCGGTGCTGACATCACTTCAGGTTTTGACCTCACTTCCGGTTCTGATGTCACTTCCCTTTTATTGAAGAATGACATCTCTTATGGTAATTTCTACCAAAAGACATCATTTCCTGATTAGATGGACCTTGTACTGCTATTTCCGGTGATGACATCACTTTCGGTTTCTATCTCTTCCGACTCTGACGTCACATCCGGCCATATGCACCTAGTTCTTGAAGCAGTTGATACTCAAGGTGCTCCTAATCCATCCTACACCTAAATGTCAGGATAATCAATGGTGTACTCGCCATCTGATTCTGTCGGTGTCGAATATATGCCCTCTAGGTCTGGCTGCACCTCACTTAAGTAAAAGCTGATGAAGGTGTTTTGTGAGGCCCACTGTCAGCTAGACACCATTTGTTCCACCAAAATGGATGTCCATGAAGCGAGACTCATGGCTAGGGCTCTGATTTTATGAGCTGAGCAGGATCAAAGATGGGGACTGGAATTCTGTGCCTGCGTATAACTCGCTGCAACAGTAGACTTAAGCCAGCCCGTTACTGTAACCTTGTTGATGTCATTGTTGCAATGAGGCTTGCAGGATATGAAAAGTCTCCTTCGATGGCGTCTATGTGGATCTGTAGCCGAGAGGTAGAATTTGAGAGCTCTGATGGGAAGTCTGTCTGGGTGATTCACTGTTGCCCCAAGGCAGGAATGGTAATGGTATAGTGTTTATGGCCCAACCTCCCCATATTTGTAGACTGATTTTTGCCTACAAAATTTGGTAGCGATCTTAAAGTGATTGAGGTCCAATGTTGACCATGTGTGAGACTAGATTAGTCCAGAGCATGGAGTTCTGAAACTCTTGCTGCTGTCGCCAAGGCTAGGAGGGAGGATGCTTTCCTTGATTTTTTTTAGTAAGGTGGATTTTTGCTAGGCAGGGGCTTGTAAGGTTCTGTCAAAAGTGCCGATAACATAAAAAATAGATTCCACCTGGGGAAGATTCAGGTGTGCAAACATCTTCAAGTAGGAAGGATCTCATTTGTCTGTTTAGAATGAGATGGTTTCCAATTGAGAGTCTGTCATGTTGAAGTACAGAGTGAAGTGCCGATCAGTAACTTTCTATCGTCCCATGTCGGAACTTATTGGCCTGACGTAGATGTAGTAGAAAGTCTGTTACCATAGGGATGGATATTGTATTAGTTATAATCCCTTGTCGTCTTCTCCACTTGATGAACTTATCCCATCTGTTGTCATATATAAGGGAGGATGAAGGTCTCCATGATCTCACAGCTTCAGAGCCAAGTCCAGAGTACCCGGATGTCTGCATCTTTTGCGTGATAACTTCCAGGCAGTTAGATGTAGACTGGGCAGATTGTCGAAGAAAATGTTTGACTTTGGCTGTCGTAACAGATCTCAATGGAGAGGTAACTGGAGAGGCTCTTCCATTAATAGACTTAATAATTTTGGGAACCACGCTCTACTTGGCCAGATTGGTACTATCAGGATTATCATGCAATCCGTCTCCTCCACCTTGTGGATGACCTTGTCTAGGAGAAACCATGGTGGGAATGTGTATGCAAATAGATCCGTCCAATCCATCAATAGCGCATCGACCTGGTGAGCCATTGGATCGGGAACTGGACTGACATAAACCGGAAGTTGATGGTTCAGGCAGGTGGCAAAGATATCTGGATGCGGTATGTCCCATAACGTGGTTATCCATGCAAAGATCTCGGGATGTTAGCTTCATTTTGTTGCCATTATACTCCCCTGGCGGGAAAGGCTGTCGGCAAGAATATTCAGCTTCCCTGGAATATTTCCCGCATCCATCCGGCAACTGGATCATCAGAGAACTGGATCTGGTTCCTCCTTGTTACTGGATGTATGCCACTACTGTGGTGTTGTCCGTGGCAATGAGGATGGATGATTGGGAGAGACGTATTTTCCATGCCAGGATGGTTAATAAATGGCCTTCAGTTCCCTGCAGTTGATATGTAGGATCCTCTCTCCATACCGTAAGATCATCCATATGGGCTCCCAATCCCGAATCTGACGTGTCTGTAAATAGATGATGTTCGGGCATCAGAGAAGTCAGAGGAATGCCGCTCATCACATGCTCTCTGTGAATCCACCCATACAGGTCCTGTAATAAGTTGAGAGGTAACTGAGTCTTGAACTCTAGGGTGCGGGATCGTAGTGAGTTGATCCATGTCTGTAGAGGATGTAATATCAACCTTCCTCTGAAGGTCATATCCTGTATAGACGCTAGGTTGCCTAGAAGAGACATCCACAACCTTTTAGACCTGCTGGATTGAATTGATACGGATTGAATCATCGTAATAGTGTTGATGAATTGATCCCCTGGTGGACATAGATATCCCATGTGTAGTTGGAAATGCACTCCTATGTATGTCTTGAATCAGAGTGTTCTCGGACTTGAAGGGATTGACTAGGAAGCCTAGGTAGGTCATAAGCTGAACCAGAAATAGCATGTTCTAGAGTAACTGAGCTTCTTCTTGGTCTGCTGCATGGAAATCGTCCAGGTAGCCATGGATTCGTACTAGCTGGAGGTGGGCAAACCTGATGACTGGCCCTCTAATCCTGGTAAACATCCAAGGGGCTATTTATATCCCGAATGGTAAGACCTGGTAAGCGTTGACCATTGATTGCAAAGCGCAGGTACTTCTATGATGATAGGTGTATCTGGACGTGAAGATAGGTGGCTTGTAGGTCAAGGCTGATGAACCAATCATCTGTCACCAAAGTTGACCACAACTTCTGTACGTATTCCATCTGGAATTTTGGAGGAGTTACCAGGAATTATTTGTTGAGGATCTTTAAGTCTATTATCATCCTCATGTTGGGCGAACTAAGAATACCGGACAATAAAAACCTTTGGTCTTGTTGATCTCCAATAGTTTCTGAATGGCTCGCTTCTTTAGTAGCTTCCTGACAGCCAGATCTGCTGTCGCTAGCTTGGCTCTGACTAGACAAAATCTGCAGCCGATGACCAGAGATGTCAGGATGGGATGTTTCTTGAAATGCAGTTTGTATCAGTGAGCCACGATGTCTAGGACCCAGTGATCGGGCCTAATTTGCTTCCAATTTTAGGCGTATGACAGAAGACGCCTTCCGGCTGGCCCCGGAGTCGACATTATGTTGAAAGACAGTAGGCGTTAACTGCTGTCCATAGACATAACCAGGTCAAAAGGGTCTATAACTGCGGAACGGGCGGCAAGAAAGTCAGAACCTGTGTTCACCTTCTTAGGATTAATGGCAAAGATGTAAGAGAGGTATAGAGTATTTGCAAGAATTATAGGGTAATATGACGGGACACTTTGAGTTTGGTTTGTTTGTTGTTTAACGCCACACTCAGCAATATTCCAGCTATATGACGGCTGTCTGTAAATAATGGAGTCTGGACCAGACAATCATGTGATAAACATCATGAGCATTGATCCACACATTTGGGATTGATTACATACATCAAACAAGTTAGTGAGCCTGACCTCCTGATCCTGTTTGTCGCCTGTTATGGCAAGCATGGGTTGCTGAAGACCTATTCTTCCCCAGATCTTCAGGGGTCGGGGTCAAGAAGGCAAGACAATGAATCTGAAAAGATGATGAAATTTTTAGATTTTGGTTTTGTTGTTTAATACAGGTCAAAGCAGTTAAGCTTTGGCCTCAGCAGTGAAGATTAAAGTACCTACTGTATTTTCTTGAGTAAAGTGCACACCAAAGTATAATGCTCACCCCCTCTAGCGGATTCAGTATTTCGGTAATTTTTTTTTGAATATTAAGCACAGAGAAAATTACACCATGCCCCTTCAGTGAATTCCGGTAAACATACGGGTGATAAGAAACTTGGTCAGTACGATAGAAAATCACCAGACATGTTGATTTACCATTGAAATTGTATTTTCTGTTCTGCTAGGCATTGTTTTACATCCAGGGATTAAGATTACCTTGTGTATTTTCTCTAGGTTTCTAAGCTGGACAGAAACAGCAATCAGTTGTACACATGTTTTCTTGGAATCTACCAGTGATTGGGTTAAAACATACCCTATGATCAGGAAAAAAGGGTGCCTGAAACTTCTTTTTTATCGGGAATACTTCATTCCAATATCTTGTTATTTTAGTTGCAGCTTTTACTAAATGTGTTTAAAATAATAAGAACTTTGGTGCAGCTGATCGCTTTTGCTGGTTATTTTATTTCACATGGAACAATTTGACCAGTCACCGTTGAGGCTCCCATGCCCATGATCGCGAGAACTACATGTTGACAAAGAATCATCAAAATACAACAAATATGATTTTTAATGAGTCAAAGTATGGCATTTATGATATATGTATCCATTCTCTGTCAACTAAAGTTTGTTTCAGGGCATCAATAGTGTTTATCTGACCATGGTTTCTGTCAACACCGGTGAGTTGTGCGATCTTCTGATCACTTCACACATGATTTCGCCGAAATGAATTAAAGCAGTATTAAAAGGAATTTTGAATAAAGTTAATGAAATAGGTTACAAACATTAGTCTAGATATACAATGTACACTTTTTATAACCAGACAGTGTAATTACATGATTAATTTGCGTACTTCAGTATGGATTTGTTGACCAGACATTCCCGTTGTTACGTGCATATGGTAATGTCTTTGCGTTGGGGGAAAAAAACATTAAAACTCATTATGGCGTGTATAACCCTTTGTGTTTCTGGAAAAACTGCAGAAAAGTGCACACTATACTCAAGAAAATATGGTATTATCTGGGATTATAGAGGTTTGGTTTGGATCTGATGATGTTGGCACTTGCAACTTTGACACCATCCTTGGACCTCTTACCTAAAAGGAAACTAACAAAAGCAGTCCACATTTGCTGCCACAAGCCATCAATCAATAGAGATCAAGGCTCTTTCACCCGATCCACCTACTATGAACTCATAAAGCAATAATCACCACACCTATGTATACTGTTAGGTTATTAAACTAGCTAGTGTTATTATACACTAGCTTGTTTACAACTACCAATTTCAATTACATCTTTCCCTCCTCAAAATATAAATAAATAACCTTTGATAAACAACAGAGTATTTGTAAGGTATAAGTAACTTAACAATGTACACTGCTCCATATACAAGGTACTAATAACCCTGAAAACTTGACAATGTACAGTCATAATGAAATCATTATTAATTGTCGCAATTCAAATAAACTGGTTTTTATAGACACATAAAAATATTGACAATCTGTTGAAGTATACTCCTAAAAAAAAGAAATGCAATACAGATATTTTTGGCCATAAAAGCAAAATTAGCGGACCAAGAGGTGCAAAATGAAAAGGTTTAATGTGTTATAGTGTCAGTGACAAATTTCCCGGATTCGTGTCGTGAACACAGGGTATCGCCTCAACTGCCACAAGACCAAATAGCGTCCATTCCAATTTGGAATGAACGTTGGAATGCTTTGGAAAGATCGCTCATTCCAAACTTTCCAAAGCTTGGAAAGATCGATCTTTCCAAAAAATCCAAAATTGGAATGGCAACATTTCCAAACATATTTCCAACACAGGAAATGTTTGGAAATGTTTGGAAATGTTTGGAATGACTTGGAATGGTTTGGAATGGTTTGGAATTGTTTGGAAATATGGTTAAAAGGAACGAACTATGGTGTGTGTTGGGTGGTTGTTAGATAAGGTAGTTTTGGTTGTATTGTTTTATTTGGGGTTTAAATGCGACTAATTAGTCTTTTGGTTTAGTGAGACTTTTGATTTCTGATTTTGAGCTGGGTAAGTTTAAGCTTATTTCTGGGAGTTTAAGGGATAATTTTGCTGCTTTAACTGCCTTTTCATTTCCAAAGATTCCTATGTGGGCGGGGGTCCAAATGAACTCTATTTGTTTTCCTGCCCTAGTTAAGTTGTTTGAGCTATTGAGTATTTGATTTATTAGTGTTTTTATTTTTGAGGGCTTGTAGTCCACTGAGGGAGTCGGTTAGGATGAGGATTTTTTGTTGTTTTTTAGATTGCTGATTGTGTAGTGCTCAGACAACTAATAGGTCTCAAGGTTAAGTATTCGGCTGGTGGCAGCTGCTATTTAATTACAAAACAGACAGTCGTCTAGACGGCTCACATGTAAGTGTGCCGACATGTGCCTAAGATCATAAAATGGACAATCTTTGGTAACATCTAATTTATTGTTGTCTGAGCTGTGAATAATTCTGTTCATTGAACAATTGGAATTCAGGAAGTTATCAATAATTGTTTTACTTAACATAAGATAAGATAAGTTGTTTACAACATAATATTATGATGTCGATTAGCAAATCAATGAGGTATCAGTTTCACCACATGTGCACAGACCGCCTATACTTATATATTTTTTTTCATAACTATTCTCCAGTTAAAGTCCTATCCTCTTATCAAAATATCTGTGAGAGTGATCATCATTAACGAAACTCATTCTTGTCAAAGAATACAGAACAAATGAAGAATCAGATGCATACATTTATTGCCATGCTTCATTCATCACGAAGTAGATTTACATTTGTGAATAGCACCTAAACTGTGATAATGAATTTTACCATTGTCCATATTATATTATAAATATTAACCATAATATGGATTTCCGAATATATAAACGATATTTCAGACAAAAACAAAGTCAGCTGTCTTTTAACGTTCAGGGGAAAAGGGTTTGCTTTCACAATTGAACATGTGTTTTCACCAAAGGACAATCACATCAAGCCAAAAACACGAAAAATACACATATATGGTTAGCGACTGTCATTATACAGCGAGGGGGAAAATTCGTCTGCTCTAACTGCCTTCACAAAAACATTCCAGCCCTTAATTACCGAGGCAGCTGTGACGTAGTAGCATTACATTCGCTGCGTTTGCAGCATATAAGATGTGTAATCTGTGGAGTGACTAAAGTAATATTATGGCTGAAATCTTACTTGCATGGTTGTTTTGATAGAAAACTTACGGTTTAAAAACACAATTGTTCTTATATAATGTTTTTAGGTTTGGTATATAAATACAAGAGAAGATTTTTTATACATATAAAACTGGTCGAAAATACAGCTAAACAATAGAAAAATAGAAATAGGAGTTGTGAATGGTGACAAATTTTAATTACATCACCGTGTCAATAATTATTGATTGATTCCGTCAAACAACTGTCAAACCATTTATTGCCATGTACGTACATGTACACAGGAAGTCGGCGCTGTCGGAGGCTCCAGGTAAATAAACATCGTGGTTTTATGACGGGAGACCAAACAAACCGTGAACGAGGGGCATGCGACGTAATTACACCTAAAGGTGGTAGAACCAGGATATTGTCTCTTGGACTGGCTAATTGACCGTACGTATAATTGGTGAATATATTCGTTTTGACACCCGTGTTTCCTCCCCTACCCCATCGGCATCTATTCCAAATCTCAAAATTTCCAAATTCTATAATATAAGCAACCCCTAATGCCCCCTCTTGGGTTGCACACACCACTTTTGCCCCTTTCGGAAACACATTAAATTGCCTGGCCAGGCCCATGTGCAAAATACACATCAGTCGGAAAGCGCACGTTAAATCTCCAAAGTAAGTAAGTAAGTAAGTTTTGACACCCGTGTTTCATGCGCATCCCAGCTCATGAGCAGAATACAGACAAATGAGGCCCCGTGATCAGCGGAGCGTGAACAACATGGATGCCGCCTTTCGGCCGTACCGAACAGTCAAGATGCGATCTCGGAACTGAATCCAATTGCAAGCGGAGACAAGATTTCTTCCCTTACCCAATCATGATCGTTGCTCAGAAATGTTCAAAGCTATCTAAAGTAAATCATGAAATTAATGCGAGCATGACATTTATGCGAAAAATGCGATCATCAGTCCCTCTGATTATTTTAATATGTTTCATTTCATCATGATAAAAAAGCTAGTCACTTATAAGGTTACCACGTTGAAAATGGAAACGATCGTTAACAAAAACGACAAAATGTATTCTCTCATCCCTCAGCCTAACAGTGATATAACTGCAAATTAAACAATTAAGTACGCTAAAGTATTACACATGGTGGGTGGAGGACCAGGGGCACTTTGAGTTTGACAGGTGTCATCAACTGGTCAAGTAACATCACGGTTTGTATATTCACGTTGATTGGACAGTCTAGACTGGCGCCAACTAATCATGACGGCGTCTTCAGAACAGAACAGAACTTTATTTCTCCCAGGTTTAGGCTTACGTGGATAACGGAAAATTTTGTTTAAGTGATAGCACATTTGTAATTCAATCTAATATACTTTCCTTGATTGATTATATGGCTGCGGTCGTAGATACGGATGTATCTAATTATGCTCAGTATAATACACAGGGTTTATTGTTATACTATTAGGATTAATAGATACAATTGAGTATTTATACCCTTGATCATAAAGTTAGTCACTACTTTCACATTTTGATTTGTATGATTTGGGTTATGATTAAATTGATAAAATAAGAAATCATTCCGTGTATATGTGTATTATATATTGTACCCCAATACGTAATTAAATTGTGTATAAATAAGGACACTAGGTTAATTACTGTAATTGATAATTTGATAAACATATTCACATTTAGTTGCATGATATGTCACAGAGGTAAAGCTAATTCATAACAACTAATTGTCCCATTTATTTGGCTTCTATCTTTTATATGAAACAAATGCTATAACATGGGGTGATAAACTTCATTGGCAATAGACGTAGCATATAATTGTCCGCATGAACAGTCTACTCTGTTCCAGATATGTTTATTCATTTTGTCAGCATTTAAATCATTGCATTCCTGGCTCAATGATTCATTTGACGAAATCTTGTTACCTGTTTTGAATTACCGTCAGATAGTTCCAGAACAATTATAAAATTTCCAGCCCTATGTGTTGCGCATAATTCCGAGATAATTCGAAGTTCATATTCTTGTACGAACACTTATCAAAATTTATTTATACCTAGTACTATTATGTACATATGTATATTAGTTCAAATTATAATAATGAGGCCCTCTATATTCTCGAAACGGTCTTTGTTCTACGACAACCGTAAGTCGGTATGGGAAAACAAAATATTTGTTTAATTGTTCAAAGTTCAAAGTCAATGTTATATGATTATAGACAAGGAAGATAAGAAATTAAATATAAAGAGTAGCCACTTTAAATGACAGAAATTCTTTTAGTTAAATTTGCTCATGATTTGGTCTTTTCGTGGTACATAGTGCCAAAATACTCTTAATTATTTACTTTCATGTCATTACTAATCTCACATAAGGTCAAAAGTTGTACAACTTTTAACAGATATGATTATGACATGTTGTATCTAAACATTTCCAAACAAATCCTAACAAATCCAAACATTTCCAAACATTTCCAAACAAATCCAAGCTTGGAAATATGACCTTGCCAAATATTGGAATGGTCATATTTCCAATTGGAATGGTGGTATTTCCAAGTTTTGGATTTTTTGGAATGGATGATATTTTGTCCAGTGTGCGCTGGAGAGATGTCTGGTTCAGCGACGAATCAAGATTTCTCCTCCGGATCACAAGAGCCTGTCTACACAACAACGTTGATCTTCTTTTGATACAATTGCAAACGGATAATGACATGCATCTAACTTCTTTGATAGGCATATAGAATTTGGAGTACTAAGTAAGGATAAGAATTTATGGATGAACAACTTCTTTATTACAATTAAGAGCGACGTTTCGGTGTAGGTTCTAACACCCTGTTATCAAGCAAGTGATTTACAGAGTGTGGTTACTGTAACGTGTTTTACGGCGTTTGTTTGTCGTATGAAGACTAAAATAACAAACAACATGTTAGCTGATCGGGAGTAGCATTTACTTCTCTTAGCACATAGTAGGAACAGAGTTACTTCCCCTGTTACCGAACATAACAATTATGCACGCTTATATATACGCCAGTTACTTACTTACTTATATTGGAGATTTTACGTGCGCTTTCCGACTGCAGCGTATTTCGCACACGGGCCCGGCCAGACCAGTTAAAGTGTTTCCGAAAAGGGGAAAAAGTTGTTTGGCAATCCAGTAGGGGTGTTTTAGTGGTTGCTTATATAGAATTTTGGAAATTTTGAGATTTGGAAAAAATGCTGAAAGGGTTTGGGGGGCGAACTAAGGGAGCTGAGTATGGAAGTTTGTTAGTTTGATTATGTGGTTTGGTTTTGGTAGTTTATTGGGGTTTTAAATGCGATTTATTAGTCCTGTTTTGATTAAGTATACGCCTAAGGCTTTGAATTTTTCTATTTTATTTTGTGGGTTTAGGATTGCTTCTAGAGTAAGAGCCTTATTTAGATTTAGGGTGGTTTGTAGTGTAGTTCGGTGTGTTAGGTAGTGGGTGCAGTGTATGAGTAGGTGTTCTGGGGTTTATTGTTGTTTGCAATGTGGGCAGGTTCCTGTTGCGTGTTTTTTTATTATTTTGAGGTGGTTATTTAGGTTTGTTTTCCCCTTTTTGGAGTTTAGTGATTACTCTGTCGATTTTTTTGGACGGTTGTAGAATTTTTGGTTTGGTTAGGGGTGTTTTGAGAACCTTTCTGATTTGGCTATTTGATCTGATTTGGCTATTTGAGTTTAGATATAAGTTATGCCATTTTTTGGTGTTTGTTGACACTTTTAATTTCTGATTTGGAGATGGGTAGGTGTAAGCTTATTTCTGGGATTTTAAGGGATAGTTTAGCTGCATTATCGGCATTTTCATTGCCGTATATTCCTACCTGGGCGGGGATCCAAATGAATACTATTTGTTTGCCTGCCATAGTTAAATCTTTTGAGCTTTTTAGTATTTGATTTAATTAGTTCAGGGCGGTTTTTGGTGTTTTTATTTTGGAGGGCTTGTAGTCGGTAAGCATTAGGATTTTTTGTTGTTTTTTAGATTGTCGATTATGAAGGGCTGAGGCCAAGCCCATTTGTTCGGCCATGAATATTGATTGATTGTTTGGGAGTCGGTAGGATTGTGGCTTTAGTTGGTTGTGTGGTATGGACTCCGAAACCAGTGTGTTTGGAGATCGGATCTGAGGATCCGTCTGTGTAAATGTGACAGCAATTTGGCCAATTTTCATGTATGTATGCTAGTGTGGTGGTTTTTGCTATGTTTGGGTCGGTTTGTTTATTTATTGTGCTAGCTAGTGTTATGTCTATTTTGGGTGTTTTAAGTTTTGGGGTGAAGATATTTGATTTTTTACAGTTTTGTTTAAGATTGTTTATTTGGTGTTCATTTAAGTAATTGGTTATTCTTTGGGATATTGGAGTAAGTAGAGGGTGTTTTCGAGCTAGGGCTTGGTTTTGGGGGCTGATATTTTTGTTTATTAGGTTTTGGATTAGGGGGTTGGATTGAGACGCAGCCCAGAAATTTAGGGTTAATTGTTCCCTACGTAGATTTAATGGCATTTCTCCTGTTAAGGCCTGGAGTGAAGTGTAGGAGGTGCCATGTTGAGTGTGTGTTATTAGTAAATTTTAAAGCCTGATATTGGATTGAGTCTAGTTTTTTCCTTAGGGATTGGTTTAGGGTGTCGTATATGGCACATCCGTAGTTTATTTTAGATCTAATTAGTGATATATAGAGTGAGAGGAGGATGTCTTTGGAGGCCCCCCAGTTTGAGCCAGTTTGAGCCAGTTAGGCATCTTAGCGTATTTAGATCTTTGGTACATTTAGTTATTAGATTATTTATGTGAGCGTCCCAGGAGAGATGTTCATCGAAAATTAGTCCTAAGAATTTGGTTTGTTTTAAGTATTGGATTGGTTTGTTGTTTAGCTTGAGTTTTGGGGAGGCAGGTTTCATGTTTTTGTGTTTAAAAACTATTCCTGTAGTTTTTTCCGAGTTAAGGGAGAAGCCCCATTTGTCAGCCCATTGTTGTATCTTGTTTAGAGATTTTTGAAGAAGGTTCTGGGCCATTTTAATGCTTTTTGTGCGGATCCAGAGGGCTCCATCATCCGCGAAGTTAGATGTGTTTATTTTAGGGGATAGGCCCTCGAATAGTTCATTTACATGTGTATCATTATATTGAAGAGTGTGGGGCTGAGGATGCTGCCCTGGGGAGTGCCATTTTCTAGGGGATATTGGTCCGATAGCGTTTGGTCTATACCCACAGTTATTTTACGATTGTTTAGGAAGTCCTGGATGTAGTTTATTATTTGACCTTTGAGTCCTATTTTTTGTAGTTTTTGTATTAGCCCATCGTGCCATACCATGTCGAAAGCTTTGGAGAAGTCTAAGAAGATGCCTGTAGTATATTGTTTGCTGAGTTGTCCTGTTTTAATGTCCTGCTCTAGTCGGGCGAGGTTATCTAAGGTTGAGCGGCCAGGAGTGAAACCACTTTGATCTGGGTTTATGATGTTATTTTGAGCTAGGTAGTGCTGTAGTCTTTTTTTAGCCATAGATTCCATTACTTTACATAAGTTTGAAGTTAAGGAAATTGGTCTATAGGAGTTAGCCTGATTAGATGGTTTATTAGCTTTAGGGATTGGTATGACTAAGGCCTGTTTCCAGGCAGTAGGTACTTGTCCGTTTTGATAGGTGAGATTGTATAGTTTAAGTAGTGCCTGGAGTAGGGGAGTTTAGGGGGGAGTTTTTTAATTATTTGGTAGGAAGTTAGGTCCAATCCTGGGGCTGTGCCCTTTTTCCTGTTTTGGATGACGTAGAGTAGCTCCTCCATTGTGTAAGGGTGGTTTATTTCTAGGTTGTCATTATTTGGTTCTTTGATGGATTTGTTTTCTGTTTTAAGTTTATCTTGAAATTTTTGGCTAAAGTTGTTGTTACTGCTTACGGACGAAAAGTTGTTGGCGAGGTTATTTGCCTTTTCGGCGGGGTTTGTTGAATTATTAATGTTAAGTGCTTTTTTATGACGTTTTAAGCCTCTAATGGCGTGGATTTTGCGCCAGTCCGTTCTGGCGTCTGTACGGTTATTTATTTCTTCACAGAATTTTTTCCAGTTTCTGGTTTTAGACTAGACTTTGAACTTACGTTTACGTCTAGTTTGTTCTATTTCCTCATTCCACCATGGTACCATAGGTTTGCCTGTTTTAGTTGTTTTTAAAGGGATGGAGGTTTTGGCTGCTTTTATTATGTAATCTGTTAGGTTTTTACAGTAGATTTCTGGATCATTATTTTCTAATTCGTTTAAATTAGCCTGATTGCAGATCACTTGAAATTGGTCCCAGTTAGCTTGGTTATAACGGAATTTTGGTTCTTGATTTTCTGTTTGTATTGGTACGATTGCATCTCCTATGGTTATGTTTATGGGGAAGTGATCACTACCTAGTGGGACATCGTGTACCTCCCATTGAGTACTTTGGGCTAGATCTGCGGTGCATATAGTTAGGTCGATAGCCGACATTTTTTGGTTAATCTTATCATACCTCGTGGGTTGGTTGTTATTTAGGAGTACTAGGTCGTTAATTTCTATCCATTCGGACATTACTTTGCCATGATTATCTATTTTATCATTTATGCTCCAGGTAGGATGGTGAGTGTTAAAAGTCTCCTAGGAATATAGTGGATTTGTTGCTTATTTGGAGTAGCTTATTTAGATCCACAGGTTGGACTTTTTGTTCTACCCAGTGGTATATATTAATGATGTTTATATTTTTGTTATTTAATGTGATTTGACTGCCGTTCGTTTCAAGGTTTGGCGTGTCTATCTTTATTTCTTCGTAGTTTATATCTTCCCTGATATATATTATCAGTCCTCCTGCTTCTCTACCTGTTTTTGGTTTAGCTCTATCTGTTCTAACTGAGTTATAGTTCGGTAGTGTGAATTTGGATTTTTTGGAGAATTTAGTTTCCTGAATACAAGCAATATGTGGGCCTTTATCTCGTTTAAATTTAGCTTTTAGTTCATGGCCGTGGGAGGTGAGTCCGTTGGCGTTCCACTGAAAAATATTTAGTCCTTCCATTATTGGGGTCGGGTGTTTGGTAATTTTAGTTTTAGTTTTATTTTACTTGGTGATTTCTTTTAGGTGAAGGTTAAAGAGGAAGAAGGGGAGATTGGTTAAGTTTAGATTGAATGCTACTTTGTGGTAGGATTTCATGCTAGCATTTGGTGAGTTTTGACTATGCATGTAAGCTAGGAGTAAAGTGAGACTATTTAGGTTTTTGATGTTGGTTACTTGGGGGGTTTTGCGGTTTAGTTTTTTGTTTCTTTTAGGGGCTGAGAAGGTAGTTTCATTTGCTTTAGTTGGAGTAGCTTCGATTGTTTCTTCTGTTGTGGAGAACTCTTCGTCATCAGTGAAGTTAGATTTAGTTGTTTGGGTTTCCATAGGGGTGGCTTGCAGTGTGGAGGGTTCAGTTTGGGCTTGCGAGGTGGGCGTAGCTGTGGATTTAGTGTTTGTGTGTTTATATTGTGCTTGCTTGTGGGGGAGTTTTGGTGCCTTGTGGGCTGTAGAGTGTTTGGATGAGGGTCGTGTTGTGGTGGTCGTGTTGTGGTGGTCGTTTTGTGGTTTGTTTTGCATGCGGGTGTTGATGTTGTGGCTTTGTGAGGTATGGGAGAGTTGGTGGGTGGTTGTGGGGCTGCATGTGTGTGTGAGGTGGGAGTTGGTGGGTGGTTGTGGGGCTGCATGTGTGTGTGAGGTGGGTGCGGTTTCTATGTCATCGCCCCAGACAGAGCTTGCGGTTATGGGTGTGGTGTTTGTTTGAGTGATGGTGTTTGGGTGCGGTGTAGGGAGAAGTGGTTTTGATGCGGGTGATGCAAATTTCCATGTTTGGATTTTGGCCGTTTCTATGTTAATGTGTTTGTTGGCCTGCTGGGTGAGGGTGTGTCTGTGTGGGCATTGGTTTGAAAGTGAGGTGTGTTTGATGGATTTGCAGTAGATGCACCTGGGTGAGCATGTGCCTGTGCAGTCTGTTTGTGCGCATTTTTTACATTTAGTTATTTGAAATGTGCATTGGGAGGCTGTGTGATTATATTTGAGGCAGTTGGAACATTGTTTGACCTGTCTTATATAGGGTTTGACTTCTAAGTTAGTGTGGGCTCTGAAAGATATGTGTTTAGGGGCTTCGGGAAATCTAGCGGTCTTTTTGAAGTTGATGATAACAATTGAGGTTGGGACCGTTTTTCCATTTCTAGTTGAGGTGATTCTGAGGGTACTTGTTTAGGTCTTGGTTTATGTTTGCCTCTAGGGAGTAAAGTTCTAAATCTTCAGTTGTTTCTCTTGGATTGAATCTAATTACGCCTCGTGTGTATTGCTGCCAGTTTGGTTTTTGTTTGATTACGGTAACGTGGAATATTTGAGATATTTTATTAGCTGCCATTAAAGATTCTTGGTTAGGGAAAATAATTTGGTATCCTTTGTTGGCTTTTTTAATGTTGCTGTAGTTTATCTTTTTTCATTTGAGTCCTATTTTGTCTATTGAAAGTTGGTGTGTGAGTGTGGTGCCTGAACCTGCGGAGAAGAAGTAGAGGGCGAAGGTGGTGAGGAAGGCAGCCGGGGAGGGTGTGGATGTCTCGTGTTTGCGTTTTTTGGTGTTTTGAAGCGAGTTGGCTGGTTTGGTGGTGGTGGTATGTTTCGTGTTTTTGCCATACTCGGTCATGACAATGTTTTTGAGTGACCTCCCGGAAGTGTTGTGCGCTTCCGCAGGCGTGGGTGAGTAAGGAGCTGGGATGTCTGCGAGTGTGACGTTGCTGGTGTCAGTCATGTTGTTTGGGTGTTGTGCATGAGCATCAAACCACGCAATTGGGATATGGTGACATACATCAACCATGTCAGCGAGTCGTGCATTCCTATCCTGTTAGTCGCCTCTTAAGGACAAAACAAGTTAGTGGAAGATAATGAGCCAGATAAACCATCCACACACATTTTATATTGAGATGCAAACAATTTACTGCATGGACCATGAGTCAGTCGTTATCTAGAGGGGGAGTTTAAGTGTTTGATGTTAATGTTTTCATCCTCCCAAAAGACTCTGACACACATCATATTCACAATGACTACACAAACTTCATAATTGTGACCCACATCCTCCTGAGAGAAAACTAATAGCCATTCTAGCTATGATAGAAGTATGGTATTTGATTATGACTGACACATGAAAAACAGACCAGTATATATGTTGGAATAAACTTACTCGACGCTTCAAGTTGGGACACCCATTCAGTTGATCGTCCGGACAATGTTTTTTCAATTGCATATTTGTGTCCAAATAAGCCCTCTGCAAGTGAATGGTTAAATCGTTCTACTATAGCCTGGATGCTATGGGCTTCTCTGTTGCCATGTCAGATCCCAACATTATTCTTTAGTTACCGACCCCATGAATTCAAGTTCAGGATCAGTTTGAAACAACTCAGATCAATTCAAAGGTCCATGTTTGAGACATGGCATTAGTCACTTCTGAAGAATCTTTTGAGGTAAAGACAACTAGCCACATTGACCATAGTTAAAGGCTTAAAGCATATATGAAAGTTTTGCATCTTACCTTATCGTGTGGAAGGAAAAGGAGTCAGCTTGAAGAACTTCAATGGGTACAGGTATATCAAACTTTTGACTCAGTATTTAGCAAGGTGCTTGTAAATATGTTTGTCAAATGGCCACTTCTATAGATACTTTGGCAACTTTTTGAATAGAGACAAGTCACTTTCATTATCCTTGGGGACTGTATGTTGTGTTTGTTTGTTGCTTAAAGCCGCACTCTGCAATATTCCAACTATATGAGGACAGTCTGTAAATAATCAAGTCTGGACCAGACAATCTAGTGATTGACATCATGACCATTGATCTATGGAATTGGGACACAATGACATGTATCTACCAAGTCAGCGAGCCTCATCATCCGATCCCATTAGTCGCCTCTTATGACAAGCATAGTCGCCTCTTACAGCTAGCATGGATGGCTGAAGACCTATTCTAACCCGGATCTTCACAGGGTGACGGTATGTAGTAAATCTTATCCATTATTCAAATACTCAGTTTTCAATATGAATTTTGCTTTATGAATATGTTTTATTAGATAAGATGCCAGGTAAGTTTTTTAAACCATTTTTGAAGCAATATCTTGAGGTTAGGCTAGCCCACAGCACTGTAGATAATGTGCATTTTCAGCTCTCAGCCCAGATATGTCTCAAAAGTTACGATTTTCACCACCAGATGGCACTTCCATATGAATCCACATATGCAGTGGAAATGTTGTAGCCAAGTTATTTTGAATACAGGATGATATTATGATAAACTGCGAAGTAGGCCTATGGTAATCTTTTCCTGGGTAACCAAGGGTTCAAGGGTCAAGGGTCCAACAAGGGTGCAAAAGTCTGATAGTATGCAAACAAATTGCATTCACTTGTAATGAATTTATGCAAGCAATGAACAAATATGGCCTACATAACTAGGGCAACTTGAAAGACCATATATGGTCTTCTGCCCTAAATAAAGGATCAAGAACCATGATAGATCAGGTTAATCTTGGTACACCCAAATTACCCATTTGCCATCTCTAATACCACCATATGAGGATCTGATATTCCGGCCTCAATGGTGGGTCTCTAAGTAACGCAATCACAGAGGATTGATTGTTTCTTTTTTTTTCAACAGACTGAAGGATAATTATTGTTTTTTTCAAGAATTATTTGGGACAATTTATTTTTTTCCATAAAATCTCAGCCCCAATGGTTCTTGGTCCCAGGTGTCTCATAACAAAAGATTGATAGAAATCACAGGTTAACACGACTATACAATATTTTACCAAGGGTGAGGGGACAGTGGGTTTAAACCGATTGAGTACAACACCTGCTTAATTACAATTTTAACTTACAAGCCGATCAATCAAGGTATGACTGTGTGCTGAGGTTGGTAACAAACCCAGAAGCTTTGTACTTGTTGATTAATCAAAAGGTGAAATAACATGAGTTCACAAACAATTGGGGCAGTGGGGTAGCCTAGCCTAGCCTTAAAGTATTGGCTCATCACGCCAAAGACCTGGGTTCGATGCCCCACATGGGTACAATGTGTTAAGTCCATTTTCCCATTTCCCCTGCCATGATATTTTTTAAATATTGCTAAAAGCGGCGTAAAACCATATTCACTCACTCACAAACAATTTCTAAACGCCTTCAAAACTTTGTGGACACTGTGCGTTGACGACTGACGAGCAGACACCTCCACTGTCACAGGCCACACCGATCAAGCCACATTGATCAAGTCTTGAGATCACACGCCATACCTCATTTGACACGTCGCCGCAACCATGAGTTTCAGTATGATAACGCCCGTGCCCACACTGCGAGAGCATCAAGAGACTTCCTCCTGCAGAATGGCATCAGAACCATGCAGTGGCCTGCCCTCAGTCCCGATTTAAATCCCATTGAGCACATGTGGGACGACTGAGTGACATCCGACCAAGGCCGACAACTGCAGCTGAACTGCGTCAGCGTTCTTCAGAGTGTGGGCTCAAGTGCCTATGGCCTTCATCAACCGCCTCATCCATTCCATGTATCGACGTTGCACGGCAGTCAACAATGCACTTGGCAGACACACGAGATACTGACTTGTGATGCCATTTTCTCAGAAACTAGTGTTGTGCTTCACTTTAAGAACATTTGACACTTTAATTTCAACCTTGGTGATCAGTTTTGCCAAGTTTCATCTTTTTAATGTCTCAAAGTACAATTGCAGTGTTTGGACAAATAAGGTTTCTCATATATCTATCCATGGTGATGTTTCTTTTGCATTTCAGTATAGTTTAAACATGTGTCAACATTTTGTGAACTTTGGACTATAGTCATTTACAAGATTATTGATGTAAACATTTAACAACTACACTGTTCTCCCATGGGTAATGCTCTGAGCATTGCAGGAAAAGAAATATCAACCAGTTGTGGTTATGTTTTTATCCTCCTGAGTGGGACATTCAAACAAAAGTCATTTAAAAAATAAAACAATACTTATTGAATATCAATACTCTTTACATTAGAGAACATTTCTCAAATGCTCTTAAAGTTTCCAGTTTCCAAAGAGTAGTTTACAAGTTTCAAAAGTTCAAAATGTTTGCCAAGTGTTTTCAAAAATTTAGAATCAGTTTGGGAACTTTTAGGGATATAAAACAGAATGCAGGTGCGCTTTTCATGGCCTTAATGAAACCTTTAAACAACTTGTAAGAGTTTCAACCTGTTTTGATAAAATAAGTAGGGCATTGTACTTTCTCCCATAACAGGGCTTGATCTCCAAACGCCAGCAGTGGTTTATTCGTAGTGGTTCATTTTTTTTACTCAGTCTGATTGGTTGGCTGAGAGTGGAGAGCTGTGTCATTGCATTTTGATTGGTTGGCTAACAATAATTGACGGCACTATTTTTGGATCGGGGATTCCCGAGGTCGTCTAGTGCAGGAAATACACAGCTGTCAAAACATAACCTGAGTAACGATGTTTCCATCTCCGAAAGTTGGTGTCCAAGGGTAAATTTGTGGGGGAGGAAGGGATGTGATATGTGGAGATGTATCAGAGAATTTCGGCTTCCCAGTGTACGAGATTCAGTTGCATAATGGGAAGACGATAACCGAAGCGAGATACCACATCAATATTACAGGACCAGGTGAGCCACTCCGGTAGATTCTTTACTGGGCGTTTTCAAGACTAATAAAACAGCTAATGAAAAAGTTCATTAATTTATGTAAAAATACTGATGAAATAGTTAAACATACCATATTGTTTTGGGCATTTTAAAAAAATAACCATCAACCACATAAAAGATATCATGTTGTATCGAAGTGTTGATCTTGAGCCGATCGATCGTTTCTGTAACCCAGCGTCAAAAGCATATTTCATAGTTATATTAAAATAATCGAGACTTAAATTTCATATTTAAAGAATATAAACACTCAAATAACTTGTATCAAAAGCAATACACAATTTTAATGCAGGAAACGATCAACCCTTGCTGGACGGACCGAACACCTCACGACCAAGATGTTTTTCAACCACCGCAGTTGTTTCCCCTTTCAACAGATGCAGTTTATCCAGATCAATATAATTCATTTATTTTGGCCTAAAATTTTATTTTATTTTTTTTTTCAACTTGAAGACTTCAATATTTTAACATACTATTTCAAGACAATTAAGAAACTTAATTTAAAAAAAAAACATTACCATGTTTAAACTTGAATGTATTAAGTTAGGTACCTAGATCTATGTAAACTCAAAAAAGTAATAATGTATTATTTTTTTTCTAAGCTACTTTGATTTCTTTTAGGGAGCGGACAAAATGATGAAGAAAAAGATGGTGGGCACCTTTTTGGTATTTTTTTCATAATGATTTACATTTATGCATCTTAAAATATATTTGGTATTTTGGATAGGATGAAATCATCTCAAAATTAAATTCATATTATCATTTTTAGGTAGAAACTCAATATCACAGTTAATTATTTTCAGAATTAACAGACAATACAGAGTATTAAAGACATGTAGAATTATGATTGTCTCATGTATATTCTTTAAACCAAAGTTTTTTTATTATTTACCATGTTTACTGAAAAAAACCCTTTAATAATGCAACTGTTATATTATCATAGCAGATAAAGAACCCCAATATGCATTGCTGGCTTAATTTTAATGATAATTATTCAGCATTTTTTAAATGATAAACTGGACATATGAAAAAATAAGAAATGTAATTTTTATGTATTATGCTCCCTTTACAAGGTTTACAGTGGTTGTGGTTTTTTTCACACAATCTTATTGGCTGCCTGAGAGTGGAAAGCTATGTCGCTATTTTAATCAGACACCTCAAATCATTCTAAGGTGTAATGTGTAAATTTTCAGAACATGATAACTAAAGAAAAACTCAAATTTATGGATGATGAAGAAACAACCAACAAGAGGTCATCTTATAACATTTACCATAAACCTTATTTCTTAACACAAGCAATATAAAAAAAATTCATATTTGAACAGGTCACTAAAATATATATTTATCATGAGTCTTGTTTTCATGATGATAAAAAGAAGAAAATGTTATAATCAGTACCATATTTTCTTGAGTATAGTGCGCACTTTTTTAAAAAAAAACACAGCTGTGTAGAAGGGGGTGTGCATTATACACGAATTAATGAGTTTTGATGTTTTTTCCCCCATGGAAAGACATTACCGTGAGCACGTAACACTGGAAATACCATGTCAACAAATCCATACTGAAGTTCGCAAATTACTTATGTAATTACACTGTGTGGCTATAAAAAGTGTTTTGTATATTTGGACTTATGTTTGTAACATATTTTATTAATTTTATTCAAAATTCCTTTTAATATTGTTTTAATTAATTTCGGCGAAATTGTGTGTGAAGCCATCGGAAGATCGCACAACTCAACGTTATTAACAGCAACCACGGTCAGATTACCGCTATTGACGCCTTGAAACGAAGTTAAGTTGACAGAGAATGGATACATATATCGTAAATGCCATACTTTGATTCGTTAAAAGTCATATTTGTTTTTGTTGGATGATTCTATATCAACACGTAATTCTCGCGATCACGCGATAACGTGCACGGGAGCCTTAACGGTGACTGGTCAGACTGGTTCCATGTAAAAAATAATACCCCGCAATAGCGATCAGCTGCTTCGCTTAAGGTTATTATAGTTTTAAACATGTTTAGTAAAAGCTGCATCTAAATTAACAAGATACTGGAATATATTATTCCTGATAAAAAATAGTTTCAGATATAATTTTTGCAGATCTTTGCATTAAAATCCTGTAAAGTTATATCATTGGGTGTGTCTTGACCGAATCACTGGACGATTCCAAGAAAACGTGTGTACAGCTGATTGCTGTGTCCGGCTTAGTTTACGAGAAAATACACAAGGTAATCTTAATCCCTGGATATAAAACAATGCCTAGCAGAACAAAAAATACAATTTAAACGGTAAATCAACATGTCTGGTGATTTTTTATCTCAAATTTCGAATTTGTACTGACCAAGTTTCTCATCAACTGTTCGTTTGCCGGACTTCGCTAAAAGGGTACGGTGTAATTTTTTTTCTGCGCTTGGTATTCGAATTTTTTCTCTCCAAAATATTGAATCTGCTAGATACATAGGTGCGCACTATACTCAAGAAAATACGGTAATTCTTAATTTCACATCTGATAAAATAAGAAAAAAAAAAGTTTGGATGTAACTGTAGTAGTAAAATAACAACTTAATATTACAAGGGTATTAAAATGTTATAAATATTTGTGCAACTATTGAAATGATAATTTATTGTCTACATATATCCTATGTATTTATGTTCCACACACAATAAAGTTTTGTGCTTGTCAAATTCACATTGTGTCATTCAACAGATATGGGAAAATTAAATAACTCATTCAGTAACATGTTTGGTGTCATGATGTTAAATATCATGGTCAAAAGAAAAAATGTCCACTGAATTAGTAAATATTTTCTCTCTTTTTTTTATAATAAAAACACATGTGCTCACCATTTTCAGGAACAAAAAAAAAAAAAAAAAAAAAAAGATGACATCAAATAATCATCATTTTACATATTAAATTATTCACTGTAAAATTAGTTTTAAAGACGAAACTTCGTTTAAAAATATTACAATTCATTGATGGAGTGTAGAAGATTCACCTAGCAGTAACCAGCTGATCAGTTGGCTGAGTTGGTATTTATAGAATCTTGCCTGATCAATGCTGCTGACAGTTCCTTGGACCCTTGTTTTTCGTTAACAATATGTTACAAAAAAGACAATATTTAATTTCCTCCTATTTGGGTTTATTACATTAATTTCTTGCGGACAAATAAACAAATAACGTATTTACATAGACATCTACACTCAAAAGGTGGACGTATTTAGTGTTGCGCATTGAGAATGATAGTCACGGCGAGAAGAATGCAAATAAAGTTATGGGTCGAGTAATCCAAAGCCATTAACAGATATCAAATCACGTTAATAATTCTCAAAACGTTACTCCCATCAACTTTTAATAGTTAACAAAGAACATAACATGAATGCTAACAAGTGGCTTGCCTGTCACGGGAAAACTCGAGTGGATTGTCTTCGCTAGATCCTTTTTACCTGTTTATGGTGCAGTTATCTTACTGAGCATATTCTAAAACGAGGCTGGGGGGGAATCCCAAGTAGTTACTAAACAAGGGAAATCTTCAACTACCAGCTCGACTCTTTATGGCGTATTGTTATAGGAGAAAAAGGATTAACCACTGCGCTCGGTTGTTACCATAAAATCTACACACTCGTGATTAATCTGCCACGATTAGAACTTGGCAAAGACTCGTTCTAATCGTGACCGATTAATCACTCGTGTGTAGATTTTTCGGTAACAACCGAACACAATGGTTAATCCTCTATGTATGAGAGGCCATATTGTTGAAATAACTGTGCATTATACTATTTTGGCTTTAAGAATAGAGAGTCTGCTGATATGCCATCTTCCAACTCTTTGGGCTAATGACTATCAGTGTCAATTACTTACTTTCCTCCTGTTATTTTCTTGAACTGGTCATACACTTCCTCTATTGTTGGTCTCATTTCTGGCATTTCAGACCAAGCCTGTTTCATTATTTGGATATACTGTGGTGGAACAGCTTGCGGAGAAACGGATGGGCGGATGAGGGGTGGTGGCTTCTTTACTTTCGCTATTATGGCTACAAAGAAAAAAACATCTCTAAAAAGGCATGTCTAAAACAAATATTGTTTTCGTAAGCAGATCAAATTAGTTGTCCATGCTTATCTTAATATTAGAAGCACTATGTAGGTTTTCATCTGAAAACAGCATGTTATGGCAACAGGAATTTAACAAGATATGTCAACCACAACATACTTATGTCTGTTCATGATTTTATAGAAAATAGTGGTAGGTTTGTACATTGAGCATAAATGCTAAGGTTATATGCATATGACTGAAGTGTCGGTAACATGAGTAGTCTTCTTATATAATTTTTTATTGTTTCTTGACCTTAAAGTTTTGATTCACACAAATGCAATAATGTAAGAGGGAGCAGTATTTACAAAAACCAGTACGGCATGTTAAACAATCCCTTTCAAGTTAAGTTGAACAAGCATGAAATACTCTTATCCCCCGCCAATATGACATGTCCGGTTGCGTGCAATGCATTAGCTCCTGTGAACTATGTTCACTGGACCTTTTAGTAATGGCCTAATTGCAGCACTAAAAAAGTTATTACTGGTCTAGTTTTGCCATCTGCAGTTTATGATAGAATAAGTAACTGTATTTGTAATGAGTAAGGATGAGACATATGGACGAACAACTTCTTTATTACAATTAGGAGCGACATTTCGGTTTAGGTTCTAACACCGTTATCAAGCAAGTGAAGTACAGAATATGGTTGACAAGAATATATACAGGATAGGATGCAAAGCAGTGTTTATACAGTTGAGTAGGTTTAAGATGCATTTACAGTTGTATTTGTAATGAGATGTGTTATAACTTAAACAATTATCAGAGAATTAAGGGAGTTCTTGCTTTACTTAGAGATCATTGAGAACAGGGGTCACCATGAGGTGTACTGAGAAGTACAGCACCAATCATCTGATGATCTGAGTAGTAGACTGGAGTCTGGAATGCTACAGCACTGGCATGATCAGTAAACAACAAGTCCAGTGTAGCTCCTAGACAGTGAGTTGAAGAGTGAATGAGTCATTTTCCTCACATGAAAGAAATCTTCAAGTTTGAGTTTTTCACTCAGATCACAGTTGAAGTCCCCAGCAACTAGGACATGTTCACATTCATGCTGCTTGGAGAGATCCTGAAGTTTCTGCACGAAAGGAGAAAGTGAATGTGACAACCGTGTCCATGACACTTTTGGAGGAACATACACACAAAAAATGCAGAACTTGCAGGAAATGTATTCAATACTGTGAGATGACATTACATCACATAGCTGGACACTGTTCTTGAAACTTGTTGAAACATACACAGCAACACCATGTGTAGTGTCTCCTGGATAGACTTTATATCCTGGCAGGCCTCTTTCACGGTAATCATTGATGTGTGTTTCTGTGAAACACAAAACATCAAGCACACCAACAAACTTGTCCTTCTTCACATCTTCGAAATGAGCACTGAAGGATCGCACATTCAAGTGAGTCACCTTGAGTCCATCACCATGAATGTTCTCTACAGGGTGTGTCCAGGTGAACAGTCTTTCATTCCGCAATCTAGTCATCTCATCCAATGCTTTTTTGTTTACTACAATTTTGTATTGATCAAAACCTACAATCTTTAGGCCTTTCCTTGATTTGACCCTCTGAGCATCGTATACATTTGACCAGGCTTGGCTTTAAATTTACTTCCTTGTGCAATTGTCATGTTCCCAATCATCTGCTCACAGGTGCTACCTTGTGACTTGTGGATTGTGAGGCCCCATGCTAAAGTTCCTGGATACTGTTTTCTTTCATCCATGACAGATTTAGCATTGACACAGAGAACAAGGCTGTTACAGCAGTAATTGGTACTGCATGTTTCAAATTGACAGGACTTCGCTTTCTTGCATCACGGCACTGAGAGGAAATAGGCTGGTTCGGGTGTCCTTGTTCATGTTATGGGTACCCACTGTGAGGAAGTAGGCTGGTTCAGGTGCCACTGTTCATGTTACCACCATGCACTGTGATAAAGTAGGCTGGTTCGGGTGCCACTTGTAAATTCACCATATACCTTGTCAAAGCCCCTTTGTCAAGTGGTATACATATCAATTAGGTTATTATGGTAACGGTTCTCAGGCTAACCCTGTTTTTGTAGAATATGTAAACAGTTTCTGAGTTATGCTCTTGCTAAGGAAACATTTGCAAAATCTCCCAAACTATCAAAAGACATGGTTTTCAAGATCTGCTCCAGAAACGAGGACTACCGCCATTTTCAGTTTAAGTCAAAGTCGTTGCCATGGAAACTCGAAAAATAATTTTTTTAAGAATCCCAAACTATCAAAAGGCACCAGTTTTCCACTAGACCTATTTATGTGCCACTTTTGGTGAAGAAATATTGTACGGTTTTCAAGATCTGCTCCGTAAACGAGGACTACCACAATATTCATTCTAAGTCAAGGTCATTGCCATGGAAACTCAAATTATTATTTTTTTAAGAATCCCAAACTATCAAAAGGCACCAGTTCACCACAAGAACTATCTATGTGCCAAGTTTGGTTAAGATATCTCTCATGGTTTTTGTGTTTCTGCTCCGGAAACAAAATGTGACATACGGACGGAAAGACGGAAGGACTGACGGACGGCACCCATTCCTATATCAGCAATCTTACAGCAATATCGCAATGATATGAAGATATAGGAATACAAAACAATGCAATGATGACAATAATGTATATCAGTAATAACAACAATTACAACACTGGTGATAAGCCACCAGATAATAAAAGCTGGGCTACATAACTGAGGTCATGGGACAGATGAACACTTAACACTGCTTGTTTCTTGTTTAGTGCTACACTTAGTCGCTCCTTTTGTTGGTAGATATTACACCATTTTTAGATACCGTTTTTATAATGAGTGTGTTTGGATACGTTTGGATCAATATTATACATCAAAAGGGGTTGGTTGTTGTAGCAATAAATTTTATACCTCAGGTAAATGTAGTTGACTGATGGAGTTGACTATTCATTACTGACCAAATCCTAGGTATTCTTTCTCACATGCATTTCCTTTTCTTACCAGAAATTATTCTAGTCACGTTTCTCTTTCAAACCAAAGCCTGTTTTTCTCCTTATATCAATAGCTATTTTTTCAGGTGTTATCTTGGAAGTAAAAGTACACAATGAACCACGAAATTGCTGGTGATTCCTGGCAAATTAAGATGACATTGGAAGTTGCAAGTTGCGTAAAATGTTAGGAACAGTAAGCAGTAGTATATGCCTAATCAATGCTCTGAATGTAAAAATATTCCCGATATTTTCAGTGAAATAATGTTTCCTGTATGAAGTATCTATGGGATGCTATATCGCTGAATAGCCCATCAAAGATTGTTCATGGCTCCACCTTCAGCTGAGGTTTATAGGAGAGTTCATTGAGAACGAGTTTGATCCAAGCATATGTAACAATGCAACCTCCTGTTTTCATTACACCAAGGACATAGAAGATAGGTTTTTGTGTCATTTGCATTGGGAACACAAAGTCTAGAGTGGGCACATGGATGTTGACATCACCATATTTCATGAATAAGCAAATAACTTCTGGGGTTATCAAACATGATCATCCAATCAGAGAACTGAAAGAATATTATCTGATGATGTTATCCGCCACACAGATTTAATAAAGAAATGTATGCTGTGCTTTATCAGACAGTAGGACACAAAGAGAATTAAACCAGATTCAACTAGATTAAAAATTTAAAGCCTATATAGACAACCAATGCATGCGAACTACAATTAAAAGCATGTAATTCATACACTTGTTCACAAGTTATTAGTAAACAAGCAGTTAGGCGTTCTGACACGAGTAATGGTACATGTTAATTTCTTTCAGATGTAAACGCCAAAAGTCAAAACAATCAAACATCCTAGTGAGTGAGTTAAAATTTAACGTCACATCAGCAATATTTCAGCAATATCGTGATGAGAGAAAGTACTACATTCAAAATAGATATATTTAGACTGTATAAAAACCTGTCGTCGAGGGACAGTGAGATAACTAGACATTTCACAGATTATATTCAAAACGTGTATAGAACAATACAAATATATCACCATACATAACAATACATGATAAAAAGGAGCTATAGATCGCTAGCAACTGAAGGTAGACCACCATACTGGGGTCTTACAGTACCTTTCTGAATGGTGCCACAATTAAAATGGCAATTTTTTTACATTTAAAAGCGTAGTGGATGTAATTTTTTTTTAATGACATGGACTTACGATACCCTCTCAGGGGAACAATAATTTTACACTACTTTAACCCCCCTCTCTGATACAGCTACTTACAATCTCAGATATGAATTCATTCTACTAATTTTAAAACGCCATTTTACACACAACATTTTAACCAAATTTATGATACAATTCTATTTCTTTTAAGAAAACAAAACTTAAATGTATTATAGTATAACTTATAGTATTTAAAAAAACCTTTTAGATGAAACCTTGAAATATTTATCCCTTGTGATGGAGAAATCAACACAGTCAAGCAGGACATGCTTGACAGTGGTTCTTTCATCACAAGGGATGCAGAACGGAAGATCCTCAACTTTCAACAAATATTCATGGGTGTAACAACAATGGCCAATACGACATCATCATAAAATGACAACCCAAGTAGGTGTAACCAATATTTGGTTTAATTTCATGTAATTTATTTACACCTAATTGGGTGTCACACTTCTTTTGCATCAGATCCCCGATGTAGGATCCTATGACAGGCTTAATTGTAATCAGTGTGTCACGGATTTGTTGAGTGCTGCTTTAGCTGCAGCATTAGCCATTGTGTTAACTATGATGCCAACATGGCTTGGTAGCCAGGAAAATAAACGATGTTGTATAGGCCAGTAGCAAGTTCATTATATAATTCAAGAATTTCGATGAAAAGTGGATATTTGGTAGACTGAATTGTAATTGCCTGAAGACATGGAAGAGATTTGGAAAATATAATAAACTGTTTATGCTTTGATTTTTTACTAATGTATTCTAGTGCTATTAATAGGGCCTTTGATTCGACTGTAAAAATGGAACAATTATCTGGTATTCACAATGATAAAGTCCTGGATCCAATGAAAGTGGCGCTGGAAACAGCGTCACCATCCTTGGATCCATCTGTAAACATAGATTTGTAAGTATCATATATGTTTCTCAATTGATTATATTCTTGTTGATAAATTAGTAGGTTTGTATCAGATTTCTTTAACTTGGTTAATGTTAGATCCACCTCTGGTCTTACCAACTGCCAAGGTGGAGAGGAATGGAGTTTGGTTGGGGCTATATTTTCAAGATTAATTTGAGCAGCAGAAATATACTCAATAACATAAGTTCCTGTGACGCCAATATATTAGTGTATTTTTCAAACAAGTAAGGTTTGGTTCTCAAGCCTCATGCATTTCACTACCCAAAAATTGGTATAAAAATTTGTGCGTTAACAGGATTCCATATGCATTGTTTAGCATTGTGCTGACAACAACCACTCAGAAAAACAACAAAATTAAGCAATTATTCAACATTACGAAAAGCCACGCCTGTCCGAAAATGAGCGTCTGCAAGCCATTGGTATGCTTGAAGCAGGATCGAGTCAACGTGATGTTGCAAGACAATTTAATGTCCACAGAAACACCATTTGGTTTTTATGGCAACATTGGCAACAGACGAATGCAGTCAGAGACCATCCTCGGAGTGGCAGGCCACGCGTAACCAATAATCGACAAGACAACTGGATTCGAACAACACACCTATGAAATCGATTCCAGCCAGCAACAGTGACTGCAAGAAGCATACCTGGCCATCGACGAATATCTTCACAAACCGTACGTCACAAACTCAGACGTGCAGGGATTGTCGCCAGAAATCCCATTTTGACAGGAAACCACCGTCAAACACGTCTACAGTGGTGCAGACAGCGTCTATGCTGGATGGCCATGCAGTGGGGAATAGTTCTATTCACTGACGAGTCTCGTTTTCACCTCAGCCACGCCGATGGATGGATCCGAGTGTACCGACGTCGAGGTGAACGTTACGTCAATCATTGTGTCATGGAAGAAGATCGGTTCGGGGGCGGCAGCGTTATGGGATGGGGTTGGATTACAGCAAGATCATTGGCCCTGTTGTTCTACCATTTTTGCGTCGTCATGGCCCAGGCATTACCTTTCAACATGACAACGCCCTGCCTCATATTGCTCGACTTGTTCAGGATTCTCTTCAACAAAACAATGTGAATGTCATCCCCTGGCCGGCTCGCTCCCCTGATCTCTCACCAATGGAGCACATGTGGGATGAGATGGATCGGCACCTTCGACGTCAACCATGTGTTCCACAGACACTCAAGGAACTTCGAAACATGCTCCAGCAGATATGGACAGATATCCCACAGGATATGGTGCGACAGGCGACACCAAGGATACCAAGTGAGTATACTCAAGCAGAAACATCATAAAAATGTTCCACCAGATTGGCCCATGCGCCACCGCCTTCTTGGCATTATAGAAATGTTTCAGTAATAGTTCAAAATGCATTTCATAAGTCTACACATGTATGAGTGCAATATATGGCACTGTTCTGTTTGTTAAATAACATGAGACACAGGGACGTTACTCAACTCAAACAGGTTGCCCAATTTGGTTGCATTTTATGACCAGCAATGGGGTGCTAAAGACACAATCTTATCTACCTCTGGTCCCCACAGGGGATCAAACATACTAACTATACACAAAGAAAAATGTTAAGCACACCCGTATTTCTGAACCATGACAAATGGTAAAAATCATGGCATGGGATGACGGACCACAAGCTGGGCAATACCAATGTCATCGGATAGAACAAACATTTGACAACAGCATAGAGCAGAAGGCGACTTTCGTCTGACCAATGAATCTGTCTCCAAGTTCTCAGATTCCAGTTCTGTCTCACAATACACCATGCTAAACAAGCAGCTTTGTGGTGATCTCTCAATAAGAGATGCTTTATGACTTGTCTAGCCCTCAGTCCTGCTGCTTTCTGCTGGTTCCTGACAGTTCTGGTGCTGAAACGCCAATTGGGCAACCACAGCTGTTTCAGACAAGTACTTGTTAAAAAGGGTTTTTAGTGTATGAGACGAAGAAGGTCCCTGTCTTCGCAATGTGTTGTCACAGGAGGTGTTCCGGATCTGGGACGGCCCTGTACATCACCAGTCTGAGCATGTTTCTCAACTTAACGGCTTACGACAATGTGATGATACCCCAAATTCCAACCAATAGCATTACAAGACATACCTGCGTTATGCGTGCCGATTATTTGCCATCTTGTGGCGTTTGATAATTGCCATCTTGTGGCGTTTGATAATTGCCATCTTGTGGCGTTTGATAATCACCTTCGTGCCATGGTCACACAATGTAATGGAAGAACTGTTTAAAACCAAGCTTAAGAAAGCAATTTTAACCTTTGGATATACCGCTTTTAGAGAGACTCGAGGGCAGCATGCATGGCACGTGAGCTTTTGTCAACGCATGACTGATTACACCATCTTAAGAAAACATAATTCTTCCCGTAATTATATCTTTCATGACTGTTACAAATATTGGGACCAAACAATAATGAAATATATTAGCGTGTGCTTAACTTTTTTCTTTGTGTATATTTATGAACATGTGCCATTATGAATGGTTTTATCTGAGTCATCTGATATATATATCAGGGATGTGAAATCTCCGCGGAAACGCGGAAAATCGCATTTTTTAAAACAGTAGTCCTCGGAAAAAAATCATCTTCCGCGTGAAAATATAATAAAAGATTTTAAAAAAAACACTCCGAAAAATATCATCTGTTTTCGATCAGAGCTTTCAGTAGCATAGGTTTTCGGACATCGTACGTTTTCTATCACGAATACTTGCACTATAACGTGGGGTGTGGCGTCACACAGAAATTGTAAATACTCAGAGTCAGATGATAGCTTGTTTTTAAGATAAAGTTGTCTTTTAGCCTGTAAGTGAATGAGATGATTTACAGTTGTTCATGTGATTAGCCAGAAAACTATGAATGTTTCTTCAGCATCCAAAAACCCATAACATGGGGATATATGTTGTAGTAATGTCTTATGTTTGCAATGGAGTTTTGTTTTATTCAACAAAAGGTAAGTAAGTACAAGGTAAGTTTTTTTCAATGTGCTTCAACATGGGGAAAGGGTCAGACATTTCACGCTTTGACAGTTGTCCTTGTGTCCGGGGGATGGGGGCTGAAGTTTATGGCAGTATTGCTGCCAGACCTGGCGGGTAGCCAGGTGCGCGGAAGCTATGCCTAATTTTTTAAAAGTACTGATTTAACTTCAAAATTTTACTGCATCTGCCATCTTGTTTATTTGACTTATTGACTTTTGCCATTGACTTTTTACATTTCTTGGTGTGAATGTTGTCCAAACTGCACAAAATTGCTTAAAATGCAATCAAATATTTAAAAAGTTTCTGGTGGGGCCTGCCCCCAGACCCCCCTACACTTTTCCTCTTTTTTTTCGGGAAAACCTGCTCACATCCCTGATATATACAAGATAGGAAGGAAGTCAGTTTAACCTGAATAGTAAGTCAAGGTGATTAAGGTACCATAAACTCACAAACCCACAAACAAATGATCATGTAGTTCCAATGGAAATTCACATTTGGAAAAAAAAAGTATTTTTAAGAAATGTATATTTTACTTGAGACCACCGACAAAATAGACACAAGTGACCGATCATTTGATTTTCGTGGGGAGGGGGTGTGTGTGGCATGAAAACACCTTGCTACAATGTAATTTTGTTGCTTGCAATTTCTATTTTCTCAACAGTCTGAAGCATAATTTCTTTTCTCAGTAATGCTCTGGGACAATTTGTTTTTTCCCAATAAAAACAGCTGAACAGCCCAAAATGGAGCTAGGGCGAACAAAGGCCAAGATATCTACATGTACTTGCGCTCAGAATCTCAGATGACAGAGGTGACGAGAATGGCCATCTTTCGCTTTTTCCGAAAAACAACAGTATTTGTTAAAAAAGAGTTAGACTTTCTAAAACCCAACATGACTTCACTCTAGTCTTAGATATGTAACTGAAACAACAAGCTGTCAACATTTGTCAAAACAAACTAAAATCATGATGAAAGAGACAGAGAAAGAATAGTAACCTGTACTAAATCAACAATGATCATAATCAGAGCGGACCAGATGTAATAACATGACATTAGGGTGAGCGAGTTAAAATTTACTAATTTAACTACATCTATGGTCACCACATTTAGTGACAAATGTTCTAAGATCAAGGAATGAAGTTTTTCCTAAAATTTGTTGTGGGGGATAGTGGTATACAAGGCCGTAAATTCATATGTTTTACAGAATTGAACTTGGTTTCGAATTCTTGTCTGAAACTGAAATTGGTTAAGCAAATCCTTTGTGACTTTGAGAATCAAAATGGTATTAATTCCATTTGTCTCAAATACTTTCTGTGAATATAAAGAAAGTCCTTCCTTGGTTGTATTGAGGACTCTGGTTAATATTTTAGACAGGGATTTGGTGGTACATTTGCTGGAAGAAAACAAAAGTCTTTATGGCCATTTGTCATGCCACGCCTTTCAAATGTGCAACGTGAACGTGCCATCGGCATGTTGCAGATGGGAACGTCCGTAGCTGAAGTTGCAAGGACGATGGGTTGACTGTTTATGATTTACAGACGCGTCTACAGCAAACGGGTACCACCGCTGATCGCCCTCAGCCAGGTCGACCACGTGTGACGTCACATGCAGAGGATTGTCAGATTGTCTTACGTCACCTCCATAACCGATTTTTGACCGCTACATCAACCAGAAATGAACTTTTTAGGGGTAGACTGAGTGCGCAAAATGTTTGAAACCGTCTGAGAACTGCTCACCTTCAAGCACGATGGCCATACTGCGGGCCGATTCTGACTCAATTTCACAGACGTCAACGTCAATTGTGGGCACAGCGACACTTACGATGGACTAAGAGGAATTGGAATCAAGTCATCTTTAGTGATGAATCTCCATTTAATCTTCGATTTGCTGATGGTAGGGCGAGGGTGTGGAGACGCCGTCATGAACGTTACGCCCAGTGTTGTGTACGGTAAGTTGACAGATTTCGAGGCGGAAGTGTCATGGTGTAGGGTGCTTTCTGTGGCAATACACGTTCCAGGCTTCTTGTCATCCGCGGCAACCTCAACGCTGCTGCTTGCCGTGACATGATACTGGCACCAGAACTTCTGCCTTTTATGGCAGCACATGGACCCGGTTTGATCTTCCAACACGACAATGCCGGACCCCACACAGCAATTTTGACAAGGAATTTCCTTCAGAATGCGGGAGTCAACGTCATGGACTGGCTGTCAAGGTCTCCCGACCTCAATCCCATCGAACACGTCTGGGATGCTCTTGGCAGAAATCTGTGCACTCTCCAGAACCAACCACAGAATTTGCAAGATCTTGGCACCATTTTGCAGTAACAATGGCGTTGTCTTCCCAATCATGTGTTCACAAGCATCACAAGGTCTATGTGGAGGCGTTGTGTGGCAGTTGTCAACGCAGATGGTGGCCATACACGCTATTGAACTTGTGTGCCATCAGATTCTCGTGCTTGGGACTTATGATTTAAACTGTTGATGTTCTTACCGAATACAGTAGGTGCTTGGAACAAATTATGGTTACCACCGTTATTAAAATCCTACTTTGGACATTAATGATTAAAAATTACCTTCTCTGATACATTTGTCCGTTGTATATCATATATGGGATTACTTTTAAAAATGTGAAGTTTTTAATTTGACTCAGTATATATCAGCGGGTAGAACCCCTTGATTCTGGGACTGGGTCCTAAACACTCTAGGGCATATTTGGATATCCTGTGGTGTTGTTAGTTGCCTGGCAGGATACACCCTCTGGAGTGGCATGGACGTTGTTTGAGGGACAACTATGAGCGGCCGCTCATACCCGCCTCACAGGATCTGGGATACGAACAGGTCGTCCAGGATGGTCAAGTTGGCTGCAAACTGACCTAGTCTTTTGCCTACTGGAGTTTGAGTCACAGGAATGACCGAGGGCTGAAGTCGACCTGAAGGTGGGAGGAGTTACTTGGAGGAGACATCTCCCTTCTTGGGCGATTCCCCGGAGTCCTTCGTGGAGGTGAAGGTAACCATCCTGGCTGCAGAGCCTCTGTTACCTCGTCCTCTACCACATCCTCTGCCACGAAAGAACTTGCTCTGCCGCTGGCTATGTTGCAGAGATCTTGCTTGGATGGATTAAATTGGGGACGTCTACGATCATGTCTCTGTTGATCTTCCAATTGTTGCCTCTGAAGTTTCGGAAATTCTACTGACACCTGGAGATGCGTTTCTTTATAAACTTCTTGAGCCACATCCTGTATCCTGTTGTCGAATAGATACGGAGACGACCAGGGCATCTGGAAGAGTCTTATCTTGTGATATTCTTCCCGAGGGCAGTAGTACAGTTTCCATGGGGCAATGGAGGCGATGTTACCTTCCAACTCAGGGGAGGAGGCCATGGTAGACATACCATGTGTCCCTGTCTTGCTGATGTTAAGCTTGTCCTTATGCCGACGGAAGAGTTCAAAGACCAAGTCCAACTTCTCAGCGAGGTCCGTCATAATGGCCATTGGAGGTAGCGTGATGGGAGAAGCCACATTTGCTTTCATCGCGAATCCCCTGAGTAAATCCTCATCCAATGTACTGCAAGGAAGGTTGAGTGAGTCCACGATCCAGGGAAGAATCATAGAGGGTTCAACCATGGCATTACTGCCTGGAGATGACAGAGGTGAAGTCTGGCTTTCAGGGGTAGCATCCGGAGGAGTCGGTGTGTTATCCGACCTGTCCACGACCGAAGTAGCCGAAGTAATCTAGTAGAAGTGCAAGTTGTACCCACCTAAGTTGTTCCGGCCTGTTCGTAGCATAGCTGTAAAGCCGCCGATATAGACTGTAGTAGAGATCTAATCTGTGAGGCTGGAAGTGGAGTCTGATCTTTATGATCCCATGAAATCGGTAAGGGATTAGTCACAGCGCTAGTAGTAGGGTCCCTCACATGAGTCTGAGAGGGATGCGACATGACCGGAGAGTGCGACTTATCAGGTGCTTGCTGGTTTGGTTGCGTATCAGCCTGTGACTCGGAACGGGTATGAGAGGAAGGCCAAGTGAGATCTTCTTGTCTTGCCAGTACCATACAAGTGTCTGATGTATGTTTGGCCTGGGAGTTCGTAGTGGTGGAAGGATTGCTGGTCCTTGTTGATAGGGAGGAACTGACCGTGAATCTCCTCGTTTTAAAAGCTGTCTGACAGAGCATCCTCCTTGACTATGAGCAATATTATGGTGGCATCTGGTTTTGATATTAAATATGGAGCGGAAAACATGATTTGAGAACATAGCTGTGACAATTCTTAGAAAGTTAAATTTCATTTTACGTTTATCAACTGTTGCATTCTGTAATCTGCACATGCACAGTATGCAATTTTGTTCATCAATGGAATATATATTCTGAGAACCCCATGAAGACTTTGTCAACATGTACACTAGCATTGGCACAGGTACAAAGTGAACACAATGCGACACTTTTTTCGCTTTTTGGTTTACAAGAAAATTTTATTGTATCCCTCGCACTCAGCTTTTGCACAAATGGCAATATAACAATATTCATGTCATGGGTGGAAATGAATGAAAGACTATTATGGCAGCATGGGCGACGATCAACCCTTTCAAAACCAGCCAACCAGAAGATTACTGCTGTGACACTGAGTTCCCAGAGACTGTTGTGTCATTTATCAAGGAATTATCTGCTTGTAAAACATCTTTGCTGCTACATGTTTGGCTATACACCATTTGAATTAATTAATCCTATTGTTTATAAATATGAAAGTTATGTGTATCACATTATTTAAATAATTCATTCACAACTTATATAAGTTTGTTTTGAAATAAAATAATGTAAGCTAACACATTCATAACGTCCAGATTAAGGACCAAGGAAGCAAACATTTAACGATTTTCGGCAAATATAAGATTTGATAAAATCCACTTGCCTATATTTTTTTTAAGTTTCATTGTTTACGTAATCAGAAACTTATTTTAAAAAGAGTTACAAATAATATCTGCCATCACCCATTTCCCAATTATAGTGTCTGTCTAACATGGGGAAATACCTCCGTTTTCAAAGCTTCGTATGAATAATACATATGTCTAAGGCTGCCATGTCAGTATCCATAAAAAAACTTACCTCAATTCACCGACATTATGATAATAAGGAAGTAACATCCACTGGAGTCTTTTCATAGCTGTAAACATGTAAAACTTGGTTTCTAGTGACGCTTTCTTGGCAAAAACTGATACAAGGTTCACTATTGGTCAAATTTAAGCATGTGACCTAGGGCAGCCAATCAAATTACAGCAACGGTACCGTCCTTGTGTATGAAAATTTTAAGATTTTGACAAAAGGTTTTTGTGAAATCATGTTATTCTGAACGTTTTAAGCAGGAAATCGCGATCTATATTAAAAATACGGAACTTCATGGATGTTTAGTGCCAGCACTTATAAAGATAAAAAGGCCTGAAAAGATGCATCTGAGACCGCCTTAATCATTCCCCAATAAGGCACATTTTTACCTTCTTCGCAGGGTCTTAAGGACGTCTCTAGATATTCCCGGGAAATGTCACCACACCATCTCGGCAAACTACTCAAACTTGCAGCTTGCTGAGAAGTATCTGAGACTTCCTCAGAACTAACCTTTTATGGCTCATTAAATATGCCTTGAACCATCTGCAAACCTACTTAGGAAGTCCCCGATTAAATCAAAGATGTTTCTAATGCATCCCCGCAATACTTGCAAGGAAGTCTCCGAAGCGTCTTTGCAAACCTATCATGGGTAATTAAATATGCTTTGAACCATCCCGGCAAAGTTCTTAGGAAGTCCCCGATTAGTCTCCACAAAGTTGTTTTGTTTGTTTGTTGTTTAACGCCGTACTCAGCAACATTCCAGCTATATGACGGCGGCCTGTAAAATAATTGAGTCTGGACCAGACAATCCAGCGATTGACATTATAAGCACAAACTTGTGTTTCACAATCAAAGATGTTTCTGATTCCCCATGACACTTGCAAGGAAGTCGCCGAAGCGTCTTGGCAAACCTATCTTGGGTAATTAAATATGCTTTGAACAATCCCGGCAAAGTACTTAGGAAGTCCACGAATAGTCTCCACAAACTTTTAATCAAAAATGTTTCTGAAGCATCCCTGCAACACTTGCAAGGAAGTCTCCAAAGCGTCTTCACAAACCTACCATGGGTAATTAAATATGCTTTGTTCCTAAAGTTCTTAGGAAGTCCTCATAACAAAGATGTTTCAGAGACACTTTGATTAAATACCTTTCAATCATTTTCAGTAATACAAAATATGTGCTTACATCATAATCTAGTCTTTCAACAGCATCTCAGAAGTATTAATGTGTCTCTGAAACATCCTTGATAAACCTGAACTGTCAAAAATGAAATAGCAAAGATGCATAGTATTCTCTTTATTTGGAGCGATAACAAGTAGCCAGAGGTGGACATCATCATCCGAGGCGGTCTTCATCAACAGAAGATATCATTATATGGTAGCATTCCAGTGATCATGAGCATCGATCTACATAACTGAGATAAGATGACATGCATCAACCAAGTCAGCGAGTCTGACCACCTGATCCGGTTAGTCGCCTCCTACAACAAACATGGGTTGCTGTAGACCAATTCTACCCACAGGTCGGCCACACTCTGCAAAATGAATCAACAACTGGACAATGATGACCCCAGGAAGGCCACCATGAAAGGCATGAGGTGGTCGCTTTCAGTAAGGAAATTATTACCAGCAGCCAATGTGACTCAGTATCCATTACAGCACGAGGTACTCTGGACCTTTACTCCTCTGTCAAAGGGGCTCTTTACATCAGTGATGTGAATCGACCTCTAAATTTTGGATCAATTTGACACTGGCCTTTGATCAATAACTGATACCCATTGTGACCACTCAATCTTTCCCTGTAAAGAGGATCTTTACAATAGTGTTGGGATTCGATTCTAAATTTGGAACACTGACATCCTCAATCGATCAATAACTTATCAACAATGACAAGTTCTCAGAAGTTCTTGATCTTGTTTTCATGTGTTTCCATTTCTGGCTGAATTATCTGAGCACTTTGTGTGAAACCTTTCAAGAAAAAAAGAAAATATTTTTCTTTCATCAAATTGATTTGACTTTTATTTAACAGACGGAACCAGAGACAGAAGATATAACTCTCCAAAATACGAAAAGCAGAGGTGGTAACAATATTTTCATAAGTACTTTTCACACTGCAACATGAAAATAAAGTCTTTACATATTATTTTTACTCATAAAGTCTCACAATACAATTTTTGATAGAATTAATAACAATGACCTTTTGCATATGTATGATTCATTTTCTTGGAGCTGAAAAGCAGTTTTCACTTGCAGTCATCAAATTTGTCATGGGTTTACAAGCTGTGACAAAGATTTCTTACACATATATTTTGGCAATAAAAGGGCACTGATCTAAAGCAATTTCCTGGGACTGGTTGTTTGCCTTGTTATTGTTTTTTCCCTGTAAGTACCCGGATTATATAGCAGAAATCTAGACTAGTTTGCGGCCTGTGCTGCACCATTCGTAAGAGCATTTGTCGCTTTTATTGATAGTGTAAGGGTGTATAGTCACATTGGTCAACAAACTGAAATACAGTTTAGTCTTGAAAATAATAGCAAAATGTAGGTATCTTTGCATAGGTAATGGTGACGAAGTTTTGATAAGTCACTTGCTTGGTATTGTGCGATATTTGTTTACACTATTTTGACTTGCAACAAGAAAATATTTCACCTGAGCATTGCTTATTTTATCTTGGTATATTTTATAATCAAAATGTGTAACATTTTCATTTAGGAAATTTATCAAACGCCTAAATATTCAGTTATTTTACAAATTCACTGAAAAATCTGTCCATTTCTGTTATCATGATAAGGAATTCCAAACATTTTTATGCTTTACTTTCATCACCCAGTGACTGGAAATGAAGGGATTAAAAGAAAATGAAATTCAAAGTACATTTCTATAGTTTTTCTCTTCTAATCCTAGCATAATTAGTCTATTGTGGTGTTTTAAGCCCCATTGAACCCCTTTATAATTGTTAGTCAATCTGTTAAATAAATGGACAGATGTTTCAGTCAATTTGTAAATTACTGAAATATTTAGACATTTTATAGATTGCCTGAGGGAATCACATTTTCACATAGACTGTAACATATACACGCCTACAAATGAAAAGGCTGGTGAAAACAACGTCTGTCTTGCAGCGAAGAACTTTCCAACAACAACGTCGCGGAACAAGAATGATTCTATTCAATCAACAGCAAATGAATGAAAACAAAATGCAAATATCATAGTTACAACCTACCAAAGTTATATGTATAAATTTAGGCAGCTACCTTGTTCGAAGAATGTATCAGTGAATATCCACATAAAAGAACAATATTCCATATGTGTGCAGCTGTACTAAGAAACTTATTCAATGTCACGTGTCTCTGTAACAATCAAATATTTTAAAATATGTCTAGCTTTTCAGGATATTATACCCCGTGTTCATTTCTCAACTGATCACTGAGTTTGTTTGAGGTGTTTCACATAGGTGTCAAGTCTCAAAGGTCAGCTGAGAAAGCCCACGTGACAACTATTTTCATAATGTCCACGGTTCTTTAAAAAAACCATAGCATTAGATAACAATGAACAATCAAACAATGTTTTATCGGCTAATCTTTTGAACAAAGTATGTTGTTTGTACCTCGGCACTTCACACCCAGATATTGGGGTATTCCGTCTGCTTTAGTAAACATACACATGTAAAAAGCCTACTTTAGACAAATCCACTGTGCAAAATAACAGTGATTATGCAATCAACATATACTTTCTGCTGATCTTTTGATGGCGAGGAATGATCAGTTGATTTACAAAAAAAGTAAATAAACTGATCACTCCTCTTGCTGGGCTGCCACGTGCATATTACAAAACATACTTTTCACCCAACTTCAAACCGGGATTCAGATTAAATAATTACCCCAGACACAAGAAATGCAAAATGGGAACCTTTGTCAGGTAATCTGAGTGGTGCTACGACTAATTATACCTGTAATAAATTCATTAACTGAGGTTCAAGTGAATGACAACAAATACACAGGCATTTGGTTATACCAGGAAACATGGATGACAAGGGAGTAGTAATTGTATTATCAATGTAATCCGAAATCCGAAATCTGAAAATGCTTTCACTTCAGGGATACGTTTTATTATTATTGTTAAACTATAACCATCAGGGGTATTTCCAAATAAGATCATCTGATGAGCTTCCACTGTTATTTTTGTCTGTTTGTTTAGGCTGAAGAAATTAATTAACATGCGCCCTTTTTCTTAATCGTCATACATCATGGGTAACCAATCAGTGTTCAAAAATGTATAAAACAGATATTGCCTCGAAGTTTATTTATGCAGCCTTACAGACGGTAGCCCAGTTTTTTGTCACGCTCAGTTGCATTGGCCATCAAATCGACTCACGGCAGCTAGTGAGCCCTAGGGGGTAGTGTTAGACAGCCAAGAAGAAGCCAGAAATAAGGGCCCCAGTAGTATAGGTAATGGTGGTTCTGCCGCAACCCCAATGGAGCCAGATTTATATACCAATACTGCTACTACAGGTGGATTTTTTTATGCAAAAATGATGATGCGATCCAACGATCACATGATGATCAAGTTAAATTGGCTCTAGCTCACCACTACCTGGAGCCAATCAGTGATACCATTAGTATAAAAACGATGATGAGACTAGACTAAATTGTAATGAAAATATTCTCTATTTTTACTCATACGCACACCATTATTTTTAACGAAGTGATATTCAACATTTTTACTAAGCTTCGCTCATTTTACTAGGAGACCAGACTATATACTCTTCTTGGTAATTGGAAAGTAACAATTGATGACCGTATTTGGTTGGTTTGACATCATTGATATAATATATACCCTGTGGTAATTCTCTCCATTTGATCATTTTGTCCCTGAGCATAAATGCTTCGATAGCTTTTTCGAGTTCTTCCTTTGTGGGTTTGTAATTCTCCATTACTATATACTTATGTAAGCATTCGTCTCAATAATTGTATGATTTGATGCGGTGCGATCGAATAATAGTAAGCAATTTATTTTTAATCTCCAACAAGTTCTTTGGTTTTGGCACGGAATAATTGACGCGCTTGTTGTCTCCCTTGTTCTATGAACTTTTTTTTCTCATCTTCGCTAATACCACTGGTTTTACGAGAATTTGATCGAATCTCCTGCTTCATTACGTTGTATTTGGTGAATTCTGACAACACTAAACGAAACTCCTCCTTGGATATCTTACAATCGGCCATTGCTGTTGAAATACGATCCTCAATGCTGTTCAACTTTGCTTCGGCGAGTATCCGGATATTATCATGTTTTAATGCTTTCTTTTGCAACTTACAAGAAATAAATTTTATGGCCATTCCTGCCAGTCCTGAGACTCTGGCGGCTATTTCCATGCCAAGTACAATAGGCGCGGCGATTATAGTTGATAATAATAAACCGACACCGGCTACACCGAGTCCCATGCCAGCTGTTACAAGCGCGGTGTCAACTCCATCGAGAGCATTCAAGGCTCTGCGATACTTTTTATACAATCCAAGCCTCAACTCTCTCTCCTTCTCTATTTGATGTTTTATGTCGCTTATTTGATGTAATCGAAATCCATCAACAGTATCCATCTTTTCAGATGCTTCATCGAGCGCCGGAAATAAACCCATAGTGTATATTATTATATCATATAATAGTCTTTAATTGGTCTTGCTTCAATGTTTTGAGAGTATACATCAACCTTATTAAATGTATATTATACGGCATGAATATCTTAGTAAGAGAAATGCTTTCACTTTTAATTGCAACAGGTAATGCTCCCATATAAATAATACTGCAACGTTGACGCTCGTGTTTCTTGAGCCATTTAATTGATAGACCTGGTAATATTTCGAAGGCATCTTCTGGTGCATCCCAAAACAAGACTTCAATAATAAGCGTAGAAAGATTAGGTATATCCTTCAAGTTATCTTTTATATCATTGAATTCAGTAACCAAATTTAAACTAACATTTTTTACTTAAGGACGACCAAATAACATATGACCTGGGTTTTCTGGAAGGGAGGGACTAACACACTTTTTCGTTTTGATGGGATATAAGCCCCGAGTACGATCCCACTATTCATTATCTTAGTTAAATTATGTGCCTTACCCGTCACCACATAAGGTGGGTTAATGACGATATTCAATAGCCACTCGATGTTTGCCTCGATCATAGTCCATTTATTATCATCGTTGCGAGTAAGATTGTATGAAGTGTTTTTATGGAGTCTACTAACGTCGACATCGCTTAAATCTCCTAGATTACCTGTGAATGCAACTTCTTTCCAGTTTTATACATTATCTTGTAAGTGTAAAGCGTATAACTTGCCATCGGTGCCAAGTTTACCGAATCCTTCTGTGTCTCCTAGATCGGAAAGCGCAATTGTATTACATTGTCTGAGTGTTCCAGGGCCTGATGAATCAACCATTATTTATAATATGGAGTGTTACACTCAAGTATCCTATATGCACAGGTTGATGTTTTACATCTAATACAGATATTTTGAAACCTGAAATAATACCCCGCTTTAATTCTTTATATTGTAATGATGAGAAAGATTCCGTTCTACCGCTATTTTATTTTTCTTCTTTGACTGGAATAGCTCTCAGCAGTGTTGAAGGACTTTCTAGTTGAATATTTTCCGTCGTGCTTATCTGATCAAGATGGATGTGCAACTCTTTATAGGGAACTAAATCGGGTAATTTAACTCCAAGCACTGTTTCGTTGGGAAGTATTATCATTCTATTTTCTCCGTTAATAAATCCAAGTGTGGCCGAAATGCCCCTGAAAAGAAATATTCGCCTTTCTCCAGCGCTTATAATCAGCATCCCATTCGACTCATTTTGTGTGAGACTAATTCCATTAGGCTTAAAAATTTCATCATTCAGTGAGCATACGCTGTAATACCCATCAGGTATAACAATGCGAGTGGGGGCCCCACCACCCTGTAGTTGTATATCATTATGATCTTTCACAGCACTTATATTGGTCCATCACGGATAATACGTTACATCGCATAGAGCGACTTCAAGTTGTCCAGCTGAGTTATCGATAGTATGAAGCAGTTGAATAGACTGACCATTTGTTATTCCCGGGAGTGTGACATACATATTAAATATACAATGATACTATATCATAACTTAAATATGAAATCGACTTACACTACTAATCAGTCAATTTTAGTAAGTGCCTCTGGTGCTAAGGTTTTTGTTAAGTTCCCTGATATCTTTGAAAAATACAGGGTCACGGCAACTAGCGATAAAATGGTACATGGTTGGTTTCACAATCCAATGCAATTTTGGCAGAATCAGTTAAACTTTGCCATATGGTGTGCCACAACAGGATGTGGTGTATCTCTTTATGCCCCAGGATTTGAACTAAATAAGTCTGTTTTATAATTTCACGTGTACTATCAGATTAGACGTATACTTAAAGAAATTAGTGCTCCATTACCGCAGGATCGAGCATGGAATTCCTCAAATAATACGTACAATAGATTCGCATATGAGTGTATTTGTCAGGAATTTGGTATTTCTACGAGTAAAGATAGGCGTATTAAAGGACTTAAGCATGGTCTAGGTGTTCCGTTCAATGGACAAATAAAGAAGAAAGTTATGAATACACAATGCCATTTAGAAAGTGGTCAAATGTAACTAATGTTATATTTGGGATAACACTTTCTTAGTAAAGTACAGATTCTAGTACTTTTTTGGGTTGAGTCCCGTCCGGGATTCGAACCCACACCTGCCAGGGTGAGGCACCTAATCGCCAGCACACAAAGTCAGCGATCTAACCCACTCAGCCACCGAGGCTTCCACAAAAATGGAAGTCCGACAACTGGTAGTCTAGATCACGTACTTTGAATCTGTACTTTACTAAGAAAGTGTTATCCCAAATATAACATTAGTTACATTTGACCACTTTCTAAATGGCATTGTGTATTCATAGCTTTCGGCTATGGGAGCCGTGCCAATTTACACTTGTCAGGGGGGTACTCAAAGTACGTGATCTAGACTACCAGTTGTCGGACTTTCATTTTGTGGAAGGCTCGGTGGCTGAGTGGGTTAGATCGCTGACTTTGTGTGCTGGCGATTAGGTGCCTCACCCTGGCAGGTGTGGATTCGAATCCCGGACGGGACTCAACCCAAAAAAGTACTAAAATGTGTACTTTACTAAGAAAGTGTTATCCCAAATATAACATTAGTTAAAGAAGAAAGTGATGATTTAGTTAAAAAACCTCATCAACCATTCAATCCATTTAAGTTGTTACAGGCAAACAAACTTTATATAAGATGGATGATTTTTATTTAAAAACGCATAATTGGTATCACGGCTGGGAACTTTCGAGTAACGATTGGAGAGGAGATATAATGAGTTTAAAGAGTGGTTTCCCTTATATTGTTACAAAATTTGCGCAACTAAACGATACCCCAAACACTTGGAATGAATTTCTTAATGATAAAACAGAAAATAATTTTACTAACCCAGGATTTGAAAGAGTTAATGAATCATAAGAACTTATGTATGGGTAATTCTCGGTGCACAATTGCAAACACAAACGTCCATTATCGGTTCTGGGACGGCGCTCGATGCACAAAAACAGTTTGCTGCAAACGTGGAGGATGCTTTTAATTCACCAGTTGACATACCATCTTCTATAAAGCATTATCAACATGTATTACAGTACGCTCAATCCAAAGTAGACTACGTTTATGCGCCGGGACTATACATGTCTCCGAGTAATATGGAACTTAAGATCGGTCAAGTGATCGTTTATAATAATAAAATTGTTATTGCTTCCGATCATCAAAAAACAGGTATAAATTCAGATATTAATACCGCATTAATAACCCAAACAAACAGAGGTGAAACAGGAATAGTAAAACCACAGATATCTACTAACGCTCAACCATCTACTGACGCAGTCACAAGTGTCACCACATATTGAAGCTAAAAATCAACAACATATCGATGACAAAACAGCGCTTATAGTAGGTGGAATAGCGGTTGGTTTACTCATGATTTGGATAATGAACTGATTTGGATAAATAGTTCTTACTGGATACGTACAACAGCCCTGCAATTGCTACGATCAACCCCCACAAGTTTTGACTAAGCCAAGTGGCGGTCTTAGCTAATAAATTCAAAAGCCAGGAAACAATACTCCCTATTATACCTGGAAGTGCAGACGCGGCTTTCCCAGCGAGCTTTTCCAGTGCTGAACCTAATGCTTTTAAATGCTTTTTTATCCACTCTTTTACGTCATTTGACATAGGTGGTGTTGGTGTGGGTGGTCCGCTGCCACCGGTTAATGCGAGAAAATGCGGTTAAAATACTGGCAATGGTTATCCCCTGTTCTCTAAACAATGTTTTAATTTTATCGGCCAGTGTAGAGTCATTGTTGAGGACTTGATTGATAGTTTCTTGAATTCGACTGATTTGTGAACGAAGTGCCTTTCTATTACTGGAAGCAGCTTCGAGGTGGGCCGATCTTTCGTCTTCTAAGTTACGCAATCTTTCTGCATTGCACGTCTACTGAATTCATCGCCCGCCTGTTCAAGTTTTGTTTTCTCATAAGCTATATCCCTGTTGAGTTCGGATAGCTTGGCTATATTATTGATGAGTTCTCCCTGCATTGTTCACATTGCCTTGTCAAGACCTCGTAATTCCCTAATACTGAACTCTGAATATGGTGATACACTGACCGTGGAATTATAGTGTTAGGTATCCAAGATTTCTCCGAGCCCGTCCAAAGCTTCGAGCTTTCTTCCAAATTATCTATGTTACCGAGTTCAGCACACACAGTCCGAAGAACCTTAGTAGTCTTTGCGGAAAGTTTTTCTCGTGAGTAGTCTACAAAACCTAATTCATCACAAACAGTGCTGATACCATGTTTAGCAGCTATCATAGACAAGGCTAGGGGCTTACGAGTTCGAGAATTCATAAGATCAATATCTGGAGCGCCACGCAGTCGCAATGTTCCTTTCACCATCTAATTCAAACTTTGAATAGTCACGACCAATTGGGCTAACATCTTTAAAGGTATTGTAATAATCATTAACGGTTGATTGTAAAAGTTCATCGCTAAGATTCATGCCCCCAAAGCTGGTTTCATCAGTACCCTCTTTGATTGTACTAGGGTTATCAAAGTTATCTAGATTAAAATCATCCATTTTTATATTAGAAATAAGGTTACATAATTTCAATATAACAATGTCTTCGCAATACGGATGCAAGTTAAACCCACAACGTAGACTTAGGGATCCATTAGGTGTCAAAGCAATTCGCCGGTCTGTAACTATAACTAATAAACCAAGTACATTGATCAGAATCAAACACTTCTGGTTCGCTTTCCTAATCCCGACTAGCATTTACAATTAGTTAATTCTACAGATGCTAACAGGGAGCCGATCCAGAACATAGGTCGTGCTATCGTTAAGAAAATCGCGATTAAAATTAGTGGTAATGAGGTTTTGAGTACTGATGATAGCGATGTATATATCTGTTACATGGATCTCTGGAGAACAGATAAAGAGCAGGAAAACTTACAGTACCAAGGTATTAGTAATCGGAACACATTGAGACTGTGTGTGGGTGCTGATAATGGTTATAATACCGTCGTAAAAGATCTCACTGTTGCCGGCGCATTACACTACATTTCAAAAGTCACTTCCCCTGTATCGCGAAACTATTTCGCTATACGTTCATGATAGTGCCGTGTAAGTATCGCGAAAGTTACTCGAAAGTGGCGCGATAATACCCCGAAAGTGGCTCGAAAATGCAGCGAAAGTTGCGCGCTAATGCCGTGAAGTTTCGCGTAAGTGGAGCAAAAGTACCGTGATAGTGCTGTGATAGTGCCGCGATAGTGCCGCAAAAGTCGGTAATAGTGCCGAGAAAGTGGTGCCATATTGGTACACTGCATGTACACTTCAGAAATGCTGTCGTGCGTTACTTCCCCATGTATGACGGATGTATGTTCAATCTAACCTAGAGCTATATAAGCCTGTTGCTCGTGTTATATTTAAAGAGGTGTAGGTGTATATTAACAATGTAAAGCTTTACATGGATATGTTCTTAAACTGTATTTTTTCCGCAAGGATGCATGACCTATTCTATATCAATCAATAAGAAATTCATTGACAAATGTATATATTTCCTGATGTGTGTAACTCATTTGTATAAGTTATCAATAGACTTCGGAATTGGGAGTAGTGTATGAGAACGCAATTCCTAGTGGTGCCTGAATACACTTTTTTTTTCTAGATTTACCCAGATTTTGTTCCTCAGCTCATCTGATTCATACAGAATAAGGACTTGCGTTCGTCCGTAAATGCCTGAAATGCTGAGTGTTAACAGCGGCCATCACAGTCTCCGTTTAGCATTTAGCATTCAGGATTAAATATATGAAAATACATTTCGGTTTTGATGTGCTTATGAAAACGGAATAACTTTCCTCAAAACGAAGTAGAAACCATGTGATACACGGATGATACATACATGTAAGGAAGAGAAGTTATGGATGGTAACTTTATTATGAGGAACACAATGTTTCGAAGTAATATTTACTCCTTCATCAGGTGAAAGAGTAAGAATACACTCCGAAACATTGTGTTCCCCAAATTAAAGATGTCTTCCTTATGTGTTGAACTTGTAAATGATTTTCAAAGATATGATACATAGACGGTTTTAAAATGATAGGTCAAATATTGTGTTGGTTATCTGTTACACATAGTGGTAAGTTGTAAGATGAGTTTCTGTTCGTTAATCAGACAAACTACTGCTATACTTGGTTTGTGCTAAAGTTGATGAACGTATACACATGTCGAGTGTCTCAGATACGCAAGGTCTGCTTACTTACTTACTTAAATTAGGACTATTTCTCGCAGGCCATTTAGTGTTTGGTCGAAAAGGGTATGTCCGAGAAGGTGGGGCAACCTAGGGGGGCTTTTAGGGTTGTTTACTTAATTTGGATAACATATTTGGAATTTTGAAATATGCCATGCAAAAGGTGGAGGGGGGACTAAATGTAGTTTTAGCAGTTGTAGTTCTAAGTATGTTTTTGTAGGTTTAGAATTTTAAGGTTTATTGGCAGCTTTTTTGTTGTACTTTGTTAGATGCTGCCGAGTAGGCCTGTTTTGATTAGATATATGCCTAGTGCTTTAAAGGTTTGTAAATCATGTAGGGTGTTTAGTACCGTTGCTAGTGTCATTTGATTGTTGCAGTTTAGTGTGGATTGGAGTTTTGTTCTATGTTGCTGGTACTGTGTGCAATATAGTATTATGTGTTCAGGATTTTCTATGGGGTTTCTATAAGTTGCAGTGGGGACATTTCCAGGATTGGTGTTTTTTTAATTTGGTGTAGGTGGGAGTTTAACTTAGTGTGGCCTGTTTGTAGTTTAGTTATTTCTGATACCGTATTCGACGTAATAAGCGCCCCGCTCTAATAAGCGTCCACGGCGATATTTGCTGATACATAGGCTATTAAACAATCCTAATTAGCACCCCTTCCGACTGATCAATGTACACAAGACTTACATATTCGCGTATATGCACACTCGTGTGTTATATGGACCCTTAATTATGGGCAATTAAATTCTGGAGAAATATATCTGTCGTACATAAACATTTCAGACTGTCACCATAAACCACGAAATTTATCTTTTTCCACCAAAATAATATTCTAATAAGAGTCCCCTATTTCTAATTTTGAGAGCGCCCTGGGCGCTTATTACGTCGAATACGGTAGTTATTTTGCCACTTTTGTATTTCTTTTAATTTTTTTTTTCACATCTAATTTTAGTGCTGATTTGGCTGCTTTGTCTGCGTGTTCGTTGCCAAACACTCCAAACACAGGGATCCGTACTATTTCTATGTCTTTACCTAGTTTACATAGATTGTTGACGCTTTTAATTATCTGTTGTATTAGTTTTGGGCGCTTTTTGTGTTTTAGTTTGTTTATAGCCTGGAGCCCACTTAATGAATCTGAAAGGATTAGGGTTTTTGGTGGTGGGGTCTGCAGATATAGTTGTGATTTGATGAATTCTTCATTCTCTAGACATTTGAGAGCGAACCAGACTGCAGCATTATTCACAATGAATATACTCAGAATATCTACTCCAATAAAAAAAAGCACCCCACAGTTTATTATGTATAGCCAGACAACTCGGATAGTTAATTACATTGTCTTCTCACAATGCTAAGCAGGTGCACGAAATAACAGGAAGAGTCATGCGTTATATAACATCATAAACGTGGAGGGTGAAATCCATCTTCCAGCAAATTGTATTCATTAGGAGTAGGGTAGATTCAGCTGTGCAGGCAAATGAATAGTAGCGTTAACCAGAGGCATTTAAGACGGTTTTACATTTAAGAACATATGTAATACATGTACTCATGGTCATTAGGACGGAAGCGCAACAGATATGAACGATGTCGATAGGTTTGTGAGAGGATCAAGGATTACCATCTATTTGCGACACAAGATCTATACCGTATTTTTCAGTGAATATTTGTACGTGGGCCTATGGCCTTTATACTGAAAAATAAAGAATTGAATTGAAATAAAAAATTGAATTGAATTGACACAAGATCATATTTCTTCGTCAGCAACATCTCACATATCCTGTGGTATTATGTTTGCTTAGAATATAGAACAATGACTTCAAACACATTACACTATGCAGTCATTTTGTCGTCTTGTTCTTAACATTTCTTCACTGAAATAGGATTGCTACGCAGTATTTAATGAATTTGTTACGTTGGATTCGAGACCAGAGAACATGTTATGTATCGATACCGGTTGTTTATTATTGTTCACTAAAGGAGGGAGGGCTACAATTGACAAGGACCTCTTGGCTACAGGTCATGAAAATAGGTTTCTCATGGCGTTGTGTTTAGTTATACGTGTGCGCCTTCACTAATGAAGTAAGCGAATGTTAAGAAGACGAGATAGCATGTACCTGTATCATCCATCACACAAAACAATGTAGGTATGGTTTGACACTGTTTTATAACGTTTTGTAAAACAGTTATACAAACTATTGTAATATAAACATGAAAAGTCATCATCACATGTCATCAGCTGGAAGTGACATGGGAAATAGATTTTACTCTTTGTTCAGCTGTCCTTCATTTACAGACACATTTGACAAAAAAAATGCACGAACTGGTTGAGTGACCTCCTTTCATCAGGTTGAAAGGATTACCCACAGAGAAAGAAAGGATTAGAAATCGACATACTATTACGCATTCACTACCAAAGTCCTCTAATATTACACTGATACCCTTGGTATCCCCTAATGAGATCTTGTATACTTTGTCACACCCGGTAATTGTTAAGATCACAAATCCTATCTACAGCCTGGCATACATGTTTCCAATATCCTGTTATAATTAGTGGTGAATGCTAGAAAACACATCATGAAAGATATCCTTAGACGCCTCCAAATGTCCACTTCATAATTCTTACAAAAAGTGATATTCTACAGTAATACACCCCTCATGTAGTTTGATTCATCTCGATAAACATTTAAATACAAAGCTTATGTAATCGGTAACGATGTAGTCTCACTAACAGAACTAACAGACGGGCGCAAAGCTTAAGTGACAATACCCTAATTATTACCCATATGGGCTCAAATATGCAGTGTAATACCTTTTTGATATTTGCACAGTGTGCAATTAGTGATTCTCGAAGCTGATTGGTCAGTTAAACAAATGTCAATTTTCATTGGTCGACGGGACTATTTTTCTCTCATTGAGTTCATTCACAAATCCAGGGCATTCATTCACATGTTTTACGTGCTACAATCTCACTTAATCGAGATTTATAAGACTAGAACAGAGTTTCATATAAACCACATGATTTCACATTTTAATGACTAGAGAATTTATTTCGCACAAGTTTTAGTTTACAATAAGCGTAATTACAAAAAAGAAAACTACGTCTGCGTTGTTTGTAAACAAACATGGCTGACCATTTGACACCTGTCAAAGTAAATGACCTCGTAAAAGTGGACGGAGATCTGACAGGAAGAGTTATTCGCATACTTCAACCTCTGAAGACATTTAATGTATTTGTTGTCAAAACTGCATATGGCCAGATAGAAGTTCCAAGATTCAGATTGCGAGTTTTGCCAGAGACTGTTTCTAGTGCGCAAAACACAACACAACCAAGTCCAGGGTTGCCAGCGTCTGTACCTACTTTTCGTAACTTTTCTCAATCAAACATGACAATGAAAAAATTGACAGGTTTTCAGTGATTCCTCTTCTCAATGTGAAATTCATGTCCATGCTGATGCACGACGGCTGTTGTCTTGTCAATGAGGGGTCTTGTCAAAACAAGCCATTATTAAAAAGCCTGTTGAACCTTTTTTGAAAATTGTCTTCTTTTATCAATGCTAGATAGTGTACGCTGTGTAACTCAGACAGAAAAATAACTGCAATAATGTGATCTTTAAAGTTTTTAACAGAACTATATTTTTACGCATAGCAAGACGTTGATTGAGTAATGCGGTTTGACTGATTGGACAGTGGGTTTTTTTACACGCGGATTGATACAAAACAGCTGATTCTTGATCGGCGTCAGCTGATTGTTTTTTTCTTGAAACATGAATATGGATATGAATATGAATATGAAATATGAATATGGGTAATAAATAGAATAACCCACTCGGTACGAGTGATTACGGAATATATGTCACTCGTGAAATTAATGTATTAAAACATTAATTTCACTCGTGACATATTTCCCGTAATCACTCGTACCTCGTGGGCTATTCTATAATTACATCATGATATACATGACGATGAATGAGCGGCGACAGTCGGTTCAAATGTGTGCCTTTGTTGTCTATGCGTATGCTTATAGCACCTGGTCGTGTTTAAAGAAAGTTAACATTTTAGATATGATGGAGGGTTTACAACCGCTACGCCCGAACGTAATGGTTGTCACAAGCATGATGATCATGTCAAGGATACATAAGCAATTATTCAAATACGAATGTACATATGTTCTAAAGAAGCACATTTACAAGCAAACTTGACACAGTGTCATGATATTGCTGAATGGTTGCTTGGCCACCCATGGCAGGTGTTGGGTGGTCTGCAGGTTGTTTGGGATCCTCTGGAGCTGAAAACCTCTGCTCACCATCGTGAGCTTCGCTCACTTGCCTGTGAGACGGCCCCTATAATCCTCTATTGTTTTACCAATCAACACGCTTCATTGGCTATTGTTTTACAAATCGACTTTTCGCAATAGAGTGATTTAATTTTCTTTTGACACTGTTTCTTGTAAATATTCCCTGGATAGAGAAGATATTGGCAACGTGGGTTCCATGCATTGTTTGATATTTGTAAACAATTTCAATTCATTACTTTGAGCTCGAACATATGTTTAAGAAAGTAGGAGAGGTTCTGATTACTGGCGAGTGTGTTATCGGATATGTCCAATTGGCTTGTTATAAGCTATATTTCAAGCGTCTATACTGACTGCACTAACACCCGCCAACAATGTTAGTGAAATATTTCATATGCTACAGTTTCATAATAAAAGCGACACAATCCTTTCCACATTCAAAAGAAAATCTCTGCTAAAAGCATTCCGCCTGTATCGTGATCATGTGTTTATAATATAAATCACTATCACATAGTGAGGGTATCGGGCGTTCGTGAAATGTTAATTCCATGTAAGTGGAAAATAATACAACACAATCGTCTTGCCACCTACCATCCAGGATAATATTTGCCCCGGGCCCCTTTCAAGGATGTTCTTTTAAATACATACATGCATATCTAAAGAAAGAAGTCTGTATATTGCTTTAATAATGATATTGCATATATTTAAGACAAAGCCCGTACGTTATATATCTACATTAAACTGACACTTTTGCTACGTACACGTGTCACAAAATGAACCCGTTAGACCACTTCAGAAATTGATTTATGAAATTGCGAAATGTCCGCGTCCAACGGGTCGATGCGTATGTGAACAAACTATTTAATTATCTGTTTTAGAACATTGAAATGTTTTTAACACTGACAACAGGTATAATAAGTGAATAGTTAGAAGGGGCACTACTTATCAGAACGAATCACTTTACATTTATACATTTATATTTATTACTTATTAAATGTCAGGTGACCTTGGCTATATAAGCCTTGGTCCAGAGACAAGGAAAAAAGAAAGGTCTTACCCTTAGCCTAACCCTAGCTAGGCTAAGGGTAAGACCTTTCTTTTTTCCTTGTCAATCTCTCTGGACCAAGGCTTATATAGCCAAGGTCACCTGACATTTAATAAGTAATAAATATAAATGTAAACAGTAAATCATCAGTGACATACTTGCACATCCTGTTCAGGATGGCAGACGGTCGATGTACACAAAAATGGGGATTAACAAATAGGATTAGCATCCAATAAATAACAGCAATTAAGTGTTTCAAGGCATATAGATGTCATGGCTCCAGGGCAATGAGCCTTTGCAATCAAATGTTCTTCAGACAATGGATGTCGTAAATCAGTCGCTATGACACACCACTCAGATTACCTGATAAAGGTTCCCATTAGGCATTTCGTGTGTCTGGGGTATTTATTCAATTCAAATCCAGGTTTAAACCGAATCCTGGTTTGAAGTGAGGTGAAATGTATGTTATATTATATGCACGTTTCAGCCCAGCAAGGAGTGATCACCATCATTCCTCGCCATCAAAGGATCAGCAGAAATTACGTTGACTGAATAATCACTGTTATTTTGCACAGTGGATTTGTCAAAAGTAAGTGTTTACATGCGTATGTTTACTAAAGCAGACGGAATACCCCAATATCTGGGCGTGAAGTGTCGATGTGAAAACAACATACTTTGTTCAAAGCTGATATAACGTTGATTGATTGCTCATTGTTATCTAACTCAATGGATTTTTTAAAGAACCGTGGACATTATGAAAACAGTTGTCACGTGGGCTTTCTCAGCTGACCTTTGAGACTTGACACCTATGTGAAACAACTGAAACAAACAAAGTGATCAGTTGAGAAACCAAACACGGGTTATAATATCCAAAAAAGATAAATATATTTTGAAATATTTGATTGTTACAGAGACACGTGACATCCAATAAGTTTCTTTGTACAGCTGCAGATGTGTGGAATATTGTTCCTTTATGTGAATATTTACGGTTGCATTCCTCGAACAAGGTAGCTGACTAAAAATATACATATAACTTTGGCAGGTTGTAATTATGATATTTGCATTTTGTTTTCATTCATTTGCTGTAGCATTGAACAGAATCATTCTTGCTCCTCTACGTCTTGGTTGGGAAGTTCTTCGATGCGCGATAGACGTTTTCACAAGTCTTTTCCCTTGTATGCGTGTATATGTTACAGTCAATGTGTAAAATATGATTCACTCAGGCAATCTATAGAATGTCTAAAAATTCAGGCGATTGACTGAAAAATCTGTTAATTTATTTAACAGATTGACTAAAAATGACTCAGACGGTCAAAAGGGCTTAAAAACATCACAATAGATTAATTATGCTGGGATTAGAATCCAAACAATATAGAAATGTACTTTTAATATCCTTACATTTTCAGTCACTTGGTGATGATATTAAACATAAACATGTTTGGAATATCGTCATCATAATAATACACATGGGCATATTTTTCAGTCAATTTGTGAAATAACTGAATATTTAGGCGTTTAATAAATTTCCTTAGTGAAACTTTTGCACATTTTGACTGTAAAAATATAAACACCATAAAATAAGCAATGGGCAGGTGAAATATTGTGTTGCAAGTCAAAATAGTGCTTACGAATGGCGCAGCACAGGTCGCGAACTAGTCTAGATCTCTGCTATATCATCCCGGTACTCACGGGGAAAAACAATAACAAACGCAACAACTCTTGCGGAATTGCCCATTTAACAGTATTCCAGTTATATCGCGGCATGTCAGCTTAATGTCGGAGGAAAGCCCGAAGTGATGCAGGTCTCAGACGTTTACCATTTCGGTGAACCCCACGAGCATGGGTATGGTGCTGACAAACCTAGAAACTTAATTGGGGCGAACCAGGTTTGGAACAATCATAGGTTTCTGGCGTGCCCAAGGGACGCAACTATGCACAGCGAATCACAGCGCCTAAGACGATTGGCCACCCGTGCCCCCCACTGAAATCAAAATCAGGGCACCATGTTATAAATCCCGAAGACTCTCAAATAGCAGTTCATGGAAGATATACATCTACTCATCAATTCTAAGAAAAGTATGTCTAATTGATTAAAATCTAGTTATAATCAGACTAATAAGTCTATGTAAATACATACATGTATATTCTAGTGTCTTCCTCTAAAACACGAAACCAGCTCTTCCCTAAGTTTATTTCAGAAGCTTCGTATAAAGTTGTGTTATTTCAATGTGGTAACTGTGCATGTATGTCTTTGACTTGCAAATACCTGACTTGCATTTGCATGTGTTTGTGGTGGATACGCTCTAACCTGATTCATGAGTATGATTAATTAACACATGCTTATGATATAGTCGGAATGGAATGGAATGGAATGGAAAAGAAGTAAATTATGGAAATGGTTTTGTTTATTTTGTTTCCAATAAAAAGCGTATTCTTTTACAATGTTAATAATCGTCTACACATCAAGAACACATCACTGTGTAATACAAATACCTAATGACATAATATTTGTGAAGGACTTCGTTTATCATAGGAAATCTTTAATAACCAAACTATTTTGTCCCGAATATTTCTCATTATATTCAGAATGAAACTTATCACGAAACATTATGGGATACTAGACATGCACAAAACATTAGTTGGTTATGAGGTTTCCTGACGGTCATTTTGGCCGACACATGATTGTGTTTGATTCTGTTCTATCTTATTTGTTGCCGTGAAAATCACCTCAGCTAATTTTTGTACGTGTATTTGTGATTGGAGTCATGACCACAAGATCACCTTACATTTGCAGTCAAAATAAAGCATAAATAGTGATATTTGTAAAAGGAAAAGAAGCTTTACACTATGATCTTAAATAATGCATGCCATGGAAAATGTAACTCAAAATCAGTCAAGGAAAAGAGTAATACAATATATTGTACCGTATATTTAGCACAACTGTCACAAGATAGCGTGACTATTCTGTCTCGAAAGTGTCGCGATAGTGGCATGAAAGTGTCGCGATAGTGCCGTGAAAGTGTCGCGAAAGTGCCGTGATCTTGTAAAATGTTATCGCGAAAGTGGCGCCAAAGTGTCTCGAAAGTGGCGCAATAGTTTCGCGTTAATGGCTCAAAAGTGGCGCAATAATTCCGCGTTAGTACCGCAATAGTGGCGAGAACATTTCACGAAATTTTTCATGAAAATAGGTGCAGTTACTTATGAAATGTAGTGTAGGTAACCGATTCTATATTCCGCTAGACTTTGAATAACTAGATAGTCACATGCCCTTTTATCAAGCATCCCTAGGTGATAGGTTAGAATACGAACTCACTTTTAATGACTATGGTAGGGTAATCAGAGCTGCTGAAGATGCTAGCTATTCTATTGACAATATCTCACTGGAGTATGATATGATAACAGATCCTGAATTAGCCAGACAAATTCGTAACCAGTATACCAAAAGTTTAGCCATTTTGTACGATCGCGAGCTTCGACACCGAAAGATCATAAGGAGCAAAAAAGATATGACATGGAATATCAATCTAAACGTCCCCGCGACATCGTTGAAGGGTATTTTAATGTTGTTCGAGGACCCCTCTGATGCATTTAAAAGAAATACCGAGAAGTTCTACAACCCCAAGATTACAAAAAAGAATTGACTATCGAGGGCGTGCCTAATCAACTATATAGTCAAGGAATGCTAGCGTATCAACAATGGGATGAGATTAAAAAACTCCCTTCTATAAAACAAAGCCCAGAAGTTAACGCAGTCGTGAAAGATCTGTCTCTCGGGGATGTATTGCTGGCTGAATTCCTTACCACGAAGTATGCGCTGTGGCTCGACATGTGAACTACAGATGATGACCAACTACACGGTAGTGGGCGGAGAATAGAAAATGCCAGTGAGGGTGTCACTATACAGATAACGAAGCCCCAGGAAGTGGCTGGTAAATTAAACATATATTTGTATGTGATTATGGATGCGCAACCTAATATACACAATGGAAGATTTGTGCAAGCGATCTATTGATAATCTTTTACCTAAAGAACCGCACTTCGCTATCATCTGCAGGCAAACGGGTTGTGGAAAAACAGCTTTTATTCTAGATATTTTAGAAAGTCATTATCAGGGTATTTTCAACCATATTATTATTTTGTGCCCGACTATAAACGTTAATAAAACATACCTATCGAGAGATTGGGTAATGAATGATCCCGGGGTGTACAAAGTTGATCCGGGCAATCGTTTACAAGACTGTTTACGAGTATGTCACAAAAAATACAAAGAAGAATCAACACTTTTCATAATAGACGATTGTAGTGCGAGTAAAGAACTTACCAAAAAGAAAAATATGCTTTCATATTTAGCATTCTCCGGTCGACATACTGAGCATAGCGTTTGGGTACTTACTCAAAAATATAACTCTGTCCTGAAAGATCTCAGAGTGGGTAGCCCTGTTTCATTGCAAAGATCGAGATTCATTTGAGGAATGTCTACACAAAAATGATGTTATTTATACCAAGTCCGAACGAGATAAAGTCAGAAAACTGTTAGCTTCAACAAAGCATTGTAAACTCGTATTAAAAACCTTTCAACCAGCTGCTTATGCAATTGCTTAGCAAATATAGCAACTGCTAGCAAAAATATAGTTAATTGAACATTAGCGGCTGTTATGTAATAATGTGGTTTGAAATCCTCATTCTTTCTCAACAGTTTATGATTTCTGGCTGTATTGGATATGTTATATTCCATTATGTTAGACTTAAATATCTCCTTAGGTATTACATTATGGAATGCGACGAACTCATCGAACAAATGCTCAAAGAACCTGATGTAGATAAATCCTTAGATAAACATAGAGAAAGACTCGCGGCTTTGGTAGCCGGTGGAAAATGTTCCCAATATTCGGGGGAAAATTATACAACTGAAAAAATTAATAACATGACCGATGAAGAAATTAAAAAACTGAACGCGCGTTACGAGTCTGCCCTGGGAGCTACCATGACTAAAACAATAGGGTCGGCTATGTTACAACTATACACAGTCGTAGCTAGTACTTTTCTTCCTATCCCAGCAGAACATCGCCCGTATTTATGCGAATCTCTCGAGAAAGACCCATTCATCGAACACGCCATAAGCTCAGTAAGCTGTGAGTTTTATCATAGATATGGCATGTTCTTAGCTCCACTCACCACAGCTTTAATAACAGCTAGGTATTGTCAATTTAAACATACGTGCCCACTTACTAATAATGGAGAGTCAATTAAAACAGATTGCGGAAATGCAACAACAACAAGTACAAACCCCGATTGTATCACAACAAGTGAACGAGGAAATACCACAACAAGTGAATGAGGAAATACCAGCGATTGCACAATCACCACACAACAAGTCAAAGTGACTAAGAATCCTCGAAAAGTCGCAGCTGGTAGGAAGGGTGCGCTAGCGAGGAAGGCGAAACTATTGCCTAATACTGAACATAGTCGTCCGATTAAAACTTGGGCTCCCTATGCACTAGGAGTTGTTGCTATAACGGCAGTATTGTTATTTTACCGGAGAAGAGAAAACGTCACAAGTTCAAAAATTAGATGAGGTTCAATTAGAGGTAAGCCCCCATATAATGTTATAAGAAGCATGACTACTCAAGTTACAGATGGTAAAATGTTGGTAAACGCAACGCATCATTCAGCGGTGGTCAGCGGCTTGGCCATTGGCTATTCCTGTATGGCTAAAATGATTACTAAAGCCACACCACCCAAGCTAGATTTTAATGGTTATGATATCGGTATGATGATTCTGGATATTGGATTGGCAATGGCTACAAAAGATATGCTCATCAAACAAGGACTTATCCCAGAAGACATAATGAAGTTATTAAACATTTGAATATTTTATAAACATAGTATTATTGTACACAGTTCAAAACATCATGGCATCAATTGTGATGATGGTCGGTGGAGCTATTGTTAATGCTCTAGCTTTTTCGGGGAGTAATTATTTATTTTCTACTCTGAGGGAATCAAACGCTAAACAAGTTGAAGAGGAGCGTAAACGACAATAATAAAGCATTAGAACAACTCGAAGCAGCCCAGTCACAATGGGCCAGGCGCAGAATGGAGAGATTAGATTTTTATCAATGAAGAACTGCGTAAGCAAGGACATTAAATTCAAACGTTTAAGGATGTTGAATCTGGCATGCAAGAATACTACCTCGTTTATGGAAAGAAACTTGACCCAATGCCAAAACCAACAATAAGTCATTTTTATACACCATCAGACGCTCAGAAAGACCGCGAGATAGCATTTATAGTGTTTGGGTTATCAGTCATTGCTATTTTTAGCTACACAATAACTACACGCATGGGCCAATCACAAATTTGTGGAAAAAGCTGTCTGGCGGATTTTTGTGGAATCTATTCCATTGCAATTAGAAAAGGGCATATTAACTATTTGTGTTCTGTATGTGGGATTGGGGTCAAAGGTAGTAAGTGTTTATGTAAGAGTCACGGTGCTGACAAGAAACTGTTTCAAATTATTTATGAGAGGAAAAAGGCTTACCATAATGAGATAAAAAGATTGGGTAGAATTCAAACCAATTAGAGATTAGTCCACACAATGACTTATGTTGTCAGCTCGCTGAAAACTTTGGTAAAGCAACGTGGTCTACGTGGATATTCTCGAATGAGAAAAGCTGAATTGATCGATTTACTCGGTTTGGAATACAACAAACCCAAGACTGTTAGAGAACTCAAAGCTCAAGCGAAAAAAAGTGGGCTGAGAGGTTATTCTCGAATGAGAAAAGCTGAATTGATCACTTTACTAGATAATAATCAACCGGATGATGTTGATAAAAATAATCAACCAGTTGAAAAATCCAGATAGACCATCAAGCTATCCCCAAAACGACGGACAAAACCTCGATGGTATAGATGAACCTACACCAATCTCCCAAATTGATAAGGTGGAAAAACAAAATAATTTAGCTATAAATGTTTTCGGTCATTCTTCTTAAGGAATTGCTTAACACAGGATAAGCTCCGCTCCGGAACATATACCCAGAATCAATTCAATTCTGATCGAAAAAGATGGAAAATATCATTATACGTGAATAAAGAGTTTAAACAGGCTATTATACAATCAAACAAAACAAAAGGAAAAGAAATATTTCTGCGAAAGATGCCTGCTTGGGTACAGCACACAAGATCTATTAGAAGCGCATAAAGAAGACTGCAGAGGTGTTAGACAGAATGCTATCAGAGGGAAAAAATATATTAAAATTTGAACATTATTGTAATCAAATGCCAGTACCGTATGTAATTTATGCCGACTTTGAAGCGCTTATTAAACCTATAGAAAATACTGACCGAAGCAATCAAGATAATCAAGATTGTTTTATGTACAAAACTCAAGAACATATTCCTTGTGGGTTTGGATATATAGTCTTAAGTTATGATGGGAAAACAAACCCGCCCATGATTTACAGAGGTTCCGATGCAGCGGGAAAGTTCCTAGAATATCTACAAAATGAAGAGAGAATAATCAGGGACAATTTATTGCATAAGAAACCAATGTGTATGACGTGGGATGATTGGAGGGCCTATAAGAAGTCAACGAGTTGTCATGTTTGTAATAAACCCCTGAATGGGGATTCCGTAAGAGATCATTGCCACGTCACGGATAATTATCGGGGAGCTGCGCATAACGAGGGTAACTTGAAACTAAAAATGAATTCTCAAACAATACCCATCCCCGTGGTGTTTCATAACCTAAGAGGATATGATTCACATCTCATCATGCAAGCTATCTCAAAGACCGACGGCGGTTTAACGTGTATTCCTAATAATATGGAAAAATACATATCATTCTTACACACCTGTGGTTGAGAAACCCATTTGAGATAACTGGTATCAAACATATGTGTGAGATTGAAATTCCAGGCCTGTGATTGGCTACCCCCTGGTGATGACCTGGGGTCAGATGATGACGGACTACTTTCCTGAGTGTAAGTCATTCATAACTTCCTCGTGCTTCAGTCGAATGTTCACCTACGTCTGTATTGAACTACAGGACCGTGTAATTAATAATAAAAATAAACAAACTCGTCCTCGTCTGCGAGTTTGTTTGTTATTATTATCAGTTACATTATCTGTGGTTATGGCAACATTATCGATTTTTCAGAGTGTAATGCACCCCCTTGATGCCACAGCGACACATATGTCCCTCCTCTTCCACCCTCACCTCGAAATCGAATAAAATTCGAAATAGACTAATACACTTCACAGTTTTGAATTCTGTTTATCATTTACTGTAATTTTATGAGACGCCTATTCGATCAGGTATATTTCAAACTCAGCTGCTATACATGCATCCCTGAAGTCCTCACACATTTTCGAAACAAATTATCTAGATGAAATCATGCGAAATAAATTAGGTATGGAAACGAAAACTGTGCTGGGAAAACTGTACTTGCTGAAATGTAAACAAAGCAAAATTCAGATTTTACACTGTGAAGCATTTTTAGAGGTACTTTCGTCTAATTGTTGCATACATTGGCTCGATCACGTGTTTGAGAATATTCATGGGAAGAGTATCTTTGCACTAATTATGGAATAACACATATATACATTACAATGATGTGGTAAATTCAACAGAAACCGTAAAAGTTTCCGTCCTGTGTGACGCCATGACTGACGCTAAATCACGCATAACGATGACGGTTGTTATCTGCATTTCTGACTAATTCTCTTTGTTACATTGGAAAACATGGTAAACAAATAACAGTACATAGATTGTCAGAATGTTTCTGATTACTTACGTGACACATTTATGTGTATACGCTCCCTCAATCAACGAAAATCCTCCACTGAAATCCCGCGTTCTGTTGTCAGCGAACACGCCATTTTGTAAAAGTCGGTCACCGGTAGTGATGTCATACAAAAGTAAACATTGTTGTACATATTTGGTCATTTCTTTGAGGTGTAAACTTTTAACTTAGCACCCAGCGTGTTCTTTGTTTTTGTCTAGTTTGCATTTTCATCATCGCCTTGATAATTCACAGATATAACGGAAACCTTTTTGTGTAGGGTCACATTATTTATGAGTAGTAAGCAGCACATAGGATGACGGCACTTATGACAGTGGTGTTATGTATTAATGCGCTACTGCAATCATGAGAATAGACAAAATTCATCGGTTCGATGCTAAAAAGGTGCAATTTTTAGGTGTGTAAGAAACAGATTATTGCACTCGTGCCTGTCAGATACCATTGACACTCGAGTAGTAATCTCTATTTCTCGTTGACTAAAACTATGTATTATAGGGACAAGGATGGGAAAGCCAGAATAAAGCAAATCATAGACTCCGTACAGTTTCTATTATCTTCCCTGGACAATTTAGCTAATGCGAACAATCCCGATGACTTTGCAATAACAAATCAATATACCGATCGGTTAACTCATCATTTGTTGCTGAGCAAAGGTGTATTATCCTTACGAATATATGGATGATTGGTCTAGATTCAACAACAGAATCTAAAATAACCGATGCCGATTATGAACACGCTCTGACGGTCTAGGATAAATTAGGTTGTAAGAATTTAGGCGATTATCATGATCTTTACTTAAAAACCGATGTACTGTTACTCGCCGATATATATTTGACATATTTAGAAAGACATGTTTAAAACAATACGGCTTGGATCCGGCATGGTACTATTCCAGTCCCGGACTATCGTGGGATGCATTGTTGAAGAAGACCGGTGTAGAACTAAAATTACTCACTGATTACGATATGCACTTGTTTATTGAGAAAGGATTAAGAGGTGGTATATCGATGACGGCGAAAAGGTATTCTAAAGCTAATAATAAATTAGTGGAAGGATATGATCCGAGTAAACCTGACACGCATATATTATATCTCAACGCCCACAATTTGTACGGATGGGCTATGAGCCAACCTTTACCCACGGGTGGTTTTGAGTGGGTGAATGATATTCATAATATCCATAATAACAATATGAATAAAGGTTACATACTAGAAGTTGACTTGGAATATCCAACAGAGTTACATAAAGACCATAACAGTTATCCTCTAGGTCCTGAAAGGTTAATGGTGAATAAAGATGGGTAATAGTAAGTAAGCTAACGTAGAAAAACTCGTACCAAACTTGATGGATAAGACAAAATATTTAGTTCACTTCAGAAATCTCCAGTTATATCTATCATTATCGGTATGAAACTAAAGAAAATACACAGAGTTCTAAAATTTGATTAAATCCCTTGGATGGAGCCCTATAAAAGACTGAACACAGATTTCAGAAAGATGGCTACCAGCAATTTCGAAAAGAACCTATATAAGCTCATGAATAACTCAGTATTTGGTAAAACTATGGAGAATCTGAGGAAGCATGTTCATGTTAAATTAGTCAGATCTTATGAGGAAGAAAGACTCAGGAAACTTATAGCCAATCCGGCCTTTAACAGAAGCAAGATATTTGATAACGACTTAGCCGCACTACATATGCAGAAGAGTAATATAAAATTCGACAGACCGGTGTACATTGGTATGAGTATTCTTGACTTGTCAAAACACTTAATGTATGACTTTTATAACAACGAACTTAAGAAGCAATACAGCGATAGATGTGAGGTGTTATATATAGACACAGATTCATTGTTGATGGAAATACAAACCGAGGATGTATATAAAGATATGGCAGAAAAAATAGATATGTACCACACGAGCGATTACCCAAAAGATAATCCACTGCACAGCATAGTAAATAAAAAGGTGTTAGGCAAGATGAAGGATGAATGTGCTGGGACCCCTATAGCGAAGTATGTCGGATTAAGACCTTAAATATATTCTCTAAAGAAGTCTGATAATGGAGAGATAAGAAAAGCTAAGTGTGTTAAGAAGTATGTGGTAAAAAAGCATATCAAACACGAACAGTATAAAGAATCATTATTCAATGATAGAACGTTCAAACACGAGATGAACTCTTTAAGAAGTTACAATCATAGGATATATGGATTAAGAATGAACAAGACATCATTATCCCCCTTTGATACAAAAAGATGGATTGATAAGGATGGTGTAACTACCTATGCTTATGGTTATGGTGGTAATACTGTGTCGTTGTGAACTATGAGCAACTCTTCTCGTACAAATGCCCTGCCCGGTCCATCTTTAAGATAATAAAGAATAGACTCTCCTTCGTTCGTAACCAATTGACTAATGTTATATGTCTCAAGGGACCAAATCGGATCGGTTGCGCGACATAGGCCTCCTTCGAGTTCACCGGGCTGGTATAAATATCTTACGTTTACTCTATCTGGAAGTTTTTGTTCTTTGCCTCTCCTCGGTGCTGAAGATTCGGAAATCACAGATTTCATTTTAATCGCATCGGATGGTTTCTTCCCAATTAATCTTGTTACTTCATTATTCAGCACTGATACAACAGCTGATAATCGTGTTACCCATTCAGTTGATCTCAATCGATCCGATTTCATTTCAATCCCATACTGATAGCCAAACAAACGTCCACTAATGTCCTGTTAAATCTTTCAACGATAGCTTGACTACGGTGGGCCTCTTTTTTACCACGCCTGATTTCGACATCGTGCTTTGTTAACAGTTTAGTTCTGATCCCATAAACTCGCGACCGGGATCTACTTGAAATAGCTTAAGCCATTTTATTGGTCCGCGTTTATATATGCCACTTAAGTGCATTAGCTACTTCTGTTGAATCTTTTGAGGTTAATGGTTCAGCCTCTTTGTATCGACTAGCCACATCCACTATGGCTAAAGTGTAGTCATATGTTTTACGTCTCACCTTATCGTGGGGAAGAAACAAAAGGTCAGCCTGATGAACTTCATTTGTTGTAAAAATATCAAACTTCTTCCTCGGGATATAACGCGGTGCCAGTAAGTATATTTGCCACATCGCTTGTTTCTTTAACCAATCCTTGGCCACATCTTTAGATACCTTAGCCGCGGTGGGTAATTTTTGTATTGCTCCTATACCTTACCAATATCCTTGTGGGCTATAGTAAATTTTATTCATTATTAATTAATATTGATGTTTCTTTTATTAAGTATCATGACGATCGTTGAATCGCATCATCATTTTTGCATAAAAAATACCCCCTGTAGTAGCAGTATAGGTATATAAATCTGGCTCCAGTTGAAGTGAGCCAGAACCCCCATCATCTATACTACTCTAAACTGCTACTACAGATGGAATTTTTTATGCCAAAATGATGATGCGATTTAACGATCGTCATGATATTAAACTAAATTGTAATGAAAATATTCTCTATTATTTTTACTCATACGCATACCATGATTTTGAACAAAGTGATATTCAACATTTTTACTAAGTTTGTCGTTCATTTTACTAGGAGACCAGACTATATACTCTTTTTTCGAAATTGGAAAGAAACAATTGATGACTGTATCAGTTTGACATCACTGATATAACATATACCTCGTGGTAATTCTCGCCATTTGATTGGCTTGTAATTCTTCATTATTATACACTTATGTAAGCATTTGTCTAAATTATTGTGGTGTGATCCAATGACAGAAAACAATCTATTTTTAATCTCCAACCAGTTCTTTGGTTTTGGCACGGAATAATTGACGTGCTTGTTGTCTCCCCTGATCTATGAACTTTTTTTTCTCGTTTTCGCTAATACCACTGGTCTTACGAGAATTTGATCGAATCTCCTGCTTCATTGCGTTGTATTTGGTGAGTTCTGACAGCACTAAACAAAATTCTTCCTCGGATATCTTACAATCAGCCAGTGCTGTTGAAATATGATCCTCAATGCTGTTCAACTTTGCTTCGGCGAGTATCCGAATATTATCATGTTTTAATGCTTTCTTTTGCAACTTACGAGAAATAAATTTTATTGCTGAGACTCCGGCGGCTACTTCCATACCAAGTATGATAGGCACAGCGATATAGTTGATAATAAACCAACACCGGCTACACCGAGTCCTATGCCAGCTGTTACAAGCGCAGTGTCAACTCCGTCGAGAGCATTCACAGTTCTGCGATACTTTTTATACAATCCAAGTCTCATCTCCCTCTCCTTCTCTATTCAATGTTTTATGTCGCTTATTTGATGTAATCGAAATCCATCAACAGTATCCACCTTTTCAGATGCTTCATCGAGCACCAGATATAAACCTATAGTGTATATTATTATGTCATATAATAGTCTTTAATTGGTCTTGCTTCAATGTTTTGAGAGCATACATCAACCTAATTAAATGTATATTATGTGGCATGAATATCTTAGTAAGAGAATTGCTTTCACCCTTATTAACTTGGACCCCCTCAAGGGTTGCAACAGTTGCATAAAAAATACTGCAATGTTGACGCTCGTGTTTCTTAAGCCATTTAATTGATAGACCTGGTAATATTTCGAAGGTATCTACCGGTGCATCTCCAAACAAAACTTCAATAATAATTGTAGAAAGAGCAGGTATAGCATTCAAGTTATCTTTAATATCATTGAATTCAGTAACCAAATTTAAACTAACATTTTTTACTGCCGGACGACTAAATAACATATGACCTCGGTTTTCTGGCAGGGCAGCCGACTAACACACTTTTTTGTTTTGAGGGGATATAAGCCCCGAGTATGATCCCACTATTTATTATCTTAGTTAATTGATGTCCCTTAACCATCATCACATATGGTGGGGTAATGACGATATTCAATAGCCAATCGATTTTTGCTTTGACCATAGTCCATTTATTATCATCGTTGTGAGTAAGATTGTATGAAGTGTTTTTATTGAGTCTACTAACATCGACATCACTTAAATCTCCTAGGTTACCTGTGTTTGTAACTTCTTTCAGCTTGTATACATTATCTTGTAAGTGTAAAGCTTATAACTTGCCATCGGTACCGGGTTTATCGAATCCTTCTGTGTCCTCAAGATCGGAAAGCGCAATTGTATTACATTGTCTAAGGTTATGCGTTCCAGGGCCTGATGAATCAACCATTATTTATAATATGGAGTGTTACACTCAAGTATCCTATATGTACAGGTTGGTGTTTTACATCTCATAAAGAAATTTTGAGGTCTGAAATAATACCCCACTTTAATTTTTTATATAGTAATGATTAGAAAGATTCCGTTCTACCGCTATTGTATTTTTCTTCTTTGACTGGAATAGCTCTAAGCAGAGGTGAAGGACTTTTGAGTTGAATATTATCCGTTGTACTCTTTATAGGGAACTAAATCGGTTAATTTAACTCTATGCAATGTTTCATTGGGCGGTTTTATTGATTTTTGACCAAAAAATCCAAGTGTATCTGCCAAGTTATTTTTAAGAAATATTTGCCTTTCTCCAGCGTTAAAAATCAACATCCCATTTGACTCATTTTGTGTAAGACTAGCTCCCAAAGGCTTAAAAATTTCATCATTGAGTGAGCATACCCTGTAATACCCATCAGATATAATAATGTGAATGTCATCACTACCTAATTCACCTAGTATCATCTTATTATTATCTCTCGCAGCACTTATATTGGTCCACCGCGGGTAATATGTTACATCGCATAGAGCGACTTCAAGTTGACCAGCCGAGTTATCGATAGTATGAAGCAGTTGAATAGACTGACCATTTGTTATTCCCGGGAGTGTAACATACATATTAAATATACAAAGATACTATATCATGACTTAAATATGAAATCAACTTACATTACGAATCAGTCGATTTTAGTATGAGCCTCTGGTGCTAAGTTTTTGTTAAATTCCCTGACATCTTTGAAAAATACAGGGTCACGGCAACTAGCAATAAAATGGTACATGATTGGTTCCACAATCCGATGCAATTTTGGCAAAACCAGTTAAACTGTGTCATATGGTGTGCAACAACAGGATGTAGTGTATCTCTTTATGCCCAAGGATTTGAACTAAATAAGTCTGTTTTATCATTTCACGTGTACTATCAGATTAGATGTATACTTAAAGAAATTAGTGCCCCATTACCACAGGATTGGGCATGGAATTCCTTAAATAATCCGTACAATAGGTTCGTGTATGAGCGTATTTGTCAGGAATTTGGTATTTCTACGAGTAAAGATTGGCGTATTAAAGGACTTAACCACGGTCTAGGTGTTCCATACAGTGGACAAAAAAATGTTAAAGAAGAAAGTGATGATTTAGTTAAAAAAACTCATCAACCATTCGATCCATTTAAGTTGTTACAGAAAAACAATCTTTTTGTAAGATCGCATAATCTTAATCATGGCTGGGAACTTTCGAGTAACGATTAGAGAGGAGATCTTATGAGTTTTAAGAGTGGTCTAGCTTATATTGTCACAAAATTTGTGCAACTTAACAATACCGCCAATGCTTGGAATGAATTTCTTAATGATAAAACAGAAAATAATTTTACTAACCCAGGATTTGTAAGAGTTAATGAATCGATAAGAACTTATGTATGGGCAATTCTTGGTGCACAATCACAAACATGAACGGGAATAATTGGTTCTGGGACGGCGCTTGATGCCCAAAAACAGTTTGTTGCAAACGTAGAGGATGCTATTAATTCACCAGTTGACCCATACCATCTTCTATAAAGTCTCATCAAGATGTATTACATTACGCTCAATCCAAAGTAGACTACGTTTATGCGCCGGGACTATACATGTCTCCGAGTAATATCGGCCAAGTGATAGGCTATAACAATCAAATTGTTATTGCTGCCGATCAAGAAAAACAGGTATAAATTCAGATATTAACACCGAATTAATAACGCAAACAAACACAGGCGAAACGGGAATAAACCACAGTCATCTACTGACGCTCAACCACAAGTGCCACGACACATTGCAGCTAAAAATCAACAACATATCGATGAAAAAACTGCGCTTATAGTAGGTGGAGTCGCGGCTGGTTTACTCATGATTTGGATAAATAGTTCTTTATGAACTGATTTGGATAAATAGAACAACAATCCGGCAATTGCTACGATCAGTGCCAGCAAGTTTTGACTAAGCCAAGTGGCGGTCTTTGCTAATAAATTCAAGAGCCAGGAAACAATACTCCCTATTATACCTGGAAGTGCAGACGCGGCTTTCCTAGCGAGCTTTCCCAGTGCTTCTCCTAATGCTTTGAAATGCTTTTTTATCCACTCTTTTACACCATTTTTATCACTTGGCGGTGTGCCACCGGTTAACGCGAGAGTCAAAGTCGATATAATAAATCCCAGTGTGGTTAATATACTGGCAATGGTTATCCCCTGTTCTCCGAAAAAATGTTTTAATTTTATCGGCCAGTGTGGTGTCATCGTTGAGGACTTGATCGATAGTTTCTCGAATCGACTGATTTGTGAACGAAGTGCCTTTCTATTACTCAAAGCGGCTTAGAGGCTGGCCGATCTTTCGTCTTCTAAGTTACGCAATCTTTCAGCAACGCGGCGTCTACTGAATTCATCGCCCGCCTGTTCAAGTTTTGTTTTCTCATAAGCTATATGCTTGTCGAGTTCAGACAATCTGTTCATAATTTGAATATAACAACGTCTTTGCAATACGGACACAAGTTAAACCCACAACGCAGAATTAGCGGTAATGAAGTTTTGAGTATTGACAACAGCGATGTATAATTCTGTCACATGGATCTCTGGAGAACGGCTAAAGAATGGGAAAACTTACATTACCAAGGTATTTGTAATCAGAACACATTGAGACTGCTGATAGTGACGATAATACCAGTCGTAGGAGATAAGGCTGTTGCTGATGCTTCAGGTAACCAATTCTATATTCCGCTAGACTTACTAGATAGTCACATACCCTTTTATCAAGCATCACTAGGTGATAGGTTAGAATACGAACTCACTTTTAATGACTACGGAAGAGTAATCAAAGCTACTGAAGATGCTAGCTATTCTATTGACAATAACTAACTGGAGTACGATATGATAACAGATCCTGAATTAGCCAGACAAATTCGTAACCAGTATACCGGAAGTTTGGCTATTTTGTACGATCACATGCTTCAACACCGAAAGATCACCAGGAACAAAAGAGATACGTACGACGTGGAATATCAATCTAAACGTCCCCGCTAGTTCGTTGAAGGGTATTTTAATGTTGTTCGAGGACCCCTCTGAAGCATTTCAAAGAGATACTGAGAAGTTCTACAACCCCAAGATTACAAAAGTAGAATTGACTATCGAGGGCGTGCCTAATCAACTATACAGTCAAGGCATGCGATCATATCAACAGTGGGATGAGATTAAAAAACTCCCTTCTATGAAACGAAGCCCAGAAGTTAACACGGTCGTGAAAGATCTGTCTCTCAGGGATGTATTGCTGGCTGAATTCCTTGCCACGAAGTATTCACTATGGCTCGACATGCAAACCACAGATGATGACCAACTACACGGTAGTGGGCGGAGAATAGAAAATAGACCATATCATTATTTTGTGCCAGACTAAGATTGCGTTATGAATGATCCCAGGGTGTACAAAGTTGATCCGGGCAATCGTTTACAAGACTGTTTACGAGTATGTCACAAAAAATACAAAGAATCAACACTTTTCATTATAGACGACTGCAGTGCGAGTAAAGAACTTACCAAAAAGAAAAATATGCTTTCATATTTAGCATTCTCCGGATGACATACTCAGCATAGCATTTGGGTATTTACTCAAAAATACAACTCTTGTCCTGAGAGATCTGAGAGAGCAGACCAAATGGGTAGCCCTGTTTCATTGCAAAGACCGAGATTCATTTGAGGAATGTCTACGCGAAAATGATGTTATTTATACCAAGCTCGAACGAGATAAAGTCAGAAAACTGTTAGCGGAAACTCGTATTAAAACCGATCAACCAGCTGCATATGCAGTTGCTTAGCTAAAATATAGCGTGTTGATGTTAAATTAGTCAGATCTTATGAGGAAGAAAGACTCAGGAAACTTATAGCCAGTCCGACTTTTAACAGAAGCAAGATATTTGATAACGACTTAGCCGCACTACATATGCAGAAGAGTAATATAAAATTCAACAGACTGGTGTATGTTGGTATGAGTATTCTTGACTTGTCAAAACACTTAATGTATGACTTTTATTACAACTTAAGAAGCAATAGGGCGATAGATGCAAGGTGTTATATATAGACACAGATTCTTTGTTGATGGAAATACAAACCGAGGATGTATATAAAGATATGGCAGAAAAAATAGATATGTACCACACGAGCGATTACCCAAAAGATAATCCACTGCACAGCGTAGTAAATAAATAGGTGTTAGGTAAGATGAAGGATGAATGTGCTGGGACCCCTATAGCGGAGTATGTCGGATTAAGACCTAAGATGTATTCTATAAAGAAGTCTGATAATGGGGAGATAAGAAAAGCTAAGGGTGTTAAGAAGAATGTGGTAAAAAAGCATATCAAACACCAACTGTATAAAGAAGCATTATTCAATGATAGAACATTCAAACACGAGATGAACTCTTTAAGAAGTGTCAATCACAAGATATATGGATTAAGAATGAACAAGACATCATTATCCCCCTTTGATACAAAGAGATGGATTGATAAGGATGGTGTAACTACCTATGCTTATGGTTATGGTGGTAATACTGTATCATTTGGAACTATGAGCATCTCTTCTCGTACAAATGCCCTGCCCGGTCCATCTTTAAGATAATAAAGAATAGGCTCTCCTTCTTTCATAACCAACCGACTAATATTATATATCTTAAGAGACCAAATCAGGTCGGTTGCGCGACATAGGCCTTCGAGTTCACCGGGCTGATATAAATATCTTACCCTTACTCTATCCGGAAGTTTTTGTTATTTACCTCTCCTCGGTGCTGAAGATTCGGAAGTCACAGATTTCATTTTAATTGCATCGGATGGTTTCTTTATTATTCAGCGCTGATACAAAATCGTGTCACCCATTCGGTTGATCTTAATCGTTCCGATTTCATTTCGATCCCATACTGATAGCCAAACAAACGTTCCGCTAATGTTCGGTTAAATCCTTCAACGATAGCTTGACTACGGTGGGCCTCTTTTTCACCTAGCCTGATTGTGACATCGTGCTTTGTTAACAGTTTAGTTACTGATCCCATAAACTTTTATTTTATTTTTTTTCAACATATGGAGCGGCGCATCCGTATACCAAGTAATAACAAAAATGTCGCCCAAGTAGGGTGGTCGTTTATATAAAGTTAATTGGCCACACTCTCACTCACCAATTCAGGTTGGGTAGGATATTCTCTCAGCCCAAAAGCTCTCTAACATGACAGCTGAACACCTTAGTCATATCACGATTTGCTTATTATTGAGGCTCATCATTGTGGGTTTCACCAGTGATGACGTTTAAACTCTCCATTACATCATGTTTTCCATCTGTGCCAGTTGTGCCTACTGACTTAATTGAGACACTATGTTAATCATATCAAAACAGTAACCTCTAGTTATAAAGCATGTAGGGGAATTCATTGACGTATGTGTCGCAGCAGATTGTGGAATAGGTATGACACATCGTCTCATCTTGCCTTGTGAGAGACAGACACTAAAGTTGAGTTCTTAAACACGATACAACATGGCAGACATGGCTATTGGATTGGGCGTAAATGTGTACATAATCGTGAAAACTCATCTCATCCAGTGATCACATTATCAACAAATAACCATATCACATTGGAGTGTGAGTGAGTGATTATAGTTTTATGCTGATTTTAGAAATATGGCAGAAATATCACTGCGGGGAACGCCAGTAATGTGCTATAATATAACGTTAGAAATGGTTATTCGACATAAATTTGTTTATGATACTGGGGGTGTTTCAAAACAAATTCTGGTGTTTTGCTAAATCACAGATATCTGTCATCACTAATGCTCTCAATGTATCACAGTACAAAGTTTACCAAGGAAATTACAAATGATACTTAAACTATTTATAGGCATGCACTCCAAATACCATATTCGACCCATTATGCGCCCCTCCCCCAAAATATCAGGAATAATATATTCCAATATCTTGTTAATTTAGATGCAGCTTTTACTAAACATATTTAAAATAATAATAACCCTAAGCGAAGCAGCTGATCACTATTGCTGGGTATTATTTTTTACATGGAACCAGTCTGACCAGTCACCGTCAAGGCTCCCGTGCACGTGATCGCGTGATCGCGAGAATTACGTGTTGATATAGAATCATCCAACAAAAACAAATATGACTTTTAACGAATCAAAGAATGGCATTTACGATTTATGTATCCATTCTCTGTCAACTTAACTTCGTTTCAAGGCATCAATAGCGGTAATCTGACCGTGGTTGCTGTTAATAACGTTGAGTTGTGCGATCTTCCGATGGCTTCACATACAATTTCGCCGAAATTAATTAAAACAATATTAAAAGGAATTTTGAATAAAATTAATGAAATAAGTTACAAACATAAGTCCAGATATACAAAGAACACTTTTTATAGCCAGACAGTGTAATTACATAAGTAATTTGCGAACTTCAGAATTGATTTGTTGACATGGTATTTCCGGTATTACTTGCTCACAGTAATGTCTTTCCATGGGGGAAAAAACCATCAAAACTCATTAATTCGTGTATAATGCGCACCCCCTTCTACACAGCTGTGTTTTTTTGGAAAAAAGTGTGCACTATTCTCAAGAAAATACGGTAAGGCTTACTGATGAATTTACGCAAATTTGACCTGAATTGGTCCCAATAAGCGCCCACCCCTTCTGTCCCTGGGCGCTTAATGGGTCGAATACGGTACTTCATATGACCAGGAGGCTGCATTGCTTGAAAACCTCTGGGTATTATACATCAAATAACATTGTTTCGAACTGAAACCTAGTCCAAAATAAAGAAGCGCACATGGTATGTTTCATATGAATTATTACCCTCTGGTGTTAGTCCAGTTGAGCTGTAGGGCTCACTCCTAAGAGCTACCTCCTGCATAATGATTCCGAGACTGAATATATCTGCCTTTTCGTTTCCTTTGGTCATTAGAATCGGATCACGAAGATGTTCTGGACACGTCCACAATAGATCTGAAATTTACAAAATCATGGTTGTCACAAAATATGTTGTTTGAAGTGCTAGAACTTAAATATAAGGTGATTTATATTTGGCCATGCTTTATCATCTCCTCATGTAAGAGAGACGTTTTGAAATTGAGAACTTTAATAAACACATATTCTCCATGGTTATAATAAAATATTATAAATAAATGACAAACCAATTTCAAATATCACGTCCTTTCAAACGAATGACATACATTGACACACAGGCATTTTACAGATATACTCTATGTGTTTTTTTGTGTTAGATTAACTCACTGATGCGATACAAAACTTACAGAGTTATTATCAGGGCCATGAAAGGATTGAGTAAGAGCCAGAAATATTCCAGTCATTCCACACTGATTACATGTATTGGGTGTACCCCATTGTATGGACAAAGACAAAAACAAAAGAATATGATTCCATACCATATGGCTCCAAGTCTGTTCGAATTTGTTTTAATGCAGTGAAGAAACCTGGAAGACCATAGTCTGTTATGCGCAACTGCCAACGACTGTCAATCACACAGTTACGTGATTTTAGATTCCCGTGACATCGAATAGGTGATCCATGAATGTATCGCAATCCCTGAAACAGAGCATCATTGAAACTTCTTTTTTTAATTGCATTAAATGTTTTATAATTAATAGGTTTCACACAGAGGCAGTGCACAGGTAACTTAGTATCATGCTCTGTCTGTTACAGTTGCTGTGAGGAGAGTTCCAAGTGAAATCATAATTTCAAAGCAACCATTCAAATTCTAGAGGGCTTGTTCAGTTTCAAATACATGTGGTTACTTTTTCAAACACACATATGTGCCTATGCTATCCATATTACTATACCTACATTAACATACATGTTATGGCAATGGTAACATTATATACTGAACCGCAAAATAAACATCACCATGGATAGATATATGAGAAACCTTATTTGTCCAAACACTGTAAACATACTTTGAGACATATTAAAAAGATGAAACTTGGCAAAACTGATCATGAAGGTTGCAATTTAAGTTTCAAATGTTCTTAAAGTGAAACACAACACTAGTCTCTGAGAAAATGGCATCACGAGTCAGTATCTCTTGAGTCCGCCATGTGCATTGATGACTGCCGTGCAACGTCGATACATGGAATGGATGAGGCAGTTGATGAAGGCCATAGTCACTTGAGCCCACACTCTGAGGAACGCCTGACGCAGATCAGTTGCAGTTGTCGGCCTTGGTCGGACGTCATTCAGTCGTCTTTGAATCTCGTCCCACAGGTGCTCAATGGGATATAAATCAGGACTGAGGGCATGCCACTGCATGGTTCTTATACCATTCTGCTGGAGGAAGTCTCTTGTTGCTCTCGCAGTGTGGGCACGGGTGTTATCATGCTGAAACCACGCCGTGGTTGCGGCGACGTGTCAAATGAGGTATGGCGTGTGGTCTCAAGACTTGATCAATGTGACACCATTGTCTCTCCCTGGACCAATGTTGTAGAATTCCACCCCACACCATGATGCTCGTACCACCCCACGAGTCTCTCTCAACAACACAAGCACCCGAATAACGCCCCCACGGCATCTCCAGACTCTTCTCTCTGCCATCTGCTGTTGAGATACAGTAACGGCTCTTGTCTTCTCCACAGCTGGTGGCGCCAATGCTGGTGCTGTGTTGCCCACTGAAGACGGTCTCGGCCATGACGTGGTGTCAGAATGGGTCCTCGGTGTGGCCTGTGACAGTGGAGGTGTCTGCTCGTCAATCGTTGACGCACGGTGTCCTCACTAATGTGTCGCTGGTGTGTCTTCATGGTCTGTCAAGCAGTTTCCACAGCAGTAACAAAGCAATCTTGAAGATGCTGTCGCACAATCTGAAGATCCTGATGTCGGGTGGTGACCCTTGGTCTTCCACTATGTGGTCAGTCATCTGTAGCGTTAGTGGTCTGGTACTGTTGTTGGAGCCTGTATATGGTCCTTACATGGACTTGAAATGCATTGGCTACTTGCTGGGCGGTTTGTCCAGCTTGCAATCGTCCAAGGGCTTGGTGTCTCTGATTTCTTGTCAATCTTGGCATGTGGTAGCAATTCAATAACGAATGAATGTTATCCAATCTTGGTGGATTTTTATAGGGCAAGAAATGGGGAAACGCATGTGCATTTCAATTTGCACGGAACTCACATGCATCAGGTTACCATTGCCATTGCCGTGATGCGTTTGGACGATCGGTTTTATTGTCATCTGCTTTGTTTTTTTATCATCAAATTTCATTTTTCCAGACAAGGTAATGTTACATTTTTTAGAAACTTTGACTAAAATTACCCAGATATTTAAATGACAACTTTTCATGCAATGTTACTTGGGGTGATGTTTCTTTTGCGGTTCAGTATATATTCATACAAAAAGCTGTAACAGTGAGGTAAATTTTCACTGCATCCGGAGATGCTCAGGTAATACATTGACTTGTTCCGCTCAAACATCAAGCCACCTCACTGGTGATCAATTGATGCAAAAATGGTTTCAAGTCATCAGTGACATCATCTTCTCTTTGTTGCCGATTTGGACTGATCAATTCACTCCCCTCAAAGGATGAAAACACTTAGGAAATACTCAATCCTCCTTAGGATCAAATCACTCACCTCAAAAGATGAAAACACTCAGGATACACTCAATCCTCCTTAGGATCAAATCACTCCTCTCAAAGGATGAAAATACTCAGGATATAGTCAATCCTCTTTAAGATCAAATCATTCCCCTCAGAGTGTTAAAACACTCAGGATATACTCAATCCTCCTTAGGATCAAATCACTTCCCTAAAAGGATAAAAACACTCAGGATATCTCAATCCTCCTTAGGATCAAATCACTTCCCTAAAAGGATAAAAACACTCAGGATATACTCAATCCTCCTAAGGTTCAAATCACTTCCCACAAAGGATGAAAACTCTCATTATATACTCAATCCTCCTTGGGATCAAATCACACCCCTAAAAGGATGCAAACACTCAGGATATACTCAATCCTCCTAAGGTTCAAATCACTTCCCACAAAGGATGAAAACACTCAGGATATACTCAGTCCTCCTAAGGTTCAAATCACTCATCTCAAAAGATGAAAACACTTAGGATATACTCAATCCACTTTAAGATCAAATCACTCACCTCAAAGGATGAAAACACTCAGGATATACTCAATCCTCCTTAGGTTCAAATCACTTCTCACAAAGGATGAAAACACTCAGGATATACTCAATCCTCCTTAGGATCAAATCACTTCCCTAAAAGGATAAAAACACTCAGGCTATACTCAATCCTCCTTAGGATCAAATCACTTCCCTAAAAGGATAAAAACACTCAGGATATACTCAATCCTCCTAAGGTTCAAATCACTTCCCACAAAGGATGAAAACTCTCATTATATACTCAATCCTTCTTGGGATCAAATCACACCCCTAAAAGGATGAAAAACACTCAGGCTATACTCAATCCTCCTTAGGATCAAATCACTTCCCTAAAAGGATAAAAACACTCAGGATATACTCAATCCTCCTAAGGTTCAAATCACTTCCCACAAAGGATGAAAACACTCAGGATATACTCAGTCCTCCTAAGGTTCAAATCACTCATCTCAAAAGATGAAAACACTCAGGATATACTCAATCCACTTTAAGATCAAATCACTCACCTCAAAGGATGAAAACACTCAGGATATACTCAATCCTCCTAAGGTTCAAATCACTTCTCACAAAGGATGAAAACACTCAGGATATACTCAATCCTCCTTAGGATCAAATCACACCCCTAAAAGGAAGAAAACACTCAGGATATACTCAATCCTACTAAGGTTGAAATCATTCCCCTCAAAGGATGAAACCACTCAGGATATACTCAATCCTCCTAAGGTTCAAATCACTCACCTCAAAAGATGAAAACACTCAGGATATACTCAATCCTCCTTAGGATCAAATAACACCCCTAAAAGGATGAAAACACTCAGGATATACACAATCCTACTAAGGTTCAAATCACTTCCCACAAAGGATTAAAACACTCAGGATATACTCAATCCTCCTAAGGATCAAATAACACCCCTAAAAGGATGAAAACACTCAGGATATACTCAATCCTCCTTAGGATCAAATCACACCCCACAAAGGATGAAAACACTTAGGATATACTCAATCCTCCTTAGGTTCAAATCACTTCCCACAAAGGATGAAAACACTAAGGATATACTCAATCCTCCTTAGGATCAAATAACACCCCACAAAGGATGAAAACACTCAGGATATACTCAATCCTCCTTAGGATCAAATCACTTCCCTAAAAGGATGAAAACACTCAGGATATACTCAATCCTCCTTAGGATCAAATCACACCCCTAAAAGGATAAAAACACTCAGGATATACTCAATCCTCCTTAGGATCAAATCACTTCTCACAAAGGATGAAAACACTCAGGATATACTCAATCCTCCTTAGGATCAAATCACACCCCACAAAGGATGAAAACACTTAGGATATACTCAATCCTCCTTAGGTTCAAATCACTTCCCACAAAGGATGAAAACTCTCATTATATACTCAATCCTCCTTGGGATCAAATCACACCCCTCAAAGGATGCAAACACTCAGGATATACTCAATCCTCCTAAGGTTCAAATGACTTCCCACAAAGGATGAAAACACTCAGGATATACTCAGTCCTCCTAAGGTTCAAATGACTTCCCACAAAGGATGAAAACACTCAGGATATACTCAGTCCTCCTAAGGTTCAAATCACTCATCTCAAAAGATGAAAACACTTAGGATATACTCAATCCACTTTAAGATCAAATCACTCACCTCAAAGGATGAAAACACTTAGGATATACTCAATCCTCCTTAGGTTCAAATCACTTCCCACAAAGGATGAAAACACTCAGGATATACTCAATCCTCCTTAGGATCAAATCACTTCCCTAAAAGGATAAAAACACTCAGGATATTCTCAATCCTCCTAAGGTTCAAATCACTTCCCACAAAGGATGAAAACTCTCATTATATACTCAATCCTCCTTGGGATCAAATTACACCCCTAAAAGGATGCAAACACTCAGGACATACTCAATCCTCCTAAGGTTCAAATCACTTCCCACAAAGGATGAAAACACTCAGGATATACTCAGTCCTCCTTAGGATCAAATCACACCCCACAAAGGATGAAAACACTCAGGATATAATCAATCCTCCTTAGGATCAAATCACACCCCTAAAAGGAAGAAAACACTCAGGATATACTCAATCCTCCTAAGGTTGAAATCATTCCCCTCAAAGGATGAAAACACTCAGGATATACTCAATCCTCCTTAGGTTCAAATCACTTCTCACAAAGGATGAAAACACTCAGGATATACTCAATCCTCCTTAGGATCAAATCACACCCCACAAAGGATGAAAACACTTAGGATATACTCAATCCTCCTTAGGTTCAAATCACTTCCCACAAAGGATGAAAACACTCAGGATATACTCAATCCTCCTTAGGATCAAATCACACCCCACATAGGATGAAAACACTTAGGATATACTCAATCCTCCTTAGGTTCAAATCACTTCCCACAAAGGATGAAAACACTCAGGATATACTCAATCCTCCTTAGGATCAAATCACACCCCACAAAGGATGAAAACACTCAGGATATACTCAATCCTCCTAAGGTTCAAATCACTTCCCACAAAGGATGAAAACACTCAGGATATACTCAATCCTCCTTAGGATCAAATCACACCCCACAAAGGATGAAAACACTCAGGATATACTCAATCCTCCTTGGGATCAAATCACACCCCTAAAAGGATGAAAACACTTAGGATATACTCAATCCTCCTAAGGTTCAAATTATTCCCCTCAAAGGATGAAAACACTCATTATATACTCAATCCTACTTAGAATCAAATCACTCCATAATGCAAAAAACACATTTATTTATTTGGAAAATAGTGTAACTCAAAAGAGGTGTTACAATTGTATAGTGTGTGTATGTTGTGTAGGTCTGAGTGGTATTGAAATGTTGATTTAATTGTTATTAAGTTCTAACTTTCAAACTAATTACTCATATTTATTGTAATCCCGCATAGGATAATAAAACCATGATTACATTTTTTTCCAGTGTAGTTTTAATCAATAACAAATATTTTTAAACTTGTTCTATCTCACTCTATGCATTCCTCCTTCTTCTTTTAATCCCATGCCTGGAAACATCCTTGATCAAAGTTTCTAGCTTCTTAGCTTCATTTGCCAGCAACCCATCCATCACCATGACCAAATATCTAGGTCATGCACCCGGATCACACTGTCCATTGACTGCCTCATTATTCTCTTTCTTTTCGCCTCCCTGTGGAGACATATTTTCTTCTTTTGACAGAATATTTATGGCTTTATTTTTCTCAAAATTACATGAGCTTGGGGGCACTAATTGCATATAAATATGAATAAGGACCAAGCAAAACGTCCAGCCTGCATGAGGTGCCAGCACACATTTTTGCTGAAGGGTCCTTAAAAATTATGATCTTTATTGTTCTAGAATCTGTCAACCGGGTTTACAGTGTTTGGAATGCTCTCATTTGTCACAAGAGCCATTGACAGACTATCTTTAAAAATACCAGAAGAGGGGGATTGATCGCCGATCTAAATCCAAGGATACCGAACATGAATATTCTGCATCCAAGAAACCTAAGCGTGTGACCAAGACTAGCGGTCACCTAACTGTCAAATATGTGGTAAAGCAACCACCATCAGCCACAATTACTTCCCTGTCAGTGGAAGAGCTACCGTTTCCAACAGTTTTATGCACAAGTTTTCTCTCTGTATCCGAATACTATCGTGTTTTAATGCTTTCTTTTGCAACTTACGAGAAATGAATTTTATCGCTTTCCTGCCAGTCCCAAGACTCCGGCGGCTATTTCCATGCCGAGCACGATAGGCGCGGCGATTATAGTTGATAGTAAACCGACACCGGCTACACCGAGTCCCATGCCAGCTGCTACAAGCGCGGTGTCAACTCCGTCCAGAGCATTCACGGCTCTGCGATACTTTTTATACAATCCAAGTCTCAACTCCCTATCCTTCTCTATTCGATGTTTTATGTCGCTTATTTGATGTAATCGAAATCCATCAACAGTTTCCTTCTTTACAATTGCTTCATCGAGCGCTGGATATAAACTCATAGTGTATATTACGAATATATAATAGTCTTTAATTGGTCTTGCTTCAATGCTTTGAGAGTATACATCAACCTTATCAAATGTATATTATACGGCAAGAATATCTTAGAAAGAGAAATACTACCACTTTTAATAATTTGAACCCCCTCGAGGGTTGCAACGGGCGATGCTCCGATATGAATAATACTGCAACGTTGACGCTCGTGTTTCTTGAGCCATTTAATCGATAGACCAGGTAATATTTCGAAGGCATCTACCGGTACATCTCCGAAAAAGACTTCAATAATAAGAGTAGAAATATTAGGTATTGCACTCAAGTTAACTTTAATATCATCGAATTCAGCAACCAAATTTAATCTAACATTTTGGACTGCCGGACGACTATATAACATATGACCTGGTTTTTCTGGCAGGGGAGTGACTAACACACTTTTTCGTTTTGACGGGATATAGGCCGCGAGTACGATACCACTATTTATTATCTTAGTTAAATTATGTCCCTTACCCATCATCACATAAGGTGGGGTAATGACGATATTCAGTAGCCACACGATGTTTGCTTCGACCATAGTCCATTTATTCTCACCGTTGAGAATAATATTGTACTGTATTGTATTGTTAAGTTCTCGTCAAGAAGTACACCTCTTCCTCCAGGGTCTAATTTCAGTATCCCATTCGACTCATTTTGTGTGAGACTAAATCCATGAGGCTTAAAAATTTCATCATTGAGTGAGCATACGCTGTAATACCCATCAGGTATAGTAATGGTTTCGGAAATACCTGATTTAAACATCCTATTATTACCTCTCGCTGCATTTATATTGGTCCACCTCGGGTAATATGTTACATCGCATAGAGCGACTTCGAGTTGTCCATCCGAGTTATCGATAGTACGAAGCAGTTCAATAGACTGACTATTTGTTATTCCCAGGAGTGTAACATACATATCAAATATACAATGATACTATATCATAACTTAAATATGGAATCAACCATTATTTATAATATGGAGTGTTACACTTAAGTATCCTATATGTACAGGTTGGTGTTTTACATCTAATATAGAAATTTTGAGGTCTGAAATAATACCCCGCTTTAATTTTTTATATTGTAATGGTGAGAAAGATTCCGTTCTACCACTATTGTATTTTTCATCTTTCACTGGAACACTTCTGAGTAGAGTTGAAGGACTTTCTTGTTTAATATTATCCATCGTACTGATTTGATCAAGATGGATGCACAACTCTTTATAGGGAACTAAATCGGGTAAATTGAGTCCCTGATCTGATGTCTTGAGTACTGTTATTTCTCCTCTCCATCCAAGTGTGTATGCTAAGTTCTCGTAAAGCTTTACATCCTTTTTTCCAGCGTTTAAAATCAGTAACTCATTCGACTCATTTTGTGTTAGACTAATTCCATTAGGCTTAAAAAATTCATCGTTGAGTGAGCATACGCTGTAATACCCATCAGGTATAATGTATTTTTTACCATTTATTTCTGTCTCATTATTATAACCTCTCGCAGCATTTATATTGGTCCACCGTGGGTAATACGTTACATCACAGATAGCTACTTTGAGCTGTCCATCCGAGTTATCGATAGTATGAAGCAGTTCATACTGGCCATTTGTTATTCCCGGGAGTGTAACATACATATTAAATATACAATGATACTATATCATAACTTAAATATGAAATCGAGATACATTACTAATCAATCGATTATAGTAACTGCTTCTGGTGCTGAGTTTTTCGTTAAATTCCCCGATATCTTTTTAGTCATGGCAACTAGCGATAAAATGGTGCACAATTGGTTTCCCAATCCGATGCAATTTTGGCAGAATCAGTTAAACTTTGCCATATGGTGTGCCACAACGGGATGTGGCGTATCTCTTTATGCTCCAGGATTTGAACTGAATAAGTCTGTTATAACATTTCACGTGTACTATCAGATTAGACGTATACTTAAAGAAATTAGTGCTCCATTACGGCAGGATCGAGCGTGGAATTCCACAAATAATAATTATGATAGGTCCGCGTATGAGCGTATTTGTCAGGAATTTAATGTTTCTACGAGTAAAGATTGGCGTATTAAAGGAGCAAACCATGGTCTAGGTGTTCCTTACACAGAGGAAAAAATATCTGTCAAAGAAGAAAGCGATTATGTATATAAAGAACTTAATAAACTTCATGTTAATTTTGGTAAGTTGTATAGTACCAGCAAACTTTACGCAAGAATGTATGATCATCGTCTAAAAACCGGTGATTACTATAAAGGCTGGGAACTTTATAGTAACGATTGGAGAGGGGATATTATGAGTTTTAAGAGTGGTTTAATTTATATTGTTACAAAATTTATACAAATGAACGATACCGCAAACGCTTGGAATGAATTTCTTAATGATAAAACGGAAAATAATGTTACTAACCCAGGATTTGTAAGAGTTAATGAATCAATAAGAACTTATGTATGGGCAATTCTCGGAGCACAATCGCAAAAACGGGAATCATCGGTTCTGGGACGGCGCTCGATGCGCAAAAACAGTTTGTCGCAAACGTGGAGGACGCCATTAATTCACCAGTTGACATACCATCGTCTATAAAGCGTTTTCAAGATGCATTACAGTACGCTCAATCCAAAGTGGACTTCGTTTATGCGCCGGGATTATACATGTCTCCGAGTAATATGGAACTTAAGATCGGTCAAATGATAGGCTATAATAATAAAACTGTTATCGCTACCGATCAACAAAAACCAGGTATAAATTCAGATATTAACGTTGAATTAATAACGCAAACGATCACAGGCGAAAAGGGAATAGTCAAGCCACAAACACCAACTATCGCGCAACCATCTACTTACGCACAAGTATCACCGCATATTGCGGCTAAAAATCAACAACATATTGATGAAAAAACAGCGCTTGTAGCAGGTGGGGTCACGGCTGGTTTACTCATGATTTGGTTAGCGAACTTATTTGGTTAAATAGTTCTTAGCGAATACGTACAATAGCCCTGCGATTGCTACGATCAACCCCCACAAGTTTTGACTAAGCCAAGTGGTGGTCTTAGCTAATAAATTCAATAGCCAGGAAACTATACTCCCTATTATACCGAGAAGTGCGCCCGCGGCTTTTTCAGCAAGCTTTCACAGTGCTGAACCTAATGCTTTTAAATGCTTTTTTATCCACTCTTTTATCCCGTTTTTATCGTTAGGCGGTGTGGACGGTGTACCATCACCTGTACTGCCACCGGTTAACGCGAGAGTCAGAGTTGATATAATAAATCCCAACGCGGTTAAAATACTGGCAATTGTTATTCCCTGTTCTCTGAACAATGTTTTAATTTTATCGGTCAGTGTAGTGTCATCGTTGAGGACTCGATCGATAGTTTCTCGAATTCTACTGATTTGTGAACGAAGTGCCTTTCTATTAGTGGAAGCAGCCTCGATGCGGGCCAATCTTTCGTATTCTAAGTTACGCAGTCTTTCTGCAACGCGACGTCTACTGAATTCATCACCCGCCTGATCAAGTTTTGTTTTCTCATTAGCTATATGCTTGTCGAGTTCGGATAGCTTGGCTGTATTATTCATGAGTTCTCCCCACATTGTTTGCATTGCCTTGTCAAGACCTCGTAATTCCCTAATACTAAACTCCGAGAATGGTACACTGGCCGTAGAATTATCGTAGTAGGTATCCAAGATTTCTCCAAGTCCGTTCGAGGCCACCATCGAGGAAGCTTCCAAATTATCTGTATTATCGAGTTCATCACGCATGGTTTGAAGAACCTTAGTAGTCTTCGCAGAAAGCCGCGAGTAGTCTACAAAACCTAATTTATCACGAACAAACACGGTGCCATGTTTACCGGCTAAAGTAGACAAGGCTAGGGGCTTACGAGTACGATAATGCATAAGATCAATATCCGGTTCGCCACGCAGTCGCAATATTCCTTTACTATCTATCTCAAACTTTGAATAGTCACGACCTATTGGGTTAACATAATTTTTATCTTCTTTTAAGGCATCGTAATAATCATTGACGTTTGATTGTAAAAGTTCATCGTTAAGACTACTAAACCTGGTTTCATCAGTATCTTCGATTGGATTCTGGTTATCAAAGTCATCAAATGTACTTAGATCAAAGTCATTAACATCAAAATTAGTCATTTTTATATTAAACATAGGGTACATGTTTTCAATATAACAATGTCTTCGCAATACGGACGCAAGTTAAACCCACAACGTAGACTTCGAGATCCATTAGGGGTCAAGGCAATTCGTCAGTCTGTAACTATAACTAATAACCCTAGTACCATCGCTCAGAATCAAACGCTTCTGGTTCGCTTTCCTAATCTCGGCGCACACGATGTGTTAGTTCCGGGAACTGTCAGACTAGCATTTACGATTAGTTTGACTTCTACCAACGTTAACAGGGAGCCTGTTCAGAACATAGGTCGTGCTATCGTTAAGAAAATCGCCATTAAAATTAGCGGTAATGAGGTTTTGAGTATCGACGATAGCGATGTATACTATTGTTACATGGATCTCTGGAGAACGGATAAAGAGCGGGAAAACTTACAGTACCAAGGTATTTGTAATAAGAACACATTGAGACTGCGCGTGGGCGCTGAAAATGGTGTTGATACCAACGAAAAAGATAAGGCCGTTGCCGACGCATTAGGTAACCGATTCTATGTTCCCCTAGACTTTGAATTACTAGATTCCCACATGCCCTTTTATCAAGCATCCCTAGGCGATAGGTTAGAATACGAACTCACTTTTAATGACTACGGTAGAGTAATCAGAACCGGTGGTGAAGATGCTAGCTATTCCATTGACAATATCTCGCTGGAGTACGAGTCTGGAGCCAGACAAATTCGTAACCATTATTCAGGAAGTTTAGCCATTTTGTACGATCGCGTGCTGCGACACCGAAAGATCACGAGGGACAAAAAAGATATGATGTGGAATATAAATCTAAACGTCCCACGAGGGTCGTTGAAGGGTATTTTAATGTTGTTCGAGGACCCCTCCGATGCGTTTATAAGAAATAACGAGAAGTTCTACAATCCCAAGATTACAAAAGTAGAATTGACTATCGAGGGCGTTCCTAATCAACTATATAGTCAAGGAATGCTAGCATATTACCAGTGGGAGATTAAAAAACTTCTATAAAACGCTCCCCAGAAGTTAACGCCGTCGTGAAAGATCTGTCTCTCGGGAGTGTATCGATGGGTGAATACCTCACCACGAAGTACGCGCTATGGCTCGACATGCGAACAACGGACGATGACCAACTACACGGCAGTAGGAGGATAATAGAAAATGCTAGCGAGGGTGCCACCATACAGATAACGAAGCTCCAGGAATCGGCTGGTAAATTAAACATATATTTGTACGTGATTATGGATGCGCAACTTAATATACAAAATGGGAGATTCGTGCAAGCAATCTATTAATAATCTTTTACCTAAAGATCCGCACTGCGCTATCAATGTGGGCAAACGGGCTGCGGAAAAACAGTTTTTATTCTAGATATTTTACAAAGTCATTATCGTGACGTTTTCGATCATATTATTATTCTGTGCCCAACTATAAGCATTAATAAAACATACCTATCGAGAGATTGGGTAATGAATGACGACGGGGTACACAGAGTCGATCCGGGCGATCGTTTACAAGACTGTCTCCAAGTATGTCACGAAAAATACAATGGAGAATCAACCCTTTTCGTAATAGACGACTGCAGCGTGAGTAAAGAATTAACAAAAAAAAAGATATGCTTTTGTATTTAGCATTCTCCGGACGGCATACTCCGGACGGCATACTCAACATAGCGTTTGGGTACTTACTCATAAATACAACTCTGTCCTGAAAGATCTCAGAGAGCAGACCAAATGGGTAGCGCTGTTTCATTGCAAAGACCGAGATTCATTTGAGGAATGTTTATGCGAAAATGATGTTATTTATACCAAGCCCGAACGTGACAAAGTCAGAAAACTGTTAGCGGCAACGAAGCACTGTAAACTCGTATTAAAAACCGATCAACCAGCTGCTTATGCAATTGCTTAGCAAAATGTAGCAAAATTATGACAAAATTATAGCAAAAATGTGGCAAAATGTAGCAAAAATGTAGCAAAATTATAGGAAAATTATAGGAAAATTATAGCAAATATATCACAATTACAGCAAAAATACGATAAGTTGAACATTAGCGGTTAATATGACATAAAATGTGGTTCGAAATCATCATTCTTTCGAAACAGTTCATTATTACGGGTTGTATTGGATATGTCATATTATATTATGTTAGACTTAAATATCTCCTTATATATATCATTATGGAATGCGACGAACTCATTGAACAAATGCTCAAAGAATCTGATGTTGATCAACATGTTGATAAATCTTTAGATAAACATAGAGAAAGACTCGCTGCTTTGGTAGCCGGTGATAAATGTTCCCAATATTTGGGAGAAAATTATACCATCGAAAAAATTGATAACATGACCGATGAAGAGATTAAAAAACTGTACGCGCGTTACGAGTCTAGACTGGGAGCTACCATGACTAAAACGATAGGGTCGGCTATGTTACAACTATACACAGTCATAGCTAGTACGTTTCTCCCTATCCCGGCAGAACATCGCATGTATTTATGCGAATCTCTCGAGAAAGACCCATTCATCGAACACGCTATAAGCTCAGTGAGCTGTGAGTTTTATCATAGATACGGAATGTTTTTAGCTCCACTCACCACAGCTTTAATAACGGCTAGGCATTGTCAATTTTAACATACGTGCCCACTTAATAATATAAAAAATGAAGTTCAAATTAATAATGGAGACTCAAGTGACACCACAACCGATTGTGAACGAGGATGCACAACCACAACAGATTGCAGAAACGCAACAACATGTGAATGAAGAACATCGAGTGAATGAGGAACCACCACCACATGTGAATGAGAAAATACTAAAAGCCAGAGTTACTAAGAACCATCAAAAAATAGCTGCAGGAAGAAAGGGATGACTCGCGAGGAAAGCGAAATTAATAAATAATTCAAATATTAATCCGATTAAAACATGGGCACTAGTAGGAGTTGCTGGTATAGCGGCTGTATGGTTCTTTTATAAGACCGAAGAAGAGAAAACGTCACCCCCAATGCAAAAACAAGTTCAATTAGAGGTTAGCCCCCATATAATGCTATTAGAAGCATGACTACTCCAGTTACAGACGGTAAAATGTTGGTAAACGCAACGTATCATTCAGCTATTGGAGCTATTGTTAATGCTCTAGCTTTTTCGGGGAGTAATTATTTATTTTCTACTTTGAGGGTATCAAACGCTAAAGAAGTTGAAGAGGAGCGTAAACGACATAACGAAGCAATGGAACAACTCCAAGCAGCCCAGTCACAATATACGCGGCAGAGAATGAAGAGATTAGATTTTATTCATGAAGAAATGCGTAAGGAAGGACATTCAATTCAAATGTTTAAGGATGTCGAATCTGCCATGCACGAATACTTCCTAGTTTATTGAAAGAAACTTGACCCAATATCGAGACCAACAATAAGTCAGTTTTATACACCGTCAGAGGTACAAAAGAACCGCGAGGTAAAATTTATCATGTTGGGATTGACTGCTGTATTGATTTTCAGCTATACCATAACTACGCATAAACAACCAGAGTGACAGCTGTGGCTATGCATAAGCCATGACCTAGTTAGGGGAGTCAGAGTGACAGCTAATCTATAAATAGCGTTGGCTGACTGCCTAATCAATAGTGTAGATGTGATTTGCATTTAGACAAATGATATGGTAGATGTATAAACCATGAATCATTGCAAATTTACACTCATGGGGAAAAAAACTCTATGTAACCAACGCTGTGTTGAAATTTACTGCGGTATACACAATTATTACATCAGGCGCGGAAACATAAACTATACGTGTTCTGTATGCGGGATAGGGGTCAAAGGTCGTTATTGTTTATGTAAGGAACACGGTGCTGATAGGGTCAGGAACCAGATTATTTATGCTAGGAAGAGAGATTACATCAACGAGAGGAATAGGTTGGGGAGAATACGTATTTAGATATATGAAAAACAATCAATTAGACATTTGTCTCATTTTGCATATACCATTCAACCAATTGTTTTTGTCAGAGAGTTGAAGGCTATGGCAAAGCAATGTGGTCTACATGGATATTCTCGAATGAGAAAAGCTGAATTGATTACCTTACTATGTTTGGAATACAAGAAACCCCAGACTGTTAGAGAACTCAAAGCTCAAGCAAGAAACAGTGGGCTGAGAGCTTATTCTCGAATGAGAAGAGCTGAATTGATCGCTTTACTAGATAATAATCAACCTAATGATGATGATAATATTCAACAACAACAAGAATTAATATTTGTACCAACATCCGCCGGCGTTGGTAAATATCTAAGATGGATATTAATTCCAACATGGATGTTAACGATATTAAGCCCATCATATTGAGTAAAATTAACGAGGAGTTAGATGATTTACATAGTATAAAATACCAGCTGATGATTAAAATGTTATTGAGTAGGTGAGGTGAAATGGGGTTTAACGTCACGTCCAAGATTATTGCCCTTATATAGCGACGTGGTTATTGAGTAAAAGTAACACAGACGATAGCACCGAATATACCGAACCATATTTCCGTAGCAATCAAGAAGTTATAACCCAATCCGATACTATAAACGCATCATTAGATACATCAATTCAGAGAATACAGGAAACTTTAGAACGCTGGACTAATAGAGGTTCGGGTTGGGGTGTGGATAAAATCGATAGTTTATATTTAGATATAGCAAATTATATGCCCTTCAAAGGTGGATCTTATATAGATTTACCCCGTATTATAAGAAGAAAAAAGCCATAATTAATGTAAAAAATAAATCTGATGACTGTTTAAGAATGATGATAAGATCTGCATTGTTCCCCGTAGATTCTAAAATTGCAAATAGACCTTCTAGCTATACCCAAAACGATGGACTCAACTCCGATGGTATAGACGAACCTACACCAATATCACAAATTGATCAGGTGGAAAAGCAAAATAATTTAGCTATAAATGTTTTCGGACATTCAAAAGGAATTGTTGTACAATTGTTGTACAAGCTCCGCTCCAGAACATATCCCCAGAATCAATTCATTTCTGATCGAAAAAAATGGAAAATATCATTATACGTGGATAAAGAGTTTAAACAGGCTATTATACGATCAAACAAAACATGCTAGAAAGAAATATTTCTGCGAAAGATGCCTACATGGATACAGCAGACAAGATCTATTAGAAGCGCATAAAGAAGTATGCGCAGGTGTTGGACAGACCGCTATGAGTATCGCTATGCCGAAAGAGGGAAAAAATTTAATTTGAACATTATTGTAATCAAATGCCAGTACCGTACGTAATTTACGCCGACTTCGAAGCGCTTATCAAACCCATAGAAAATACCAACCGTAGCAATCAAGATAATCAAGATAGTTTTACGTACAAAACTCAAGAACATATTCCTTGTGGGTTTGGATATATAGTTGTAAGGTATGATGGGAAAACAAACACTCCCGTGATTTACAGAGGTCCCGAAGCAGCGGGAAAGTTCCTAGAATATCTACAAAATGAAGAGAGAACAAGTATTTGTCACAAAGTGACATAATGTCCCCCGCCTCTATATACATCATAGTACCAAATATGAAGACAATCCTGTGATTAGTTCTTGAGATATCGCGGCAACACCGTTTTCCAACTCCAAAAGCAGATTTGCCTGCTGTGACCTTGAAAATGGGGTAAAGGTCACCAAAACCGACTGGTGTCTGCGGTGTCTGTATATACACCATAGTTCCAAATATGAAGACAATCCTGTGATTAGTTCTTGAGATATCGCGGCAACACCGTTTTCCAACTCCAAAAGCAGATTTGCCTGCTGTGACCTTGAAAATGAGGTCAAGGTCACCAAAACCGACTGGTGTCTGCGGAGTCTGTATATACACCATAGTTCTAAATATGAAGAGAATCCTGTGATTAGTTCTTGAGATATTGCGGCAACACCGTTTTCCAACTCCAAAAGCAGATTTGCCTGCTGTGACCTTGAAAATGAGGTCAAGGTCACCAAAACCCACTGGTGTCTGCGGAGTCTGTATATAGACAATAGTTCCAAATATGAAGACAATCCAGTGTTTAGTTCTTGAGATATCGTGGCAACAAACAGCTGGGACGTACGGACGGACGTACAAACGTACGGACGGACGGTCGTGAATACTATATCCCCAGCTTTGCGCCTTCGCGCGGCGGGGGACAATAATCAGGGAAAAATTATCGTGTAGGAAACCAATGTGTATGACAAGGGATGATTGGAGGGCCTATAAGAAGTCAACGAGTTGTCATGTTTGTAATAAACAACTGGATGGGGATTCCGTAAGAGATCATTGCCACGTCACGGGTAATTATCAGGGAGCCGCGCATAACGAGTGTAACTTGAAACTAAAAATGAATTCTCAAACAATACCCATCCCCGTTGTGTTTCATAACCTTAGGGGATACGATTCACATCTAATCATGCAAGCTATCTCAAAGACCGATGGCGGTTTAACGTGCATTCCTAACAATATGGTAAAATACATATCGTTCTCGTTGACTAAACCTATACATTATAGGGACAAGGATGGGAAATCTAGAATAAAGCAAAGTAATGGGCTTAGATTCATAGACTCCGTACAGTTTCTGTTATCTTCCCTGGACAATTTAGCTAATTCGAACAATCCCGATGACTTTGCGATAACAAATCAATATACCGATAAGATAACTCGTCATTTGTTGCTGAGAAAAGGTGTATATCCTTACGAATATATGGATGATTGGTCTAGATTCGAAGAAACTGAATTACCACCCCTCGAATCATTCTATAGTAACTTAACAGAGTCTAAAATAACTGATGCCGATTATGAACACGCTCTGACGGTCTGGGATAAATTAGGTTGTAAGAATTTAGGCGATTATCACGATCTGTACTTAAAAACCGATGTACTGTTACTCGCTGATATATTCAAGATATTTAGAAAGACATGTTTAAAACAATACGGCTTGGACCCGGCATGGTACTATTCCAGTCCCGGACTATCGTGGGATGCATTGTTGAAGAAGACCGGCGTAGAACTAAAACTACTCATAGATTACGATATGCACTTGTTTATTGAGAAAGGATTAAGAGGTGGTATATCGATGGCGGCGAAAAGGTATTCTAAGGCTAATAGCATTTAGTGATTAGAACTAAATGCCTTTATGTTAGGCTTGGCACAGTTGCTAATAATATTACAGCGAAATACCTTCATTCCGTGCGGCTACGTGCCGTTTTGCATGGTGCCATCGTCTCTGGCCTAGATCCGCTCTTGGCACGTCCGGTAAAGGAGCGTTTGTTTATATTTTCTATGACCTGTTGTAGCGTGACATCAGCTCATGCAGCACTTGCTCTCCAGCTTTCAGCCGTACAACACATAGCTATATTCGCGCATTCATCTAGAGTTTGTTGCAATTACCATTAAGAATGCCACCAAAAAGACGGGCTGCCTTAAATCACCGCCTCGTAAGGAGCGGGAAAATAGCCAGGAGGGAACCAAGTGTCTGGCAAGTGACATCGGCTACTGGTAAGTCACGGAGATCAGCTAGATCTCCATTGCACGGACCCCCCTTGCCAAGTGTACAAATAGCTGCTAACTTGCTAGTTGAAGCAGATGATTCGGACAATTCAAACGTTCTCCCGCGAGTCGATCACGGAGACAGCAACTGGATATGCTAGGCAAACGGACGGCCCAAGATACTTCTCGGAGCTTTACTGGCATGCGAGGGGTAAGTACAAATGATCTGGGGGTAACGGGGTCGGTGGTGTCAAGAAATCCCGATGTGTTGTCATTTAGCAGTGCACACTCGGGCGAGCCGGGAGTTTCCCGTGATGTCACACCACGTGCAGAGTCAGGAGCGGGGTCAACCAATCAGGGAACAGGGGATTCCCTGACCTTCCAGGCGGATGCTATCAGCGCTCACGTCCGTCAAGTTGTACGGGAGAGAGTATGAAGAGGGGAGTTTGTGGAGTTGACTACATTGTTGCCAGGCACACAGTCGCATGACGATGACGATGCATTTAAGATGCAGATGGATTCGTCGGGTAATCTGTGATTCTCGCCGGCCAAGCCGGCTAACGCCAGGGCATTAAGCATAGGCCAATGGACGTCAGCTTTCCACATATATATGAGCATTTACGTGGTGAAACATTTTTGTCAGTCCACCATACAGGGCATGTTGGCATACATGGAAACAATCCGTAATACCGCAGTCCGCTCCGGGGGTTTTGGCTGGTCAAACTACGACCAGCAATTCCGACACCGTATGGCACGAGACCCAATTCGGGAGTGGGGCAAGATAGACGGTGAATTGTGGTTGAAGCACATGACACCGACTATGTCCCGTGTTCAAGAAAATAAGACTGAACGCTTTACAGTGCCTTTCAGCAGGGGCCGTGACTTTACAGTCAACGCATGCTGGGACTACAACAGGTCAAGGTGCGCCAGGCCAGAATGCAAGTTTATTCATAAATGCTCCAATTGTGGCGAGCAACATCCCGCCTATTCTTGCTTTCACGCAAAGGGGGGTCGTAGACCCTCCAAACAACTTAACGCCACACAGGCAACCCATGCTAAAGGCACTGGCCCCAACTCCACTCATACTCACTAGATTAAAGCGACATTTGCAACTGTACAAGCATTCTAACCATGCCCATGCCATTTATTTATTACAAGGTTTGGAATCAGGTTTTCAACTGGAATATAGTGGGGCACGCCTAAGTCGTTGGTCTGAGAATCTACGCTCAGCCAGGGATCCCATTTTACAAGAGATAGTAGCTGCCAAATTGAAAAAGGAAGTAAAATTAGGTAGGGTGGCAGGTCCTTTTGAAACTCCGCCCCTGCTGAACCTACAAGTTTCACCCATCGGTCTCGTACCCAAAAAGCAAACGGGTAAGAGTCAGTCCTTGCTGGGGACAGACGATTTTCGTTTAATACACCACCTTTCTTATCCTCAAGGCAGATCAATCAACGACAACATAGACAGCGAAGCATGCTCCGTGTCATATGCTCGGTTCGACGAGGCTGTCAGTATGGTACAGCAACTTGGTCCAAATGCTCTACTTGCAAAATTTGATGTGAAATCGGCTTTCAGGATTATGCCGGTACACCCTCAGGACTTTGAGTTGCTAGGCTTGTGCTTTCAAGGTAAATACTACTTTGATAAATGCTTGCCATTTGGCTGTTCCATATCATGCTCAGTGTTTGAAAAATTCAGCACCTTTTTGCAATGGTGTGTCCAGCAAAAGTTGCCTAACGGCCAACTCATGCATTACCTTGATGATTTTCTCACAGGCGGAACTGCAGGAACGAAAGACTGTGGTGACAACCTTGATATATGTCTCAGTACTTTCCAGGAGCTGGGCGTACCCGTAGCACATGAGAAGACAGTAGGTCCGGCATCCTGCTTAAATTTCCTAGGTCTTGAAATCGACACAGTCAGGATGCAGGTTAGAATACCACAGGAAAAGATTGTAAATATCGACGCAATCATACACGATATGCTGGCCTCAGGTAAGCACAAAGTGACCCGTAAAGCTTTGCAGTCTCTGGTGGGTAAGCTAAATTTCATGTGCCGGGCAATACCCATGGGTAGACCGTTTTGCCGCAGACTGATTGACGCCTATACAAAGGTAAGTCATCAAGCACACCGTGTTCGCATCACGCGGGGAGTTCGGGAGGACCTAGATGTTTGGCTCGGGTTCTTGGGGGAATTTAACGGTGTGTCAGTTTTTCAGAATAAAGAGTGGGCTGACAATACATGTCTGCAGCTGTTTACTGACGAAGCCAGCACTGTGGGGTTCGGCGCATACTATAACGGGAACTGGGCAAACGGGCTCTGGCCCCGTGAGTGGGTGGAGGACGGTTCGACTCGTGACATGACACTGCTGGAGTTGTTTCCGATTGTGCTGTCAGTTTGTCTGTGGGGGACAGCCTTTGCTAACAGGAAAGTACTTTTCTTTTGTGATAACCAAGCTGTAGTGTCAATAATAAATAAACAGTCTTCAAAGGCACCCAGAATCATGTCACTGATTAGGCAGCTAGTGCTGCAGTGCCTCAAACACAACATTTTGTTCAAGGCCAGATATATAACAACACATGACAATATTATCGCAGATGCACTGTCGAGATTTCAGTGGGAACGATTCCACAATGCAGCTCCATCAGCCAATCTGCATCCCACACCACTTCCAGACAATCTCTGGCAGGGCTAACAATCGAGGCAGAGAGGCTCCTTCAGAGATCATTGGCGGCAAACACGTGGGCAACTTACCAGGCAGGAACCCAAGCATTGCAAGCATTCAGGGCATCACAAAACCTGGGAGATGTCTGGCCGGTTCCAATAACTCATCTGGTTCATTTCATTGCTCACCTGTCAGTGTCAGGACATGCACCGAGTACGGTAAGAACGTATATGGCCGGTATCTCAACGTACCATAGGCTACACAGCATGGAAGACCGCTCCGGCCACTTTGTTATTACTAAAATGATTACGGGGATGCAAAAGTGTCAGGGGAGGCAGGATCACAGAAAACCAATAACAATAGACCTGCTCAAAGTAATTGTAAACAACCTGCAATTTGTCTGCTCTTCTACCTATGAAGTAAGTTGTTCAAAGCAGTATATTGCTTGGCCTTCTTTGGTTTCTTTCGGGTGAGTGAACTCGTGCAAACCAAACTTTCTCAGCCAGGGTGCGCTTTCTTGGACCTAGAAGTCCAAGACACGACTAAGACAGTAACAGTCGCTCTAAGGCATTCAAAAACGGACAGGCACTCACATGGCATAGTTGTTGCCATTTCCGCCATACCTGGCCACAATCTGTGTCCAGTGGCTGCAGTTAAAGCATACCTAACAGTACGATCACAGGGTCAGACTCAAGCTTTCGTACACTTTGATAAATCTCCCCTGACCAGGTATCGATTTCAGGCCGTGCTAAAAAGAGCACTGGCGCATAGCGGCATCTGCACAGCAGCATACTCTTCGCATTCCTTCAGGATTGGCGCAGCAACGTCAGCAGCCGGTAAAGGAGTGAGTTCAGATTTGATACAGCACTTTGGTAGGTGGGGGTCAGAATGTTATAAAAGCTATATACGCATACCTGCAAACATTTAAATCGCCAACCATACAAGAACAGTTTTCTTCCTATTCATTCATGTTTTCAGTATGGTTGATTGGGTCCAGCTTCCTGACCCGGGCGAGAGAGCACCTACAGGACAGTGACTTTGGTATTCCAGGGGGATGTCTCTGGTTGGCAAGGGGCGGCATGAGGTGGGAGGAGCTGACCGAGCTGATAGATGCCCAGGTCAAAGCAATGCAGACACCACCAAAGGCGGTGGTGATTCACCTTGGTTCGAACGACCTGGGTAAGGTAACCACGTGTCAGCTATATCATGAGATCAAGCTGGCACTCCTGACGATACACCTCCTCCTACCTGGTGCGGTCATTCTGTGGTCAGACATGCTGCCACGGAGGTACTGGCATGTAGCCAGCCGTGCCCGGGACGTGGACGGGGCCATGCAGAAGGTGAACAGACGAGTGGGGAACAGGGCCCGTGAGCTTGGGGGGATATGGGTTCCCCACACAGTCTTCAACCGGCAGGAGCAGCAACTGTACCTGCGTGACGGGGTTCATTTGTCACCGGCCGGACTTATAGGACTTGTATGCTTGTAGGAAACATTTTCAGTATAGGATAACACGGTGGGTGTACATGAGCGCGAATGGTCGTGGTTGTGGGGAAGCACCTTGGTGCTTGTGGCGGGGTGCTGGTGGACTGCATTACAAGTTACATTTGGTGTCTTGGGATACATCCCAAATTATAAATTATTTAGGATAGGGTTACCCGCTTTACAGCAGGAACCAATTTATCCATTCTGCTTTACAGCAGATGGCTTAATGTCCGCTTTATAGCGGATGGTCAGCTTGGCAACAATAGTTGCCCGCGCTCATGGTTTGGCAATGGTACTTGCCTGGCAGCGATAGCTGCATAGCAACATGGGTTGCTTGGCAACGGTAGTTGCAGGGCAGCGGGCGCTGCATTGGTAAGCAACATGGGTTGCTTGGCAATGGTAGTTGCAGGGCAGCAGGCGCTGCATTGGTAAGCAACATGGGTTGCTTGGCAACGGTTGTTGCAGGGCAGCGGTTGCAACAGTTGGGGTTGCTTAACAGGGGTTAAGCTCATTGCCGTAGTCCACCAGTACCTCCACATCCGCGACCATTTCATCCAATAATATCTCTTGTCTCAATTTGAAGCTCCGCTATCATGCATGATGGCGGAGCCTGTCATAATGGAGCCATGTCCTTGTATAATAATAAATTAGTGGAAGGATACGATCCGATATATCTCGACGCTAACAATTTGTACGGATGGGCTATGAGTCAACCTTTACCCACGGGTGGTTTTGATCAGGTCGATGAGAATGATATCGAAGTGAATGATATCCATAATATCAATGTGAATGATGCGAATAAAGGGTACATACTAGAAGTTGACTTGGAATATCCAAGTTCGTTACATAAAGATCATAACAGTTATCCGCTAGCTCCTGAAAGATTAATGATTAATAAAGATTGGATGTCGGAATATCAACACTGATGGGTAAAAGTAGGTTAGCTAACGTAGAAAAACTCGTACCAAATTTGATGGATAAGACAAAATATATAGTTCACTACAGAAATCTCCAGTTGTATCTATCGTTAGGTATGAAACTAAAGAAAATACACAGAGTTCTAAAGTTCGATCAAAGCCCTTGGATGGAGCCCTAAATAAGGTTGAACACAGATTTAAGAAAGATAGCTACCAACGATTTCGAAAAAAATCTATATAAGCTCATGAATAACTCGGTATTTGGTAAAACTATGGAGAATCTAAGGAAGCATGTTGATGTTAAATTAGCCAGATCTAATGAGGAAGAAAGACTCAGGAAACTTATAGCCAGTCTGGCTTTTAACAGAAGCAAGATATTCGATAACGACTTAGCTGCGTTGCGTATGCAGAGGAGTAATATAAAATTCAACAGACCAGTGCACGTCGGTATGAGTATTCTCGACTTGTCAAAACACTTAATGTATGACTTTTATTACAACGAACTTAAGAAGCAATACGGCGATAGATGTGAGGTGTTATTTACCGACACAGATTCTTTGTTGATGGAAATACAAACCGAGGATGTATATAAAGATATGGCAGAAAAAATAGATAAGTACGACACGAGCGATTACTCAAAAGATAATCTACTGCACAGCGTAGTAAATAAAAAGGTGTTAGGTAAGATGAAGGATGAATGTGCTGGGACCCCTATAGCGGAGTATGTCGGATTAAGACCTAAGATGTATTCTATAAAGAAGTCCGATAATGGGGAGATAAGAAAGGGCGTTAAGCTAAGGGCGTTAAGAAGTATGTGGTAAAAAAGCATATCAAACACGAACAGTATAAAGAAGCATTATTCAATGGTAGAACGTTTAAACATGAGATGAACGCTTAAAGAAGTGTCAATCACAGGATATATGGATTAAGAATAAACAAGACAGCATTATCCCCCTTTGATACAAAGAGATGGATTGATAAGGATGGTGTAACTACCTATGCTTATGGTTACGGTGGTAATACTGTACCGTTGGGAACTATGAACAACTCTTCTCGTACAAATGCCCTACCCGGTCTATCTTGAAGATAATAAAGAATAGGCTCTCCTTCTTTCGAAACCAATCGACTAATGTTATACGTCTTAAGGGACCATATGGGATCGGTTGCACGACATAGACCTCCTTCGAGTTCACTGGGCTGGTATAAATATCTTACGTTTACTCTATCCGGAAGTTTTCGTTCTTTGCCTCTCCTCGGTGCTGAAGATTCGGAAGTCACAGATTTCATTTTAATCGCATCGAATGGTTTCTTCCCAATTAATCTCGTTACTTCATTATTCAGCGCTGATACAACGGCTGATAATCGTGTCACCAAGATCTCAATCGCTCGGATTTCATTTCTATCCCATTCTGATAGCCAAACAAACGTTCCGCTAATGTCCTGTTAAATCTTTCGACGATGGCTTGACTGCGGTGGGCCTCTCTTTAACCACGCCTGATTTCGACATCTTGCTTTGTTAACAGTTTAGTTACCGATCCCATAAACTCGCGACCAGTATCTACTTGAAATAGCTTAGGCCATTTTAGTGGTCTACGTTTATATATGCGGGTCAGTGCATTAGCTACTTCTGTTGAATCTTTCGAGGTTAATGTCTCAGCCTCTCTGTATTGACTAGCCACATCCACTACTGTTAAAGCGTATTTATACGTTTGGGCTTTACCTTATCGTGTGGAAGAAACAAGAGGTCAGCCTGATGAACTTCATTCGTTGTAAAAATATCAAACTTCTTCCTCGGTATACTACGCGGTGCCGGTAAATATATTTGCCACATCGCTTGTTTCTTTAACCAATCCTTGGCCACATCTTTAGATACCTTAGCCGTGGTGGCTAATTTTTTATTGCTCCTATACCTTTCCAATATCCTCGTGGGCTATGGTAAATTTTATTCATTATTAATTAATATTGATATTTCTTTTAAAACGACTTTCGTTGAATCACATCATCATTTTTATACTAATAGAAGCAATGATTGGCCCCAGGTATTGGTGAGCTAGACCCAATTTAACTTAAACTCATGACTATCATTGATTCGCATAGTCATTTACAATAAAATATGCCACCTGTAGTAGCAGTATAGGTATATAAATCCAGCTCCAGTGGGGTTGCGGCAGAACCATCATTACCTATACTACTTATCATCATAACTCGGTGACACACCCCACTCCCCACCCCCAATATCATGTTTATGACAATAGACAGATGGGAACATTATTAAAGTGTAACAACTGCTTAGCTTTTTACCAAATATGTCTTTGATAAACTACAGCCCTTGAAAGTGTGTGTTTCACACATAGTTTCCTATGGTTTTCTTAACAAAATCAGTGGACACTTTCATTACAAACTGTTTGGGTGTCTGGATCTCAAACATGGCATTGTTATCTAGTAGAATTTCATGGCATAGTGATTTTCCATATCAACTAGAAAATCTACAAATGGTGTAATTTATAATAAAGTTTTCTGTAACCTCATGCTTAAGTGTCTTCAGTTGATTACTTGCCACCCTATGTCTACTGTTACATTTGTATTTTTTTCATCCAGTGAAAAAGAGAATACACATGACTGTGTATGCTACTGTACCAAATTAATTCAAAATAATGAACATATTCTTTATTATTATGCCATTCACACCCGACATTTTTACAAGCACACACATAGTTAAAAAACACTAGATAGGAATTAATCAATTACTTTTCCAAAATTATTAGATCTATCTATGATTAATTTCATTGTTTAATAAGAAAACAAATGCCAGTAAATGGCTTTTCATGTGAATAAAATCCAGAGGCCAAATGTCAGAACCATTAACAGACCTTATCATTAAACACCATTATTACGGATCAAAAGTGTTTGTTTTTCTAGTTATTATACTGGGCGCTAACTCCGCTAAACCCACCACTTTACAGTGGGAGAAAACGGGGCATAATTGGTGACATTTGCGTAATCAGATTTTCTAAAATAAAGATGATAAAGAAACGGTATTTCATTGACGTGGTTGTTTAATTCCATGTATTATGTTTACGATTTCGTGATAAGTGAGCTGACATGAAGTATTAACTCACATAACACTGCTGAAAATGGGGTGTGTGTCATTGTTTATATTTCACCGATGTGACAACCACTTTCGAGTCTCAAAACAGCCTAAATAATGTTGTCCTTCATTAAAAGTAACAATGGAAGTTATTCTCGTGACAAATACATTACAAGAGCATTCCTGAAAATGCTAAGAAAAAATAATTTTAACCACCCGTTCTAGAGTTTCTCTATAGTAAATACATGGCGTGTCCTCCATGTTTGTTCGTCTAGTGGAGGCGGCCATTGTGCAGTCATTGCCTGGCTAAGTGTAGCGCCAGCGCAACCTACCCAGGGAACCAGGCTGTAAAGTGGTAAACGTCTGAGACCTCCATCACTTCAGACTTTCCTCCCACATTAAACTGATAAAAGAGGTGTGAAACCCAACTCACTTACTCTAAGAAGCTGTTCAAATACATAGTCGATGAGCAAGTATTGGTACATTCCAATCATGTCATGAACAGTCCATACCTTTTCGCTACCATTAGCTGGTGGTGTCAACACTATGTTTGCTGGCAACATTACTGGTGGAAACATAACGATCAATGTTGTTAAACCTCCAAGCCCGGTCCCAGTCAAAAGACGCCGGATTGTCATCGAAAGTGATAGTGACACCGATAAAGGTATCTATTCTGACCTCTCCTCCGCGAGACATTCTTCAAGTTAGAGAGCGGTTTGATTTGAAACTATATATAAGTGAAGTTACACCAGAGACATCAGATTACACAGAATCGTTGTTGTTACCGTTATTAAAGTTTCAATTATTCTGCAAAAGTCTGTTCAAGTATTTTGTTTAAAATAATCCGGGGACCTTTTTTTCTCAGCAAAGGAATATGTCATAAAGGATTTTAGAGTTTGTTTATTTTGGATTACAGTATCTTCACACAGCTATGGAAAACATGTATCCATAAGCATGATCTATACGTAAGATTTCGACAAGTTGTTGATGTTATTGTTAATGCATTTATTCCTTAAAGGAGAAGCAAAAATGTGAAAATGATAGCCTTTGGCTCGGCAAATACCTATTAACTAAGAGTCGGTTGATATTTCCCATAGCAAAAAACACTTGTGATGAATCCTCTTTTTTGCAGGCGTTTACTGAGAAAACCATACGTAAAATGCTTGATAACATCTAAACTACCGGGCAAAAGAAAGTTTTCACGGACTTCACTTGACCTAACACCAAAAACAAAGGCATATGTGAGATTTATAATGATTAATTCATAAACAGAAATCATTTTCCATGACTTAGAATGAAAATGCATTGTAATGCCGATATTGCATTCTCCGCAATACACAAAGAAAGAGTCAAGGGGTCCAAATTAAAAATTACACAAATCAGAGTTCATTGAAAAAGTGCATGAAGAATCCATTAATGACACAGTAGTCAGGTAACACGTCATCAATAGCGAGTGTGACCACCCTGGGCATCCATGCATGCCAACACACGCCTCCTCATTGACGTCGTCAGTCGGCGGATAACGTCAACAGGAATCCGGTTCCACAAGTTCAATAGAGTCTGTTCAAGTTCCTGTCGGTTCGCTGGAGGCGGTACATGTTGTCTCAGCTGACGATCAAGATGATCCCAGAGATGTTCAATGGGGTTCATGTCTGGAGAACAAGGTGGCCAGGGCAATACGTTTACGTTAACGTTGTTCAGGTCGTCTTGAACAATCCGGGCGGTGTGAGGCCTTGCGTTGTCTTGTTGCAAAATTAATCCTCTTGGCTGATGTTGAATAAAGGGCACCACAACAGGTCTCAACACTTCATCCCTGTATCGCTGAGCATTCAGGTTTCCTCGGATGATAACCAGCCGTGTTGTAATCTGGCCACAAATGCCACCCCATACCATGACGCCTCCACCTCCAAACGGGTGAGCTTCTCTAATGCAGTTTGGCGCCAGTTGCTTTCACCTTCATAAAAAAACTCGAACTCTGCCATCGTTCCTGAACAGACAGAACCGACTTTCATCTGTAAAGAGAACTCTCGGTAGGCTCGTATACCAGCCATACGACGTCGTCGAAGGACTGTTTATCTGCTGATGGCATGCCTTAGTGCTGTTGCCGCCGTTGACGTCGCCATCACACATCTGTTTCGGAGGTGAATCTGCCGGATGTAGCAGTCTTCAGCCGGTGTAGGCCGGTCTTGAGTCTGTCCTGTCTGTTGGTAGCGGATTATCAACTTACTAATGGTGGTCTGGGAGCAGTTGAAGGTTCTGGCTATCTGACGTTGAGTAGCCCCCATATTGGCCATACCGATCACTCTGTCTTGTTGCGCTTGTGTAAGTCTGGGCATATTCTTGGTGTTTTTTTGCTTACTGAATGCCTGCTCCGTCCAACGTCGGAATTTATGCCACAATCACGCACGTGCATTTGGACCAATGTCTCAAAATCACGTTTTGCACGTTTTCAACAATGCATGATTTGGAAAGCTGCGTTCGAAAATCTGCGTTGTGGTTGTGGTCATGTTGCATTTGGGCGAATGCTTTCTGCGGGGCTTCAAACCTGTACCAGCATTTTTGCTTTTTATACAACTCTTTTTAAAGTGAAAACTTTCTTTTGCCCGCTACTTCATGTGAAATGTGGGGATAGGACATTTCGACATGAGGTAGGCATCTCCATTGACACTTTTGTGCTCTTTCTGATCGGTTTTATGCATACGAGTTGGAATTTCTTCAATGTTTGGCAAAACCCAAACTATAGGAATTCAACCACTTAGGCATCAGGTATACTGATTATCTGATATCACTCAATATCAGTCAAATAGCCAATTTCCTTCCGTTCTGTTATCCAACTGAGCTCAAAAATAAGTTCAGACATAAGCATAAAGATTCAGAGTGACACCAAACTCCCTTGATATCCATTTATGTCAAGCAATTTTCCAGCCTTTCCAGCCTTTGGTGTTTACATTCCACAACTTCAGAGGTACAATCGAGCATGCTCTTTCTACACAGACTTCAAAGAGTGTCATATGGCTCTTGTTAAAAAAGTTGTTCAATTAGCGTTCCAACATCCAAGGTTATGACAATGTTTTAAGGTAGACATGTCCTACAGTATATGAAATATTGCAGAATGTTCCAGGGTAATTGTGTACTCAATGTATGAAAGTAAGAAGATCATGTTCAAATGATTACTTTTGTACAGGAACTAACCTTGCAAATTACTTTGAATTTGTGCCGCAACAATATAACATGGTAATACATATAAATATTTATTAACAGGAAATACATTGGTGCTATGGGGCTGACTCTGTAGCATAAGAATGCAAGGTCATGAACCTTGAAGCAGTAGTAAGACCCAAAGCATCGAGACGTGTTGCCTTGGGTCGTGGACCTGGATGGTCTCATTGGATATGTTGTTTGTCCTAGATCATGAACAATGTGCAAGTCCCGGGGTCATGGACCCAGACCATCCCATCTGAGGAGTCCTACCACTACTTGGTGGGACCTATAGTCCATTCCACGTTTTACTGAAAACCGGGAGCCCCCAAGTTGTTCAGTAGAATTGGGATAGATTAAGTTGTGATTTGAAGTGAAAGGCTCCTTGGAGAATTAGCCTTCCAGCCAATGGCAAGAAAATATACTGACAGAAAAGCAATAATTTTATGTACCTATAACACTACTACGATAACATAACAAAGATACTGACATAAATGTAAGATCAAGGCATGTAAGTAGAAATATGATACTATGTCGACATGAACTATACTAGAAACATGGTTAAAGTTCATAAAATGGAAATCACACCAGGCTAGACCTGTGAAAACAATGTCAACAAATCGAGCTGGAGAGGCTTGATAATAAAACTACATGAATCTGCTGTAAATACAGCCTACAGATCCATGATACACTGATGATGCAAGATGCTGAACCAATGCAGCGGGAAAAATATCAAACAATAGTTATCATTGTGTATAATTCTAAGAATACTACCTCTTTTACATCATAGTCACAAATTCCCATTTTGGCAATAATCACACTATAAAATCTTCAGATTTTGCAACATACATGTACGTCCTCTTTGCTGCCGTTTATCCCAATAGTTTTGAGGTAAACCCTATCCTTTGTCAAACTGCATCTGTGCATGCGCATGGCGGGAAAACATCACTTCTTTCCAATAACCTTCATCGACTAGATGTAAGATATATTGGGGAGGTGGGAGAGGCTATTTCCTGATGTAATAGAGATAGTATTCTTAGAATTATACACAATGATAACTATTGTTTGATAATTCCTACAATTTATCCTACCTCTATTACTTCATAGCCAGTATTTACCAGAGGGACAGGCGGGATCTGTCATCTAGTACTCACGGATAATTGGCAGCAGTAAAGTAAGGGAATACATAGAAGAAAAAGCTTGAATCAATGCCTAACTTCCTGATTTCCCCTTGGCAAACCTGAAGAAGACTTGGCACTTGTGGCGTCCCTCCCGTTCTATGACCTAATAATTGTTACCTGTTTTGGGTGATATATGAACTTACTTATGACATTTCTCTCCTGTTCTGAGTTCTTTCATGATGTCACTTCCGGTTTTGTGGTCGTAGCTCGTCTCCTGCAAACTTTGACGATTGTAGGTTATCTGCTGTAATCCTATGACGATCGTAGGTTCTTGATTCAACACACAGATGAAAGAAGTGATGTTTTCCCGCCTTGCGCATGCACAGATGCAGTGTGACAAAGGATAGGGCCTACCTCAAAACTATTGGGATAATTGGCAGCGAAGAGGACGTCTGCTGAAAAATCTGAAGATTTTATAGGGTGATTATTGCCCTAATGGGAATTTGTGGCTATGATGTAATAGATGTAGGATATAGTAGGAATTATGCAGTATTGGCCCATCAAGTACTGCAAGATGTGCCTTACATGAAGCACAAGTCTAACCTTACAGTCTTGTTACAATATCCTAGTGTCCGGCATTGCTTGCCGCACAATAATCGTTACAACACGTCAAGGTGTTGTGCATCGCATAGAGCACCAAGCAGTCTTATCACATGATACTCTCTCTGTCATTTATGCATAAGAGTTTCACCACACCTGTGTTTCTCATGTAACACAGTACACTCTCAGAGAAACTACTCCTCCATCACAATGGTATACAGTCCACAACACAATACCATAATGTCAAGCATAGCCAGTCTAACACAAATTAACACTTATGCATTATGTGTGGCATGTCACAGTCTCCTTCTTGTGAAACCACCACCAGTGTCATGCATCACATGAAGCATGATACAGTCTTATCACACAATACTAACAGTCTGGCATCACATGTAGCACGATACAGTCCTTAAGTCGATATGACGCTTCCACACTGTACTGATTGTGTGTGTACGCTGTTAGCGCACTGCCAGACGCTTACCAGAAGGCAGCCACAAGTCAAGTTCCTCCCGTCCAATCCATGGAACGTTAGCGTGATATCGCCTAGAGTCCTGAGGGAGTGAATGGATGGAAGAACATGGATCCTCCAGGTACCACACAAGTATAGGTACCACATTGCCACTGAAACCACCATTCAAAGCAGAACTACTGCATGGTTGAATTCATACACTAAGATGAAGATGAGTGGTAGTATGGACACAACTGACACAAGTTGATACATAAGTATATCAAGTAGCGACTAACACGTGGTAACACAGTCCTATCTGTAAATACATAGAAGTGCACAATGACTGTTGAGCCTGTTGAATGGTAACCTCTGGTGTTCGAATGTATCCCGTGAAACAGGACTTCCAGCGACCTAAGGGTTGATAAGGTCATCTTCCATGCGGGCTTGGGCTGCAGACATAGCGGCACCAATTCTAAAGGAGTGACCAGAAAATTTGTCTGGACATAGTCCGGCTCGACGCAGTATTGTGTTTAGCCAGGTTAAGAAAGTTACTCTTGTGATGGGATGGTAGTAGCATATAGAGAAATGTTCACTCCCTGTCAAATGGGATCAGATTTAGAAACTTTCAAGTTCAACCTATAACACTGTCACACATTGTCTATGATAAGATCTTGCACACACAAATTAACTGCAGGATTGAAGGTGTGGTCACAAGTGAACTCGCCGCACCTCATAACCAAAAGAATGCTACAACACACATCATTTCCATAACCAGGTCGTTGTTTGGACCTAGAACTACAGATCTACAGACGTTGATGATTTTGCACAGGATCGGGTACGTGAAAGGCAATCGTTTGGCTTCACCTGGCTTCACCTGGCTTCAAAGGTGTACCAAGTCAAATAATGTGTGCATTCCTACCTCTAAAAATGTAAATCTGATCCCGTCAATATAACTCTTCACAGTGATGCAAGTCATTTTCATGGAGCCAGATCAATATGCCAGGAAATATTGCAACAGTCCTTCGTTGATGGGGGGAAAATTCAGTATAGTAACTTGTCCCAGTAACAGTCCAAATGTAGAGAGAAAACATACGTAACAATGGAAGCCTGTGGCATAAGAATTGCGTGTACGTTGTCCAATAGCTGCTTTCCAAAGTCGGTGAAGACTGTCGCTCAGGACAACATTACTTGAGAGCTGAGAGAACACTTCGTCAGTTGTGACTCTGTTCCTGGTGCCAGCGAGTGGAATGTCTGCATCTGAAAACAAGACACGGCATCGGCAATATCATTAACTTTTCCTGGCACATGCTTAGCTCTATGAAGTTACTGATAGATGAATACCAGGTAATAGTATGCAAGAGCAACATGAGTTGTGGACATTTGGAGCGACCCTTTTTGATCACATGCACTGTAGGTTGATTATTGCAAAGAAACAGGATACGTTTTGTCGACCAACAACTGGCCCACAGTTCTACCGCGACTGAATGACACCCGAATGCCAACCTTTTATAAAAGTAGTATTTTCTCTGCCAGCAAAAAACCCAAATACTTCCAAAATTCAGGGTGGAGTCGAACTTGTTTAAACGCATCGGTGATGTCGACTTTACATATCCATGACCCCTTGGCCAACTAGCTTTATCCTTGTGATGGCCTCATCAATAGTCACGTAACTCAGAGAACAAATCTTCTTGTCAACAAGTTCATTGATACTGGGAATGTTGTCAAAATACATTGACAAGTCCAGTATTAGTCCTTTTTTTGGCTGTATTTACCGAAGGCCACCCCAAGAGGGCTTACTCCATAGGGACTGAAGGGCGGGTGCTCGTAAGGTCCTGTAATATAGCACGTCAAGTTCTGTCTGAATCAAACTTGTGACGGCCTCGGGATATTTCCTGGCACTTAAATTATTAGACCATTCCATGCTTTTATCACTTGCTCGTAGAAGCTCTGGATACTTTGTGGGTAAACAGTTAGGGGCGGCTGGCTAAGCGAGGACACATGTTCGGTTGAGTTGGTCACACTGTGGCAAATTGCACAATCTCTGCCTTAAACATTACATCACCAGGCCCCCGATATCGAGATCTCTATCACCCCATTTCACTGATATACCTAATGGCTGTCAAGGTAAGCTGTTCTGTCAGGGTTAGAAGCATAAAAAATTCTTTTATATATACTGAAGGCCTCCAGGAACTCTGGCAGAGTAAGTGTTGTTCAGACAGTGATCTTCTTTCAATTGGAGAGATTCCCCAATGAAATCAGGCGTTTGTACTTCTCCTGATGCATGATTGGGCCTGAGAAGAAGGGCCAAATTGACATATTTACCTTGTTGGATTTTGATCACTAGTCTGGGGCTACAGTGTCGATATGTGGCAAGGTATTTGATGACACAGCAGTGGTAGAGACGATGGAATAGTCGTTGAGCTCTGGTTTAGGCCAGGTGTTGCGTTCTCTGTTTGTCGACTTGCGAAGTTGAGAATTAAAGCTTTCAGTTCTTGCAATTCTTTCCAAATGTTTGCAACATCCCCTGAAGTGGGCGAAAGCGGAAGGACCTCCCTGTGCATGTCCTCCGTGTCTGAGGTGGTAGCAATGTCGTCAACAAAGTTCACTTCATTTGCAGGCACAAGGACATTGTCCTCACGCGATCTATTGTTTAAGTCATTCAGATTCAGTAGAGAAAGTCATTCGCAAGGTCGTGGCATCCCGGCAGTGGAGTCTATCGGATATGATTCTGATGACGACACAGTCGAAGTGGGACGGGATCTTGGATTTCGTTGTCTGTGGGGCAAAAGCGCATAACTGATACAGCATCTTTCTGCTCCAGGAAGTCGGAACTTTACGCCCAAGACCTGCAATTTACTCCTGATGTCTCTGGACGTGAAATAAGGAAAGGCAGTCACATGCCTTGTTTGCAGAAGCACTTTACGTCCTTGTACAACTGGTGGGTGTTAGAGCTAGAAGATGTCGGAACCCGTTTTTTCAGCATATTGCTTCTGAAGCTAACTTGCGAAACCTTGATGATGAACGGTAAAGACAATGGTGCAAGATTGAAAATCACATCGATAGAGTTAAAATCCATGCATAAGATAAACAGAGGAAGGAACTTCCGACAGATTAAAAACAGCATTGGCAAACCAATCGCCTGCTCCAGAGATGAATCCTTGAAAGTTATCAATAGCACAAAAACATTGGGAACCTGCAGAATTGAATAACTGGTAGTAAGTATTGACAGGTGAATAAAATAAAAATAGCTAAACTGCCCATGTAATACAGATCTTATATATATTGATACTGACTTGAATGGGAGTGCTAATAAGAATGTAGCTGCTGCACCAACATATACACATTAACATTTGTTCTGACATGATAAAGTATATAAAGAACACCAATTCAAATGATACATTGTCTTCTTGCTGTACATTACCACATAAGTTCTTTCATTTGTACTCATGTTCCATTGACAGTGATTTATGTGGAATTATAAATGAAGATAAATTTGACATTTAGGTATGTTGAAAACGTGTTATTTACCGGATTAAGTTAAAACAATTCAACAAATACTGAAACCTCCACAGGATTAATGATCTGAATGCCTTTGTATAATTTTAACAATATATGTTAGATTGTCCTACACTGGCAGCTCCTCATGTTTATGCACGTTGAAGCTTCTGAGGAACAACTCATGCCACCAAGGGCACTTATCAATGAGATAACACACCTGACCAGTGTGGTGATCTTTGCACAAACTTGCTTAACAAAACATTTCTAACGCCAAACAAAACTTGAACCCTGTTTCTTTAAAAAAAATTGTGCCCTGGCACTGTACTCCACCTGGTTAAAAAATGTCAACAAAGACAGCCACTTAACAAACTTTGCTGTCAGTATTCCAGTTATATCACGGCGTGACAAGTACTGAGGACCAAAAACTAACACTGAAATCACCAAAATTTGAACAAACTATTATGTTAAAATAAGACAACGCATTCCTGACAAGTTCATTTTCAGTGGTCATGTGGTGTTTGAAGAGAACATGGAGGAGGCGCGACTGGTACAAATAACAAAAATTAACTCACTCGGACTAAATCAGAAAGCAGCGACAACTTGAAATCCCAGTCCAGCTTTATATCTTCGTTGTGGATAACATCCTGAAAAATATAAAGTTATACAATCACATTAAGCGAGTGGCAGTTAATAAGAGTGCTAAAGCATATACATAACAAGAGGCTCATAGGGCCTGTATCGCTCACCTGGATATTTACGCAATCATGACAAAATATACATTTGCATTGTACATGTATATAATACTGCAAAAAAAATTTAATTTAATTTTTACCCTGTCAGCACTAAAGATGGGTGGATAGCAAATATAGCCAAATTACCCCTATTTGGCCCCGCCCCTCAGCCCCTTGTGGGGGCATCCTCCATTTGTACAATTTTGAATCCTCAGCACCAGAGAATGCTTACAACCAAATATGGTTGATATCTATCTCTTAGTTCCAGAGAAGAAGTCGTTTAAGGCCATATAGCCAAATTACCTCTATTTGGCCCCGCCCCTCAGCCCCTTGGGAGGTCAGCCCCACCATTTGTACAATTTTGAATCCTCACCACTGGAGAATGCATCAGACAAATGTGGTTGATATCTAGCTCTAAGTTCCAGAGAAGAAGTTGCTAAAAGCAATATAGCCAAAGTACCCCTATTTGGCCCCGCCCCTCAGCCACTTGAGGGGTCAGCCCTTCCATTTGTACAATTTTGAATCCTCACCACAGGATAATGCTTACAACCAAATATGGTTGATATCTAGCTCTGAGTTCCAGAGAAGAAGTCGTTTAAAGCCATATAGCCAAATTACCTATATTTGGCCCCGCCCCTCAGCCACTTGAGGGGTCAGCCCTTCCATTTGTACAATTTTGAATCCTCACCACAGGATAATGCTTACAACCAAATATGGTTGATATCTAGCTCTGAGTTCCAGAGAAGAAGTCGTTTAAAGCCATATAGCCAAATTACCTATATTTGGCCCTGCCCCTCAGCCCCTTGGGGGATCAGCCCCTTCATTTGTACAATTTTGAGTCCCCACCACCTAGGGATGGTCCTAGTCAAATTTTGTTAATTTCCAATAAGTGGTTCAGAAGAAGAAGGTGTTTGAATAAATTGTATTCATACAGACGACGGACAACGGATGGACGATGAACGCAACGGTATGACATAATCTCACCTCGGTCCTTCAGACCCGGTGAGCTAACAAACAATGAATTTTGATTTTCATGAAGCAAAGACACAACTAAGTTATGCAAGGGTGGTATCTTTTAGGCAACTTGCTTGCTCTGTATATTTGAACATAAGACACAAAATGTTTTAACTTCAAACCATGATAGGGTTATATTTTTTTACATTTAATATACATGACAGTCATTGCAGTATGACTTCATGTCCAGGAACTCCATGAATGAGCGGAAGTATTTCGCATATAAAGAGGGTTACATTGAGTCTTAGTGTGTGTAGGTGTGTTTAGAAATTTTAACTCTAAGGTGGATTATAATAAAATAGTGAAGACTTTGAGTAGTTATATTCCCTTCACAGCCGTGTGCTGTCAGCTCAGATGAGCCATAATTACCCGGAAAAGCCAAGTTATAATACTTCCAGATTAATAACATCACATTTGGTTTGGAAAAACATATGCCAAATGCAGTACAACTTTGAAACAGAACATATCATGCCTATAACAATATTAATTAGCCTAGGACCTCTGCCACAGGTTAGCGAGATGTAGCGAATGTTTGTCACATCGTATGCTGTGCATCCAACGAATTACAATATTTTTTTTTTTATCTATTTCATTTTTGAAAACTTTCATTGAGAAAATATCATTAAAGCGGAAAATTGTTTCCATTTGCGTACTTATCCTTAACTTGGGGAAATGTCAGAGGATTTAGCGGGCCAGTCCTATGTCTATACATTTTGTCGCCGGAGATAATGAGTGATGGGTAGGATGTGGTCTATCATCGTGAGCATGCAGCTCAATATTCCTACCAATAATTCTTGCAAACGGAGAAACCACATAACGCAAAATTTCATGAAAATACTGCTGCCCAGTCAAATCACCATTCACAACAAATGATAACAGCGTTATCACTATCCCCCCCATTGTGCACATTAAAATTTTGTTTGTTCACATAGTAGTAAATATAACTATAGAAAGCCTTATAAAGATAGCCACTTGGGCAGCTTCAAGTCATCAGAAAAATTGATTAAATCTGAAATTAATACACACAAATGTCTAACTCGAAGTATCTCTCATATAAGCTAACTTGAGTAGTTACTACTGAGAAAACATGTTCTTATTGCACACACTATGCACCAAGTAAAAAAACATGGATCAAAGGGCCATAACTCCAATTTTCAAACTCAGTCTTGACAAGTATTTCTTAGATAAGCATACAAACTTTCATTCAAGTAACTTCAGTAGTTCCTGTGAAAACTTGTACCCATTGCAGACAGTATGCACTCAGATGAGAAGTGCGGAGCAAGGGCCATAACTCTGCAAAAAAATATTTTACAGCACCCATTTTTGAACTCGCATCGAACATATAAGCATGTAAACTTTCATTCATGTTATTTCAGTAGTTGCTGAGAAAGTTTGTCCACAATTTCTCACAGTGTGCACTAAGTTGAAAATATGGAGCAAGGACCAAAACGTGCACTAAGTTGAAAATATGGAGCAAGGACCAAAACTCTGTTACAAATGAATGTACAGCAGCAATTTTCAAACTCATTTGAGATCATGACCAGTAACATCAGTGTGTAAAAAAAATTCATTTCTCAAACTGAATAGTTTTTGTGAAAATTTGTCGACATTAAGAAGCGGACGAGCAAGAGGGACGGATGGACAGACTCCATTCCTATACACCCCCCTCCACTTCGTGGTCGGGGATAATAACCACATCACTGTCATTTGTGATACCACCCTACGCCATGACACTCCTGCCACCATGTTGTTGATCATGGTCAAGAATTGCTGCCCTGGCATACCTTTGATGCTACGTCGAGTAGTATAGGTAATGGTGATTCTGGCTCACTTCCACTGGAGCCAGATTTATATACCTAGACCACTACTTCAGATGGAATTTTTTACGTCAAAACGATGATGCGATTCAACAATCGTCATAAGATAAAGTTAAATTGGCTCTAGCTCACCACTACCTGGAGCCAATCAATGATACCAAAGAGGGAATTTTTAGTACAAAAACGATGAGCCCTAACTAAATTGTAATGAAAATATTCTCTATTATTTTTACTCATACGTATACCATTATTTTTAACAAAGTGATATTCAACATTTTTACTAAGTTCTTCGTTCATTTTACTAGGAGACCAGATTATATACTCTTTTTGATAATTGGAAAGAAACAATTGATGACCGTATTTGGTTGGTTTGACATCACTGATATAATATATACCCTGTGGTAATTCTCTCCATTTGATCATTTTGTCCCTGAGCATAAATGCTTCGATAGCTTTTTCGAGTTCTTCCTTTGTTGGTTTGTAATTCTCCATTATTATATACTTATGTAAGCATTCGTTTAAATGTGATCCAATGATAGGAAGCAATCTATTTTTAATCTCCAACAAGTTCTTTGGTTTTGGCACGGAATAATTGACACGCTTGTTGTCTCCCCTGTTCTATGAACTTTTTTTTCTCGTCTTCGCTAATACCACTCGTCTTACGAGAATTTGATCGAATCTCCTGCTTCATTACGTTGTATTTGGTAAAACTAAACAAAACTCCTCCTCGGATATCTTACAATCAGCCATTGCTGTTGAAATATGGTCCTCAGTGATGTGCAACTTTGCTTCGGCGAGTATCCGAATATTATCATGTTTTAATGCTTTCTTTTGCAACTTACGAGAAATGAAATTTATCGCTATTCCTGCCAGTCCTGAGACTCCGGCAGCTATTTCCATGCCAAGTATGATAGGCGCCGGTACGATAATAGACCAACACCGGCTACACCGAGTCACATGCTAGCCGTTACAAGCACAGTGTCAACTCCGTCGAGAGCATTCACAGTTCTGCGATACTTTTTATACAATCCAAGTTTCAACTCCCTCTCCTTCTCTATTCGATGTTTTATGTCGCTTATTTGATGTAATCGAAATCCATCAACAGTATCCATCTTTTCAGATGCTTCATTGAGCGCCGGATATAAACCCATAATGAATATTATCGTATCATATAATAGTTTTTAATTGGTCTTGCTTCAATGTTTTGTGAGTATACATCAACCTTATTAAATGTATATTATACGACATAAACATGTTAGTAAGAGAAATGCTATCACTTTTTTTATAATCTAAACGGGTGGTGCTCCCATATAAATAATACTGCAACGTTGACGTTAGTGTTTCTTTAGCCATCTAATTGATAGACCTGGTGATATTTCGAAGGCATCCCCTGGTGCATCTCCAAACGTCTTCAATAATAAGCGTAGAAAGATTAGGTATTTCACTCAAGTTATCTTTAATATCATTGAATTCAGTAACCAAATTTAAACTAACATTTTTTACTGCCGGACGACTCAATAACATATGACCTGGGTTTTCTGGCAGGGGAGAGACTAACACACTTTTTCGTTTTGAGGGGATATAAGCCCCGAGTACACTCCCACTATTTATTATCTTAGTTAAATGATGTCCCTTACCCATCATCACATATGGTGGGGTAATGACGATATTCAATAGCCAATCGATATTTTTTTCAATCATGGTCATTTATTATTTATTATCATCGTTGCGAGTAAGATTGTATGAAGTGTTTTATTGAGTCCACTAACGTCGACATCGCTTAAATCTCCTAGATTACCTGTGAATGCAACTTCTTTCCGCTTGTATACATTATCTTGTAAGTGTAAAGCGTATAACTTACCATCGTTACCAGGTTTACCAAATCCTTCTGTGTCTCCGAGGTCGGAAAGCGCAATTGTATTACATTGTCTGAGTGTTCCAGGGCCTGATGAATCAACCATTATTTATAATATGGAGTGTTACACTCAAGTATCCTATAGGTACAGGTTGATGTTTTACATCTAATACAGATATTTTGAGGTCTGAAATAATACCCTGCTTTAATGTTTTATATTGTAATGATGAGAAAGATTCCGTTCTACCGCTGTAATATTTTTCATCTTTGACTGGAACAGCTCTCAGTAGAGTTGAAGGACTTTCTAGTTGAATATTATCCATTGTACTGATTTGATCAAGATGGATGCACAACTCCTTATAGGGAACTAAATCGGGTAATTTAGTTCCATGCCAGACTTATTATTGTCAATATTCTTCCTCCGGAGTTTACAAGTCCAAGTGTATCTGCTACGTCCGGGTTAAGCATTAAACTCTTTTCTCAAAGAGTTTAAAATCAGCATCCCATTCAACTCATTTTGTGTGAGACTAACTCCCAAAGGCTTAAAAAATTCATCATTGAGTGAGCATACGCTGTAATACCCATCAGGTATAACAATGAGAGTGTGATCAATACCTAATTCACCTAGGGTCCACCGTGGGTAATATCTTACATCGCATAGAGCGACTTCAAGTTGACCAGCTGAGTTATAGTATGAAGCAGTTGAATAGACTGACCACTTGTTATTCACGGGAGTGTAACATACATATTAAATATACAAAGATACTATATCATAACTTAAATATGAAATCAACTTACAAAGAGTTGCTTCCCTTGTCATATGTCAACCATGCAAGTTCTAATAAATGCTGATGCTTTAACCTGAGTTGGCTGTGACTATCCAGACATGTGTACAGCATACACAGCACGTAACATGGTGGCAGCAGGTGACTTTCTCACTCCTCAATGATACTACGACCTATTTATGTCAGTTTTATGTCTGTAATGCTTTGTGGAAGCCTAGGTATTTCAGACCACGTGAGTTCGTCTGCTATCATTCAAATGTCTCAGCAGTGATGTCACTCGCTGAAATGAATGAACACTTGAATCTATGAGCTTAATTTGACCTGATAAGTGACATTCTGCACACTCGAGAGATTCCTGTCTGCATTTCTCGATGTCAATTAGCTACAAGTGTGTATTGTCTGTGAAGATAGTCCAGCCTTGCTTTAAGTCTTCAAATATGGCCGACAATCCTCCTCAAGTTCAACGGCCTGTTAGTGGTATCAAACCTCCATCACCTCTTGTTATTGAATCCAACATTGCTGAAAATTGGAAAACATTCAAGCAGAAATGTACAAATTAAGGGAATATCAAGTAGCTTTGCTCCTAAACACACTTGGTGATGAAGCCTTAAAAGTTTTCAATGGATTCCATTTTCAAACACCAGAAGCTGAGAGAACTGTCAAAGAAATTCTAGACAAATTCGAAGCATTTACTATTGGTAAAGTTAATGAGACATATTCGAGATACGTCTTCAATCTCAGAAAACAGAAGGAAGGAGAGACATTTGAAAATTTCTTAGGATCAATCCGTTCTCTTGTGAAACCTGCAACTTTTGTCAGAATTGTATCTCTTCAATAAAAAGAGATAGACTCATCCTTGGAGTAAGAGATCCCGACACTCAGCAAGCACTGCTCAAAGAGAGGGACCTCACCCTAGAAAGATGTATCGATATCTGTAAAGCCACTGAAAATGCGTCAGTTCAGTCAAAGTTGATCAGACCTGAACCAATCAATAGAGTTGCAATAGACTCTTTGAGATCAAGGCAAAAGAATCCTCTTCGATCAAGTCAAAAGATGAAATCTCCATCGAGAAGTCAGAGACCCCAATCTCAGCATGAAAGAGACTGTAAATTCTGTGGTTATTCTCATATCATGGCTCGAAAAGTTGTCCTGCATGGGGAAAAAAGTGCACAAAGTGTCACAAGCTGAATCATTTTGCACCAAAGTGTCCCAGTAAGAAGCAATACAGCAAAGTCAACAATGTTGAGCTTCCAGATGAAGATTGGATAAATTCTGTGCATGGAGATTCAAACACAGACAAGCCTACTAAATGTAGAATGACCGTGGAGGGAAGAGATGTCGTCTTCACTATTGATCCTGGTGCTGCTGTTCATATAATTCCGTCTTCTATTGTCCAGGACAAGTTGAAAAGTCTGAAACCTACAACTAAAAAGTTGAAGATGTGGAATAAGACTGACATCACTCCTCTTGGTTACCTAGACATTCTTGTTCACAAACCTGCTAACAAGAAAAGTATTCTGTTGAATTTGGGGTTGTGAAAGAGAACTTTGCACCTCTCCTAGGTGTCAAAACTGTTACACTCATGAACCTAGTCACAATTCATGAGAAGAATATTGAACGTGTTGCCAATATTGAAGTTGTTGAAAAGTTCAGTGATGTGCTGGATCGTAAACTTGGTACGTTTAGTGGTGTTGTTCATCTGTCAGTTGATAGTGGGGTGAGACCAGTTGTGATGCCAAACCGTCGTGTTCCTGTTGCACTGCGCTCAAAGTTGAACACTGAGTTAGACAGACTGGAGAAGTTAGGTGTGATTGCGCCCATCAGTGAGCCAACCCCTGGGTAAACCAAATCGCAATTACGCAAAAGAAATCAGGTGAACTTAGAATTTGTTTGGATCCTCAAGAACTAAACAAAGCCCTTTGTAGAGAGCATTACACCCTGCCTGTGCTTGAAGATACCTTACATGAGCTAGGGAAGTCTAGAGTTTCCTCCAAAGCTGACTTGTCATCTGGATACTGGCATGTCCAACCCGATGAGGAGTCAAGTCTTCTTTGGACCTTTCAAACTTGTTTTGGTCGTTATCGATTGCTTAGGTTGCCATTTGGACTTTCTGTGTCGTCAGAAATCTTCCAAAAGAAGTTGATTCAAGCCCTTGATGGTCTGCCAGGTGTCGTCTGTATTGCTGACGATGTGCTGATTCATGGTCGGAACCTAGAAGAACATGATGCTCATCTTGAAGCATTTCTAGCAAGATGTCGCGAGAGCCATGTCAAGCTGAACCCATCAAAACTTGAACTGCGATTGAGTGAAATCACCTTCATGGGACATTTGATAACCAAAGATGGTTTGAAGTCTGACCCCGAGAAGGTCCGAGCAATTCAAAACATGGTTCCACCAACAAATCTTGAAGAACTTCGACGTTACCTTGGTCTTGTGAACTACTTGTCCAAGTTCTTGCCAAACTTAACTGATGTACTAGCTCCTCTGTGTAACCTTGTAAGAAAGGACGTTGCCTGGATATGGTCCAGTTCTCAACAGGAATCCTTCCAAAAGGTGAAGGACATGGTTACCAAGGCACCTATATTGTCATATTATGATTCAGAGAAAGAGCAGACAGTTGAGAATGATGCGTGTGAACATGGCATTGGCTCAGTACTGATGCAGGAGGAAAAGCCTGTCGCTTTTGCCAGTCGCTCGCTAACTGACAAAGATTTGCTCAGATAGAAAAGGAAATACTTGCCGTGACCTTTGGTCTTGAGAAATTCCACCATTACACATATGGTAGAAGTGTAACTGTGATAACTGATCACAAGCCACTAGTGTCTATCGTCAAGAAGCCCTTGTCTAGAGCTCCCAATAGACTGCAGTCATTACTACTGAGGACCCAGCGATATGTGTTCGATCTTAAGTATCAACCTGAAACAGCTATTCCTATTGCTGATACACTTTCCAGAGCGCCATTGCCTGACAAACCTTCCTCTGAAACTGTGTATGTGAATAATGTCTATCATCTGTCAATCAAGGACAAACTAATGAATGACATTAGAGTTGCAACTGCATCTGATGAAAGCCTCACCAAGTTGAAATCAACTATAATGGAAGAATGGCCAACACATAAGGAGAATCTGTCCTCTGAGCTTACTCCTTACTTCAGTTACAGAGACGAACTCACCATTCAAGATGGGATAATTCTTCGTGGACCTAGAGTTGTCATCCCACTTGCATTGAGAGATGAGATATGTTGGTCACATGGGGATAAACTCTTGTCTACGCCGTGCAAAGACACTTGTGTTCTGGCCCTTGATGTCAAGTGACATAACACAGTATATCGAGTCCTGTGATATTTGTGCTCGATTCAGTGATATACAATCAACAGAACCTCTGATTATGCATGAGATTCCTGATCATCCCTGGGAAAAGGTGGGAACTGATATTTTCACCATTGAAGGTAGGAATTACCTTGTGACTACTGACTACTACAGCAATTTCTTTGAAATTGACTTTCTGCCTGAAACCACTTCTGATGTTGTGGTTACCAAGTTGAAGCGCCACTTTGCTCGTCATGGTATACCTAAAGTCTTCATCAGTGACGGAGGACCTCAGTATACCAGTGAGAAGTTCAAGAAGTTCAGTCAGTCTTGGGGTTTCTCTCATGAAACTACCAGCCCTGGTAACAGTAAAGCTAATGGTGCTGCCGAAGCTACCGTTAAAGTAGCTAAAAGGATGATGAAGAAATGTCTAGCTGCTAAAGAGGATCCTTACCTGGGATTGTTGAATGTGAGAAATACACCTACTGAAGGTGTACAAACAAGTCCAGCCCAAAGACTATTTGGTCGCCGAACACGTACTCAGGTTCCTTGTACGTTAATGACTATTCAACATGATTCTGGTCCGGATGACAAGCAACAACTTGAAGACAAAAGGATGCTTGTAGTTGAGAGACATAACCGGAAGTACACAGGAAGACCTCTCAAACCCTTACGGGTTGGTGATACTGTCAGAATGCACCCCATTCAAACTGGCAGGAAGGAATGGAATGAAGCTACTGTGACAGCTGAGATCAAGCCGAGAACCTACTCTGTGAGATCTGATAATGGTCACTGTTTCAAACGGAATAGACAACAACTTAGTCTTGCCAGAAAGTCTCGAGTTGAGGATGATGTTAATCTTGAGATTCCAACATTCCCAACTTGCCAGTCGCCAAGAAGATCTAGAGATGATGAACTTATTCAGGACAAGCAATGTGTTCAGTCTAGTGCTAAACTCTCTAATACTCAGACTGATTCTGTCATTCCAACAAGAGATGTTCCAAAGAATACCTCATCTCCAAAATCTGACATGTTCAAGACAAAGTCTGGGAGAGTAGTTAAGCCAGTTAAACGGCTTGATTTGTAACTCTTGGATGTGTTCTTTAACAGTTTCCAAAGACTGGAATAATATGTGTTTCTGATGTTGTTTTGTTAAAACTAATAATTTTGTCATTGCAAGTTGACAGTGAACTTTAATTCAGGAATTATAGGAAAGTGCTTTAACGGAATGTTGCAGTGAACTGTATACTGTATCCCAGTAGATGGACCGACTCGTTAATGAAACTCATTTCTTGGATTATTGTACCTATGGTTAAAGGTTTAATTACTTTATTTGTTTTCCTCAAAGAAAGGGAGATGTTACGTGGTATGCAGTCTTGTGACAAGAGTTGCTTCCCTTGTCATATGTCGACCATGCAAGTTCTAATAAACGCTGATGCTTTAATCTGAGTTGGCTGTGACTATCCAGACATGTGTACAGCATACACAGCACGTAACAGATATTCTCAAATGAGAAAAGCTGAATTGATTGATTTACTCGGTTTGGAATACAACAAACCCAAGACTGTTAGAGAACTCAAAGCTCAAGCGAAAAAAAAGTTGTCCGAGAGGTTATTCTCGAATGAGAAAAGCTGAATTGATCGCTTTACTAGATAATAATAGATGATAACAAGTATTTGTCACAGAGTGACGAAATATCCCCCGCCTGTACACCATAGTACCAAATATGAAGACAATCCAGCGATTAGTTCTTGAGATATTGTGGCAACACCGTTTTCCAACTCCAAAAACAGATTTGCCTGCTGTGACCTTGAAAATGGGGTCAAGGTCACCAAATCTGACAGGTGTATGCGGTGTCTGTATATACACTATAGTTCCAAATATGAAGACAATCCAGCGATTAGTTCTTGAGATATCGCGGCAACACTGTTTTCTAACTCCAAAAGCAGATTTGCCTGCTGTGACCTTGAAAATGGGATCAAGGTGACCAAAACCGACTGGTGTCTGCGGAGTCTGTATATACACCATAGTTCCAAATATGAAGACAATCCAGTGTTTAGTTCTTGAGATATCGCGGCAACACCGTTTTCCAACTCTAAAAGCAGATTTGTCTGCTGTGACCTTGAAAATGGGATCAAGGTCACCAAAACCGACTGGTGTCTGCGGAGTCTGTATATACACCATAGTTCCAAATATGAAGACAATCCAGTGTTTAGTTCTTGAGATATTGCGGCAACACCGTTTTCCAACTCCAAAAGCAGATATGCCTGCTGTGACCTTGAAAATGGGGTCAAGGTCACCAAAACCGACTGGTGTCTGCGGAGTCTGTATATACACCATAGTTCCAAATATGAAGACAATCCAGTGTTTAGTTCTTGAGATATCGCGGCAACAAACAGGTGGGACGTACGGACGGACGTACGGACGGACGGACGTACGGACGGACGTACGGACGGTCGTGAATACTATATCCCCCGCTTCGCGCTTTCGCGCGGCGGGGGATAAAAATGAACCCACTGTTGTTGATAATAATGAGTTAACATTTGTACCCACAGCCGGCGTTGGTAAATATCTAAGAGGTTGGAAGATGGAGGCTCCAACATGGATGTTAATGATGTTAAGCCCATCGTATCGAGCAAAATTAACGAGGAGTTAGATGATTTGAATAGTATAAAATACCAGCTGACGATTAAAATGTCATTGAGTAAAAGTAACACAGACAATAGCACTAATTATACCGAACCTTATTTCCAGAGCAATCAAGAAGTTATAACCCAATCCGATACTATGAGCACATCATTAGATACATCAATTCAGAGGATACAAGAAACTTTAGTAGAACGCTGGACTAATACAGGTTCAGGTTGGGGTGTGGACAAAATCGATAGTTTATATTTAGATACAGCAAATTATATGCCTTTCAAAGGTGGATCTTGTATAGATTTACCCTTGTATTATAAAAAGAAAAAAGCCATAATTAATGTAAAAAAATAAAGGCAATGACTGTTTCAGAATGATGATAAGATCTGCATTGTTCCCCGTAGACAAAAATCCGGATAGGTCTTCTAGCTATCCCAAAATGATGGACTAAACCTTGATGGTATAGACAAACCTACACCAATCTCACAAATCGATAAGGCGGAAAAGCAAAATAATTTAGCTATAAATGTTTTTCGGACATTCTTCTAAAGGAATTGTTGTACGAAGGATAAGCTCCGCTCAGGAACATATTCCCAGAATCAATTCATTTCTGATCGAAAAAGATGGTAAATATCATGTTTAAGCAGGCTGTTATGCGATCAAACAAAACACGAAAGAAATATTTCTGTGAAAGATGCCTGCATGGGTACAGCAGACAAGATCTATTAGAAGCGCATAAAGAAGACTGTAGAGGTGTTGGACAGACTGCTATCAGGATTGATATGCCTAAAGAGGGGAAAAATATATTAAAATTTGAACATTATTGTAATCAAATGCCAGCACCGTACGTAATTTACGCTGACTTCGAAGCACTTATCAAACCGATAGAAAATACAGTCCGAAGCAATCAAGATAGTTTTACGTACAAAACTCAAAAACATATTCCTTGTGGGTTTGGATACATAGCTGTAAGGTATGATGGGAAAACAAACCCGCCCGTGATTTACAGAGGTCCCGATGCAGCGGGAAAGAATACCTACAAAACGAAGTGAGAATAATCAGGGAAAATTATCGCGTAAGGAACCCATGTGTATGACGAAGGATGATTGGAGGGCCTATAAGAAGTCAACGAGTGGCCATGTTTGTAATAACCCTCTGAATTGGGATTCCGTATGAGATCATTGCCACGTCACGGATAAGTATCGGGGAGCCGCGCATAACAAGTGTAACTTGAAACTAAAAATGAATTCTCAAACAATAACCATCCTCGTTGTGTTTCATAACCTTAGAGGATATATTCTCATCTCATTGTGCAAGCTATCTCAAAGACCGACGGCGGCTTAACGTGCATTCCTAATAATATGGAAAAATACATATCATTCCAGTTGAATAAAACTATACATTATACGGACAAGGATAGGAAAGCCAGAATAAAGCAAAGTAATGGGCTTAGATTCATAGACTCCGTACAGTTTCTGTTATCTTCCCTGGAAAATTCAGCTAATGTGAACAATCCTGATGACTTTGCAATAACAAATCAATATACTGATCGGTTAACACAACATTTGTTGTTGAGTGAAGGTGTATATCCTAACGAATATATGGATGATTGGTCTAGATTCAACGAAACTAAATTACCACCTCTTGAATCATTCTATAGTAACTTAACAGAATCTAAAATAACCGATTTCGATTATGAACACGCTCTGACGGTGTGGGATAAGGTTGTAAGAATTTAGGTGATTATCACGATCTGTACTTACAAACCGATGTACTGTTACTCGCCGATCTATTCGAGATATTTAGAAAGACATGTGTTAAACAATATGGCTTGGACCCTGCATGGTACTATTCCAGTCCCGGACTATCGTGGGATGCATTGTTGAAGAAGACCGGTGTAGAACTAAAATTACTCACCGATTACGATATGCACTTGTTTGTTGAGAAAGGATTAAGAGGTGGTATATCAATGGTAGCGAAAAGGTATTCTAAAGCTAATAATAAATTAGTGGAAGGATATGATCTGAGTAAACCCTGCACACACATATTATATCTCGACGCCAAAAATTTGTACGGATGGTCTATGAGTCAACCTTTACCCACGGGTGGGTTTGAGTGGGTCGATGTGAATGATATCAAAGGGAATGATATCCCCTCAGATTCTGATAAAGGGTACATACTAGAAGTTGACTTGGAATATCCAAATTCGTTACATAAAGATCATAACAGTTATCCGCTAGCTCCTGAAAGATTAATGGTTAATAAAGATTGGATGTCGGAATATCAACACTCCTTGATGGGTAAGAGTAGGTTAGCTAACGTAGAAAAACTTGTACCAAATTTGATGGATAAGACAAAATATATAGTTCACTACAGAAATCTCCAGTTATATCTATTGTTAGGTATGAAAATAAAGAAAATACACAGAGTTCTAAAGTTTGATCAAAGCCCTTGGATGGAGCCCTATATAAGGCTGAACACAGATTTAAGAAAAATAGCTACCAGCGATTTTGAAAAGAATCTATATAAGCTCATGAATAACTCAGTATTTGGTAAAACTATGGAGAATCTAAGGAAGCGTGTTGATGTTAAATTAGTCTGATCTAATGAGGAAGAAAGACTCAGGAAACTTATAGCCAGTCCGGCTTTTAACAGAAGCAAGATATTTGATAACGACTTAGCCGCACTACATATGCAGAAGAGTAATATAAAATTACAGACCCGTGTACGTTGGTATGAGTATTCTTGACTTTTCAAAACACTTAATGTATGACTTTTATTACAACAAACTTAAGAAACAATGTAGTGATAGATGTGAGGTGTTAAATACCGACACAGATTCTTTGTTGATGGAAATACAAACCGAGGATGTGTATAAAGATATGGCAGAAAAAATAGATATGTACCACACGAGCGATTACCCAAAAGATAATCCACTGCACAGCGTAGTAAATAAAAAGGTGTTAGGTAAGATGAAGGATGAATGTGCTGGGACCCCTATTGTGGAGTATGTCGGATTAAGATCTAAGATGTATTCTATAAAGAAGTTTGATAATGGAGAGATAAGAAAAGCTAAGGGTGTTAAGAAGTATGTGGTAAAAAGCATATCAAACACGAACAGTATAAAGAAGCATTATTCAACTGTAGAACATTCAAACACCAGATGAACTATGGTTAATGGTTCGGCCTCCATGTAGCGACAAGCCACATATACTACTGTTATAGCGTATTTATACGTTTTGCGTCTTACCTTATCGTGGGGAAGAAACAAGAGGTCAGCCTGATGAATTTCATATGTTGTAAAAAACTTCTTCCTCGTTATATAACGTGGTGCCAGTAAGTATATTTGCCACATTGCTTCCTTCTTTAACCAATCCTTGGCCACATCTTTAGATACCTTAGCCGCAGTGGCTAATTTTTGTATTGCTCCTACACCTTTCCAATATCCTCGTGGGCTATAGTAAATTTTATTCATTATTAATTGATATTGATGTTTCTTTTAATACGACTCATGACGATCGCTGAATCGCATCATCATTTTGACATAAAAAATTCCCCCTGTAGTGGTGGTATAGGTATATAAATCTGACTCCAGTGGAAGTGAGCCAGAATCAACATAACCTATACTACTCGTTGCCAATAACATTTTCTGCCACCTGTAAATCGGAGGCAAAACCTTGATTTGTCTGTAAACATGGTGTGACGCCATTGGTGCACAGCCCATCCCTGGTGTTACCTATGATAAGCTGTTAGGGTCACACCCTGCACAGGACGCCTTGCTTTTGGGTGGGCTAAGTAGAGCCCAGTTTTTAACGGTGTGTTTTGATGTTGAAATTCGCCTTCCTGTTATTGTACAGAGTTCCTTAATGATAAATGGAGCAGATTTGAATCAATTGCGTATTGCGTAATAAGACAATCTTGTCTTTGTGTCTAGGCCTAAAAAAGGCCTGCCATGTCATTGTTGTCTCATTGCAACCCCACCCGTTTGATGGTACTTGTCCCACTGTTGATTTTCCAAACATCCACGCATGTTTTCATATAGTTTGAGAATAACTTTATTGACCAGGGGTGTCAAAGGTCAAATTGCTATTATGTCCATGCCTGCCTAACTTGTCAGGATAAACGCCACGGCAAGCACGAGTGCCCAAACCTTCGGGGAAAGAAGAACGACAAGAAACAATGACTCTCCTCAGATGGTGCCATCAACACACCAATAAATGTGCCTGCATTGGAGAATGAACTTTCCCTACATCCCGACAGAAACTTTGCGCAATATTTGATCAATGGATTGTGTACAGGTTTTGATCCTTTGGTTACTCCAGTGCCTGTTACTTCCCTAGAATGTCCTAACAACCTAAGTGCTACAAACGATGCTTTGGCAGTGTCCACACTCATTCAACAAGAACTCAATCGTGGTTATGTTGTTGGGCTGTACAAGGAGCCTCCTTTCAGCACTTACCGAGTGAACCCTCTTGGCTTAGCTATCGGGAAATAAAGCAAAAAGAAACATTAATACTGGATCTGTCAGCCCCTCACGACAAGGACGAGACACCAAGCATCAATCAGCTGATTGACAAAGAGTCCTGCTCCCTTACATACGTCATTATCGATCGGCCTATTACAAGAATTAAGACTGTTGGTCAAGGTGCTAGCATGTGCAAGGCTGATATTACTGATGCGTTTAAACAGATCCCAGTGCATCCTAACTTCTGGCGATATTTTGGCTTCAAATGGAACGAATCCTATTATTTCTACAAAAGGTTGCAGTGTTCTCGCTGGCGTTTGAAACAGCCAGTCCACCAGGACTGGCAACTTTAAAATTTACCAGTCCCACCTAATCTTTGTCAGTCCCAACTTTCAACAAATAAATAAATAAATGAAAAAATTGCCTGGTTTTTATTCTTTCAACATCATGTTCAATGCAATGACGTCATCTCTGAAGTAACTTAGTTAAATCTACATGTCATTCATACAAAGTTCAGACACAATTTTCGCTTTTGTTTTTGAGTATTTCGAGACTAAGTCAATATATAAGTATATATTTAACCTCAAAGCAAAGCAAAATGTTATTTCCTTGCACTAAAAATAGACAAGAGGGAAAATATCTAATATTTATAAGGTACTTTATTTGCCGGTCCACAGGGACTGGTAGTCACATGAATTACCGGTCCAAGCCTAATTTTACCGGTAAAAAACTGGTAATTACCGGGAACGGGAACTGTCCTGCCATCTTCGATACACTATCTCAAGCACTTGTTTGGGTTTTCACCAGAAACTATATTGTGTCTTTCATGTTACACTTACTTGATGACTTCTTGACCGTGGATTCACCAACTTACCCTGCTCAAACCACCATGGACACACTTCTGCAGGTTATCAAGAGGCTGGACATTCCGCTAGCAGCCCACAAGACAGTAGGTCCCTTGACACGCATTGAATACCTGGGTATTGTGCTAGATTCGGTTTCCATGTGGTCTCACCTTCCCCCAGACAAACTCCACAGAATTAGTGATATGCTATTGTCTTTCTCTATGAGTGTACCAAACCAGAACTGTTATCCCTCCTGGGTCACTTAAACTATGCGTGCCGCATTATCATTCTCGGACATTCGTTTGTTTCCTACTTGATCCTACTGTCAACGTCGGTCAAGAAACTACACTATCGCATCACTTTGTCACAACAGTGTCGCATAGACCTCACCATGTGGGAAACGTTTCTACGGCAGTGGAATGGCATTTCTTTTTTCCACGAGGATCGCCTCACGGCAGCCCCAGATCTTAAACTATGCACTGGTGCTGCTGTATTAGTGGGTTTGGGTGCCTTCTTCAATGGATCCTGGTTTGCTGAGCCATGGACTGTGGATATTTTGCAAGGACCCAAGCAGACTCGTTCGATAGCTTTTCTGGAGTTATGCCCCATTGTCGCAGCAACAGTCTTATGGGGTCATCAATGGAAAACTAAACACGTTCTCTTCCTGTGTGACAATCAGACTACTGTGCATGTGATTAATGAGGGACGTTCAAAATGTCCACAGATGATGTAATTAATGCGCACACTTACTTGGCACTCCGCAAAAGGTAACTTTAGTGTTAGAGCTGAACATGTACCTGGGAAAACTAATGACATTGCTGACGCTCTTTCCCGCTTTCAGATGAAGAAATTCCATTCCTTGGCACCAACAGCGAATCTACAAGCAACCAAGAGCCCTCCCAGCTCTCAAGTGATGTGGCCTTAACAAGTCATCTTCGCAGCTTGTGGTGTGCAGCAGTCAGGAAACGCACACGTACCACTTACGCAACAGGATTTCAGTATTATGTGAGTTTCCTCATAAAATTTGGTCTCTTCATGGGACTAGTGAATATTGCCAACTTTCCACCAGTTGACGAAGGCCTCCTACAACATTTGCTGGCATATTGTTTCGGAAATCTACAGCTCACCCATAGTACCATCAAAACCCATCTCATCGGAATAAGGTTTACGTTCTTGGAAGCTGGTATCCAAACTTTATTCGATCACATCAACCTTGGATCTCTCAATAGACTACAAACCTTATTAAGAGGATACAAACGACCTCTGTACAATCGTCGAGTGTTTACAGTCCGGCATCCTCGGACCCTACAATGACATGGTAATGGAAACAATGTGTATTACAGCCTTCTTTGGTTTCCTTAGATGTGGCGTATTTACTTGCAATGGTGCGTTTGACTCGAACATTAATCTGTGTATTAAGGACATTATATTTGACAACTTTAAACAGTGCTGCAATCTCAGGCTAAAAGCTTCCAAGACAGATCCGTTCCGTCAAGGAGTGACTATTTCCTATATGCTACCTCCAAGTGGTTGTGTCCATTTATATGTCTGAAACGTCTCGTCACTATCAGACGTCAATGTATGGCGAGTATACATGACCCCCTTTTCGTTGACGGTGCATTCATTCCAATTACACAAACTGTTTTCCTGTCTTGACTCAACATCACCCTTCGCCGAGCAGGCCTGTGTCCCGATAAGTACTCAGGTAATTCCTTCAGCATTGGAGCTGCAACTACAGCGGCCCAAGCCTGCATTGAAGACCATCTGATCAAGACCCTCGGCAGATGGCAGTCGGACTGTTTCACTGGGTATATACATACGCCAGATCTCATGGTCCGTCATGCCCAGCAAGCAATGTGCAGTTAGCGGTGTGTGTGAGATGCAATCTTCAGCCCAGAACAATGCATAATACCTATTTACCGTGACCATGTATGTTCTATTACGGACTAGTTGCATGTGGCTGTACCATTCTACAGTACAGTGTTTTCAGACAATATTTGGACTGTACCTATTTTTATTGTCCCCCGCCGCGCGAAGGCGCGAAGCGGGGGATATAGTATTCACGACCGTCCGTCCGTCCCACCTGTTTGTTGCCGCGATATCTCAATAACTAAACACTGGATTGTCTTCATATTTGGAACTATGGTGTATATACAGACTCCGCAGACACCAATCGGTTTTGGTGACCTTGACCCCATTTTCAAGGTCACAGCAGGCATATCTGCTTTTGGAGTTGGAAAACGGTGTTGCCGCAATATCTCAAGAACTAATCTCTGGATTGTCTTCATATTTGGAACTGTGGTGTATATACAGACTCCGCAGACACCAGTCGGTTTTGGTGACCTTGACCTCATTTTCAAGGTCATAGCAGGCAAATCTGCTTTTGGAGTTGGAAAACGGTGTTGCCGCGATATCTCAAGAACTAATCGCTGGATTGTCTTCATATTTGGTACTGTGGTGTATATACAGACTCCGCAGACACCAGTCGGTTTTGGTGACCTTGACCCCATTTTCAAGGTCATAGCAGGCAAATCTGCTTTTGGAGTTGGAAAACGGTGTTGCCGCGATATCTCAAGAACTAATTGCAGGATTGTCTTCAAATTTGGAACTATGGTGTATATACAGACACCGCAGACACCAGTCGGTTTCGGTGACCTTGACCCTATTTTCAAGGTCACAGCAGGCAAATCGCTGGATTGTCTTCATATTTGGTACTATGGTGTATATACAGGCGGGGGACATTTCGTCACTTTGTGACAAATACTTGTTAACTATGTTCTACATGTGTTAAGTTGACAGTTCTATATCCATGGTATGGTGTCATAGTCCTGAGTGTTTTGCCTTCAACATATTCATGGGACCTCAAACACTTGGCCGTACCATTCTATAGTACAGTGTGTAGTACACACTGTGTACAGACATTTGACTAATTATACACACATACGCTGTCTCTCAATGTGGTATAGACATGTGATTATCTGTGACATTTAACATTTTTTACGTCTCATCAGGACGCATCAGTGCCTTATGGTACAGCTTTACTTCTTTTCCTGTATATTTCAAATTCATTCCAGTTACCTAACAAATGTCTTCTCCTTCATTACACTATTTTTAACTTGGGGGCTCTCGGTTGCTCACAACCTCATTCTGGCATTTATACTTCACCCCATGGCAACACACACATGGAGTGAACGAACTAATTATCCCCCAAGTAGTACAGGGCACATAGCTGGGATAGTACGGGTCCACAACCCCAGGGCACACATTCCAGGGATAGTCCGGGTCCACGTCCCCAGGGCATCAAATCCCACGAGATAGTCCGGGTCTTCGACCCCACGACAATGCATCTCGGGCTATGGTCCTATACTACCCTACCTTTAAATGCAACCGAGTCTGCCTCCAAATTCTTGTCAAATATCATATTAATGAATAAATATATTCCATTTACTCCTTCTTGTGTTGTTACTGCACAAACATAAGGAACTGCTTATGAGACATCACCACATGTGTCCCAGTGTGATCTTAACCCATTTTTGACCTCGACCATGTTCGAATCCGCATATGGTTTGCCTGTACCAACGCCGTCAAATGTAATGAACCGCTTGTGAGACATCACCACATGTGTCCCAGTGTATTCTTAACTCATGTTTGACTTTGACCATGTTCGAATCCCCAAATGGTTTGATTGTACCGATGCCGTCAAAAGTAAGGAAACGTTTGCGAGACATTGCCGCTACAAAACTGACGTGTCCCAGAACGTCCCGGGATGTTCTGAACCCATTTCAGACACTCTCAATGTTTGAATCCGCATATGGTTTGTTTGTACCAACGCCGGCAAAGGTAATGAACCACTTGCAAGACATCACCACATGTGTCCCAGTGTGTTCTTAACCCATGTTTGACTTCGACCATGTTCGAATCCGCATATGGTTTGCTTGTACCAACTCCGTCAAAAGATAGTCACTGTTTGCAGGACATCACCACTACAAAATTGGCGTGTGCCAGAGTTAACCAGAGTGTTCTAAACCCATTTACCACCCAGACAATGTGTGACTCACGATAATCGCCTCTTAAGACAAGAATGGGTTGCTGAAGACCAATTCTCACCCTCATCTTCAAGGGTAGTATACATACTGCAAAAAACACTTGACAGAGAATGGGAGATAATCATGGGTTTTCTGAGCAATGTATTCGGTATTTTGTCAATATTACCACCAGGCGGTGTTACTTTTAGCATGCAACCAAGAACAAAAGATGAGGTACATATGGCACACTAACTTCATGTAAACTTTCAATAGTTTCTGGGGAGAACCTTACAAGATGTGATCTTTATATAAAGGAAAAATTCGGTGAAAGAAATCATCAAAATCAAAATCCAATAGGGCCGTCACTAAGATAGATATCCAAAACGGCTAACAAAGTTTGGTGTGTTATGTATGGAGACAATTCTCTGAAAGTTTGAAAGCATTTCATGCAATGGATTCAGATGAGTATGCATTTGAAGACAGGTACCCAAAAGACACTGTGAAAACCTTGAATCCAATATGGCTGCCAAACCACATGAGTGAGTGAGTGGGTGAGTGAGTGAGTATGGTTTTACGCCGCTTTTAGCAATATTGCAGCAATATCCAGAAAGCGGGAGACACCAGAAATGGGCTTCACACATTGTACCCATGTCGGGAATCGAACCCGGGTCTTCAGTGTTATGTGCAAACGCTTTAACCACTAGGCTACCTGACCACCCCCCAAACCACGTGACCAATAACCAAAGTCGAAGAACAAAAAATGTCAAGCACCCAAAGCAGCAGACACATCTAAAGTTTGAAAGTAATCAGACAAGCGGTTGCGAAGCAAAAGGGCAAAATATAGCTCTAAAAATTGCTTGTTTTTCAGTTATCTGCCTTTGGTCTTTGGGCCTACGGCCTTGGAATTTGTGTGGTATCTGGTACGTAAGTATCTGGATACAAAATTTGAACGGAATCGAGGCACTGGTTATTCTGCTAGCTCTGGTACAAAAATCAGCGGAATAATAATAATATTAAATCAAACGATAGCACTGGGACTCTTTAGCCTTTCGGCTTGGTGACTCTTTAACACATTCAATGCAACATTGAAGTTGGTTATTACCAATAACATGTATTATTTTGATGGATCTTATCATTCACAAAAGAAAGGAGTAGCCATGGGTACTAAGGTAGCCCCTACTTATGCAACCCTTGTGTTGGGATTTTTTTAGAGAATATGTTTTATGATAAGGTGAGATACTCTTGGTGAATCTATGAAAGAACAAATTGAATATTCATGGAAAATGTTTTTAGACGACTGTTTTATCATATTAAAAACCAGTGAAAGTCAACTTACAGCTGTTCATGAAATTTTAAATTCACTTTATGCGTCACTCAATAATTCCTGCGAATATCCTACCTCTATTACATCATAGCCACAAATTCTCATTTTGGCAATAATCACACTATAAAATCTTTAGATTTTCGACAGACGTCCTCTTCACTGCCAATTATCCCATAGTCTTGAGGTAAACACTTTCCCTTGTCAAACTGCATCTGCGCATGCGCAAGGCGGGAAAACATCACTTTCCCGTGTGTGTTGGATCAACAAGCAAAGTTTTTGCTCATAATCCAAACACGTTTTTCGGTTAATAATTCACAGCTAGTATAAATATAAAAGATTACAATAGTCAACCAACGATCATCATTGGATATAGCAGACAATCTACGATCGTCAAGTTTTGCAGCAGACGACCTTCGTCAGTCAAGATTGCTGAAACGGTGGTATAAGAAGCAAGATCGTTGACGTAAGTAGGTAGATTTAGTTTACGCATTGTGGGGTATGAATGACTCCCCACTACTGTCATCGGGAGTCTGCTCAGGGTGTGGAATTGATCAAGCGATAGGGGACCCTCACCCTAGATGTAGTGCTTGTAGAAAGAGCATGTGCACTCCAAGATCAAGATGCACGTACTGCAAGGACTTGTCAAAAGAAAAATTTGACAAGCTTTATAAAGCCTTAAATTGTCCCAAATCAAAATCCAAGACAAAAAGTATGCATCGTTCTCTCCCAAAACCAAAACTAAATCTAAATCAAATGTGGAAAAGTGTTGTCTCTCAGTTAAACTGACTTCCTCAGAGAAACACACGGGCTCAAAAGAGGTGATGAATAAAGAAAACCCATTTTCCTTTTGAGGGAAAATCAGGTTGCTCAACCCACCCGCCCAAAACTAAGCAGCAGGCATCCAGCTCTGGTCTTGGGGCCGCAGCCTTATGCCCGGGTGCTACGGGTAGTTTGGTCACTCATGGGTTTAAAGAAACATTGGAGCCCAAATCTATTCCGTTCTCACCCTTGAGTATGAGTGAATGGTCTAAATCGCTGACAACATCCATGTCCGAAATGTTTGACAAACGTTTCCAAGCGATATCACAGGATATAAATAAACTAAAACAACATGCAGATCTGAAGAATGTGACAAGATCTAGGTCACATGATTCAGATAGCAAACAAAAGTCCTATTTATATCGGCACAGGTCAGAAAGTTCACAGGACAAAAGACATGTTGTATCTAGGGAAAGTAGTCACGATAGCACTATTTCCTATTATACAAAGCGTGCTCCTTCAGCTACAGTCAAACCCGAGAATCGCGTCTATAGCTCGGACAGTTATGCATCACCTAGCTATGATAGTTATACAGCAAAATCCTCGTGCAGCTTGAGCCAGAAATCGCAGCAGAGAGATAGCCATACACCACATGATGCCGTTTCACCCCAGTGGCAAGAGCCCGGGGGGTACGACCGAGAGGGTATTACTGGCACTTCTCAAGATTGTAGTACGCTTCTCAGGGGGATACTAATAGTACGCTCACGTTCAAACCAAACGACTACTCGTTTAGAGATATCATCTATGAAATCCCTCAATTGATCCCATCTGTAAAGCCCCCAAGCAATGAGGCAGAGGATCCGGTGCTTATTGAAAGGGCTGGTTATGAAAATCCTGTTGAAAAGAGGGAAGGTTTTCATACATTTCCATATCCATCTTTCACTGAAAATGTGGTCACAAAAATGAATGCGGATTTAAATGCCTCTACCAGTAGAGCCTTTAGCATGCCTGTTCCTCACAAAGGGAGACATTGTTATAAGACCCACAATTGTCCATTCCCCACATCTCCTACCATTGATGATGTATATTTTGAACTGGTCGGACACCCTAATACCAGGATGAATGTTGAGATGAGCAAATTCAGAGATTTTGACAGTGTTAACAAGCAGATGTTAAATATTAGCACATATATGAACTGGTTTGCAGCAGGCATCAGACATGTACTTCCCCCTGTTAACTGTGAGGAATTTACTGGCCAACCTTGTGACACTAAAGTTGAGATGAATTTGGAACAAGTTGGTTTCATTCATAGTGCGCTGGATAACATACTGAAGATGCACGAAGATCTGCAAACTGTACAGGTATGGATGTCCACACAATTCCTGCTTACTCAACGGAGTCATCTTATTCAACAGGTTAGACACAATATTTCAGATGCACTAAGACGAAGTTTGATGTCTCAGTCGATACTGGCGCCCCAGTTCTTCAACGGCAGACTAAACTCTGTGATCGATGAAATTTCACGCACCACTAATCAGAGATTCCAAAACTCCACTATATCATTTGCATCTAAGCTTAATGAAAAGCGGTCGGCCAACACCCAGAGTCCCACGGATCCGCCTAAACGCAGACATGTTATGTCAGGATGTGAGTCTTTTCGTGCCTCCACTTGGAAAAACTCTTCTCGTTCCAGACCAAGCCGAGGGAGACCTGAGTCCCAAAGAAGCAGGGGTCGTGGTCTATCCTGTACCAGAGGTAGAGGTAACCGCCGTTCGTGACTCTCTACACCCAAAAATCTCTCAGCCAAACCCTGTCAAACTTGCGATGTTAATGGACCTCAATTACCGGTTACCCAAGTTCATCTTAACGCCTACCCCGGGACCAGTCAGCGTCCGTCTGTCACTATATGCCAAAAATTGGAAGTCAATTACGGACGACCCTTGGCTGATCGAAGTGGTAAAAAGAGGGTACAAACTCCATTTCCAACAGCGTCCGGAGCTTGTAGTCCACCCAAAAGGACACCGTTTTTATCTAGTAGGGACCAAGTTAGCGGCCGCAACTCTGGCAATACAAGAACTACTAGACAAAGGGGCCATCAGCATCTTACAAAAGTCTGATACTACAAAAGGGTTTTACTCTCCAGTTTTTCTGGTCCCCAAAAAGAACTCTACAAAGATGTGCATGATAATAGACCTAAAGGTACTCAACAGAGATTACCTACACTACATTTCAAAAGTCACTTCCCCTGTATCGTGAAACTATCGCGTGACTCGAAATTGGCGCGATAATACCGCAAAAGTGGCTAGAAAATGCCGCGAAAGTTGCGCGCTAATTCGCGTAAGTGCCGCAAAAGTGCCGTGATAGTGCCGCGATAGTACCGTGAAAGTGGCGCAATAGTGCCCCGACAGTGCCGTGAAAGAGGCGCGATAGTGCCGCAAAAGTCGGTAATACTGCTGAGAAAGTGGCGCCATATCGGTACACTGCATGTACACTTCAAAATGCTGTCGTGCGTTACTTCCCCATGTATGTCGGATGTATGTTCAATCTAAACTGGAACTATATAAGCCTGTTACTCGTGTTATATGTTCTTAAAACTGTATTTTTTCTGCAAGGATGCATGACCTATTCTATATTAATCAATAAGAAATTCATTGACAAACGTTTAAATTCCCTGGTGTGTGTAAATACTGTGTTGTTTATCTGTTCCACATAGTGGTAAGTTGTAAGATGAGTTTCTGCTCGTTAATCAGACAAACTACTGGTACACTTGGTTTGTGCAAAAGTTGATGCACGTATACACACGTCGAGTGTCTCAGATACGCGGGGTCTGTGTACTTACATATACTTACTGAAATTGGGACTTTAACGTGCGCTTTCTGACACATGCGTATTTTGCGCACGAGCCTGCCAGGCCAATTAGTGTTTGGTCGAAAAGGGTATGTCCCAGAAGGTGGGGCAACCTAGGGGGGCTTTTAGGGTTGTTTACTTAATTTGGATAACAAATTTGGAATTGTGAAATATGCCATGCAAAAGGTGGAGGGGGGACTAAATGTAGTTTTAGTAGTTGTAGTTCTAAGTGTGTTTTTGTAGGTTTAGAATTTTAAGGTTTATTGGCAGCTTGTTTGTTGTACTTTGTTAGATGCGGCCGAGTCGGCCTGTTTTGATTAGATATATGCCTAGTGCTTTAAAGGTTTGTAAGTCATTCAGGGGGTTTAGTACCGTTGCTAGTGTCATTTGATTGTTGCAGTTTAGTGTGGATTGGAGTGTTGTTCTATGTTGCTGGTACTGTGTGCAATATAGTATTACGTGTTCAGGAGTTCCTTTTAAGTTGCAGTGGAGGCATTTCCTGGATTGGTGATTTTTTAATTTGGTGTAGGTGGGAGTTTAACTTAGTGTGGCCTGTTTGTAGTTTAGTTATTTCTGATAGTTATTTTGCCACTTTTGTATTACTTTTAATTTATTTTTATTACATTGGTAGGTTGATGCTTACTTCTAATTTTAGTGCTGAATTGGCTGCTTTGTCTGCTTGTTCGTTGCCAAACACTCCAACGTGGGCAGGGATCCGTACTATTTCTATGTCTTTTCCTAGTTTACATAGATTGTTGACGCTTTTAATTATCTGTTGTATTAGTTTTGGGCGCTTTTTTGTGTTATAGTTTTTTTATAGCCTGGAGCTCACTTAATGAATCTGAAAGGATTAGGGTTTTTAGTGGCGGGGTCTGCAGATATAGTTGTGATTTTATGAATTCTTTATTATCTAGACATTCGAGAGCGAACCAGACTGCAGGGTTCCCTCCCATAACGTAGACCTCCAAAATGCAGACCTCCCAAAAAGCAGTTAAAATTAGCTCACTAATTAATTGGGCCATGCTGGTCACACCTAATTCATGAATGGACTGGTCCACTCCCCTGCTATGAGGGATTATCAATATGTTGAGACAATGAGCAGTAGTGGACAACAACAACATTGTCTTAAAAAAACTCCTCCTTTCTTTAATCTGCTTCCGGTACATCACAAATCTTATTCAAACATTACCTTTAAACAAGTTGTGGGATTTGTGTAAGAATATACCAAATGTTCTCAATCACTAATACTTCCTTCTCTTGTGTATGGTATAACATATAAATATATTTGAACATGAGCTTCAACCTCGTCCAATTAAGCTATGGCCGGACTTACGAAAGTTGAGTATGTCTTTTCCCAGAAAGGTGCCCCACAACTTCTCCTAGACAGCTACACGTATGCTAAGTACAGGACGAAGAATGAAAATGTGTACTGGAGGTTACGACATGGGTGGATGACAATGTCCGGTTCCCACATCGACTGTGGATATACCATGCGATACAAGGGCCCCATACAAACAACAACCTAGAAGGTTTCCACTCCAGAATCGGCAAGTCCCTCCAGCACAAGCATCCAAACATCTTCAGATTTATCGAACTGATCCAGAAGGTAGAAATTTCGGAGAGAGCGAAACTAGCGCAGATTCAATTTGGAGCAGCACCGCCACCCAGGAAGGTTGTCTACAGAGAGAAGGAACAGCTTCATCGCCGTGAAAAGACACCCCTTCAGTACCTGGATGCAGTTGGTCCACTGATGATAAACAAGTGAAAATGACTGATAATCATAAATGACAATGAAATAACATTTGAATAAAAAATTGTGAACTCTACCCAGCTTTCTTTCTTGTTACATGGGTGATACCATTTTACTTAAGGGTACAGGGTACTAAATACTGATGCAACCAGCCATAACGAGTGTTGTTTTAACGGGTCTGCGTTTTGGCAGGTCTACGTTTTGGGAGGATACCGACTGCAGCATTATTCACTATGAATATACTCAGAATATCTACTCCAATAAAAAAAGCACCCCACAGTTTATTATGTAACTTATAGTGAGACAACTCGGATAGTTAATTACATTGTCTTCTCACAATGCTAAGCAGGTGCACGAAATAACAGGAAGAGTCATGCGTTATATAACATCATAAACATGGAGGATAAAATCCACCTTCCAGCAAATTGTATTCATTAGGAGTAGGGTAGATTTAGCTGTGTAGACAATTGAATAGTAGCGTTAACCAATGGCATTTAAGACGTTTTTACATTTAAGAACATATGTAATACTCATGGTCATTAGGACGGAATCGCAACAGATATGAACGATATCGATAGGTTTGTGCGAGGATCAAGGATTACCATCTATTTGCGACACAAGATCTATACTGTAATTTTCAGTGAATATTTGTACGTGGGCCTATGGCCTTTATACTGAAAAATAAAGAATTGAATTGAAGTGACACGAGATCATATTTCTTCGTCAGCAACATCTCACATATCCTGTGGTATCGTGTTTGCTTAGAATATAGAACAATGACTTCAAACACATTACACTATGCAGTCATTTTGTTGTCTTGTTCTTAACATTCCTTCACTGAAATAGGATTGCTATGCAGTATTTGATTAACTTGTTACGTTGGATTCGAGACCAGAGAACATGTTATGTATCGATACCGGTTGTTTATTATTGTTCACTAAAGGAGGGACGGCTACAATTGACAAGGACCTCTTGGCTACAGGTCATGAAAATAGGTTTCTCATGTCGTTGTGTTTAGTTATGCGTGTGCGCCTTCACTAATGAAGTAAGTGAATGTAAAGAAGACGAGATTACATGTACCTGTATCATCCATCACACAAAACAATGTAGGTATGGTTTGACACTGTTTTATAACGTGTTGTAAAACGGATAGGACAAAACAAGCCAGTGCTGGCTTCTGTTGCTGCCTCTCTGAAGATCTGAATAAAAAGGATATCATACTCATTGCCACATATTACGTTCTAAAATAGGCACATTTACAACGCAGGATTGTTGGCTCATTTTTTAAGTACCACACCATATATTTAAGGAGTGTAGGACATTTCCCCCACACTGACAGTGCCCTACTCGGACAATATCCCGTACTGACATTTCCTTACATTGAATATATTAATAATTTATATTACAGTTTCATTTACAGTTTGACAAACTATTATAATATAAACATGAAAAGTCATCATCACATGTCAAGTTCACTACATGTTACCAGCTTGAAGTGACATGGGAAATAGATTTTACTCTTTGTTCAGCTGTCCTTCATTTAAAGACACATTTGACAAAAAAAATGCACGAACTGGTTGAGTGACCTCCTTTCATTAGGTTAAAAGGATTACCCACAGAGAAAGATAGGATTAGAAATCGACATACTATTACGCATTCACTACCAACGTCCTCTAATATTACACTGATACCCTTGGTATCCCCTAATGAGATCATGTATACTTTGTCACACCCGGTAATTGTTAAGATCACAAATCCTATCTACAGCCTGGCATACATGTTTCCAATATCCTGTTATAATTAGTGGTGAATGCTAGAAAACACATCCTGAAAGATATCCTGAGACGCCTCAAATGTCCACTTCATAATTCTTACAAAAAGTGATATTCTACAGTAATAACATCTGAAGGCTAATCCACAAATACCATCGCATCAGTTGTTATGGAGTGGTGACCAGCATTCGTATATGCAAAATTCAAAAATCAAACTGCCGAGAATAGAATGCACTTTAAAGCGAGCTGCAATCATCTTTCAGATATTAGATATTCGTTAAGGAGATATTCATAATAATAAAAACTATTATCGAAATAAAATCAACTAAATTATCATTTTTAAAGTCTTAAATATTCTAGATTATGTCCGTAACTTACGTTTAGCATCCGACAGTTATAGTTATAATTCACCCAATATGCTGCTGATAAGACAATAATATTTAAATGCGCCACGGATTTAATTGGAGCATATGTTAACGTTGTATAGAGGTCTGACGTAAATTGACTATCGCTTGTCTGTAAAGTGTGACCCTCATGACGCCCTTATTTATTGTCACTGACTTACTTAAACCATTCGAATGACTCCGGTTTTCATTTTGTGTGACGGTGAGGCATTAAAACATTCTTACACCCCTCACGTACTTTGATTCGTCTCGATAAACATATCAATACAAATCTTATGTAATCGGTAACGATGTAGTCTCACTAACAGAACTAACAGACGGGCGCAAAGCTTTAATGACAATACCCTAATTACTTCATGATATACATGACCATGAATGAGCGGCGACAGTCAGTTCAAATGTGTGCCTTTGTTGTCTATGCGTACGCTTATAGCACCTGGTCAAGTTTAAAGAAAGTTAACATTTTAGATATGATGGAGGGTTTACAATCGCTACGCCCGAACGTAACGGTTGTCACAAGCATGATGATCATGTCAAGGATACATAAGCAATTATTCAAATACGAATGTACATATGTTCTAAAGAAGCACATTTACAAGCAAACTTGACAGTGTCATTATATTGCTGAATGGTTGCTTGGCCACCCATGGCAGGTGTTGGGTGGTCTGCAGGGCGTTATCAGGCGCCCTATTTTTTTCTTCTTAGGTGTCAGGCGACCCCTGGCATTCAGCTGCATGACCAGAGTTTCTGTAGCTTTTTGTTCCATCTATAAATGCGTGTCTGGTCGGACCCCGCTTACTTTTATTAGAATGCCAGCCTGCGACCAGGTTGGTTGTTTGGGATCCTGTGGAGCTGAAACCTCTGCTGACCATCGTGAGCTTCGCTCACTTGCCTGTGAGACAGCCCCTATAATCTTCTATTGTTTTACCAATCAACACGCTTCATTGGCTATCGTTTTACAAAAACGCTTTTTACAATAGAGTGATTTGGTTTTCTTTTGACACTGTTTCTGGTAAATATTCCCTGGATAGAGAAGATATTGGCGACATGGGTTCCATGCATCGTTTGATATTTGTAAACAATTCAATTCATTAATTTGAGCTCGAACATATGTTGAGGAAAGTAAGAGAGGTTCGGTTTACTCACGAGTGTGTTATCGGATATGTCCAGTTGGCTTGTTATAAGCTATAAGCTATAAATGTGTCGCCAACAGATGGATTCAAACTTCAAATGGTATATTTTGAAATTCAAGCGTCTATACTGACTGCACTAACACCCGCCAACAATGTTAGTGAAATATTGAATATGCTACAGTTTCATAATAAAAGCGACACAATCCTTTCCATATTCAAAAGAAAATCTCTGCTAAAAGCATTCCGCCTGTATCGTGATCATGTGTTTATAATATAAATCACTATCAAATAGTGATGGTATCGGGCGTTTGTGAAATGTCAATTCCATGTAAGTGGAAAATAATACAACACAATCATCTTGCCACCTACCATCCCAGATAATATTTCCACCGGTCCCTTTCAAGGATGTTCTTTTAAACACATACATGTGTTTCTAAAGAAAGAAGTCTGTGTATTGCTTTAATAATAATATTGCATATATCTAAGGCAAAGCCCGTACGTTATATACCTACATTAAACTGACACTTTTGCTACGTACACGTGTCACAAAATGAACCCGTTAGACCACTTCAGAAATTGATTTATGAAATTGCGAAATGTCCGCATCCAACGGGTCGTATGTGAACCAACTATTTAATTATCTGTTTTAGAACATTGAAATGTTTCTAACACTGACTACAGGTATAATAAGTGAATAGTTAGAAGGGGCACTACTTATCAGAACGAATCACTTTAATCAGTGTGTGAGTTGGGTTTAAAGCCGCTAATCTCTAGCTTCTTCTCGGCAGTCTGACATTGGCCGCTTGGGCACACTAGCTGCCGTGAGTAAATTTTGCTCGCTAACGCAACTGAGCGTGACAAGAGACTGGGCTACCGTCTGCAAGGACAGCTAAATAAACTTGGAGGCAATATTTGTTTTACGCATTTTTCAACACTTACTGGTTACCCGTGATCTATGAAGATTTGGACAAAGGGCGCATGTTAATAAATTTCTTCAGCCTAAACAAACAGACAAAAAGCACGACAGAAGCTCATCGGATGTCGTTATTTGGAAATACCCCCGGTGGATATAGTTTGTAATAAGAAAAGCATCCATGCAGTGAAAGTATTTTCAGATTGCGTGGGTAAACTACTCCCTTGTTGTCATCCATGTTTTCTGGTATAACCCTACACTTGTGTATTTGTCGTCATTCAATTGATACTCAGTTAATTTATTACAGGTTTAATTACTGGAGGCACCACTCAGATTACCTGATAAAGGTTCCTATTAGGAATTTCATGTGTCTGGGGTATTTATTCAATTCAAATCCAGGTTTAAACCGAAATCCCGGTTTGAAGTGAAGTGAAATGTATGTTATATAATATGCATGTTTCAGCCCAGCAAGGAGTGATCACCATCATTCCTCGCCATCAAAGGATCAGCAGAAATTACGTTGACTGAATAATCACTGTTATTTTGCACAGTGGATTTGTCAAAAGTAAGTGTTTACATGCGTATGTTTACTAAAGCAGACGGAATACCCCAATATCTGGGCGTGAAGTGTCGATGTGAAAACAACATACTTTGTTCAAAGCTGATATAACGTTGATTGATTGCTCATTGTTATCTAACTCAATGGATTTTTTAAAGAACCGTGGACATTATGAAAACAGTTGTCACGTGGGCTTTCTCAGCTGACCTTTGAGACTTGACACCTATGTGAAACAACTGAAACAAACAAAGGGATCAGTTGAGAAACCAAACACGGGTTATAATATCCAAAAAAGATAAATATATTTTGAAATATTTGATTGTTACAGAGACACGTGACATCCAATAAGTTTCTTTGTACAGCTGCAGATGTGTGGAATATTGTTCCTTTATGTAAATATTTACGGTTGCATTCCTCGAACAAGGCAGCTCACTAAAAATATACATATAACTTTGGCAGGTTGTAATTATGATATTTGCATTTTGTTTTCATTCATTTGCTGTAGCATTGAACAGAATCATTCTTGTTCCTCTACGTCTTGGTTGGGAAGTTCTTCGATGCACGATAGACGTTGTTTTCACAAGTCTTTACCTTTGTTACAGTCAATGTGTAAAATATGATTCACTCAGGCAATCTATAGAATGTCTAAATATTTCAGGCGATTGACTAAAAAATCTGTTCATTTATTAAACAGATTGACTAAAAATGACTAAGATGGTCAAAAGGGCTTAAAAACATCACAATAGATTAATTATGCTGGGAATAGAATCCAAACAATATAGAAATGTACTTTTAATATCCTTACATTTTCAGTCACTTGGTGATGATATTAAACATAAAAATGTTTGGAATTCGTCATCATAATAATACACATGGGCATATTTTTCAGTCAATTTGTGAAATAACTGAATATTTAGGCGTTTAATAAATTTCCTAAGTGAAACTTTTGCACATTTTGACTGTAAAAATATAAACACCATAAAATAAGCAATGGGCAGGTGAAATATTTTCTTTGTGTTGCAAGTCAAAATAGTGTAAACGAAAATCACACAATTACCAAGCAAGTGACTTATCAAAACACCGTCACCATTAATGATGCTACCCACATTTCCTTAATATTTCCAAAACTGTATTTCATTTTGTTGATAAATGTGACCATACGCCCTTATACTGTCAATAAAAGTGACAACTGCACTTACAAATGGCGCAGCACAGGTCGCGAACTAGTCTAGATCTCTGCTATATCATCCGGGTACTCACGGGAAAAAACAATAACAAAGGCAACAACTCTCGGGGAATTGCTTTAGGTAATTTAACAGTATTCCAGTTATTATATTACGGCATGTCAGCTTAATGTGGGAGGAAAGCCCGAAGTGATGCAGGTCTCAGACGTTTACCATTTCGGTGAACCCCACGCAACTATGCACAGTGAATCGCAGCGCCTAAGACGATTGGCCACCCGTGCCCCCCACTGAAATCAAAATCGGGGCACCATGTTATAAATCCCGAAGACTCTCAAATAGCAGTTCATGGAAGATTTACATCTACTCATCAATTCTAAGAAAAGTATGTCTAATTGATTAAAATTTCTCAATCAAATCTAGTTATAATCAGCCTGATAAGTCTATGTAAATACATACATGTATATTCTAGTGTCTTCCTCTAAAACACGAAACCAGCTCTTCCCTAAGTTTATTTCAGAAGCTTCATATTAAGTTGTGTTATTTCAATGTGGTAACTGTGCATGTATGTCTTTGACTTGCAAATACCTGACTTGCATTTGCATGTGTTTGTGGTGGATACGCTCTAACCTGATTCATGAGTATGATTAATTAACACATGCTTATGATATAGTCGGAATGGAATGGAAAAGAAGTAAATTATGGAAATGGTTTTGTTTATTTTGTTTCCAATAAAAAGCGTATTCTTTTACAATGTTAATAATCGTCCACACATCAAGAACAAGTCACTGTGTAATACGAATACCTAACGACGTAATATTTGTGAAGGACTTCGTTTATCATAGGAAATCTTTAATAACCAAACGATTTTGTCCAGACTATTTCACATTATATTCAGAATGAAACATTATGGGATACTAGACATGCACAAAACATTAGTTGGTTATGAGGTTTCCTGACGGTCATTTTGGCCGACACATGATTGTGTTTGATTCTGTTTTAACTTATTTGGTGCCGTGAAAATGGATTGTGATTGGAGTCATGACCACAAGATCACCTTACATTTGCAGTCTAAATAAAGTATAGATATCGGTATTTGTAAAAGGAAAAGAAGCTTTACACTATGATCTTAAATAATGCATGCCATGGAAAATGTAACTCAAAATCAGTCAAGGAAAAAAGTAATACAATATATTGTACCGTATATTTAGCACAAATGTCACAAGATAGCGTGACTATTCTGTCTCGAAAGTGTCGCTATAGTGGCGTGAAAGTGTCGCGAAAGTGCCTCGATCTTGTACAATGTTATCACGAAAATGGCGCGAAAGTGTCTCAAAAGTGGCGCAATAGTTTCGCGTTAATGGCTCAAAGGTGGCGCGATAATTCTGTGTTAGTGCCGCAATAGTGGCGAGAAAATTCCGCAAAATTTTCTCGAAAATAGGGGAAGTTACTTATGAAATTTATTGTAGTATGTCCACCAAAGTTTCAAATGGAATCAGTAAAGAAGTTACGAAATTCCCTCAAACTAGGAGATTGGCAAGTCAGTCTGGACTTACGTACCTGCACGTACCTAATCACCCGAGTTGTCGACCCTACCTACGCTTTGCAGTAAACGGTCAAAGCTTCGAATTCAACGTGCTTCCATTCGGAATATCAATAGCACCATGGCTTTTTACTCGGATTATCACCCCCATCATCAGCTTCGCTCATCTAAATCTTGTAAGACTCCACGGCTATAGAGACGATTTCCTCTCAGCCGATCAAGATCTATTGCAGATAAAGCAGAACGCAATATTTCTGATCCAACTTCTATCTCACCTGGGTTTCCTGATACATCCTGTCAAGTCAGAATTAATACCAACACAAGACATCGTGTACATAGGGGCGAGGTTTCAACTTTCAAAAGGCATTTTACAACCTCCAGAGGACAGATATCTGAGAGCTGTAGAAAAGATTCAGAGTGCTCTCGACCAACCCAGCAGGTCACGTCGTTGGTGGATGTCTTGCCTAAGCACACTGACATCAATCCAAGATCCTACTTACAGAGGGAGACTCCAGTTACGTAGAATCCCATAGGATCTCACCCAGTATTAAATCGACTCATGAAATCATATTCACTGGAAGACATTAAAATCCCACGCATTTTCCCTAAATGGAATTTATCCATCGTACTGTCTGCACTGATGGAATCTCCATATGAACCAATGGCAGAGGCTACACTTTTAACAGTTTCCAAAAAGACAGCCTTCCTCTTAGCGTTAGCTACAGCTGCAAGAGTGTCTGAGCTTCAGGCTATTGCTATCTCATCTTTTACGCATTCATAAGATTGGAGCAAAATATCTTTCAGATCACTACTAGAATTTAACACCAAAAACCAGGCATCAGCATTTGGGCCTCTAGGACATAGACAATACTCTATCCCATCATTGAATAAAACAGTTGATCATCCAGATAGACTATTATGCCCCAGCAGAGCTCTGAGATACTACATTTCAGCTACTCAGAAACACAGGAAGAAAAGAAAACGGCTCTTTATCTCTTGCAAGCCTTCGTCAGAAAAGGACATTACTAAGACTACTGTGGCCGGGTGGCTTAAGAACACTATATCTGATAGTTATCGTCAAGCCCAGCTCTCTACACCAAAATGGGGAAGTTGCAAGGCTCATGAAATCTGTGTTCTAACAACAAGTCTGGCCTCATGGAATTCAGTTTCCATCAAACAAGTGGTATCAAGGTGTCAATGGAGATCCCACAATACGTTTACTCATTTCTACCTACGAGACGTACATGATCTAGAGGGGCTATACTCCCTGGGGGCCTTGGTGGCAGCCCAGGCTATAGTCACTCAGTAGCCTATCCATCCCCTGTTCTGTGGAAGTTAGAGGAGTGTGAAGATCCCCAGAAGTAACTCAAAATAAGGTAGTTAGCCTTTACATTATGTCAACTGGGTTGGACAGATCATTGGCTAACATCTGGGGTCATAGATCATAAGGTGATAGGGTTATTACATTGTTAGTCGCTCGGCGTAACATGTATAACTACCGGAGGTGTTGTCGGGGAAGACTTCAGAACCGGAATTACGTAAAAGAGTAAGTTTTATCACAAATATATAAAGGGAAACACATCATCAGCATTAAAGTATGTCATTATCATATCTGAGGTGAGATAAGTATATATGCTTGTTGGCTATAGAGCAACAAGTATATAGATACGTCACAATGACAAATGAACCGGAAGTGATGTCATAGATGACCTCAGAACCGGAAGTGACGTCATAACGACCCAAGTGATGTCACAGGAGAATGAACCAATAGTGTCATCATAAATGCTCTCAGAACCGAAAGTGACGTCAGAAAGGTCATTAACCGGAGAGGGAATCATATAAATAAGGTCAAATATCCATCAAAAACAGGTAACAATCATGAGATCATAAAACGGGAAGGACGCCACAAGTGGCAAGTCTTCTGCAGGTTTGCCAAGGGTGAAATCAGGAAGTCTGGCATTGAGTCATACCCAGTTATACCTATGTGTTTCCCTTACTTTAATGCTGCCAATTATCCGGGAGTACTAGATGACAAGATCCCACCTGTCCCTCTGGTACATACTGGCTATGATGTAATAGAGGTAGGATATTCTCAGGAATTATCAAACAATAGTTATCATTGTGTATAATTCTAAGAATACTACCTCTGTAATACATGAGGAAATAGTCCCTCCCACCTCCCCAATATATCTTACATCTAGTCGATGAAGGTTATTGGAAAGAAGTGATGTTTTCCCGCCTTGCACATGCGCAGATGCAGTTTGACAAGGGATAGGGTTTACCTCAAGACTATGGGATAATTGGCAGTGAAGAGGACGTCTGTCGAAAAATCTAAAGATTTTATAGTGTGATTATTGCCCAAATGGGGATTTGTGGCTATGATGTAATAGAGGTAGTATTCTTAGAATTATACACAATGATAACTATTGTTTGATTTCACCATGGAAAAAAGCGAATCCAGTTTAATCTTTCTCGATGTAAGAATCAATTTGTACAGATTTGGATTTTGGATCATGTCACCAGTATCATACAAAACGTAATATCTGTAATACTGTCTCGCAAGGCGTATTTGTACCATTGTTTCCGAGAATGATGTTAAAACTACCCGCCTTGCTGAACTGAAGAGTTTCCTACTGCATCAAAATTATCCCGCAAAGCTACCGTATTCGACATAATAAGCGCCCCGCTCTAATAAGCGCCCAAGGCAATATTTGCTAATATATTGGCTAGTGAACAACCCCACTTAGCACCCCTTCCAACTGATCAATGTACACAGACTTATTTATTCTCGTATAATACGCACTCGTGTGTTATATGCACCCTTAATTATGGACAATTAAATTCTGGAAAAATATATCTGTCGTATATAAACATTTCAGGCTGTCAGCATAAACCATGAAATTTACGATCTTTCAACTTCACCAAAATAATATTTTAATACGAGGCCTCTATTTCTTACTTTGAGAGCGCCCTGGGCACTTATTACGTCGAATACGGTAATTGAAGATAGCATACAGAAGGTATTGAGCATCTACATCTATGAGTGAGTGAGTGAGTACGGTTTTACACCGCTTTTAGCAATATTCCAGCAATATCACGGCCGGGGACACCAGAAGTGGGCTTCACACATTGTACTCACGTCGGGAATTGAACCTTGGTCTATGGCGTGAGGAGCGAACGCTTTAACCACTAGGCTACCTGACCGCCCCTGTACATCTATAAACTGTTATATTTTTCATTGAAACCAAGAGATATATAATCAGAAATTCCGAAAAATACTGTTGTCATTGTGCGTGATTTTGCGTCAGTCATGACATCACGCAGGACTGAAACTTTGACTATTTCTGTTGAATTTATGAATTTGTTGTAATGTTTCTGTTTTTAATTCCCTAATTCTTCTTATGATTCTCATCCCATGCATATTCTGAAAATGTTGAGCCAATGTATGCAACGAATAGACAAATGGATATCTCAATAGGGGAAAATGCTACACTATGTAAAATCTGAATTTTGCTTTGTTTACATTTCAAACAAGTGCAGTTTTCCAGCACAGCGTTTGTTTTCACACCTAATTTATTTTGCTTGATTACATCTAGATACCTTGTATTTGTGACAAAGACCATTTGTCATTTGATTCCAAAATGTAAGAGGAATTCACGGATGTATATATTGCAGCTGAGTTTGACATGTACGTGATGTTACAGGCATCTCATAACCGGTATGTAGAAACGTGATTTTGTAAACACTATCCAATATGGTGGAAACTGTGTGCATATTTTCCAAAACATTCTAAACGATTCTAGGGTTATCGGTGATGTTTTTGAATGATCATTGGTGATTTGATAAAAGACAGATACCAGTGATCACTAATATGCTATTTTTAAAATTCATTTCTCCGAGTAAATGCCCGAAATTTAGATTTCAAAACATGATGTAAATAATGCTGTCAATGGTGATTTAGTAATGTGTAAAAAATGGCAACATTTACGAGGAACCTAATTTTCAGAGGTCATTTTCAGTACTTTTGCTTGGCTGAAAATGCTAGTGGATGATATCACAGAACAGGGAATTTCTCACATTATTCAAAACTGTGAAGTGTATCTGTGTGCGTGATTTACACGACTTCAAAGTGAGGGTTGAAGAGGAGGGACATATATGTCCCTCTGGCATCCAGGGGGTTAATGCCACACCATTTTTAATAAAGATAAAATATATTGTATTTCAAGTTCAATCTGTATTTATTTATTATGTATTGTTCCAGTGGGTTACTTTGAGTGATCTAATGTGTTTAAAGAAAATGTGTATATTGGCACATACCTCTAAGCTGCCTCTGCTGCAGTATTCCATCACGAGGGAAGACTTGACTGGATCCACCAACAATCCTACACAAGGATTCAAGTTCTCATGTCGCATATCCCGCAGCTAAGAACATAGAACGTAAACTAATGATGTGATCATTTTCAAATTTTTAGCGGAGCAAACTGAAGTTCGATTAAATTTTGAGAGTACACACTATCAATCGATCCTCCCATCATTCAGTATTCATGGCCTAGTTTTTAATATATGCTCTCTCTTGTAGTAACTGGACTAAAGCTGTCTGTAATCGTCGAGTGGCCATTCCCGGAAAGATAACAGGGCAACGTATGTGTCAAAAGGGGCGACTCAAATGGACATTGGTGATTGAGCATTAGAGTCCACACTCAATTACTTCACATTGTTATCTCGATATAACATCGTTTTATTGCTTTCCAATTTTCAGAATCTTCATCTGAAACAAAATCAACCTGTAGGTGAATGGCAGATGTAGTCATTTTTTAAACAGTTTTTCCCTTCTTTATTCACCTCAGCAGGTACAACATATATACATACATGTCATGTCAATAAAATTGTGGTACATGGTATTCCAGAAGTGTACAGCTATTCATACATACAAATTTAAATTCTTGCCCATAAAGTCAAAGCGTATGTATCACTATGTATTGTAGATTGGTTTTTAAACAAGTCGGGAAGGAAGACCAGAAACTAAAAAAGTTTGCAAAGTTACAATTTGTAAATGACATTACCTTTGTAGCATTGTAATAACTAATTATCTCATGATGTATTTGTTCAAAATGTGGCATTAATATTTTTCTACATAATACATTGTCTGTATATTACTTGCTTTGTTATTAAAAGTACAATATTCAATGGGTTGTTATCAGTTATGTTATGGTTATGTTCGCCTTGAAATAAAAAACAACATTTTCTCGGTTCAAACGAATGGTTCCTTATTCGTTAACAGTTTCTCCCATCTCTTTCTTACATGTTCACAATCATACCGTGTAACATATGGATTATAGTTTCAGGTGTTGATTTGTACAGAAAGTCGAAAAGGAGAATCACCATATCCAATTTTATATAAATATTTGTTAGTTGTAAGAATGTAATAAATAATCTTAAACTGAAACCATCTAATATCTTCACTTTGAGTACATCCTTTTGCCATTAATATATGTTTTTGCAAATCTGTTTCATTAAACGTCTTATTTAGTAAGCTGTGCCATTTTTCAAAGCCATGAAATTTAACAAACTTCACAGCTAATAAAGTCTTGTAAATATCTTTACTACCTATATTTTGGTTCAGCAGATGTGATATATTGAATGGCATGGTTGGTCAAAGAGATAGAAAATCAAAAACATTAACCCGGTATGTTCATTTACCTTCCAAAATTGTTTGACTGCATTTGCAACTCCATTATATTCTACATAATTTGTTTCAATTCAATACCTATGCACAAAAGCATCAAATATATACATTTTACCTTTCTCATCCAATAAATCGAAAGTTACCGGTATACCTCTGTTTGACCAATGTTTATTTAAGAAATAACTTTCACTTTGTTTGAGTTCATTGGAGTATGAACCTTCATAGAGTGAGGGCCGAACTATATCAATGTCGGAGCTTGCGATGTTTTAGTCATCATTGAAAGGTGATTAAAGATGTGTAAAATAGACACTAAGGTAAAATCCTAGATTGGTGTAGACAGACACTGCCAGCCTAGACACTGATCGAGTTGATACTACAGTTTGGATGTGCATTTCTTCGTTTTCTTCACTAGGATGGGTTGTAGCGAGAATATTCGCGAACAACCATGCAGTCGAACTCTGACGTTTCTCAATGTATACTAAAACGCTGAGTTCAAGATTAAAGGGTCTAAATAATCAGAAAGAACGCTTCTGTTTTTATTCATGCTAGGGAATTCCCATGTGTTTCCCCTGGAATGTGGGAGCAGTCCATCAGTGTTTACGTCATTTCAAGAACATGGTCTCGTGAAAAACGTATAAACGTCAAATTGTGTCAATTTCGTGGTTAAGTAACCGACCTCTCGTCCAATTGAAAAGCTGTATATTGTGTAAACTTCAAATTAAAAAATTAAAAAAGATTGAACTAAACTGACGCCCAAAAGAAACTTTACCAGAGTTTGAAATCACTCTTGCTCAAAAACAACAAAACATACATGCATGAAGTAAAGTGTATTGAGAAGATCAATATATCAACATAATCAACACTGAAAATAACAATCATACCGCGACTGAGAATGACGTCAGAGCCCCCCAAAGTTGGGTGTGGTACAAAACTCGAGCTTTCAAAATCATGGACAATAGGCAGAGTACACAAACAATCGCTCACATTCAATAACAAGTCATTAGTAGCGTGTGTGACCACCAAATGCCTCAATACACACAAAACCTCTTAGACGCACAGAAAAAGTCTGTCGTCTGATGAGGTCACGTGGGATTGGACGCCATTCTTCTTGGAGGGCCAAGATCAGTTCTTGCCGGTTGGCTGGAGAGTGTGGTCGTTGTCGAAACACGTTGTCTTCAATCAGCCCTAAACATACAGAATCGACTTTCGTCTGTGAAGACAACCCTCTGCCAGTCACGTCGTTGCCAACGTCTTACAGTCCGGGCCAATCTCAATGGCAGACGACGAGGTTGCGCTGTCAATAGCTGTCCTCTGTATGGTATAAAAGCCCTGATTCCATGAGCCCTGAGTCTCCTGGCAACTGTCTGTCGACTAACCCTGTGACCTAAGACATTTGTCGCCGATGACGTCACTGTCAGGAAGCGATTTCGGAGGTGCAAGGTACGCAAGTACCGTTCATCATGGGGCGTGGTCACCCTGGGTCTGCCTGTTCTTGGCCTGTCTGCGGTCCGCCATGTCTGCCTGTAACGTTGCATCAAGTTGGTAACGGCAACACGGGAGCAACCGAAGGTTCGTGCAATATGGGCGTGGGTGGCTCCTATCTGTACCATACCCAAGGCTCGTTCACGTTGTTCGACTGTGAGTGCATTTGCAGTTGTCCGTGGTGCACATGTTTTTCACTTTTTTGCGTGTTGTCTCGCAAACATGTAACAGACGATTAACATTTTCTGCATACACTATGGTTGCATTTAGGTTATGTGTTTTAGATAGACTTCATCGGAAAAAAAAAATACTTTGTCTGAAATTTATATTTTCAGTTGGTAAAGTTTCTTTTGGACGTTTATTTCCTCTTTGTATTCTACTATTAAACCATATAGATTTTCTCATATTATCTTGACCAGTTTCAATTTCCTTTTTGGATAAGTACGTTGCCCAAACTTCCAAAACATCCTTCCAAGATTAATTCATGATATTTGGAGTAATAACTACATCAACATAGGAGGCATCTGCCAACCATAATGTCTCTCTATTTGGAATACAACAAGAAACTTCCATTTTTATTTTACCTTATCCTGTTTTCCCTTCCATACCAATTTAAAACATCTTTTCTGAAAAGTATTCATCATTTAACTAAAGCATTTATCCATGACATAAGCTTATGACATAAAAACATGTATGTCATACCCCAATGACATAAGTATGCAAATTAGATATGCAAATTAGATAACCGGAAGTGGGACTTTTTTCGCCGGTGCACGTGAGTAGGTGTTTACAAACAACATGGATACCTTTGATGTTGGAGACATTATTTCAATTATTCTGCAAACATCTGTTCAAGTATTTTGTTTAATATAATCCGAGGAACTTTTTTTCTCAGTGAAGGAATATGCCATAGAGGAGATAAGAGGTTGTTTATTTTGGTTTACACGGCTATGGAAAACATGTATCACTACGCACGATCTATACGTAAGATTTCGACAAGTTGCTGAAGTTAATGTTTAATGCAATTATCCCTTTATTGGGAAGCAAAATTGTGAAAATGATAAATAGAATTCATCACTCGTGTTTTTTGATATGGGAAATATCAACCTCGTCCCGATAATCGGTATTTGCCTCGCCAAAGGCTCAGCAAATACCGATTAACTAAGACTCGGTTGATATTTCCCATATTAAAAAACACTTGTGATGAATCCTCTATCTATGACATCTTTTGGAGTATTGGGTATGGATGAAAAAATATGATTCAGTTTTGACAATAAGAGGCTTTTTTAGAGAAATATATTTCTTCCTTCTGGAGTCAAATTTGTTACCATCCATAGGTTCATTTCTCTCTAAATATTTTCAAGCTTTATTTTATAATTATCCTCCACAATATTATCTAAATCAACATCAAAGTTTATTCCTAATAGTTTAAACTTTGAATTAGTCCAGTCCAGATGCCAATCTTTTCATAGTTTATATCTTGATCTCTTTTTTTACCCAATTCAAATTAGTTTAGTTTTCTCCGCATCAACCTTAAGACCAGACAATCCAGCCAAAATCTGCAATATGTGCAATACAGCATAAAGGCCTTTTTCTGTTCCATCCAAACCTAATGTTGTGTCATCTGCAAATTGTGACAGCAAGTGTTTAATTTTTCCTATCTTAATTCCTTTTATTTTAGGATTACTTATCATAATTGCCAAATTTTGAGCACAAATTATAAAAATATATGGCGACACTGGGTCATTTTGACAACAGCCTATTAATATCTTAAAGAAAGGACTTGCAAATCTATTAACTACTTCACTGAATTCCATGACATTTAAACATGTTGACACTCACTTTTGAATACTTAGTCCAAATTGAAATAATTTTAGGGCATTAATGATAAAAGTTCTATTTACCATGTCAAAAGCTTTCTCGAAATCTATTACCTCCAGTAGACCTGGGATTTGATAACTTTCCGTGTAATCCATTAAATCACATAAAAGTCTAGTCCCCTCTCCAATATATCTCCCAGGAACAAATCCCTTTTGGTCCTCATTTATTATAATAGGAAGGACAGTTTTAATTCTATTTGCTATCACTGCTGATGCAAGTTTATAAGATGTATTTAACATTGAGATTGGGCACCAATTTTGTAAGAACCTTTTTGGCTTATCTTCTTTTGGTAAGTAAGTAATAAGCCCCTGTTTCTGGGTTATATTTAATGAATAATTTCTGTATCCATAATTTAGTGAACTTATTTAATATTTTCCAAGGTCATTCCAAAAGAATTAAAAAAATTCTGTAGTAAATCCATCTGGTCCTGGGCTTTTCTCATTTTTCATTTTCTTTAGTGCATCTAGGGCTTCTTTATCTCCCATTCTTAGTCTAATGACATTTGTTTAGATAGTTTGGGAATATCTCGATTCACATTCTTCCTCGCTAAATAAATTTTGTTAGAATTGATTTGTTTCTACAAGCAATTCATCCTGTTCTTTTAAAACAGTTCCATCATTTTTATGTAATTCTTTAATATACTTATTTTTTAAAAATTCTATTTTCTAATTTCCAAAGAAACTACTAGGTTTTTCGCCATGTTTTATCCATTTCGCCTTTAATTTCTTGAATTCTTCCAATTCATTTTTAATCTCATCAATATTTCCTATAATTCTTTTCTTTACTTCTTCAATGTTTATCGAGTCCAATTTTATTATGAATAATAGATAGATTGTCCTCTTATGGTTAATAATAATATTTCCTATAGTAATTGATCATTAATCAAATATTTCTTTTCCTCACTAGACCTATCCCCATATTGATGTAATGTGTTTCTTATGGTTTCTTTTATTAGTTCCACATAATTCTTATCTTGTAATAAAGAATTATTAAATTTTCAAACCGTCTACCTCTTTAAATATCTGATTAGTGTATTGTCATTGAAAACAAAGAATGGTCAGAATCTATACTTGGATAAATTTCACTATTATTCACGGAGTACATGAGGTTTTGTGAAATCAAAAAGTAATCTAATCTTGCCTGTTTGATTGGATTAAGTTGTTGCCAAGTGAAACGCCTGGTGTATGGATAAGACTCTCCAAGGATCCTTTAAATCAAATATTTCGAATATTGTCTTTCGTGCCTTAGGATTATTAATATGCGTATTATCTAATGTATCTAGATCCATACCCATTATCAAATTACAATCACCACACACAAAAATCAGGGTTATCTATATTTGGGCCATATATATTTTCTATTGTATAGATGTTCTTGAATTTCTATGTTTAAAACTACAAAGTTGCCTTTAATTTTATTTCTAATAAATTGTTTCATTCTAAAATCAAAACTATTATTTAGCAATATAGCAGTTCCCCTAACATTATTCCTATAAGGACTTACATAACATTCTTTATAACAACATTCCTGTTTAATTAATTGTTCCCGATCAGCTGTGAAATGCACATCTGTTAAGGAGAAAATTTGTGCCTTTTTACTTCTTAAAATCTTAACACTTGTTTTCTTTTGATTGAATTATTCAGACCTCTTCAGTTCAGAAGCATAACTTATATTTATACATCATACTGCATAGTATTTTTTTTTTATTGTGTACAACCTGGCCGCGGCATTCACATCCCCGCCACGCCCGTCATCTGCCATTCGCATACCGACTCCACGCACATGTCATGTGCGATATTCCAGTACACAAACGACACAAGCCGAGCACAGCAAGGACATGGACACAGCAGTCAGCATCCCACCATATTTGCATCCTGTTTTTGCACTATCATCATGTTAACGTGCTAATGGGCGATCTTTTTGTTCCAAAGGGCAATAACTCTCCTTTTGAAATGATATAAGCGACGGTCCAACATGTCGCTTCCGGTCTGGTTCCCGGATCTATGCGTGCTGCGCCAACTACTGACATGTAGAGACGGAGCCAAGCTAAAGAGTTATCCTGTAGCACCTTCGTTCAAAAACGGTCGTTTACAACTGAATATTTTTAACTAGCACATATTTTGTAGTGATTATTAGTTCATAATATCAACATTTGTTGAGTCTTCAACTACAAGACGAATTGTCACTATGGAAGATAGCGGGAAAAACGTCATGAAAAACGGTATTTTGCCACGGTATTTTCTACGTCAGAAAACAGCCAGGCATTCTGTCAGTCTGGGCTAACATATATTGCATCGATGAAATAATGCAAACTCATTTTATTTATCAGCCATTGTGTTATTTCCCACAACAATTCAAGCATTCATATCTCAACAAATACTACCATGGACTTCATTTTAATAAAATTAGTGATATGCCTACCTTTGCAGCACACAGACATCTTTGACAGGCCTTTACCAATGACCTATATAGTAAGTATACATCCGTGCCTTTACAAATACTTTAAGAAGAAATAACGTTCAAAATAATTAAACAACTGATTTTAAATGTTACTATTTATATTATAAATATTATATTATTATAAATTTATGTTATTTTTTAGAATAGGCCAAATGAAAATCTACCCCATGCATCTATTAAGCACTCAGTTACTCAGTTGCAATATACATACTAGTCATCATACTTTGAAAAAAGAGATTTACCCATATTATTCTGCCCCTTATAACATGTGTCCCACCATTAAGTGCTCTGAGTCATCACAGGTGTTAATTCATTGATCCATCATTTCTTACAGAATTCTGATACTCATGCTCTTAAAATAGTAGTAAATTACAGAGATTTGTCCCAACAAACAACAAATCATACTGACTACCCCACAAAATATGTATGATGCATAAATAGATGTAAATCATAGTTTTATCTTCTTGTTTTAGTAACATATTTATTTTGATGTTGACAAAGTATTTCCCATACAAATCCACACACTATCCAGCTGTATCTAGGTATCCTGATTTTCATTCAACAGTACTTCAAGACAAAATACTCTTGAATATGTATTTTAACTAATATATAGGGTCCTCTGTGTCTGAAAATTATTTTTTTCTACTTTGTAAAATTCAAAAAAGGCCAAAATAATATATATCTTTTATTGATCATACTGGAATATAATCATGGTAGTATTTGGCAACAATCAGCTACCATTCATATACATAAAATCCTTTTATACAACATGCACCAATTAACCCTTAATATCAAAACAAATTACAGTGATTTCCATTACTTTTGTTTTGAACATTTTATCATGATATCTAGTTGATGACAGTGCCTGTTACTCTTACAATTTCTTGAGAACATTTCTCATTGCTCCCTGTTATATATCTGACAAATACTTACATGTGTTGTTGTCAATATTCACAACAATGAGGCCTTCACATTTCGCGTACCGCATCGCCTTAAGGCTGTACATACTGAAATGCATGCATATGATGTAGCCTGCTCGGCGATACTACAACATAGATATAGGAACGTATACAAAATCTACTTTATTTTCAAAAGTGTGATATTCATACATCAAGGGCAACACTTTCAGTACCGATTGCAAAACGTCAACAAAGCGACCTGGGATGAATGATCAGCTGATCTCACCGCATCACTTTGAACGCCTATCTAGTGGTTAACTATACAATATAATCAGTCGTGGTCATCCCTGATGTATAATTATATTAAGGAACATTTATTTCCGGACATGGCAATAGATAAATAATTGTTTAGGCGAAAAGATATACTGTCCGCACACAAGCGTTACCGTTGCCGACAGAGGTGAAGGTTGTACTAGTTAACTGTCTATAGCTATAGGCATCATAGTAACATGGAGTGCTCATATCGCGCATACCACATGCGCCGTCAGTTTAAGGTTGGACCGTCCGGGTCAGCGCATCTAGGGGGTTAGTGAAGGGAAGATAAATTGAAAAAGATTGCCCATTGTCCACCAGTGTATTGACCCAAATATTCTTGTTAATATACACACTGTATTTAAAGAGAAGGGTCTTATCATAAAATGAACAAAAATAAACAACACTTGGCATTTAAAATAGGATGATAATTTGGACTTCCATCGTTGGTTTCATCCCTCACTGTACCATCTTTAGTGTATAACATACTATTAAGCCAACACCTAGTGGTTAGATAGGCTTGTCAATATTATAAATATTAATATAACAACATATACTCAAAGATGTTAAATGTTATGAGAAAATGTACTGGTGATCATGATTAGGATTTTACTTCTACTTATCTGATGTTCTGTAATCTCCATAGAGAAATACTATTTACTCCAGTGAAAAAAATAGATCACTTTTTTCTACACTCAATCATACCAGACTCAAAAGATACCAGTTATGGTAATTGTCCACCATGTCAATCATCACAGTGAAAGTATAAATAAACTGTTACATACCAAAGCTCCAATATTGTTTTAAAAAGCTAGTATATACGAGGGGTGTTCAATAAGTTTTGCAACTTGGGCATTTGTGTTCACACAAACAATGTCAACTTGTGGCAGGTGTGACACTAGTCATTAACATCAGGTTGACACATGTCATAACAAGTTCCAGACACAACAATATGTCAATTGTGATGGCTTCATTCTGATGAGTGAAAGTATCTGAACTTTCTAGGGAATTCCAAATATCAGTTGGAACTGTTGGAACCATTATTCATGAGCATCTTGGTATGTTTAAGGTATCTGCAAGATGGGTACCTAGAAACCTCATAGCTCAAGATCACCAACAGAGAACTGAAAGTTGTCGAGACCTCCTGGATCTCTATACTGCTGATGAAGCCGGATTTCTTTCACGTCTAGTGACAGGTGATGAAACATGGATCCACCACTGGGACCCAGAAACTAAACTGGAATCCATACAATGGAAGCACCCCATATCTCAACCTCCGAGGAAGTTTCACACTTAACGATCGGCTGGCAAGGTAATGGCCACCACATTTTGGGATGCAAGAGGCATATTACAGATTGATTACATGCCACCAAAAACTACAATCAATGGACAGTATTATGCTGATGTATTTAAAGAATTGCGAAAATCTATTCGCCCAGAAACGTGTGGGATGTTAACACGTGGTATTCTACTTTAGCATGACAATGCTCCGGTTCACAAGTCGAGAATTGCACAGGCCGCCATTAGGGCTGCAACGATACAGGAAGGTCACGATACGATACGCATCTCGATATTCTGGTCACGATACGATACGTATCTCGATACGCAATGATAAAAAAAACAAGACTTAAATCATGTCAAGATTGCACCTTTCATGATTTTGGAATAGTCAAAATTGTTTTATAATAACCAGACTACTGAAGTTGTTCAGCTTCAAAGTGGAACTTTCTCTAACTTTCCTTAAAAACAATTCAAAGTTCAAACACCAGAAAATAATTCATGTGCTCCACCAGTGATACAACATCAAAGAATTTTGATGCAATGGTCGAAGAAATTGTATCTGAAATCATTGTTTTATCAAGAATAATATATTCCAATAGCGTGTTACCTTAGTTGCAGCTTTTATCATATATATATTTATAATTATAAGAACCACAAGTGTAGCATTTTGGTACTGGTGATTGCTGTTGCAGGATATGTTTACGTATGCAACAATCTGACCAGTCCCCCTAGGGACTTCCCGTGCTACATGTATTTCGAATGCGAAATATATATTAGCCAAATTGCCACAAATACGACTTTTAATGAGTCAAAGTATGGCATTTTTAATGTATCCATTCAATAGCAACTGAAGTTCGTTTCAATGCGTCAAAAGCGGTAATCTCACTGTGGTTTGTATCTCTTCACACACGATTTCATAATGAAATCAACTTAATGAAAACAATATTAAATGAAATTTTGAAACAAACTATTAAAATATATTACAAACACAAGTCCAGATATACAATGAACACGTTTTAATAACAAGATAGTATGATAATGGTATTGAATTGCGTGCTTCAGTTCGGATTTGCTGACAGGTATTTCCATTGTTATAGTGCTTGCGGGGATCGGCTGATAATGTTTTTTTAGATGGGGAAAAACATCTGTCGGTGTAAAACCTGAGCTTATTAAAAATGTAAGTACGTTTTTTGGAGCCATGCGTTACCGCGCTATAACCAAGTTAGCGGTTTAATGAAAGGCACAATAGCGAGAAAACGCTGTTCTTGAGATTTGCGTTCCGTATCGTGGCGTATCGATAAATGGGCCTACGTTTATCGTATATCGTATCGTGGGTCAAGTATCGCGATGCATCGGAATATCGGTGTATCGTTGCACCCTTAGCCGCCATATGTGAATGTGGCTTTGAACAGTTAAATCACCCACCCTATGGCCCCCAGTGACTATTTCCTGTTCCAGCAAATGAAATCTGCCCTACATGGAAGACGCTTCCATGATGTCAAGGACATAAAGGCTGCCACAGAAGCATGTTTAGAGGACAAATGTAATTGTGTATTGAGGTGAATGGAGATTATATTGAAAAATAAAAGTGCAAAAGATATTCTGCGACTTGGTCTTATATTGAAGTTGCAAAACTTATTGAACGCCCCTCATATGCCAGCCTTAAAACACTACTGAACGAACTCAAATAATACCCGTTTTTGTGATTTTCTACCATGTCAAATCATTATAGTCAAGAAATATATCAACTCTCCTTTGTACTATTTCTACAAACAGCATAATGTCACTCTTTAAAAACAACTAATATTTGGTTTTAACATCAATGTTTGAAACTGAAATAATCCCACAGTATCATAATTAGAATGTTCATTTATAGTCAATGCACCACTGTTCCACAGGAACTCGTTATTGGTCAGTAAATATAAATATACACTGTATTCGACATAATAAGCGCCAAAGGCAATATTTGCTAATATATTGGCTAGTGAACAATCCCATTTAGCACCCCTTCAGATTGATCAATGTACACAAGACTTATTTATTCGCATATAATACACACTCGTGTGTTAAATGCACCCTTAATTATGGGTAATTAAATTCTGGAAAAATATATCTGTCGTAACGAAATTTATCCTTTAATTCTGTTTGTTTCCCCCAAATAATATTCTAATAAGGGCCCCCTATTTCTAATTTTAACAGCGACCCTGTGCGCTTATTACGTCGAATACGGTAACCCCTATATGTTGGGGGTATATATTTTTATTTACTTTCCAATAACGAGTTCCTGTTGACTGTTCAGATCTCTTCATCCTGTCAACAAAGCTAAGAAGATCTATTTGAAGATTTTCGTTTATTATGTAACCTTCAGGAGGGGTTTACACAGCATCACTGACATGAGTGTTCAAGTCACTTCGAACATCTTTTTATCATTTATCAAGACAACACCGGAATGTAATACAGCAGATTAAATATCCATCAGATAAATGGTCAGTACTACCTTTGGAGAAATTCACCGGAAACATTCCAGCAAACATTCATGTTAGTGCACCACAGGGAAAGAACAAAGGTCTTATTAGGACCGGAAGTACTTCTGATTGGTTGAAGTAAGGATGGTCTATTTTAGGACGAAAACATCTAATATTTATCAACGGAACCTCCGAAGCATATGATTTTCTCCAGCAATTACACAATAAATATTTGAACCTTCATCGAAATAAAAAACTGAGTAACATTGTATATATCCATGGCAAAAATCCACTGATTTTATTTTAAAGTCCACGTCACATATGTACAGTTTGTACTAGAAACTAGGTTATACGGTATACATTTTACCAACGTACATATTGTTTATGAGCTAGTGTCCTTCACATTTAAGGATTGAAGTTGTATTTGTTGACGTTCATCATACAACTTCAATCCTTATTGGTTTTACAAACGGCAAGCTCCTTCCCAGCGCGTGACATCTTCGTTACACCCTCGGTAACATAGTATAGAGAGCTCCGCGAACGGACTGTCGCTGTGAGGAGCTTGTACAAACGGCAGAAAATGGCGGCTACGTCATTCACTTGAAATAAAAGTTGCACCAAGTAAAGTTGGCGTTGGAAAGAAATCCAGACCCGACTGAAGCTGAAAATGGATTGATATCAACGTTCCGTGAACTTTTGGTGTGTGTTTGAGTCATACTATGGCTGCTGATGAAGGGGATAACCGCTTGAGGCGGCGCGGGTTGATTTCCCGAAGCAGACCTTCACGACAGTGTGAAGCTCAGTGATTTCTTTTGGTAAGCCGAGCATTCTCTGTTATATCTTCGAATGAAGGCTTCATTTCGGTGACCCGACATATACATGATCTGTTTGGCTTCAAAGCTGTTATGTCTTTATGTACACTCAATGTAGTGGTCTATGGGAGATAACTCCTGATGGCTTAATGAGTTTATGGTATCAGGCTCCTCGCAGCGATAGCCCGTTCGCGGAGCTCTCTATACCGAGAGTGTAACGAAGGTGTCACGCGCTGGGAAGGAGCTTGTCCATGGTATGGTCTAGGGGAGACAACTCCGGAAAGCATATGTTATAAAATGTACTATTCAGTTAGGGAGTAAGAAGAATGGAGTTCCAATATGTCCGCCTGCAGTATGTGTTGACTTGAGAAAGCCAAATGAGGCTATTGTTGAGGACAAATTCCCACTCGCTCACACAGAAGAGGTGTTTCAAAAGATGCATGGTTCAACAGTATTCTCAAAGTTGGATATCAAATCTGCTTACCATCAAGTGGAACTGGCAGATGAAAGTTCATCACCCATGATGGACTTTATCGCTTCAAACGAGTATGCTTTGGCTTTGCATCTGCACCATCAGCATTCCAGAAAATGATGTCGATTATTCTCAAGGAACTGAAAGGTGTTGAAAGTCAGACGGATGATATGATTATTCAAGGCAAGTCTGAGAAAGAGCATGATGAACATCTTGTCAAAGTTCTTGAACGTCTTCAAGAGTCCGGTCAGAAACTTAATGGCAAGTGTGAATTCCGAAAGTCCAAAATCCAAGTTCTTTGTCATGTGATCAGTGCTTCAGGTGTAGAACAAGACCCATCGCATGTGAAGGCTATCACAGATGCTCCACCACCCACCGATGCTACAACCCTAAGATCATTCCTTGGCCTGGCATCGTATTACTCCACGTTCGTTCCATCCTTTTCCACTCAAGTTGAACCGATGAGGAGATTAATCGGAGGGGATGCTAAGTTTGTGTGGTCTCAAGAAGCTCAAGCTAGTTTTGAGAAAGTGAAGGCATTTATCCAGTCTAGTACTGCTTTAGCTCTCTTTGATCTAGACCTGGATACATTTATTACAACAGATGCCTCAGGATATGGTCTGGGGCGCAGTTCTTTCTCGGAAAGATAGCACTGGTGAAAGAACAGTTTCATTTGCATCTCGTACCCTATCAGAGAGGAAATACTCAGTGGGAGAGAAAGAAGCTTTAGCCTGTGTATGGGCATGTGAAAAGTGGCACACTTACCTGTGGGGACGGAAGTTCCAGTTGATCACAGATCATCAAGCACAAACTACACTCCTGACTACAGGGACAAGACATCAGCATATGTGCATTGCAAGAGTGAGTGGGTGAGTGAGTGAGTATGGTTTTACGCCACTTTTAGCAGTATTCCAGCAATATCACGGCGGGGGACACCAGGAATGGTCTGTGCATTGCAAGATGAAATGCACGACTTCTGAACTATGACTACACAATCGCCTATCGGCCAGGCAAAGAAAACTATGTTGCAGACGCCCTGTCACATCTTCCAGTGCATGAAGAAATTACTGAAGATCCGGTTGAGGAGGATATAATAAACATGATTATGTCCGGTGGAGTTCCTTCAATCACAGCAAGTGAATTAAAGCAAGCAACAATTCAAGATCCAGTTCTGATTCAGATATCCTAATGTCTGCAGTCTGAGTGGCCCAGAAAAGACAAACTTGATGACAGTCTTCAGTCGGGAAGGATACCCTCTTACAATTGTGTCAGACAATGGCTCACAATTTGTCTCCACTCAGTTTTGAACAATTTCTAAAGGACAGAAATACCAAGCACATTAAATCTGCTCTGTACTACCCATAAGAAAATGGGCTTGTTGAGCGTTTCAACAGGAATCTGAAAAGCTGCATACGACTTGCAAAATTCCAGAGTAAAGCACTCAAGCTTGCAGTGAAAGAATTTCTCTGCATTTACGGCACAACTCCTCATACAACTACTGAAGAATCACCATCATTCCTGCTACATGGTCGGAAGATGAGAACAGGTCTTGACATTGCAGGTGTCACAAAGGCTCCTAACAAAAGTCCTGCTGACGTCAGGACGCGAGTCATAGAAAAGCAGCTGAAGTACAAGGAGCGAGCAGATAACTTGAGAGGCGCAAAAACTCCAGATGTCTCAGTTGGTGATGAGGATAAAGAAACCTGGTCATCTTCCAATAGGGGAAAACAGATATTCAGGTCCTACAGTAATAACTGGGCAGAAAGGACCTGCCACAATCATCACTCAGAGTGAACAGGGAAGTCAGGTGTGGAATGCATCACGTCTGGCAAGTGTAAAGTCACGAGCTCAGGCACCAGAGTTACCATCTGGTACAGAGAATCATCAGGGTGAAGCTCCAGATAGTGATAATAAAATTAAGTGCAAATCAGAAACCAAGACGGTAGACAAGAGAAAGGAATTCTCCGGGATGGGCCATAGACTTTGTCATGAACTGCTAGGAACTGTTCCCATGAATGTTATTGTGTGTTAACTTGTTTATGCTGAATTGAACTTTAAGTGATCAGTTTCAAGTTAGTTGCAGTTTTGAGATATCTTTCAACATGTGTTACAGTTCAGCTGAAGGTGTCATTCAGGGAGAGATATTTTAGAGTACGGTATTACTGGAGTAGAATCTATCATAGACTCTAAACACCAGTTGAAGAAACTTCCTAGAAATACACTGCTAGTACAGTTATGTAGTTCAGAATATTTTCATTGATAGTTATATTTGCAAGTCTCCATAGGATTGTAGACTGTTTAAAGGTTTGTGCTGTTTTAGTTCAATGTGTAAGTAAAGTAAGCCTTTTATTCTAAAGGGGAAAATATGTTATGTCTTTATGTACACCCAATGTGATGGTCTATGGGAGATAACTCCAGATGGCTTCATGTGTTGGTATGGTCTAGGGGAGATACCTCCGAACAGCATATATTATAAAATGTACTCTTCAGTTAGGGAGTAAGAAGAATGGAGTTCCAATATGTCTGCCTACATGTATGCCATGTGCTCTGTGTGAATTAAAACCCTTGCTCTACATTTCCTGAATCCATTATACATCAAAAGCCTGCATCGTTTTTAGACATTGAGGAATCCCCTTAAAGTAGTTTTGTATGTCGGAGCACCTTTATAATACAGTACCACAACTTATCTTGAAGACGATCTCTGCCGTTAGTCTACGTAGGTCACATGTCTCAAAAGACAAGCGACCAGTTTTTGTGAGAATCCGTCGGACGCGAACTCGCGACCTTCGGATTTTAGCCCGACAGCTAACCGACTGAGCTACGTCCACTCTGTGAGCGCAAATTTACCTAGTCATGCCTACGACGTTACGCAACTGAACGAAAAGGGTCGAATAGGTGACTTACGAAGGTTACGGGTAGGCATGGTGTCTACGGACACTTACGAATGATCCCGATGCCATTTGGCACACTCGTCCCATTCTGTAATCTACAAGATACCGAATGGCGAGGAATGAGCCGATATGGCACGAACTGAAAACGGCTCCAGGCGTCAGTCGTCGAACTCGCGAGTACGCATGAATCACATGGTATTTAATAAGTCGTTGGGTGATTTTTGTGACAGAAAAGTGTGGTAGGGAACACTGTAAGGATGTACTCGTTTAGTAGCAATTAGATTACCCGAACTCTATCCTTAGCCCTTGGATCAATCTTCACGATCAATCACCCCTTTAGGATCATTAGGGTTAGGTAGTTTAGTGGCTATTACAGATTCTATATTGACTCCTAATATTCTTCACACAAAAACGTCGAGTAAAAAGGATGAAATGGTTTTGTGTCAAATATTTTGGCTACTGGAAACTGTCCTGGAACATTCACACAGGCCACTTTCACCGTCTACATTTTTTCAGTACTGATTCAAAAGCGAACTCATCGTTGTGTCGTCACTAGCCATGCTCATGCCTCCCTCGTTCCTTACTCTTATCCACATCATCCTTACAGTGTGACAACTATTTTAGGCAAAGCATATGTTTAAAAAAAACCGATATCTGAAAATAGTGTCCAACGAAAATATTGCCATTTTCGCATTTTACCAATTCCTCGTTCTAAATGTGATTATTTATTCAAATAACGTATAACTACATGATAAGTTCAATTACAAAACCATTGGGTGTCTGCTCTTTGTCCAAACACCAATGATCGTTCCGGAAAGACTCCAATAACCCTATATTCGTTTCCAAAACAAAAACTGGACCGAACATCCATGTTGGATAGTCACGGTTCTTTTCGCGTCAGTCGAGATGCCTGTGACATCACATGTAGTTCATACCCAGCTACGATGCACACATCCCTGAATTCATCATACAATCAACAATCAATTGACACATGGTCGTAGTCACTAATACAAACGGTCCAAATGAAATCAACCGAAATATTCAAGTATGAAACCAAACTCTGACACCTACCAGTTGTCCTTCTCGTTTGAAAATGTAAGCAAACGCCTAGTTTTACATGTAAACATTTTCTACTATTCCGAGAGAATATCTCTTCAATATCTTTTCACCCAGTAAAATAATGCACTGCTGCAAAATGGATACATGTATGTAGTACTGTTACTCATATCATCTAAAATGCCATAGAATTTATGAAACTCTTAATAATCAGCTGTTTGTTTGAACATAAGAAATTGACATTCATCGTGTTATTCTTCCTATAAGATGCTTTGTGAATATAACTCACTGCAGCCTATACATATTTTCTTTGGAGAACTGTGAAATATTCATGATGGCAAATTTATATAGATAGGTTAAATAACAAAGGCACTTAATTTCTTAAATTAAAAGTAAATGTATACCTGAAGGAAATCGTCACTCTATATTTTTATTAATGTATACTCATGTGTAGACAACTGTTTGTTTTACATTTGGATTTATCGTTTAATTTGCGGAACATCGACAGCTGAAGATTGCATCAGGTAGGCGTTTCAAAATATACTCTCTAAAAAAAGAAACGCATGTAAGAATTTTAACTACAGATTTCTTTTTATTTTGATACACTGTGGACAAGTTAATAGCAAATGGATATCGAAGAAATTTTACACAGGAAATGTCAAGGTATCACTGTTTAATAAGACATCGGAAAAAGTCAGTTTATGAATCACACATCGACGTTTGATGGCGCTGAAGTTCTGGGCTACATCGTCTCGGCATAGAACAAATTAGTCTCTGAATCTGATGTTGCTGCAACGTAGCCCACTCTGCCTGTGGTTCATGTGCTAGTTGCTGGAGTGTCTGGGGCTGTGGGTTACGCTGTCGCACCCGTCTGTCCAGGGCATCCCAAAGATGTTCTATCGGGTTTAAGTCTGGTGATCTGGAGGGCCAGAGCAGCACATTGATGTTCTCATTCTGGAGGAAGGCCCTCGTGACACGTGCCGTATGAGGTCTGGCGTTATCCTGCTAGAATAGCTCCCTCTGGCGGTTGATAATGGGAAGAAGGTGTAGACGAAGGACTTGATCGCAGTAGCGTTGCGCTGTCAGGTCGCCTTGGATCAACACCAACTCACTTCTTCCAGACTAGGATATGGCTCCCCACATCATCACGGTGCCCCTGCCGAATCTGTCCACCTGGGGGACACAGGCGTCGGCAAAACGTTCATGACTTCGTCTGTACACCCGCATTCTTCCATCGCGTCGTTCCTACAGAAATCTCGATTCATCGCTGAACCAGATTCGACGCCAATTCACCAAATTCAATGCTGCTGACGCATAACGGGGCCAAAGTAGGGTCTTCTTGCTCTTAAACCTGCCTCTCGTAGTCTGTTCCTGACAGTCTGTGCAGATATCCTTCTCAATCCGGGTATTTGCCTAGCGGTAGTGGTCGCTGTAGCTGTTCGCTGACGCAGGTGATGTGCCCGGATGTACCTATCTTGCGCCGTAGTGGTGACTCGAGGACGTCCACTTCTAGGTCCATCTTCCACCAAGTTCTGCTGCCGATATCTCTCCCAGAGACGAGAAATCGTGCTTTGATGAACATTTATTCGACGGGCAACTGTAAGTTGAGATTGTCCTGCTTCCAGGAGACCTATGGCGATGTGACGATTGGCGCGGCTCATTCTTGGCATTTTGCAGTCTTCACAAACTTCCAAATAAAGTGAATGAAAAAAGACGGAGATTGATCTTTTATATCCATCCACGACACGATGTGATCCCCGAGTTTCCCGCGCATTGCAAGTGAAATACGTGTTCTGTGACTTTAAATGCGTCTATCGAAAATCATGCTTTAACATACGGGTTTTTCATGCGGGATGCGTTTGGATATGACGTTTTAAGACAAAAACACCAGAGAAATCATAAACAAAACAAATATTTTTGAAAAACCCACCCTGTGCCAATACATTGCTGCATCAAATTACCATTTTCGTTATGCGTTTCTTTTTTGAGAGAGTATATTTAGGGGCCGACGATTTGAGATTCATTGGTGGAGGCGGGTTATGGTCTGTTGGGGTTTGGATGTGCTTTGGTGCGTGGGGTTGGGGTGTGGGGTTTGGGTGTGCGTGGGGTTGGGGTGTGGGGTTGTGGAGCTGTTCTGTTCCCTTAATCGAAATCGTCTATACTATGAACGAATATTAGTGGTAATATACTGCTACTTTTTTGTGGTACTAATTTCAACGTTTCTTATAAATTGGGATAAAACCTTAAAGTATCTGGTTTCAACTGGTCATAGGGCACTTTCAGGATTTTTATAGGTCATTCTTCTATATAATCACAAAATATGAAATATGTATTCAGGACATTTTGGATGACAATCATTCAATGTCCCCCAAAAGGAACCGATGTGGTAACTAGTTATCGAAATCGACAGCTGTATAGGAACTTTGTAGGTACTCATGGAGAAAAATATACTAGAATGTATTGTCCTCAGCCATAGCAAATGCTCACCACGGACATGACGGATACTGAGTTACTGCGGCTTACAGTTAAGCATTGCGGAGTTATGCTTCTTTTTGTCTTTGTACCTGTAGATCCAGTACGTTTTTGAATCGAATGTGCCACGGTTTACATAATTCTACAATTGTATTATATCTGTCATAATATTTTTCGGTTTGGTTTGTTGTTTTACGCCGTCAGCTTTATGTCGGTGGTCTGTAAATAATCGAGTCTGGACCAGACAATCCATTGATTGATATCATGAGCATCGATCCACGCAATTGGGATCGATGACATGCATCAACCAAGTCAGCGAGCCTGTCCAAAAGATCCCGACCTATTCTACCCCGAAGTTGTTCGGATATAAGACAGTATATTGTTTGCTCACAGTTTACATAAAGCTGTCCAAAAAAACATTTCGTCGCACTGTTCGTTATCTACTGTATGTACGACCAAATGTGGCTACATATTTAAGAGGCTTTTAGCAAAACAGAAACTTGGACAACATTTAACACTTTTTGCTTTTCAAACCAGTCTTTAATTTTCCACCATGGGGTGAAAAATTAAATAATATACACCTCCGTTAAATTGCAAAGTCGGGGGTTGGCCCACTACCGTGCTACTGTAATTCTCGCACAGGGTTGCTTTTTCAAAACTACAAGTCGGCAACCAGGATTCCAGCGGCAAAAGCTTTTGGTCAGAGATCTCGCGAAATCCGAGTTGTATGCTACTCGCCGCCCTGTGAATGCAGAGTTGTATACAACTTCAGTTCGTGCAAACTAATTACCGTGTGAATGCCCCTTTACCGAGTGAGGTTGTTCTTAACAGACCTTTCTCATCTAATGGTGATATTATTTGAATACATGTATTGCGTAAGATGTTTCTGAAGAGCAGGTTGTGCATCCACACGCTCATGCCACCTCTCCTTTAGAGGTTGTTGTATGGCTGTCAGTGTAAACATGAAGTCACACGTACTAAATGAAATTGTGTATAGATCTTGGCCTACATCCTTTGAGGTAAGAAATAGTGATAAAAAAAATGTTAGAATTGACTTTCACTTTGTGCGAGTTCATTTGAGTATGAACCTTCATAGAGTGAGGGCCAAACATTGTATGAACGTCGTCGCAAGCTCCCACGTTCATACAGCTTGACCCTCACTCTATGAAGATTCATACTCCAATGAACTCACACAAAGTGAAAGTCAATTGAACGACAGTCAGCTTGGTAGTGTTCACCTAGGCGAGGTCACCCGCTACTGTCAATATATGTATATCAACATCCCCTTTGTGGGTTTTTGGTGTGTGGCGTATAAATCTAATATTGATTTGAATTAAGACTTTTCCGACCCCTATTCACCCATTTACAATAAACATGGCTGCTGTCTATATACTAGTATTTCTCTTCCACCGCACGTCTGAGCTTGCAGGTGAGGGCAAGTAACTATATATATATGTATATACGTCATGTAATGCCAATAGCTAGAAACAGACTTTCACTTGTAATGTCGTTGCTGTGAACGTCCTCAGACTTTTAATGTGTCATTTATGATGTGACGGAATACTTGAACCAACACCGACTATTTCTTGATTGGGCACCTTCGCCATACACTATAGCATTAGGTGTTTGTGGTCAACCTCGTAAGAAGTTTTTGCAAGCCAGTGGTGGATTTTCTCTATACTCTCAAATCTCAGATGCGTACAAGAGAGTTGGGCTAATCTGACTTAAATAACTTAAATAGGGGCAGTAAAACATATTTTTATGCCCCCGGCATATAATGCGGGGGAAATAGTCGACGCCTCGTCTGTCTGTCTTTCTGTCCGTCCGTCCGTTCAATATTTTTCACCGTTAATTGGCAGTGGTCCCTTTTGCTATTTACTGATTTTGGGCAATATTTTTTTCTCGATTTCGATGGAAACAAGTTGTACTTAGTCTCACGTTGGGGTGGATTTCGTTTCCGGAGCACAACTAAAAAACCGTTCGATATATTCCCACTTGGCAGATATATCAAACAGACCCTGAAGTGGTACTTTTGCTATTCGCAGAGTTTTGGAAATTTTATTTTTCTCGATTTCTATGGAACCATTTCGACCTCTCTCAAAAGGGAGGGGAAGATGTCGTATCCGGAGTACAACTTGAAAACTGTGAAAGACCATCCAAACCTGGTACATATATATATATATTATGCCAGTCATAAGGGACAACCTCCCAATTCTACAGCAAAGTGATAAAATGAAACAAGGACTGAATAAATTTTAAATTATAAAAAGTACCAGGCAACCAAAAAATCTCAAGCAAATTCTTTGTCCATCCAAATATTCTTGTACAGAGCGTGTACCATGTGTAAGTAGATGTAACACACCAAGATGCGGCATGTGTAACATCATAAGTGAAGGTACTACTTTCCTTTTTGCGAATGGCAAGGGTTTCAATGTGAAAGCCGACATGAACTGCCGCAGCAAATATGTGGTGTATGTTATGAGATGTTCGGGATGCGGCGAAAACTACATCGGTGAAACCGGCATGGAATTAAAAGATAGAGTCACTGTACACAAACAGCAGATTAGAGACCCTGATGTTCGATGCATAGGTGTCAGCAAACACATTAATGATTGCAGAAACGGGAAATTTACCATTTTTCCGTTTTATAAATTGTATACAAGTAACAAGCAGCTGAGACAAATGTTTATACAATTGATGAAACCAAAAATGAACTCTAGAATGTATTAATAGATATCTCATTTCAATCGTAAATGTCACACTGTTACTTTACAAATACTGTATATTCTAATTCAAATGTCTCCCTACAATTGTTAAATTATTTGGTGTCGTCGCTGGAGTGTGTAAATACATATGACGTCACAGTTGTAATTTATGACGTCATCATAAGTATGACGTCATATTATATGTCATTGTCAGTTACACTGAAGAGCTGTCATGGGACAGCGAAAGTACTATGTCTGAAACTGATATAAAGAAGATGATGGACTAACGTGGACTTTATTATTTTATTATATATTACATGTACACCGAGTGAACATTTACCTCATTTTTGTATATATAGAAGATGATGGACTAACGTGGACTTTATAATTTTATTATATATTACATGTACACCGAGTGAACATTTACCTCATTCTTATATATATATATATATATATCTTTAGACTTTAGTCTTCAGTTTTAGTTGCTCAATACTAAGAGCCTTCTGTATGATATCTTCCATTTGCTTAGCCGGATAACTTTGATGCAGTAGGAAACTTTTAAAGGGCAAGTTCACACGGAAATGAACCTATTTTTCGTGTACTTTTTCCACATTAAAAAAGTGCTAACCTAGTATCACAGTTAATTAACATATTTTTTGCATTAACCCTCTGGATGCCGAGTTTTTTTCTGACGCACATTTTCCTAAGATCGGAAAAGTGAAGGTTCTTGCTTCATAAAAAAGAGGTAATAGAGAAATGGATGTCCCTATATAACCTATAACTTAGTCCTTAGATTCCAACATTCTCCTGAATGTGTAAGTGTAATTTGACTAATGTTGCACCATTAATAATGGAGCACTAGCCTTATCATCAAATGTAATGAAATACCCTAAAAAATAACACTGTTCTATTTGACGTCATGGCTGGTTTTATGTCTTTCATAACGTCGGAGAAAGATGTCTCTGGTATTTTGATTAATATATATCTCCCCTAATTTTCGTTCATGATATGGAAAAATCTCGATGTGCAAAACGGAATTTGACGCTTTTTCGACACAACATAAAATGACTGCTTTCAACAATAAAATAATGTCTTGAATATGTAAACAATTAGCTAGTTTATCGTGTATCTTAATTGGACAAGGCACGCACCTGTTTGGCATCAATTTACGTAATGAAATACCGAAAAGAATATTTCAAAACAACCAAATTACATTCAATATGGGACAGATATTGTTATTATTTCTCTACATCACGTCTCAGAATTACACACTAAAAGATGCGAAGAAAGCTCTATTGGTATAGAATTGTCCGGATAATCGTATACGGTTGAACCAACAGCTAGCTAGGGTACTTGGCATGGGTTTTATTTTTATACATTTTACAATTCCTGGAGAAATAAAGTGAACAGTTTAATATCCTGTGATCACAATATTAAAAAAAGAATGAACCCATTGATTATATAATGCAAAACGAGAGGAATAGTTCGTAAATTGTTTGTGGCTAACACGCACCTGGCGAATCGTTAGATATCACGGATCTGTGTATCAAACGACAAAAAAAATATAAAAATAACAATTCCAAGACCAAGACAATTCTTTCAGAAATGTGTGCATATCTTTTTACGAAACATATTATTCATTTTGTTCAAGTAATATAGATCTATTCAGTTTTAGTTATAAAATAAAATGAAACAGCTATTCAAAGACATTGGTTATATGAACACATCTCAAGAAATACGTACATGCTGCAGTTAACTTTACGCTTCATCTTGTAACACTTGTCCAAAGGAAAGAAATATCGTATTCGACACTAAAAAGCTATCAATTGTTATGTAAACAATGTTCAAACAAACAGGAGATTATCAAAGGTTCGTTCAAACATGTTGTGGCTTATATTTGCGTATGATAAGGGAAATTAATTGTGTGAAAAAATGTATAAAACATATGCAAAATCTACATCATAACTGAAACTGTAAACAGCATGATACAATACTCTCATTCAAGGACCTTCACCTCAAAGAAATTACCAAATATGTACAACAATGTTGACGTATGACATCACTACCTGTGACCGACTTTTACAAAATGGCGTGTTCACTGTCAACAGTACGCGGGATTTTACGAGGGGACTTTCGTTGATTCAGGGATCGCATATACATAAATGTGACATGTAAGTAATCAGAAACATTCTGACAATCTATGTACTGTTATTTGTTGTTATAATTTTCATTGAAAAGAACAGAAATAGGCAGAAATTCCGATAAATACCGTTGTCGTTGTGCGTGATTTTGCGTCAGTCATGGCGTCACACATGACGGTAACTTTGACTATTTCTGTTGAAAATATCAAATCATTGCAATGTATCTATTTTAAATTCCATAATTTTTCCTACTATTCTCTTCCCGTGTATATTCTGAAAATGTTGAGCCAATGTCTTGAAAGAATAGACGAATGGATAGCTCAAAATAGGAGAAAATGCTACACTGTGTAAAATCTGTATTTTGCTTTGTTTACATTTCAAACAAGTGCAGTTTTTCGAGCACAGCGTTCGTTTTCACACCTAACATATTTTGCTTGATTTCATCCAGCCACTTTGTATTGGTGACAAAGACCATTGTTCATATGATTCTAAAATGTATGAGGAATTCAAGGATTTATGTATGGCAGATAAGTTTGAAATATACGCGATGTTACAGGCGCCTCATAACCGGTGTACCTGAAACGTGATTTTGTAAATACTAGCCAATATGGCGGAAAGTTCAATTCAGCGTTCGTGTTTGCGTATTTTCCAAAACATTCTAAACGATTCTCGGGTTATCGGAGACGTTTTGGAATGATCATTGGTGATTTCTTAAAAGACAGATACCCGTGATCACTAATATGCTATTTTTGAAATTAATTTCAACGAGTAAATATCCTAAATTTAGATTTCAAAACATGCTGTAAATAACGCCGTGAGTGGTGATTTAGTAATGTGTAAAAAATGGCGACATTTACGATGTACCTAAATTTCAGAGGTCATTTTCAGTAATTTAGCTTGGTCTAAAATGGCAGTGGATGATATCACAGAACAGGGAATTTCCCACCTTATTCAAAACTGTGAAGTGTATTTGTGTGGGTGATGTATTTTGAATTTTATTCGACTTCAAAGTGAGGGTTGTAGAGGAAGGACATATATGTCCCTCTGGCATCCAGGGGGTTAAAACGATTTATATTTTTCACATTTACCAAGTGTTCTATTTCCATAACAAAAACACCATGGCTTATGCACCTTGCAATATGATGTCATTGGTGCCAATTGATAAACATTATGACGTCATCATGCTTTGTTAGAGCCGCTTCACGTGGTGTAGGTACAGGTGTTTTTCTAGCGTCTCAGATGCCAGCCAGCATAGTGTTATGCTGAGTCACCACTGCGCCGGAGTGTGTCGTAGGCCACGTTGTGTTACCGCAAAAAAGGTACTTGATATCTTTTGCGTTGAGAATAGACAGGGACCCAGTTACATTGGCACCAATTACGTCATAATCTAAGGGGGATAACTCAGGCCTGTTTAGCTCGAAAAACGAAGGCCTCATAACGGCATATCATTTTCACACTATTGGGAGCTTCCTACTTTAACTGTGAAACAAATTAGTTTATATTTTCAAACGCAGATTTTAACTAATTCTAAAATTGCGTTTTGTTTAGAAAAAGAAAGAAAGTGATTTTTGCGTGTACACTTCCCCTTTAAGTTCAACAGGCGGGTAGTTTTAACATCATTCCCGAAAACAATGGTACAAATACGTCTTGCGAGACAGTTAGGGATATTACGTTTTGTATGATACGGATGCCATGATCCCAAATCCAAATATTGGTACGTATCAGTATTTTTATAAAAGATATCAGTTTGTACAAATTTCCCAGATATTAAATTGATTCTTGCATCAAGAAAGGCTAAACTGGAATCGCTTTTTTCCATAGTGAAATTGAGTGACGCATTTAGAATTTCATGAATAGCTGTAAGTTGACTTTCACTGGTTTTTAATATGATAAAACAGTCGTCCAAAAACTTTTTTCCATAAATATTCAATTTGTTCTTTCATAGATTCACCTCGAGTATCTCTCACCTTATCATAAAACATATTCTCTAAAATTCCCCAAACAAGGGTTGCATAAGTAGGGTTTACCTTAGTAACCATAGCTACTCCTTTCTTTAGTGAATAATACGATCCACAACATAAAACACGTTATTGGTAATAACTAACTTCAATGCATCAATGATAAACTCATCCGAAAATCTATCTGGTATTTCATGGCGGTATTCTTTCAGCCAGTATCTGATAGCTTCCAGTCCGAGCTCAGTTTCAATATTACTGTACAAACTAACACTATCAAAACTAACTAACATAGATCCTTCCAGCACCTCAATAGGTAATTAACATAAAAAATCAATGTCATCTCTGAGAAAACGTTTTACATGTTTACATAAATGAAATCATCGAATTTGCTCACGTGAGGCACTGTCTTCATCAGCTGATGAACGTCAACAAATAAAACTTCAATCCACCCTCTTGGTGCCACGGGACCATATATGGTCCCTCACTTTTCACACCCGCATAGTGCCAGGGGACCATATATGGTCCCGAGAAAATGCCCTTTTCAAACTGTGAATTTTGATATTTAACACTGAGTGGGCAAAGTCAAAACTATAACCATCATCACCCCAATCATCTTAGCTTTAACATCGTGTAACTCATACTTTATACAATGCTACGGATTGCGAAATATGGCGAGATTAGTAAAGTGGCTACCGCTCTTCTCGGCCTTTTTCTGCCATATTTGAACACCAAGCGAACGACGGCGAATTTTGATTATGCACCAATGTCACATACACGTAAATATTTTCAGACAAAAATCCTTGTTCATAAGAAAAAATATGACCTGAGTGGTCAGAAAGACATATTTTTCCCACCTGAATACTTATTCACGTAAATACAATTCTGTTCACTCCTTTATGAACAAGTTTATTTACACGTTTTGTATATTTTTATCGACTATTGGTAATGGCGGAATGGTCGGTACACATGAGAAAACGACAGTGTATATTTCCATTACATTTATGCCGTTCATTGAATGAATTTATAACCATCATCACCCTAATCATCTCAATGTTAATATCGTGTAACTCATATTTTATGCAGTGCTACGGATTGCGAAATATGGCGAGATTAGTAATGTTGTTACCGCGCTTCTCGATCTTTTTCTGCCATGTTGAACTTCATGCGAATGAAGGCAATTTTTTATTATGCACCGTTGTCACATACACGTAACTGATATTATATCAGACAGCCAATGTGAAAAAGAAATCTGATCGGACTGGTCAGAAAGATTTACTAATCCCCATTGTACAGTTATTGGCGTAAGAGTACTAACGTTTAGTCGGCCACGGAAGTTTTTTGTTCAAGTATTGCATATGTTTATCGACTGTGTGTCATGGCGATTTAGAACGGCGCTACATACAAACCGACAATGCAGATAGTCTTTTTGTTTATGATGCTCATTTACAGAAAATATTCAAATCAAAGATATGGAAAGATAGCTATAATCGTTAATATTAAGTTGGTATAGTGTATATTTATGGCCAGGAGGTTCATGATCAAAACCTAAACATTGAATGGCCAAGCCCGAAGTGATGAACAGTACACGTTCGCATCATAGCAGTGCCGCGATTTCTTGTTTACCAGTTGTCCTACATACTCGCCCGTTCAGACAAATAACTGCTACTTTTTTCATATGAAATGACTAAGAGTCGTGTGATTGCTCAAACTAGCTGACCGTGTGAGTGACTTGCCCTAACTGTTTCACATTTTGTCGCAAATGGAGAATTTAAAAGTGTGACCACGACATCTAACGTGAGTCGACGCCATATTGTAAACAAATTGTGTCAAGGTCGGTTCCACATGTGGTAGCTCGGCCCCCTTTTCTGTCGATGGTACACGCGATACAAACAAAATGCAACTACTGAAAACATCAACATAACTTCTACAATGATGACAGCAATACCTTTTTGTATTTGGGTTAACCGCTTATGGATACGATGTGTTGTAAAGTTCGATTTCTATTTTTTTTCTTTCATTGAAACTGTGATAATGGCGCTGTGATTGGTTTGCTGAAATAGTATTTTCCATGAGTCCAATGTACATGGTACATGCTGTGATTGTAGAAGATAATTAATAACCAATTGTGTATGCATATATTTCATCAAATACACATTACTAATCTCTTCAGAAAATGGAATATGTTATAGCTCATTTTCAAACATTCTGCTATGGATATTAGATCAAAAATTAGATTTACAAATTATTTATGTACACTGTGCTCTCGATTAACGTATGATAATCTATTGCAAGTCTTCAACTCTTATTTGATATGTCATCGGAAATGTCAGCAATGAGTAAAATTAATTTTATTTCGTTACAATCTGCAATTTTATTCAAATAGGCTAATAGACGGTCGGTGATTTCCCGCCGCTGTGAATTTGTCGTCTGGACAGGTGCGCGTGATTTGACCTCGCGTGTTGTGGATGACGTCACATGAAACAGCTGATCTAATGTTGTGGTAGTATAATGGATACACGTGGTTTCATTTTCCAAATAACAATATTCTCTTTGACTGAACTAGAAAGCATATCTAGTACATCACGATTGGAAAATGTCTACAGCGACCGAGTGAATGAGACCGCATATCCTTTGACGAACAGTGTTAGAATATTTGGCGCAGTTTTCTAATTTTGTTGACATGTGCTTTTCATATCTGTTTGAATGCTTGATATTCCAAAAATATAATGTGCATTTAGTTGAGTACAGTGAGAAAGCTGTCAAAATGGATCCAATATTAAACAGCCTAGATTTTTAACATTTTAGCTTCATCTATTGGAATCTCGAATGGTTCAATTTATAACATAAACAGTAAAAGTAATTAGATCTACTCACAATATATAGATAATCAATTTCTGAAAGACAAAAAGTTTTCAGTGTAAATGTGATTTCGTTTTGATGTTTAATATAGTTATATTTATGTCTTTTTTACACTTTGCCTTATCTAAATTACCAAATACTTCGACCAGTGACATAGTAGTAATTAGATTCTACTTTGTTTTGTATCCTAAGTATGAAATAGATATTTTTTTTAAATAAATGTTTGTCTAAGAGCAAAATCAATCCATTCTTGTGGTTTTTTTTCACCATTTTAATTTGTATATCTTCCCTCCAAGCTGTAGAGGAAAGACATAATAAACTATTTTTATTAAAGATTTTGCTGGTTAAATTTTCGAAGTTCAATACCAAGAATATATTTTTCTTTTTATGACAAATAATTCCATTACTTTCATTGACCTACGACCATTATCTATTTCAAACTTTTCCTTTAGTAGAATGGGATAGAATGGGAAACTAGTGGAAATAAACTATCACGTATGTCCTTAAATGTACATGTACATACCTGGCTAGGTGTAAATACACTTCTAAAGTCGAATTTATAAATCAAATGAATAAATGAAGGAAAAAGTGGTCATTCATGGACTGGTCATACAAGTATATTTTGAGCAAAGGTCTAAGTTAGGAAGCCAAGTGCGAAATACGAGCTGATACGAGGATGTATGTTTTCTGGTGGCCATAGTGAAACAATGACATATGGCGCCCGAGTGATCGAAAATAGGTTTGTTGCCATGAAAACGTTTCAACAATTTTGATTGAATCTACATGTACTTACTCTTGGGTGGTGTAACGTTAGTATAATCTTGTTAATTATTAAGAAATAATAATGATGCCCGATATTGAGCGATGTCAATTTGAGTATTGTTAGGGCTGTTTAGCGATCTTTCACATTTTGTCCTTTGAAAATGTACGATGTCAGTTACCCCGAAGTTGTTTTAATAACTAATAAAAGGGCACGGTCACTGAAACATACATGGACGTAACCGGGATTTCTTCAAGATATACATTCCAAACTGTCATTCGTTTTGTGACATAATCTTTGAAACAGTCTGCGTATGAATTAATCACGACAACTTCCGTCAATTTTGTTTTGACGTCAAAAACACGCACAATTTCATCGGGATTTTTTATCGGTAAATATAACTCACGGAAAATTCTCAGTGAATGTGTACATCAACATAAATATCATATGTCTATCACTGTTAGGACATGTACTTGCCAATGATATGAATTATTGGTCATTTAGATTTCAAACAAGGGCGCTTACTTGACATTGCTTGCCATATTCGGGTGCGTCCATATTACGATTAATGTGGAAAATTAGGAAACTTATAATACCAGCACATTTATCGATGGCTGGGCAATGCATAGATCTTTTGGATTTGGTGACTTTAGATACTGTTGGAAAGACAATCAACTGGAGTTGCATGTTATACAATTTGGTTACACTGTGTAAAGAAATAAAGACGTTGCAACACTTTTGATACAACGTATACGTTTTTGTAACCGCGACGTCAGCATAGTGCGGCACTGAGCGGTTTGCAGGCATTCGTCACCACTCGCCCCTTTCCGTAACCTGCAAGAAGACTCGTCCCCCTATCGATGAATGTTATGTGCGAAAATACGACAAACCAATCAGAATGCGCGTATGATTTCATGTTCTTCGTCAAAGAATCCCTCAGAAATAATTTTTGATTTTACATATCTCTTGCATCTAAAAATATACCCAAGACACAGTTAAATGTGTTCAATCATACTGTATAATTCTGCATGTCCCGATGTGCTTTAAATCGTATCTTAAATATATAAAATATATGGGGAAAGATGTGTGAACCATTACGCAACGAGTTGACAAATGTTTTAGGTATGCTCGTTTGCGCTAAGACGGAGCCAGGTCGCAAAAATGGCCGTGAGAGGGGCACGAGTCGCTATTCGGCTTGTCCCGGAATAACACGAGTTGGTCACGAATGGTTTGCAGGCTGACTGACGTCCAGGCACCATGAGGGTTAAATGGCCTGGTGAGATTCATGACTCATACGTGGCACGAGTTGAAAGCGCTAGCCATAAAACTGTGTTCAATCTTACTCCACGTATTTAGTTATTACTATATATGGACCGATGTTCTGGTTCTGAACACAGGGCCGACCCTCTGTGCAAGACCAATTCAACCCCACACCACGATGCTCGGACCACCCCACGAGTCACTCTCAACAACTCAAGCAGCCGAATAACGTTCCCCACGGCGTCGCCAGACTCTCTCTCTCTCTCTCTCTCTCTCTCTCTCTCTCTCTCTCTCTCTCTCTCTCTCTCTCTCTCTCTGCCATCTGCTGTTGATATAAGGGTAACGCTATTTTTCAGGGCATTATCATATACAGTAGCCCGAGGTCTCCCATTAACTGCCCGACGAAGGAGGGCGGATGAAAAGACCGAGGGCTTCTGCAAATAATAATGCACTGAAAAATAGCGTTACCGTTATTATAGCTAAAATTGATGGAATTTGCTATAAGATAAAAAGAAACAACAATATCGGTTTGGAAACATCAACACGAATGTCACTGACCCACTTTCATAAATATGGAAACGCCAGAGACCAAACCAGATGACGTCACTATTGAACGTGACATCACTGTTCCCTATCTTTTGACGTCACCTAACAACGGGCGTGATAATGGCCCGTCGTCAAGCAATATGAGGACATTATCAAGTTACAGTGGCCCGCTCATTTCTGATAACATGCGGGTGGTTTGATGATAATTCTATCCATTTTAGCTATAAGATACATTATAGCTAAAATGGATAGAATTGGTAGATAAACATACTGTGTTTTCAAAGTAGAGCTAGGTTACCTGTAGATTTAACCCCGATAAATTAAATTTGGAACCGAACGCGCAGTATTTGGTGTATTTGTATTTGTGTAATTGGTATTAGCAAATATACTGAGTGAAGCGGCATGGGTTGAGTTCCGTGTTTTGAGTGGGTTATCGATCTGAATTATGGAATCACCGAACAAAATATGGTGCTGTATATCCTCAAGCAGTTTGTTTACACCGTAATACTTCACTCGAATATATGACAGGCATTGAAAGCATATAAGCACGGCAACTTGGTAAGCAAACATGAGGTGGACATCCCTCAAGAAAACAAAGCAAGCTTTGCAAGGCTTTTGCTCGGCTTTTGCTCTACATCGCGCGTCACCATTATGACGTCATATCGCTCATTGTGATGCAAAAGATATGACGTCACAGTCGTACACAGAAAAGCGCAAAAAATCCAAGCTCTCTGTTGTCTCCAAAACGTAAATACATTCCCTTTGTTGATTTCTGTCGTGTTTTTCTGCACATAATGTATGTATACACATCCGCTGAATATTGTAGTAACCGCATCTGTGCATTTTGTAACCTGTGATTGTTGATATAATTATTTAAATATGCCTACCGACAATGACTGAAAATAGTCCTATTCTATGAATATTAGCTTCCGCGGTAAAGCAGCCGTCAAACCAGCTGTTTCAATCAGAGGGGGGTTATTGTGATTTCATAGCCTCTGAATCAGAATCAGTAAATTCCAAATTCATGGTAGAATTATCATTAAACCACCCGCATGTTATCAGAAATGAGCGGGCCACTGTAACTTGATAATGCCCTCATATTGCTTGACGATGGGCCATTATCACGCCAGTTGTTAGGTGACGTCGGAGCACTAAAGCACTAAAGGACGATATCTGCCGTAGGTCACATGTCTCAGGGGACAAGCAACCAGTTTTGTGAGAATCCGTCAGACGCGAACTCGCGACCTTCGGATTGTAAGCCCGACAGCTAACCGACTGAGCTACATCCACACTGTGATACAATGTGCAAATTTACCTGGTCATGCCTACGACGTTACGGAACTGAACGAAAAGGGTCGAATAGGTGAAGGACACCTACGAAGGTTACGGGTAGGCATGGTGTCTCGTGACTTTAGTCTACGGACACTTACGAATAATCCCGATGCCATTTGGCACACTCGTCCCATTCCGTAATCTACAAGATACCGAGTGGTAAGGAATGAGCCGATATGGCGCGAACTGAAAACGGCTCCAGGCGTCAGACGTCAGACGTCGAACTCGCGAGTACGCATGAATGAAATGGTATTTAATAATTCGTCGGGTGGATTTTGTGACAGAAAAGTGTGGTTGGGAACACTGTAACGATTATGTGGATAATAGTAAGGAACGAGGGAGGCATGAGCATGGCTAGTGACGACACAACGATGAGTTCGCTTTTGAATCAGACTGAAAAAAAGTAGCCGGTGAAAGTGGCCTGTGTGAATGTCCCAGGACAGTTTCCAGTAGCCAAAATATTTGACACAAAACCATTTAATTCTTTTTACTCAACGTTTTTGTGTGAATCTAAAATAGCCACGAAACAGGTATCTAACCATAATGATCGTAAAGGGATGATTGATCGTAAAGGGGACCCAAGGGCTAAGGATAGAGTTTGGGTAATTCAATAGCCACTAAACTTCACGTAATGATCGTAAAGGGGTGCTTGATCGTAAAGGGGATCCAAGGGCTAAGGATAAAGTTTGGGGTAGCCTACCCTAACACTGGCGACATTTCGATGTGATCACCGCCAACATAATATATTCCAAATAAACTGCATTCTTGTGCATAATAATGAAACTTAATTCACCGAAAAAATAATATATGTATATTTGTTCACATTTATAACCAGTTTAGCCACTTGAGAAAAGCGAAATAAAAAGTAACTAAAAATGAAAGTGCTGTGGTACTGTACACTCTCCTACCCAGAGTTCCATGCGGCCGGCATCCAGCTAGCATAGTACCTCTGCCACAGGCCAGCGCCATGTGACGATTCGTCACATCTTTCACAGTCCATTCAAGATATTGTATATGCTTTTCATCCGTTTCATGTTTGACAAGTCTACACATTTTCATAAACAAATGTCAAAGAATGGTTAACTTTCATTTAGAAAGTATGCAAATGCGCAAAAATCTACTTGTTTTTGCGTAGTTATCCTATGTTTACATTGGTTGTACGGCTCCACGTGCTGTCATCGAAGCCCAACGGAGAGCTAGCGACACGGTCACTTTGATGCATAAATATATATTGTCATGCAACTCACTGTCGCAGTTGTAGTAGCATATCTATATAGTTATGCAAAACAATATGTAAAGCGCCCCCAAATACTTACATTAGTCCGTTCTATACTGATTTCTGAAAAAGCGCGTTTGTTTACAAACAAGAGAAAAGTCCGGTCACGTGATATGCAAATTAGCCTGTGGCAGTGGTGTTATGCTGAGTCACCACTGCGACGGAGTGTGGGTACTGTACTGTTCTAAAGGTAGGCCGGTGACGTCATAGGTAGGGATAGGTGACGTCACATTCAATAGTGACGTCATGTGATTACGTGGCGTCAGAATGGGTCCTCGGTATGGCCTGTGACAGTGGAGGTATCTGCTCGTCAATCGTCGACACACGATGTCGGCACAAATGTTTCGCTGTTGTGTCCCCATTGTCTGTCGAGCAGTTTCCACAGCAGTAACAAAGCGATCTTGAAGATACTGTCGCACAATCTGACGATCCTGACGTCGGATGGTGACCCTTGGTATTCCACTATGTGGTCGGTCTTCTGTAGTGTTGGTGGTCTGGTACCGTTTCTGGAGCCTGTTTATGGACCTTACGTGGACCTGAAATGCATTGGCTACTTGCCGGGCGGTTTGTCCACCTTGCAATCGTCCAAGGGCTTGGTGTCGCTGATTTCTTGTCAATCTTGGCATGTGGTACCAGTTCAATAACGAATGAATGTTATCCGATTTGGGTGGACTTTTATAGGGCAAGAAATGGGGGAACGCATGTGCATTTCAATTTACACGGAACTCACGTGCATCGGTTTACCATGGCCGTTGCCGTGATGCGTCTGGGCGATCGGTTTTATTGTCATTTGCTTTTTTTTATCAAATTTCATTTTTCCGGATAAGGTGATGCTAAATTTTAGACACTTTGACAAAAAATACCCAGATATTTAAATGACAACTTTTCATTTAATTAATGTTACTTGGGGTGACGTTTCTTTTGCGGTTCAGTATATATATATATTGCTCTAGTCCATAAAAATCCGGGAAATATCCACTGAAAAATCATTCCAACAAAAAAAGTAGGATGGAACAAATAATTGGTTCAAAAGACTTCATCTTTTCCATCAGCATATTAAATATTACATATTAAAACCCGCACAGGTAGTATGTAGTTCATTAAACCTGACAACACAAAAAATCCGGTATATAAATTGGACAAATGTTGGTGGCCTGATATTCGACAAACGGTGCGTCAAAGCGCAGCCACTGTCGACTTGCAATGTCTTAAACGGCATTGTTTTCATACTTGTTAAAACATGTCATGGAGGAAAACAGTAAAGCAAAGTGCACGTGCAAGTTATGGCATTCGTAACTCGTGGTAGTGGCTATAAAAAGGCAAACATAAGCCAATAATTTGTCATTCATTTGTCAACAATTTTCAAGTTCGAAAATGCCGAGACGGCGCTGCCGATCGGAACATCGCCATATCGATGACGTATCCAAAGAGAGGAATCGCAGTCTTCTGTTGCATGCCACTTCAACGTCCACAACAGCACCATTTGCCGCCTTTGGGACCGATACACACAGTTCAAATCCACTGCAGACCTGCTGACCAAGAGTTACCACCCCTGCACAGGATCGCTCTATTCGACTGTTCCACCTACGTCATCGCAATGCCACAGCTACGGAGACGGAAGGACGCATCCCTGGTTTAAAGAGGATATCGGACCAGACTGTCAGAAACCATCTCCGCGAGGCTGGAGTCCTACCCAGAAGACCAGTTATCGTCCCTGTTTTGCAGCAGATCCATCGACAGCGACGCTTGCGTTGGTTCCATACCTTACAGCCTTGGAATTTGAGAAACTGGAGACGTGTGTGGTTTAGCGATGAATCACAATTTCTTCTTCACCGGCGAGATGGAAGACAACGCGTCTATCGTCGTCGAAATGGGAGTTTTGCCCCACATCGTGTACGTGAATTAGACACTTTCGGTGGCGGTAGTGTCATGGTGTTGGGGGCCATATCCTACACCAGGAGATCTGACTTGGTTGTGGTTCAGGAACATTTGACCGCAAATCGCTACATGAGTCAAATTCTTTAACCTCACCTTCTTCCAATCATTGGCTCCTAGAGGGAGCTGTTTCAACAGGACAACGCTCCACCGCACACAGTTCGTGTCACGGTAGACTACCTTCATAATGCTACTTTGTATTTTCAAAGTAGTATATCCTAAGCTGTTGCTGAAATGATGAAACCAGCCGCCGCTTTGAAAACTATGAGAAAGTTTCCGGGTATGTGAAATACATCTCAACTCTTTTAAAAAAGCCGTTCAATTTGTTCTTGATGCATAACCTCTGCCCTATTTTCCGTTGGCGCTCACGTTTCCAATATCTGCAGCTACTTTTGCATTTCTTTTCAACTTTTCCCAGTCGACTAAGGCACTGCAATACGCTGTTGCGACCCTTTCGCGCTCCAGAAACCTGTGATCGTGGGTCCGAATCCTGGCTCGCCCCAACTGATTCAAGGTTTGTCATCACAATACTCGTGTTCGTGGGTTTCACCAAAGTGGTAAACTTCCGAGATCACCCTCAGTTAGGGATTTCCTCCCACATTAAGCTGGCACGCCGCGATATAACTGGAATAATCTCTTATAATTGTGTGTGTAAGTGTATAAAAGTACTCTTGGCCTTCTTCATTCCTTTTTGACAGTCGGGTCCATAATAATCAAACTTTCTGGGATCAAGGTCAGTTTTCTTTTTTTACATTCTGCGGCATTAAGTTCACAACTGACAAACAATTCTACTGCTTCGTTGACATCTATATTTGTAACATTTGTAACAAGCGGGATGCCACCTAGGTGACAACGAGACCAGTCTCACTGAGAAACATCTCTGGAGAAAACTTCAAATTGTGAAAGTTTTTAATGGTGTACACAACGAGTTGATTTGATATTGCTATCCACGTCTTTGTGGCTCTCATGCCAAGAAGAACACTTCGAAAAGCAGCCGCACTCCTTCATGTGATGCACGTGCCGGGGTGCGTACGGACTAGTATCAATGTTTATTTATTTACATCTCTCCTCTTGACTGTCAGTTCAAAGAACTTTGAGATGTGCGGCAGGAAATGAACGATTGATTTCATACACTTTCAGTGAGATTTGCGCAATGGAAAAAATATATTGCTGAGCTAACCGACGAAAATGTGTACTTGCGAAAGACTGTTGACGATCATTCACAAAAAGTGGAGAAACTACAGCGATATTCTAGAATGACCAAACTGATATTCTATTATGTGACTAAAGACTGGTGAATCAACGGAAGATATTGAAAAGAAGGAACTAGATGTCCTCACAAAATCTATAGGAATAATACAAACGATTGATTTTGTAAGTGTGCGACGTCTTGCTACAAAATAATCCTGATGAAATTGTAAACATATATGGATAAAGCCAGACAGGAAGGGATGATAAGCTGTAAATTGGCATCATCATTTATAGGTTAAACCCTGACGAAACTAGCTCTAATAGACTAACACTCCTCCACCCCACCCGATTAGTAAAGTATATATACAACGAAAGGTGTTGTCATGTACGTCTGCTTAATTACAAATGGGATCACAGGAAAGATGGTCTTGTAATTATATTCTACTTTGAAACATTGAATGACGTCTGATCAAAGTTACAGTTACATCTTTACACATAACCTGTGAAGATCCGGGATAGAATAGGTTTTCAGCAACCCATGGTTGCTGTAAAAGGCGACTATGCTTGTCGTAAGAGGCGACTAACAGGATGAGGTGGTCAGGCTCGCTGACTTGGTTGATGCATGTCATCGATCCCAATTGCGTGGATCGATGCTCATGATATCAATCACTGGATTGTCTGGTCCAGACTCGATTATTTACACAGGCCGCCGTCATATACCTGGAATATTGCCGAGTGCGGCGTTAAACAACAAAGAAACAAACAAAACATGTATGTGCGCCCTTGTCTTGTAATACTGCTAAAATATAGGCTGAATTATGCTACAAATTAGTTAAATGATGTGCCGTTTAGTTAGACATTTGTGATTTTGCACAAATAAGTAGTTTTGAGCAAATATAAAACGTTAACGCAAGAGTGTAAACAGCCTCGACTATCAGAAGAAACAGATTCTATTGGGTGTGAAAGACAAAATAGGGTTAAATATTATATGAATGGATCACTGAAAATCAGAGATGTCACAAAAGGATATATATACGCGTATCCTGCTCTAATGGACGCTTTGATGGCATAGTCCAAACTGTTTTCTCCAATTGGCGAAATATTTTAATGACACTAGAAATAAGTTGAAGTTAGTTAAAATGAGTTGAAATATGTATTACGATACTTGTAGAAATACCTCTAGGTATTTGCGAAACAAAAAACACATGAGTTTGAAACTTGGTTCGCACAAGAGCCGGATTGTTTTCGGCTAGATATTTAGATAACGCGATAAATTACTTGAACTAAGTTAAAATGAGTATATTGTGTCATGATACTTGTGGACAGGCCGCTATGTATCGACGTAACAGTCGTATATAGAGAAGAGCAAAATTCCAAGGTCTCTGTTGTCCCCAAATACATTCTCTTTGAAGATTTCTTTCATGTTTTCTGCACGAAATGTATTGCCACACATCCTTTGAAAATTGTAGTAACTACAATTTTGCATTTTGTAACCTTTTATTGTAGATATAATTATTTAAATATGCCTTCCGACAATGACTAAAGAAAATACTATTCTATGAATATTAGCTTAACATTGTGATGGTGATGCGGCCGTCAAACCAGCTGTTTCAATCAGTAGGGATTCAGAAAATAAAATACGTTTAAACAAACTAAGTAAACAGAGTATAATTACCCATGAAGTTTTTACATAAGTAGGATCACGTGCATCAACCTTGGAGAGATACATTAGCAGCCTTTAATGGAAACATAAGGGTTTAGAAAAAGGCAGTTTGCTCTTAATTACGGAGAGAAGGCCTGCGTGGAGTGAATATTTGTTTAGATCAGATTTCTTTTTTGTGTGTTTGGAGTAACACTAAAGACATCTGAAGATTTAATGAGTGATGACATATTGCAACTACGAAAACTGTCTGATTCCTCCTGCTTATTGGCCAAACAAGAGTACGAATTACGCGTTGTGGAATGTAAGGCTGCTCGCCATGTCGTATTAGTGTCTATGGTTCAAAATGACGCTGTCCTCGGGAATCCCACAGGGGTTTAAATCTGGCGAATTAGAGGGCCACATGGGGACCTGTTGATTGTGGTTTCGTGTTAATGCTTCTGTGACACGTGCTGTATACGTCCACCATTGGCGTGATGAAAAATGACGTCAACATGGTTACAGAACAACGCGTGGCTGTAGGATTTCATTACCTTGCACTCACAACCTGGGTTATTCTACCTTTGTGGGAGTTTTTTCTCACATCATTATGCTGTCACCGTCATATATATAGATCTACCGTAAGCAGCTGACATAAGAAGATCTTGGCTCTTCCATCAGTTCGATGTAGCATCTGTCTTGACTCGTCGTTGAATTTACGGGCCCTTCATCGCTGATTAGACCACACTCTGAGTGCTTGACATCGTTGACGTCGTAGTTGACGATGCATCACAACAATACCTCTGACAGGTCGTTTGTCTCCGAGTCCTCACAAAATCGTACACACTGTCTGGTATAACCTTCGCAATCATGGACTTTGTGCTGTTGGAGATGATAATGTTTTTGTCACCTATTCCGCGAATAATATATCCGCAGGAAGCGGCCGTGAGCAGCCATGCAACACGAGGTCAGCCTAGATTGGGTCGGTTACGTGACAGGCCATGCTTTTGGTACCGGTACCAAGGTCTAATGTCGGTACTTTGGTGTGACACACTAAATACCCTGACTACAGGCGACAGCGATTGTCCTGCTTCCAATCGTGCGCTGACGCCTGTTTCATTGTGTTAGCCGTGGGATGATTTCACAGTTGAACAGTTGCTAACAGACAACCATCCCGTGGTTCTCATGTGGTGTTTTTCTTACGTTTGGCTCATGGATTTCGTCTTTGCAGCGTTTTGATCTTTGTGACAAAGAGACTACTTAATTTTACAACATGCCTGACATACCGTATTGTGTTAATGTCTTTCTTGTGAGAGTAAATTTGGTCTAGTGCCACTTTTAATAGACGTTTACTACTTTGGCATGGTACTGACAAACCTAGAAACATTATCGGGGCGAACCGGGATTCGCACCCACAAACATAGGTTTCTGGCGTGCCCAAGGAACTCAGTCTATGTGTTGTTTGTAATGATACCATGATATTTTCTTCAAAACCATCTACTTACACTTCTGACGTGGGTCATAATCTTGTTCTTGACTTCAAAACCTTTTATACGCAAGTCCTTTACATGCACCAGATCCCCCTGTGGATAACAGCATATCTTATATGAAATTATTTTACCTGTTGTTGAAACATGAAAAACTAACTTATGATAAAAATTGCAATGTTATGCGAATAATCATCAATGTGCTGTGAAAACATAACAAACATTCTCTGTAATTCTGTTCACTGCGGGTGCGACAACAAATGGACTATACTGGCTACATATAACGCACTTACGTTGTATCTAGCAGTCTCTGTGTAATCACTCAGTTCGTTAATACTGACTGTTGACCTATTGGGCTCAGATGCTTTTACTAAATCGGGTTTGTCAAACATGGTGCTCTTCATCATCTGTAAAATAAAGGATTTCCAGCATTATTTGGAAGATCATCAATTGACTTATACATGTATTTCCTTGGTAGACAATTGGCAGTGAAGGTTCATTATTACAAATTCTTGACATATCTGTCAATGAGTAATGATATAATGCCTGGTGTTGATTCGTGTTCATTACTGCACGTCACAAGTTCCAACAGTATTGGAAGAAACCCGTCATTAATCGTTGTCTTGACAACAAATTTTGAATTATGAAGTCATAAAGCATGTATAACAGAGGGATATTGATCAATATTCTCATAGAAAACTTTACTTGATGATTCAAGTTTGATTTATGTTCTTAAACATCAGCTTGAATGCAGTATAGCATTTGTTTATGGATGTAACATGTCATTTGATCAATGGACGAGATATATAGAGTAACTTGTTAAAGTTTCGCTATTCTGACAAGCCTCTCAGAATAGGACATATTTGAAGAAATCACTCATTGACTCAAATCGAAATCATACTTCATGCATGATTCATTCCCAAAATGCTGCAATTATACCATTATACCTCTATACAAAGAATACCTAACAACCTTGCCAACAATCTGGTATAACTTTGACCTCAGTTAAGTTCACATATTCTGTTAAGCCGAAATGATAACTATCTATGTGCCAAGGATATTAGAGCAGGACATGGCGCTGAGATTGCAACTTTTAACTAATAACAAACGTGTTCACAACGAATCCAACGCACTTTCTTGCGTACGACTGCAAATGATACTTTGGGTTACTTCTAGACATTTTCGAACTTGGATTCCAAGGGGAAAGCTGGCATATATTTTGTCGTTCCTACGGTGAGGGACATATGTGAGATGCATGGCCATACGAGCACAATTTTCCCAGGACATCGTTGTACGGGTCAGCAGTAGAAGTTGTGGACAGCAGCTCCAAAATATTTCCATAAACATATTTAAACTATGAGTGTTAAAGATAGCATAAATCATTTAAATAAAGCGTTTATAAATAACATCAGAGTATTACATCAACAACATGTATGCAGACCGGAAACAGCACGATGTCATCCCGGTGCACGGATATTTACATGTATTACTTTCATTGTGGAGATAATGCTTAAACGGATAAAAAGGAGAATGCTTCACTTAAGTGTTATGAAACTGCTATTTAAGGATACAGATTAATAGCATCGAATTTTAAGTTGGCTCAAAGATAAATAGTTTGCAGTCCAACGGATATTAATTATCAATGCTTCCGGTGGTGTGAGCTCTGTCAAACGACACTGGAGATTTTATCATTTTTTCATCGAGAGTTATACAGTTACACCGACAAAAATATGCTGCTGTGACCTGTCTTCCCGCGTGACATTCCGCAAGTCACAGAGCGGTTTGGTTTGAATTACTGAAGTTGTGGACATGTATCACCGCTATAACCGATGTCATAAAATGAATGTTATGGGTGTATTTAATGATTATTATACTTTCTACGAGTATGTTCTACAACACTTGCTTCATGTATTTTGTATCAAGTAGAAACGTAGAAACACTCCAGATTTATTTTCACATCACCTCATCCTGACATATTTCCATTAAGACTCTAGGCAATTTAGGTCATGATTCATAGACGATAGCTTTTGTTTCGTATGAGATCAGACACTTAACATACATCAGCTAATGTTTGCCAATAAGATCAACAACACATGGCATGGAATGTAGGGACAGGTTCGATTTCAAACAAACGATTATAAGCTTGGTGCCACATGGTATTTGCCAAAGAAATGGATGTTTTATGTGTTTCCCTTTGAAATACAATTGGTATTCACACCTCGTGTGTGATGATGGTGCTACGTTTGTTTGTTTGTTGTTCAAGTACGCACTCAGCAATATTCAAGCTATATGACGGCTGTCTGTAAATAATTTAGCCTGGACCAATTTATCCAGTGATTGACATCATGAACATCGATCTACGCAATTTGGATACGATGACATGCATTAACCAAGTCAGCGAGTCTGACCACCCTATCCCGTTAGTTGCTACGAAGCCTTTTAACAGTTAGTATGTTGATTGAAAAGATAAACACCATTAATATCTTTTGACATATCTCATATTTTAGATGACATGGGTACTGACACGATGACAACGTTCAACCAAGCGGTAGATAAGTAAAAAGATGATATATTTCTCATGAACTCTGTTATAAATGTATATCTGTAAAGTCTCTGTATATACTCCCCCTTAAGGTAACGTGCTTTTCAAGAGATTCATTCTGTGACTTATACAAGGCCTTAATGTCCCCATGATCCCCAGCGAGGTGGCATATAGCCCGTGTTTTAAAAATGTATAAACGATATTGTTTTGCCCAAATATTTGTGATAAATGGTTTTTAAATATAACTTTGTATTCATGAATAAATTTTGGATAAATCAACTTGGTCTCGTCACTTTATGGATGAAATAATGCCGATGCGACGTTAAATTTTAACTCACTCAGTCACTCACTATACAAGACTTTTAAAGCGATACTTGGGACATGCACAATTACAAAGTGAAACATAGTTCATCAAATGTTAAAGGAAAAGCGTGTGAATGGGTCGCTTACGTCACTATCTCAAGCAAGGCTGAAATCGATTACTTTAAGATAAAATATACCGGACGCAGAGCCTGCTTGCTCGAATTCTGGCAGCTCGTAAACCGTTACGGACAGATAGGTAACCAGCAAGTGCTGGAGTGTACGTTGCAGAGAGTGTCCTGTTTAGAGCCCGGGTGTAGTGATTCTGTGTCTCCAAGATCAAGGAAGATGTCTGGTTGTACCGATATCGTGCCCTAAGTTGGGAAAGTGTGCTCCGGACATGCCTGAAATGCCTTGCAACTGATGTTTGTGATTTGCTAGGCTCATGTCTACCAGTATCGTTATTTCTCGCCTAACAGAATATGCATAAAAGGTTACTTACGGTATATAAGTACAAAATTGTGCGAGTTTTAGCTTAAACTTCTGAATAATTTGAGCATTTTCTAATGCAGTCTATTTACACGCTTAGTTTACACATTGTCATCATGTTATTTCAACCTATATTTGTTTGATGTTTAACGCCACACTAAGCAATATGCCTTGTATATGACGTCGGCCTGTGAAGAATCGAGTCTGGACCAGACATATCAGTGCTGTGATGACCAACATCTCCAAGTCTCCAACGTCTTCGAACCTGGCCACCTGATCCGTCACTTCAAACAACAGGCATAGGTGGCCGGGGACCTCCTTGAACCCGGAACATGCTTACAAAGAATTATATTTGAGTGACGTTATACATATGTGTATACAGCACGGGGTATAGCTAGTAAGGTATATTTACTCGGGATCCTTTGCCTTTGTCTTTCTTCAAAAGGAATGTCAGATCAGTTGAGTTCAGAAGGAGCTTGTGAGGACCTTTCGTTAACTCCTTCCTGGCCCAGTAGCGCCTAGAACAGAATGCAGTGGTATCATCAAAGTGCATGTATTTTTACATTTTTCGTACTTATTCTCTGTGATATATTTTACTCATTTTACACAAAGTGTTCTAAATGTCACTTACCTGAATACCATAACAATGATAATGACAAGGATGATTACTCCTAGACCAGCGGAAAAAATGACGATAACATACAGGGTCTCTGGACCTGAAAAATAATGTTCGACGGGTAAGGCACAGTTGATCATACATAATTGATCCTGAAATGTTACTATATACACTGAAACACTAATATTTGGATGAAGTTGTAGATATGTTGTTATGAATGTTAAAAACTCTTGTAATTATGACTGAAATAATGGAGCTATGCGACATCTTCATAATCAAGAGATACGTCAACCATCGAAAGTGGGATGTCTTTTATGTGGCAAGAGAAAAATAGTTTTTTGCAAAATAGGTCCTACCTGCAGAAAATGTGTGAAGTAGTCACAGAAAGTCTATAGCCGCTTAACTGCATCGTAACATTAACAAAGTAACAAGACTTCAAGGATACATCCAGCTCGCATTTGTCTTATATCTGTCAATATTACAGATCATGTGAGATGTTAAAGTCGCAAAATCAAATTTGATAATAGTAGTAGCAGAAGTAGTGATAATTATCATAATGATAATAATATACCAATCATAATGGGAGGGCGCGTGATTTGATTAACGTTGGGGCTCTTCATTATAGAGTTGTTCTGTGCACTTTTGCACACATCTATTTGTCTGATGATCCTCTTGTAAAGCATGTCAAGACTCATGATGGAAACAAGGCATTCCACAGTTTTCGTAAACGAGCCAAGGATATTGGACATAATCTCAATGTCAACGTTGATTTTGTTTATGGTTCTGTATTGCTGGGCGGTACAGAAATGAGTGTCAACAAAGCGAAGTGCCATATCAAATCTGAACGACCACTGCATCGCGTTATGTGCAGTGTGTTGAGAAGATCCCTGCAAAGTCCCTCGCTTGGATGAAGTCGGCTGGCCTGAAAAGTGAAACAGAAGGCTTTCTGTTTGCTGATCAGGACCAGTCACTTCCCACTCGAAACCGTCAATGTGTGATGTTGCATCAAACCGTGTATGCAATTATGCAATGAATTTGATGAGGCTGTCCAACATGTGTCAGTGGATGCCTAGCTTTGGTTCAAACACTGTATCGTAAGACATGTAGAAGTGGCTTGATCCTTTTATTACCGTCTTCGCCATGCTTTTGGTTTTGACACAGACGTCCATTGATGGAACGAACCATAAAATTCTTTGGAATAGGCCGGTATACAGCCTGAGACCTATCCAGGCCAACAAACCTGATCTTATCCCCTTTTTGAGAAATCGAATGAAATCATTTATACCATTGAATTGTCTGTCCTGTTTGACACTGATGTGATTGACAAGATCCAGGAAAAACATGACAAATATGCAGACCTCGCTTTTGAAATGTCACGCTTGCATCACAAGTACCAAGTTGTCAGACTCCCTATTGTTCTCGGTGCCTTAGGTTTTGTATCTCCCAATCTGTTGACTGACATTGAGTGAGTACCGGATTTGCTGCCATGAATACAGCCCTCTGACAATCTGGCTAGTGTAACAGACAAACTACTACTACTAATAATAAAGAAGATATTGAATCGATGAAAGGTGAAGCGAAAATGTCAAAAACTAAAATGAAAATGTCAAAAACTAAAATGAAAATGTCAAAAACAAAAACGAAAATGTCAAAAACAAAAGCGAAAATGTCAAACAATAAAATGAAAATACAGAAAACTATTTCCACCGCGCTGGAAATATTTTCACCGCGGTAGGAATATTATAGTTTTCTGTATTTTCATTTTTGGTTTTTGACCTTTTCGTTTGTGTTTTTGACATTTTCACTTTAGTTTTTGACATTTTCGCTTCACCTTTCAGCGATTCAATATCTTCTTTATACATGATTTATCACATATCTGTATGACAAATCGTGTTAATTTGCAAAAGGTTACGATAACAGTAAGTGAAATATCAAAATATTGAAAAACAGACTCCATGTCCCTTATGGGCCACCGTAGATGAGGGCAGTAAGGGCTCCAAGTAATTCTTCTAGGCACTGGATTATTTAGTTTGACATAGAGTGATTGACATCATGAGTGTCGATCCACACAAGTCTATCATTTGACATTACAAATAGTCTGTGTCGTAAAAGGTGACTATGCTTGTCGTAAGAGGTCAGGCTCGGTTGATGCATGTGATCGATCCCAATTGTGTGGATCGATGCTCATGATATTAATCACTGGATTGCTCGTCCAGACTCGATTATTTACAGACCGCCGTCATATAGCTGGAATATTGCTGAGTGCGGCGTTAAAGAACAAACCAACCCACCAACAAATAGTCTACCTGCATCGTCTAGTGGACAAAGCCTCTAATCAGAGAGGGGAAGTTCGGTGGTTTGATTTCCGGACGCGAAATAACAAAATATCAGGCACTTGTGCACACAGTCATTTACGCACGCAGGCCCTTTAATTAGCACGCCCTATCGCATGCAGGTACCTTAGCATGTAGGCACTTACTTACTTACGCACGCATGTCCGTGGTTCGATCTTCTGACGCGTCAGACTAAAATATGTTACGAGGTGGTCATACACGTTCGTGGTCTTTGTCACCTTATGTACAGCTAATGGCATTTGTTATGTTCTTCACATTCTCAGATTGTGAAAATACTCCCTTAGTTTTGTTATTGAAACTTGTTTTTTGTCATTAACTAGATATGTGTCTGAGTATATTTCGTCACCATATTCGAGTTTGCACGATTACACAGATATATCCTCCCACTCACAGTTAAATCACCCACCCTACAGCCTAGACTTAGCCCCCAGTGACTATTTCCTGTTCCGGCAAATGAAATCTGCCCTACGTGGAAGACGCTTCCAGGATGACAAGGACATAAAGGCTGCCACAGAGGCGTGGTTAGAGGACCAATCTGCGGATTTCTATAAAAGTGGTATTAAAAGCTTGAAGGACAAATGGAATGAGTGTATTGAGGTGAATGGATATTATATTGAAAAATAAAAGTGCAAAATATATTCTGCGACTTGGTCTTATATTGAAGTTGCAAAACTTATTGAACGCCCCTGGTAAGTTTTGATGAGACCGAATGGCAAATGGTTTCTTATATATAATTACTTGGTCATTATTAAACGATATACTATACCGATGTGTGTATGCTTCTGTTTGATGTTACAATTACCAAACACTTGATCTGTAACAAATCAACAATCTCAACTGCAACTGAAATTTAATAGATTATGTGACAACACTAAATATATTGTGAGTATTTATGTTTAAGATTAGCTTTCACCTAAAGAAACGTTCTGAACATTATTTCGTACATAGCGTGAAAGTGACCGGACGTCTCTTATTCGAACAGATTTACAGCTAATCAGTGACAGGACAGGAATATTAGCCAGTGAGTTTTGTTGTTTTGTAAAACATGTAATAATGTATTACCTATTCTATCATTTGAAATTGTCTTGTTAATAACACACTGAAAGAGTCCCAGAAACACTACATAAGTTATACTATATTCAACAACAAATGTTCCTGTGACATCAATATTTTAGTGTATTTTTCAAACAAGTATAGAGTGGTTTTCAATATTGTAGTACCTGTATGAAATCAAGTCACAAAAACGCAACTGCTACAGAAAAGCATGCATTTCATGCAAAAGTTGACTTTTATGCAAGCCCCATGCATTTCACTACCCAAGAATGGGTATAAAAATATGTGCGTTAACGGGATTCCATATGCATTGTTTAGCATCGTGCTGACAACAACCACTCAGAAAAACAACAAAATTACGTAATTTTTCAACATTACGAAATGCCACGCCTGTCCGAAAATGAGCGTCTGCGAGCCATTGGTATGCTTGAAGCAGGATCGAGTCAACGTGATGTTGCAAGACAATTTAACGTCCACAGAAACACCATTTGGTGTTTATGGCAACGTTGGCAACAGACGAATGTAGTGAGAGACCATCCTCGGAGTGGCAGGCCACGCGTAACCAATAATCAACAAGACAACTGGAATCGAACAACACACCTACGAAATCGATTCCAGCCAGCAACCGTGACTGCAAGAAGCACCCCTGGCCTTCGACGAATATCTTCACAAACCGTACGTCGTCGCCCCAGATGTGCAGTTTGATGGTGGTAGAGGGAAATGGACAGCGCTACCGCGACGAGATCATTGGCCCTGTTGGTCTACCGTTTTGGCGTCGTCATGGCCGGGGCATTACCTTTCAACATGACAACGCCCGGTCTCATATTGCACGACTTGTTCAGGATTCCCTTCAACAAAACAATGTGAATGTCATCCCCTGGCCGGCTCGCTCCCCTGATCTCTCACCAATCGAGCACATGTGAGATGAGATGGATCAACCACGTGTACCAGAGACAGTCCAGGAACTTCGAAACATGCTCCAGCAGATATGTACAGATATCTCACAGGACTTTGTGCGACGCCTGGTCCATTCCATGAGACGAAGATGTGTTGCTTGCATCACAACCGGAGGTGGACACACACGCTATTGATTTGTAAATTGACACTTTGGCATTGTTCATGTTTTTTTTTTATGAAATCACGTATTTTCTGAAGTCAGTATGGCAAATTAAACCGTTTGAACACTTACATGAGTCTTTTATATGTTGCAAACCGAAATTGTTTCAGATTTGCTAGAAAACATAACTTTGCATTAAATTATATTCAATGTCACAGGAACTTTTGTTGTTCAGTATATTATATCCGATGTTGTAGTGGAATTTCTTTGGTATTTGGATTCAGCGCGCGGTGACTGGAATCTCATTGAAATTATATATTTTACTCCAATGCGATATCTCTCGATCTGACAGCCCCTCCAAAGAACGTGACGTCAGTGGAACCATGAGTGAAATTAGAGCACTCTATCAAACGAGGGATTTGGCTTCATTATTTACCACCTCGATTCGGAACTATAGATTGTAACAACAAATACAATTTCAATTCTTATATTGACAGATACATAAATCTTAAAAAAACAATCCGGCAATGTCATTCACTTAAAATAAAAGTTGCACCAAATAAAGTTAGCGTTCGAAAGAAATCCACACCCGGCTGAAGCTGAAAATGGAATGACATTAACGTTCTGTGAACTTTGGGTGTGTGTTTGAATCATACTACGGCTGCTGATAACTTCTAGGATTACCGCTTGAGGCGGCGCGTTTTGATTTCCCGATTTTCTTTTTCCAGCATTCTTCATCATAGCTTCGAATGGACGCTTCATTTCGTTGACCCGATTTATACATGATCTGTGTGGCTTCAAAGTCTGCATCATTCATAGCCTGAATCGCTGTCGCTCTCAGTTTTCCCCAATGATTTTTAATGTTATTTTTAGACATTGAGGAATCCCCCAAAAGTACTTCTGTACCTCTGCGCTCGATTGGCAACGTTATCACGTGACATGCCGACGTTCATCGGGAAATGAACGAGGTCACCCGCTACTGTCAATATCAGGAGCATGAGAATCAGAACTTTGTAAGAAATGGATCAATTAATTAACATCGGTGATGACTCAAAGCACTGATTGATGAGACACATTTCATAGGAATCAGAATAATATGGGTAAATCTTTTATTTCAACCTATGATGACCGGTATTTATATTTCAACAGAATAACTGATTGATTGATTAATTGATGCATGGTAGATTTTCATTTGGTAGATTTCCGAAACATACTGTCAGAATAAAGGGAAAAGGAACTTAGAGGAAGAGGGAATGTTGATATAAAAGTAACATTTATAATCAGTTGTTTTATTCTGAAGGTTATTCTTCTGCGCGGATGTTTTATAATTATAGATCTGTGGTAAAGGCCTGTCAAAGATTTCCATGTGCTGCATATGTGGGCGTATCTCCTATTTTATTTCATTGAAGTTCATGGCAGTATGAAGAGTATTTGTTAAATATTTGAATGTTGCAATAGTTAAGAATTTGTGAGAAATAACACAAAGGCTGTTAAAAATTGTCTCCCTGTTTTCTGGCGACAGTGACGAAGACACTGACATGGCAATATACCGTGTTTCACGGCCTGGTCGCTATCTCCAGTCGTGCCAATTCAATTGAAGCAGGAACTTCTGTGTTAAGAACATATATCGTACAATGAAACAAACCATCGTCTACTTCAACGATGTATTTAACTCTGGACAGAGGCCATCTTGGATTATTTATTTTCATACTGTCGACATCGGCTAGGCTTTATTCAAATTGTGTGTGAGCATAAGAAATGTGTACAAAGTCACTGTTTGCTCAAGAATACATATATGTTTTATTTCCCTCCTGAACAATTGTTGTCATGGTCAACGGCATACTGATCGAGTGGCTGATTGTTGGATTCTTTTAATGAATGCAAAGGTGAGCCATACAAATTACGTAGTGAATCACATGCTAGAAAGAGGTAATTTCAAATGGAGAAAAACTTAACCCCCTCCCTCCGTTTTGGGTTATAACAGTTATGATATAATCATAAAGAAACAACTTACCAGTTTGTTGAAGTCTGCAAGATATATCCTTCTTAAAGCACTGGTCAGGCAAAATAATACCACCTGGCCAGTTTAAGGTATCATTGTACCTAAGAGACCACGTCAATGCACTAGTGGCAATCATGGAGAGTTTGGGTGAAAATTTGCCATCATCAATATTTAGATCGTACATTAGATAGTTGTAAAGTGTTCGACCATCCTGGTCAACAATCACTTGACGTCCATTTGCCTCAAAGGTCAAATTTTTCACACGAGACGCAATTTGGAAATGATCTGTGTAAATCTTGTCTTTGGAATCAAGATATTGTTTGATCATATGACCAAGGAGAAGCAGGGCGCTAGTTACATATTGGAAACTATTTTCTGCTGGGTCTGCAAAATCCGTTTTATTATGTTTTAGCGTTGTGGAAGAATTTGAAGGTAGTTCTGCTGACACTACAAGAACATTTTCTAAAATGTTTATGTCTTCATAATAAAAACTTGCATTTCTTATCTCATTCACTGTGTAGGCAAGAAAACTACCCAACTGGATATTGAAAGAAGAGGAGGTAAATGTGAAAAAGGCATGTTTGGTGCTACGTTTCATCCGGGCTGCTGTCGTCAGGAAGTGCTCTTGATCTTGTAAGTCTAAGCACAAAACCACAACTGAAATAAATAAATAAATATCATTAGTTAAACGTCGTATTCACAACACAAATTGCTACGTTTCTGTTAGCTGTTATGACTATTGCTCCATCATGGGTGTGTAGACATATTTCTTCCCACAAAAATATTATATGACAGAAATTGTAGAGCGAAAAAACACCCTCTGTGACACTCTGTGTCTCGCCAATCTCGTGTTCTGTTTATCATCCATTCGTATTATTCATTGTGCCCACAATACCCAGTAATCCACTGCTAAATCGGCATTGACAAAACTTAAAATACATTACAAACAGAGTCCACTGTACGATAATATCAGTTAATTGTAGTGTAGGTCGACAGTGATTTGCTGGTTTGACTGTTGTGTCATGGGATTGGATGTCGGAAATATTGAACATATATTGAACGTTTGTCCAATTACAGCCATTTACCTATGTATCATTATGACATGTCATGTGCAGTAGTTATGTGCCTTTGATATTTTTTTATTGCTGTAGCAGTCAATACTGTCATGGCATCCATGATGAATGTGTCTGCTAGTTATATAAACTCTTCCAAGAATGATTCAAGAAAAACTCAAGACGACTTTTTCGCCGCATTGGGACAAACCTTCATTGGGCACCTTGATGAATATGGTCCACATTCTCACGTTCTTTTTATCGGAAGCAGTGCGCTATTTCGTTTACAATTGCCGGGAATCAAATATCATCGGTGTCAATTTGGAGCGTTATATCGTCCAAATTATTTGTCTGTGAACGCATTCTGAAGAGAACAGTAATGTTCCACAACGACAACCTATTTATTGCTATTACATTAGAGTCTGAATCAAGCCCGACGTGGCACTATTGTATTCTAATTTTAAAAGGTGAAACACAAATTAGTTGCGCTGAACACAACGTTTCGGAGTATATGCTTACTCCTTCATCAGGTGAATGACTGCTCACAGTTAACAGTTTATGAATGAATAGATTAGAGCAACGTCATAAGAATCGAAGCAATTTTCTGAAGTAATTACAGTTCGGACAGATTCAGCAAACTGTTTTATGGACTAAGCATTAAATCATATTATGTGTGCTTTATACGTATTTCTTTATTATCTCGTGTATCGTGAATCGTGATAATATGTATTACATCATAACTATTGTGATACCTATTACCTACATGTAACAATACAAACTCTGAACAATGTGAGTCTTTTAAAAGGGCACGTAAACTCTTTTTTTTCAGGTTTTAACACTTTATATTTTATCACAATGCTGGGCCTAAGTTAATCTAAAAAACAAACAAACGGAAATAGCATATAACAGACGATAGATATGACAAGCGGAATCATGACTCAACTGAAAAAAATCTGCCACTGACCTGCTTCCATATCGGAGCTTTTAATGGCATCCCAGGACTTTTTTGTCTGCCCATCCGTTTGGTCACAGTGTCCATGTCTCATGTCAACTTATTAGTAACAATGTCTCATGTCAATTTATTAGTAACATCATTGAATATGCCTTCAGTTTTCTAAAAAGCTAGTAACAGACGCCAACTGCACTTGATTGACCGCTTCCTGGCGTGCCCCTGCAGCTACTAAGCTTCACACGATAATTATACTTAGACAGATGCTGTAACTAAGTGTACATATCACCCCATGAAAAGATTTGACCCTCACCGCGTCACCATTACGGTAGTAGTTTTAGGGCACGCCCCAAAATACTTTTGTATTGGAATCTGAATACAGAACGGGTGATTTTATCATTTTCACTTGCTCTTTTAAATACTTTCAACGAATGCTGATATTTCTGGGGAATTAATGACATGGATAGGTCCCAGGATCTGTAAGATCACACACGGTAATCCTTTTAATCTGAACACACGTGTATCACAGTAAATGCAGTTAATCGAGGTGCATTCGTGCATGTGAACGTCAAATACAATGGTAGGCTCCAAAATCAAAATACGTCCCATACCCATCGATCAATTTATCTATGTAACACTTTCAACAGCCCATGTCGAATGCCTGCCTACCTGGTGCCTTCAACACACTTGATTCTATTCACAAACCTTGACATTTATAAAAGATTCAGCTTTCAATGCAAAGTGATATACAGCAGATGTTTAGGACACATGTTTAGTGTTAATATTCAAGTGAGCTCACGTTGTGATATCATACAGTTACTTTCCCTTTTTAACTTTGACATTTTTGTGCAAGGAAAATCGCTGTCTTCAAATTGTTCAGGAATATTGCGTTGACAACGCGTGTAACACGCATATGACACGGGGTGTTCAACGGAAGGTTGAGCAATCGTTGTACACGGGTGTGCAGCTCGTGCGCAACCCTTTGAGCACACGTGTGCAACGAGTGACCCACGTTTGTGCCAAGCGTATAACCCGTTTCAGTTGAATTTGACAAATGGATCAAATGGAACAGTGAGATTAAACAGAACAATGAGATGTGAATCTTGAGTTAACGAGCGGCCACTGACCTGTGTTCACCAGACCATAAACACAATTTCGGCCCATCTTAATTAGTGTTCAGTTGCTGGACTTAAAGGCATGAACCATTTCACTAGGGTCCAGTATAGCCATTTTGACTTGCCAATAGTAGTACAGTGGGGGATTTAGATACGCGTTCATTGCTACGGAACCGCCGAGTTGACAGTCGCGTGTTGGTACACTACTGCTTGGAAGTTCATGAACGCATGAGGCATCGCGTGTGCATCCCGTTCGCCACTCGTGTGCAACGTGTGACACACTCATTTAAAGAGGGAACAAACTTTTGACCAAAGGAGGACCTTAAGCTGAAATGATATCCTGACGAAAAATGTTGACACACATTTTATGATATGTACTTGTTGATGTCTCCTTCTTAAATCAGTCAGATCCATCTTATTTATACGACCACTGGCTTCTACATCATCTTTTGCGATGGTGTTAAGAGAACACATAATCCTGGAAAATGTTATTGTCATTGAAAAGTTTGTGTGTTTTGACATTAAAGGTCTGTAGTGAAGGTTGTCGAACTGTCACTGTTCGATTGACGCAGATGCCAGGCAATAAAAAAATCCTGCACTTATACCGTTCATAGTGCTGCTGTACGTGCAGCTCCATGGCCATTTTGTTAATGCACTGGGTGCGTTTTTTCCCGAATTGTATGTGTTTCCCGACGAATGGTTTGCATGTCCTTGTTGTAATCGTTTTGATCCGAGAAATCTTTCACTGACACTACAACACATTAAACCTCTTCACCTCTTGGTCTGCCTTTATGGCCAAAAATATCCGTATTGCGGTTTTTAAAGAGTATATTTGTTGAAAGGTGAGGATGCTCCGTTTTGTGTCCCTTGTGATGAGAGAATCACATTCAAGTATGTTTTGCTTGACCGTGTTGAATGTTCTCTCACAAGGGATAATTATTATCATTCAATGTCTTTAAAGGATCTATCAAATACTATCAACGCTTGTTTAATTCTCGATTTTTTTAAAGAAATAAAATTGTTTGATAAATTTCGAATGCTTGCATTCTTTCTTAAAGTAGTGTGATGTTATCACCAACTGAGATTATTGAAGGCAGTTCCACTCGGGGGGTTAAAGTAGTGTAAAAATATTGTCCCCGTGTCCCCCTGACAGTGGCAGAGTCCATCTTATTTGAAGTATATAACATAGATAAGTGTTTTAATTCCTTGATAATAGTTTGTTGATATTGGTTAGCATTCCAAATAACCACTGGCGTATAAGGTGATGGCATACATTCTGCTGGAGAATCATGCAGGAAGCAGAAGCACCGTAAGTCCCCATCATCCTCAGTGAGGTGGTCTAGCTTGTTAGGTGACGTCATAGGATAGGGATACGTGACGTCACGTTCAATAGTAACGGCATCTGGTTTGTTCTATGACGTTTCCATATTTGTAAAAGTGGGTCAGTGACATTCGTGTTGATAGCAGTAAATGTTTCAAAACCGATATTGTTGTTTGATAACAAATTCCATCCATTTTAGCTATAATAACGGTAACGCTATTTTTCAGGGCATTATCATTTGCAGAAGCCCTCGGTCTTTTCAACTGTTAATGGAAGACCTCGGGCTTCTGCAAATGTTAATGCCCTGAAAAATAGCGTTACCCTTATAATAGGCATTATGACGCCACAAATACTACTGTTCTGCGTCGCCTAGGACTACAATGTAAGTTAAATTTTTCATTACACCTGAAGAGCAGTTGAACGGCGAAAGATCTTGTGTGGATAAAGGAGTTTTGGCAAGCACGAATATCTGGACATTGTTAACAATGTTACTGCCATGAAGGCGGCCTGTAACCAGACAGTCCAGTGATGAGTGTCATGAGCAATGAACCGTGTCCTTGGTGTACGATCCCCCAATTCACTGAGCCCGAGCACCCGATCCATAACCCCCTGGATGCCACAGGGACATATATGTCCCTCCTCTACAACCCTCACTTTGAAGTCGAATAAATAGAGAATCTCACCCGAGTGTCTTTTGATATCAAATATATCAACACGAGTTGATAAAAGTGGAAAAATTCCGAGGCTTGCCGAGGATTTTTGCCACTTTTATCAACGAGTGTTGATATATTTGATATCAAAAGACACGAGGGTGAGATTTTATTTATCATTCAACATCATGCTTCCAACTTTTTCAGTTTGTAGACAGTAAATAGCAGTGTCTTCAGTGTAAAAAGTACTGCTAACAGCTTCAGTAGCAAAGCCATTAGTGATGTCATTTGATTGTGACGTCATGGTAACCAGTGACATCACAATGGTCTGCAAAGCATTGTGATGCAATTTCATTGCAGCTATATCTACAGTGTAGATATCGCTTGATCTCATCCAAGCGATATCTCCTGTGGGAGCCAGTTTTGGATGATAAACTTCAAATTCATCATGCACATTAATACATAAAATATATGCACACATTTCTGAATGAATTGTCTTGGTCTTGGAATTGATTTTTTTATGTCGTTTGATACACAGAACAGTGATATATCTAACGATTCGCCAGGTGCGCGAAAGTCACAAACAATTTACGAATTATTCCTCTCGTTTTGCATTATATATTCAATGGGTTCATTCTTTTTTCAATATTGTGATCACACAATTATTAAACTGTTTACATGATTTCTCCAGGAATTGTAAAATGTATAAAATTAAATCCATATCAGGTACCCCGTTGGTTCAACCTTATACGATTATCCTGATAATTCTATACCAATCTTCGCATCTTTTATTGTGTAATTCTATGACGAGATGAAGAGAAATAATAATGAACAAATATATGTCCAATATTGAATATAATTTTGGTTGTTTTGAAATATTCTTTTGGGTATTTCATTATGTAAATTGATGCCAAACAGTTGCGTGTCTCGTCCAATTTAGATACACGATAAACTATCTAATTGTTCACAAATTCAAGACATTATTTACTTGGTGAAAGCAGTAATTTTATGTTGTGTCGAAAAAGCGTCAAATTCCGTTTTACACATCGAGATTTTCCATACCATGAACGAAATTATGGGAGATATATATTAATCAAAATACCAGTGTCGTCTTTCTCCGACGTTATCAAAGACATAAAACCCGCCATGACGTCAAAAGGAATGGTGTTATTTTTTGGGTATTTCATTACATTTGATGATAAGGCTAGTGCTCCATTAATAATGATGCAACATTAGTCAAATTATACTTACACATTCAGGAGAATGTTGGAATCTAGGGACTAAGTTATAGGTTAGATAAGGCCATCCATTTCTCTATTACATCTTTTTTATGAAGTACGATTTCATCATTTCTTATGGGGTTTTTAATAACTAAACGTATAGAGTTTCAATATCGATATTTGTGTTGGAATAGTTTGGTTCCTCGTGAACGAAACACCACGAAAATATATTTTCCTTACCAACAGCTAATTCTCACCAATTGACCTGAGTCACAATAAACTAGTGCTAAGCATAGCGGAGTTATGCCCCATTTTCTTTATACGCGTGTAACCTCTGTCGCCATTTGACGTCATAGAGAAAAATCAGTTTTCGTCATTTACGGCATGCTATTTTTGGCATTGAATGTATGTCGTTATACATACGCATATAACTTCATTTGATATATAGTTATGTCGTTCTGATATAAGGCAGTATTTTGTTCGCTGACAGTTTCTGTAAAGCTTCGAAATAAAAAACATCGTCGCACAGTACTTTTATCGGTGTACGATAAAAAGCGGAGAAATTACTGTTTATCAACGCAGAATAAATTCTCGGACAACACTTAGAAGTGTCTTTTTTTAAACCGGTTTAATATTTGCAGTTAACTTTACACCATCAAATAGGAAATTTAATATTCTCCACCTCTGCGTAATTTTATAGCCAGAGGTAGATCCAGTGCCGCATGACCTTCACTTTTCCGATCTTAGGAAAATGTGCGTCAGAAAAAACCCTCGGCATCCAGAGGGATATATCCTTCCTCTACAACCCTTACTTTGAAGTCGAATAAAAAATTCAGAATACATCACCCATACAAATACACTTCACAGTTTTGAATAAGGTGGGAAATTCCATGTTCTGTGACATCATCCACTGGCATTTTAGGCCAAGCAAAAGAACATCGTAAATGTCGCCATTTTTTACACATTACTAAATCACCACTCACGGCGTTATTTACAGCATTGTTTTGAAATCTAAATTTCGGATATTTACTCGGAAAAATGAATTTCAAAAAGACCATAATAGTGATCACGGGTATCTGTCTTTTATGAAATCACCAATGATCATTCACAAACGTCTCCCATAAGCCTAGAATTGTTTAAAATGTTTTGGAAAATACGCAAACACGAACGCCGAAGTGAACTTTCCGCAATATTGGATAGTGCTTACAAAATCACGTTTCAGGTACACCGGTTATGAGACGCCTGTAACATCACGTATATTTCAAACTTAGCTGCGATACATACATCCTTGAATTCCTCATACATTTTAGAATCAAATGTCTAATGGTCTTTGTCACCAATACAACGTGGCTAGATGAAATCAAGCAAAATAAGTGGTAAGTGCAAAGTGCCAATGAGGAAGCAGGTGTGAAAAGACCATGATAAGGTCACAGTATAAGATAGCTTCGGGCATCATGTTGACAAGCAATATATCTTATTTGGTAAACCTTTCTGAGATACCCAAATATGATACATTGCTTGTCAACATGATGATTGTCACCAGACCCGTGAAGATTCGGGGTAGAATAGGTATCAGCATCCCATGCTTGCCGTAAAAGGTGACTATGCTTGTCTTAAAGGGGCATCTACGGTAGGGACTACCGCACTCTAGTGGGCGGAGCTTATATGAGTGATCTGACCGGTCAATATGACGTCATGATAACACACGAATTTCATTGGTTAATACGTAAACGGGTGACGTCATGCAAACACCCACCCATATGGGCCGTTTAACAACAAGGACGTAAGTTTTAATGATAATAAATATCCATAAAACGATTCCAAGACTTTTTAAAAAACACGTGGGTCTTTGTTTTCAAAACCTACCTGCCATGTCGTCTTCAGATCTTCATAAAATAATACCATGGAATGTCCACGATTAATCCAACACAGTCCACACAAATTATAGTTCTGAGCTATTCTCTGGAGAACGAAATACTTTTGTCGTGATGAATATGAGCAGTGTAATTGAACAAAAAAACATAATATGTGTCCAGACACCAATCGTTATCCTCTGGAGTACGGTATATCTGCAGTTTATGATGAGCATTTCTCACAATACATACGGCAATCTGTGATTTCAAAAGTTTTTTTCTTCGTTGTGTTCGTCTTGACTTCACCTGGAATCTGGATGACAACGATGTTGTAAAAACCCTTCTAATGGTCAAAAATATTTTCAAGTGTTGAAAGCAGTTTTTTGTCGTTTCCGTGACATCTTTTCATTGCCCGGTAGCAATGTGTTTTGGCAAAGTCACACTTATCAGAAAGCTTCTCATGCCAAAGTAACTCGATCCGTGAAACTTGGCAGGTCCCAGTGACCCAGATTCCCTGTTGATAGGCATGCCAAGTATCATTTGCATAAGGCCATCCATATTTTTTGTATGTGTTCATCCCCTCAAGCCTCAACTAACTAGAGAGCGGGCGGACGAAATATTATATATTAGATCTACTAATCCAAAATTGTCTTTCAATAATTGTGGAAGTTATTTTATGACATTTAAAAAGAAAGTTTAAAAACTTGGTACTAAAATCTAGTCCATGAATTAATTTATAATGAGGATCGATTCGCTTTGCTTGGTTTTTAATAAACAACTTAAGAAAGATAAAGTTGACCCTTTTCTTTTATGGCGGTGCAATGGTAGATCTAGTAGTGACACGAAAACTTAATATTATTTCACGTCGGAATGGAGATAGAAAATATGAAAATACGGACAGCCTCACATACTTCGAAACGATCAATTGGGATCAATTAATAAATTAATCTGCATTATTAGAAAAGAAATGTTACCGTGAATACTATTATTGAAAAAACATCCTGTACATGGTACTTTTTGATTGCATTGCGGATTTCTTTTATTACTTTCTAAAACTTTTTTGTTTTAACCCTTTCTGACCACGCGATCTCCTAGCAACCACGCCTCATGAGCGCATCCGCTAACAACAGTTTTCTGTCAAGAACTTTGCAGGTTCGCTTGTCTTCAATATGAGCAACAACACATTTTCACGTGACGCTTAATTTGACGGAAAGTTGTTCGAGATGATCAGGGAGCCATTGATCATTTCGATTATGACAATGGTGACGTTGTCGTGGAGAAAGTTCCAATTCAAGATGACATAAATCCGATCGTCAACTCGAATCGACAAGATGGCGCCTCTCTTCCCACCCTTGCAAATGTAACAGAAACTTTGACAAATTCAGTGCCGATTCTTGGGGTTAGTGAATCAGTGTCGAAGCGATATATCATGAATGTTCACACTTCTTTTGTCAACCATGCGTGACACGGCACAGACAGTCGCACTTTGGGAATGGTGAGGCCACCATGTTGCAGAAATTCGTCGATTTGAAAACAGCGTTGCCAAAACTTCTGGACTGAGCTTGGAGTTTTCGTTTTTTCGTAAGTACAATATTATCTAGAGAGGCCTAATGTAGGTCAAAACATCTTGTATGTTTCGTTACCTATTTATCAGTTGGATGTGTGCATTGTTATGTTGATGCACGTGACAAATTCATATTTTGTAGTCAAGCTAAGAAATGTTGGCGCAACTTCTGGTGCTTCAAATTAGGCCCCTTTCTTGACACAAGTTGAAAAATCTGTGTAATATTTTAAGTTTTATTAATATAATCTGATTATTGTGTGGTATAGATCTAGAATCTAACTGTTGAATGCAGGTGACCAAAACTAAACAAATCTCAGTAATTTTCGGATTGAACTGTAAGAATCTTGTCGTCAATTTCGTATATATGTTTTTGTTACTGTTACATTAGCCGAAACTGTTGATCTGCAGCTGTTCAGTCGTAAAAATATTCAACACAATACACATTGACCACAAATGCATTGAATCTGTCACATGTACATGTACACATGACCATGTGATTTGCTATTTATAGTGCAACCGTAAATAAGCCCCGCCCATTGTGATTGAGGCAGACGCCAAACACGATCGATTCGTATTTTTATGATAAAACTATAGAAAATTTATTGACTTATATCTAGATATGGAGTCATTTGTGGTATCCAGGGTTTGTCATTCAAAGTTGATACGAAGTTTGACGGTCTTTGGTGATCTTGTTTGCGTACGGTTTTCAAAAAGCTCACGACACTCTGTTGTGTTTACATTGTCAGTTCGAAACTAAAACACCACCACCTTGCGGGCTGTCTGTAGTTAGGGTGGGGCTTTAAGAGGCGACTAACGGGATCGGGTGGTCAGGCTCGCTGACTTGGTTGATGCATGTCATCGATCCCAATTGCGTGGATCGATGCTCATGATATCAATCACTGGATTGTCTTGTCTAGACTCGATTATTTACCGACCGCCGTCATATAGTTGGAATATTGCCGAGTGCGACCTTAAAACAACAAACCAACAACAACAACTGATCGTCTGCCATTAAAATTCTGGAATTACTTGACCAGGCCTTTAATGGTGAAATCTTGATTGAAAAGCTAAGTTGTAAGTCAAACATTGTCTTTCCGTGACATTTTAATAATATTCATATACGCATAAGTATCTAAGCAACTAGGAAATGTAGACATCATACACTGATTGTTCAGGTATAGTGCTCAATGTGAAGGGGAAATATTAATCATGGAAAGTCGAAATCATCCCTTTTGTCATACAGTTTGGTACACAGGGTGCCATCCTTTTGAATGTCTATGTACAGGAACAGATAGTACACTGAATATAGTTTCTCAGTTTGTTTCTTTTTCCAGGACAATTGCATTGTGGAAAGATATTGAGCCATCTATATACCTTACACGACAGCATCAAGAGAGACATCCATCCAACTCAAAACAGGATGGCGCCCCTGATATCTGCAACTGGCAAAACGATAAGTGACAGAGGCAAACAGATTGAGAGGTGGGTTGAGCACTAAAATACTGTCGGAAATGTTCGAAAACTGCTTTTTTTGCTTCATTTAATAAATACGAGTCATAGGACTATAAAAAGAGCATATATAAAAAAATAACCGAATTGACCTAATCTAGCCTGTCCTAACTGACACTGTGATTACCCTTAAAATGTACTTTTACAGGTAAAATGATGATCAACTTAGAAAGTATTTGTGCGTCGTCATGCATGTATGAGATGGCCTATAACTTGAGGTAATTACCTAACACCTGTCCCGAGGTGATGACCTATTTGTTGTTCTACAGATGATTTCTTGAGGTAGCATTTATCGCTGCTGCTGATGTATATGAATATGTACTTTTGAATGTTGTGTTGTCTTGCCACGAACACTTTACACTCAGCTAAGATGGGCACAACAGGGTTGAGCTCACAATGTCTGGCTGGCGTAAGTAAGACAACGTGTCCGTGTTGTGCCGCCAGCACATATGTCCTGTACTTTACAGGGTTCTAATTCAACCGAATTTTCTTCATGAGTGAACTTTCGTTTCATGTGGTTTCATTTATGATGGTCTATGGGTGCTTTTTGTCCATCTGCCGATAGCTGCATGTAGTCGCTGTAAGGATTGATCAAGGTAAATTATCTAGACGCCCTGACTGTGATAGTTTTGAATGGTTCGGAGATAATGTCACCTCATAGACGGGATGGAATATTTTCCCCTGAAAAGTGCCCGGTCATCGCCACGCACAGTGTATCGAAATCCTATCTCTTGGAGGGCAATAGTTAGTGCAGTTTACATTAATTGTACCTTTAATTCCTCCCAAATTCTACGACAAGTCAGGGTTACCTTCTGCTCATAAAGCTTGTACACTATATGCCTAACGACCCTGTATCAAAGCTGTCTAATATCCTTTTACGTCCCAGTTTTGTTTTTGAGACCACCCCTATACCTGTTTTGTTTTATTGACTTGATGGTATGAATTGAAAACCATATAGCTTGGGCAGTTCAGTAATTCACCCAATCTAAATTAATAAATGTTTCCCCTTTATCTCTCTAAAGTGTAAAGAACTTGATCACATTTCCAAATACAGACTATGGTTATGGCTATGCAAGTGTAATGTAACATGCATCATGGGAGCAATGTTAACAAAACAAACACAGCGTCATTTTGTCATTTTAGAAGATGCACATCTCAAATTTTCTCAAAATCATGTTTTATGAAGACTACATTATTGTCATTATAACGGAGGCACGTTTTCATCTTTCTAGTCCGTTTCAGACTGCCACCATTGGACGTAGAATAAATGTAAACTTCCTGATTTTGTTCGAATTTGTCTCCTGTTAACTTGTCGATAGGACTCCTTGTGACTGAAATACTTCAAACCAGAGGTAGGTCGATCTGTAGTTACTCGATATTTCAATAACAACAGTCTGTGAAAATTTATATCCTTTCTTAACAGGCAAAAAGTAGTTTTCTAGCATTTCGATCAGTACTTTACTCAACTCTACTCAAGAGAAAACAACATCTCTGATTCTGCACTGGGAGCCATTTAGTGCCTATCAGTAATGGAGGATGAAGATGAGAAGAGCTAAGTAAGTGTGGAATTGGGCTCTTGCTAAGCCACCTTATGGAGTTCTGTGTCAGTGTTGGGAAGAGAGTGTGGCACCTCAGGGCACGAGCGACTGTAACATTGTTACCTTGTGCAAGAACAGGGATGATAGAAGCATTTGTAACAACTAAATCTGGATCTCTTTCCTGAGCCTCGCAGGAACGCTCTTTGCTTGTGTGGTCCAAGTGTGGCTCCTCAATATGATCCAGTCACTCCAGTTTGTCCTCTGAGACTTTCGGCACCTGAAGTGGTGTAAAACAGGGCTTTGTGCTTGTACCTACCTTGTTTGGAATCTTACTTGCAGTCAAGCTGAAGCACACTTTGAACCCCCGAGTATATGAGTCTACCCCCACACAAGATTGGATGGGAAGGTGTTCAATCTGGCTCGCCTGAAGGCAAAAACTAAGTATGTGAATCCCCCTCCCTTTCACAGATGTTTCGGCTCTGGCAACACACTCCTTGGTTCCATCTTCACAGACAAACTGTCTTTTGATGCTGAGGTCAACATTGTCATTGAGCGCCAACCCCACCAGACTGATGAAGAGAGTGTGGAAAAACAGCAAGCTGACAACCAACACCACGGTTGTAATCTACAGAGCATGTGCCCAAATCACATTAATGTACAGCAGCAAGTCTTGGACACTCTCCTCTAGACAAGAAAGGTAACTCAACACTTTCCACATGCACAGTCTGAGGCACATCCTGAGCATTAGCTGGTGTGACCAAGTGACAAACTCTGAAGTTCTTTCCAATGCCACGATCCTAGCTAAGTCTCTTCTCCCTGCTCCATCAGTATCAACTTCACTGCCGCATGGAGGATGGGACTACAGTGAAGGACCTCCTGTATGGAGAGCTCACATCCATTAAAAGGGCACCTTTAAATATTTGAGGTTCCTGGACATTGAGAGGTGGGAGGAACTTGTCAAAGAAAAAAGTGCATGACATTCCAAAGATACCGGTTCTATTTTGATATTGATATAAAAACCATTTGAGCATCTGTTAATGTTGAAGAATGTAATTGAGCTCCTAAACATAAAGAGAACATAAGCTCATCTCAAACCAAAATCCGGCCCCAACTGAAAATCAAATGGTTGCTCCCTAAAGTTATGTACTGAGTTTAAAAGCAACTGTGCATTAGCATGTGCAAGTAAGTTTCCATAGGTCATCCATGTTTTATAACAACATCAGTTTTAAGATGGATTCTCTTTAATATAAAATATATGATAATATGATATATAATGTTGGCTTAATGCCTTCCACATGCAAGAAGAACGACGTGTATGCATATGTGGTATAGAAAAAGACAATTTCAATTTGATATGTTTTGTTGGTGTTAGATTGTGAACAATACCAACAAGATGATCCGGGGTAGAATAGGTCTTCAGCAACCCATGCTTGCCGTAAAAGGTGACTATGCTAGTCGCAAGAGGCGACTAATGGAATCGGGTGGTCAGGATCGCTGATTTGGTTGATGCAGGTCATTGTATCCCATAGTATACGATGACATGCATAAACCAAATTTGCGAGCCTGACTACCCGATCCCGTTTGTAGTTGCCTCTTACGACAAGCATTGTATGACAAGCATTGTGCGACAAGCATAGTCGCCTCTTACGACTAGCTTAAGTTCTACTCTCTACCCGGATCTCCACTTGTCTACAAAGGCATTAACAGCTAGCTGGATCTCAGGACAATCGTGTGGGCACACAGAGATTCCACTGGAATGTGTTGAGAAACCAAAGAAGGTTTAATGTAAGGACTTACGAAGGAAATGCATCAGTTCACCACATATTATTTGCTATCACTACGAACAGCCATGAATTTTCTGGATGGCACCATAAGGAGTTAAGCTGCAGCCATCAACCCAGTCCAAACAGCTCCTAGGTCCAGCACAGTGTCGGATCTAACAGTCATGCAAAAGAAGAAGAGAGCAGACCTCCGACCTAGGACCATGGAGTACTGTACTGTACTGTACGAACTGATAGAGCATACACAGTTTTTTACCCAAAACCAAGTATTGACTCAATGCACATGCTGGAAGTAATGACAAGTCATTGGTATGACAGCCGTGAAAGTTTGTTCTACCTCTCTTAGTTGTTGGTGTTTGATGTCCAAATCTCAAATGAGGTCTATGTGAACCTTGTCATCTTGGCAACTTTGTCTGAATTATATCCAAGGCATGGGTTTCCAAAATCGAGACTCTGTTACCAGGATAATGAAAACAAACCAGTCCAGCAGCAAGGTCTTCAAAGAAGCAGTTGAAGTGGATGTTCATTCTACTGGCGGATTGGACTCAGGGCGACAATCTTGGAAGCATACCACCATGCAAAAATGGATCCTCATGGACATAAGCCACACGAAATGTTGGCCCTAGCTTCTACAATGAAGGGTCCCCTGTTAACTGTTCAGTGGAATATGTCACCAAGAGATGTTTTTGGAGACGTGTCTATGATCTAAAGGATATCTTGGTGGAAGGTGGACCCCTCGGATTGGCACAGCAGTTAACTGTTCCACATCACATATCGCAAATGTATTTATTCACAGACAACATGTCATTGGGTGAGTAAGGATGTCTCAAAAAACCTCTTGACAGGCTGAGTTCTGGTAAGATACGACTTGAGACTGCCACCACAACACTCGCCAAAGCGTTAGCATTCAAGTATTCACAGTATAAATACAAGCTACTGTTGTGGTTTTACTAGATATTTCTCTAGGGTCAGCTAGTGTCACAGTAAATATTCTGAGGCATTGTTGGGATCTTCGCTTCAGCTTGAAGTTCTAATCTTCTGGAAACCCCCACTGACACTCTTTTACGAAGCATTGCTTTGCAGGCAGATGGACGGACAGACAGAAAGCTATTTATTATAGTCTCACCAGGTGTACATGTGTATATACAATGCATACAAATGTCACAAAACGTATAATTGCCGCCTCTTTGGAGTTATGAGAAACTTAAAAGACCTCAGTTATCCTTAAAAACATTGCATATTAGAGTATGGATATGACATAAGTGAAGTGGGCTGAGAACAGCCTAATCCAGTCTGGTTACCAATACCGCAAGCTGCGGACACCACCTCCGACTGTGGGATGAGCATTCAAATGTATTGTCAGGATAAGAATAATTTACATAAATTTAAATATCCATGATAAAAGAATGCTTATCCTGAGTCAGTAGAAAAGTAGAATGAGGACGATTTGGGTTATGTGTTATATGAAATGAAGAAGGAACTTGAAATGTGTTGTGTCAGGCATGAATCATAAGCAGAGATACTGCTTTTTGAAAACCGCATTGCATTCTTGTGTCTGGTACGATCAGGAATAAGCAGAATACTGCATTTTTTTGTCACTTCCTACCTCATACACCTACCCAGTGACAGTGACTCGCACTCAAGGCATCATCCCCAGAAAGATTTACACCGTCATTGGATATTGTGGTCTTAATTTTACTCTACTTCAAGCCCCTTTGAATATATATGCACGTCGCTATATAAGTGCAATAATCTTGGACGCGACGTTAAACCCCATTTCACCTCACCTCACCTCACCTGGAATATACATACACAATCCTTTTAATTACAAATTAAACAATACCAATTATGTATACTCTCAACAAAAGTTCCTGTCACCAATATTTTAGTGTATTTTTCAAACAAGTAAAGTTTGGTTTTATACATAGCGTGAAAGTGACCGGACGTCTCTTATTCGAACAGATTTACAGCTAATCAGTGACAGGACAGGAATATTAGCCAGTGAGTTTTGTTGTTTTGTAAAACATGAAATAATGTATTACCTATTCTATCATTTGAAATTGTCTTGTTAATAACACACTGAAAGAGTCCCAGAAACACTACATAAGTTATACTATATTCAACAACAAATGTTCCTGTGACATCAATATTTTAGTGTATTTTTCAAACAAGTATAGAGTGGTTTTCAATATTGTAGTACCTGTATGAAATCAAGTCACAAAAACGCAACTGCTACAGAAAAGCATGCATTCCATGCAAAAGTTGACTTTTATGCAAGCCCCATGCATTTCACTACCCAAGAACGGGTATAAAAACATGTGCGTTAACGGGATTCCATATGCATTGTTTAGCATCGTGCTGACAACCACTCAGAAAAACAACAAAATTACGTAATTTTTCAACATTACGAAATGCGGCGCCTGTCCGAAAATGAGCATCTGCGAGCCATTGGTATGCTTGAAGCAGGATCGAGTCAACGTGATGTTGCAAGACAATTTAACACAGAAACACCATTTGGTGTTTATGGCAACGTTGGATACAGGCGAATGCAGTGAGAGACCATCCTCGGAGTGGCAGGCCACGCGTAACCAATAATCGACAAGACATCTGGATTCGAACAACACACCTACGAAATTGATTCCAGCCAGCAACAGTGACTGCAAGAAGCATTCCTGGTCTTAGACGAATATCTTCACAAACCGTACGTCGTCGCCTCAGATGTGCAGGGATTGTCGCCAGAAGACCTGCCAGACAGGAAACCACCATCAAACACGTCTACAGTGGTGCAGACAGCGTCTACGCTGTACGGCCATGCAGTGGGGACAAGTTCTATTCACTGACGAGTTTCGTTTTCACCTCAGCCACAGCGATGGACGGATTCGAGTGTACCGACGTCGAGGTGAACGTTACGTCAATCATTATGTCATGGAAGATGATCGGTTCGGGGGCGGCAGCGTTATTGTAGGGGTGGGATTACAGCAAGACAGAGGTCCCGTTTCATAGTGGTAGAGGGAAATCTCAATGGACAGCGCTACCGCGACGAGATCATCGGTCCTGATGTTCTATCGTTTTTGCGTCGTAATGGCCCAGGCTTACCTTTCAACATGACAACACCCGGCCTAATATTGCTCGACTTGTTCAGGATTCTCTTTAGCAAAACAACGTGAATGTCATTCCCTGGCCGGCTCGCTCCCCTGATCTCTCACCAATCGAGCACATGTGGGATGAGATGGATCGACGTCAACCACGTGTTCCACAGACACTCCAGGAACTTCGAAACAGATCCAGGAGATATCCCACAGGACTTTGTGCGACGCCTGGTCCATTCCATGAGACGAAGATGTGTTGCTTTGCATCGCAACCAGAGGTGGAAACACACGCTATTGATTTGTCAATTGACATTTTGGCATGTTCATGTTTTTTTTTATGAAATCACGCATTTTCTTAAGTCAGTATGGCAAATTAAACCATTTGAACACTTTACATGAGTCTTTTATATGTTGCAAACCGAAATTGTTTCAGATTTGGTAAAAAACGTCACTTTGCATCAAATCTTATTCAATGTCACAGAAACTTTTGTTGTTCAGTATAGTTCAGTTATGTCAGGTGAGACTAGATGCTGACACATTGTAGCTTGAGAGCGACAAAATAATGAAGTGTATATTTTCAGACTGTTGATTGAAGTAATGCAACAGCGTCATGATCCTTGGGTCCATCTGTAAATGTGTTTTGTAAAGACCAGTACAGCCTTAATGAATCAACACCCAATACACACAGCACAATGGGAAAGAATATACGACTAAGTATGTATGTACAAATGAATAGGCAAGTATAGTCAATTGGTCAAAGAAAGTAATGGCTACTAGTATATAAATGACTACAACATTTACTTTGGTCTAATACATTGTTTATACGTTTTTTTAAATAAATATTTACTAAGTCATTGGGTACCACAAGTAAGAATACGGTAGTAGTTTAAGGTGTAAGGGGAGACCAGACTAAATCACTTATTTACACTCAACCACAGATGGAAATTTTGTAACCATGATAAATACAGGTTACCTTTGTGTAAAATGTATAACGCACTGTGTCATGTAAAGAACTCACTTATAGAAATAATTAGGTTTTTATTGCACAACTTTGGTATGTAGTAATAAATCAATTTTAATCCAAATTGCAATCAAATGAACTAAAGCCTATATAAATGTTAGCACCAACGTACATGTAAAGCCGGCATTGTGAAATTTACATAGAGCTGCAGCAAAGAATAATGTAAACAATGGTTGTATTACATATTTTACAACTAATGATGTTTTGTTTTTATAAATGATAAAACACAAAGGTTAACCCAGAAATAGGTACGTACAGAACTAAATTGTGAAATCAGTAAATGACCACATCAATTAATATGCAATCATTTTTATATAAACACACAGTTTACGTTTACAATGGAACAAAACCTCAAACTATATTGACCACAGCAATACGTAATATGCCCTATAATTAATGATAGTGCACCACGAATGTCCTGAGTCTTGTCACTTAGGAATGTCTTGAAATAGGCCTGTCTCCCTTCTTGAATCCGGTATAATGTAGGAAGCTGGCAGTAATTGGGTGTTCTTATACGCTATTCGCACGTGGCAAGTATCTGAAGATGCAGCTTAGGTCTAAAAAGGCCTTGAATTACCTTGGTATCACTCTGGTACAGGTGCGGCCCGCTTTCTAGAAACTTCTATCTCTCGAACAATTAAGCCTGACATGTGTGTAAAAGAACCGGGGAAGGTAACTTCAAATTCCACTCATTCGCTGCCGCCGACAGTACTCGACATTATACTAGCGTTACAATTATTTGCTGTCAAAGACACTCACTACAAATAAGCTTACAGCAATGTTTACTGTCACATCCTTCATGTTTATCGATGGTACAAAGCCAATGTCTAATGTCTACAACATAATTCACATGCACCAACTGGTTACTTGTTGTCAAGAATAGTTCTGCACCGATTGTCTATGTGGCTATTCCCGAAAACGGTTAACCACAGTCTGCAGCGCCATACAATGTACACGGTTCTTTAAAACAGGCCATGGTCAACCGTTTCGTCAAGGGGTACAAACATAATTACAGAAAAAAATACAGTCTTTTTTCAAACATAGTTATTTGGTATTTTATCTTCTGAAAGAAATACCCCGATGATAATAACACAAGAAAAGTGTTCGTAAGTACCGCTGGGGGTATCATGAACAAAAGTGTATAATTGTCCGACTTGAGTGTGCATTGAACTGACGATATCAGTGACAATTAATTCAAGAACGTTGCAAACGTCTATCAAGAACATAAAACAAGTGTGATCTCTTGAGGGAGAATACTGTTACTTATACCACGTACTCATCCTCAGTATAGTTAAGGAAGTAATGGCGTAACACGGACACAGACTAATCATATGTTGTATGGATAGCCTTTATTACACGAACACTGGTCGTGTCTCTTCTTAAATCAGTACAAATATACAGTTTTATATACGATTATGAATGCATTTACAGACTACATTCACGTACTACATTTTGCCGGGACAATATTTGCAATGAATATGATACAATTTGATTTGAATGGACGTGAATAGACTGACCTTATCTGATTGACGTTCATGCTTATCTATCTACAATGAAGTTGAGACTTAACATGCGTGACAGGTGGCATGCCGCTAGGGGTGTCAATCAGCAAACCTTAAAGACAATAAAGTGTGTGTGTGTGTGTGTGTGTGTGTGTGTGTGTGTGTGTGTGTGTGTGTGTGTGTGTGTTTTATGTTTAACGCCGCACTCAGCAATATGCCAGCTATATGACGGCGGTCTGTACATAATCGAGTCTCTGTCTGTCTGTCTGTCTTGTCTGCATGTCTGTCTGTCTCTATTATATATATATATATATATATATATATATATATATATATATATATATATATATATATATATATATATAGTAATAATTAAATAAGTGGAGTAAGATTGAACACAGTTTTAATAGGCTAGCGCTTTCAACTCGTACCACGTACGAGTCTCATCAGGCCATAACTGATTCTACCATGACATTGATGAATGCTTGATTCTGATTGGTTAAAAAGAGGTTTCCTTTTTGCTACGGAAGCCCCTTTCAAATAGATTAAGCCTTTTCACACAAAAACGTGCGTATGAATACATAGATAGCCTACATATCGATTCACAGAATATGGCTGCCGATCGATCACCCCCATATGAACTGTAAAACATATCTATATTTCCTATAATACACGCTGGGTCTCTATTACCAGACAGGTCTCTAATACACGCCGAGTCAAGGGCTCTCGCGAAATTAATAGACGGCATTTAGTGTCAAATAGATGAAATACGGAACTTTGATATCGGATGTTTTGGGCGTTCTAGGCCGCAACCCTGACTGCTTCGATGATGACATTAAAAGATTTAACGAAGGCATATCTTTTGCATACAAATGAAATGTTTATGAAACTGTTAGAGAAATGTTCTATGGTGACCAGAATCGGAACAGTTTAAGCTATTTCCTCATTGAAACAATCGACAATGAAAGTAAAATATAACATTATAAAAATTGTTTGAAAAAACAACATCACATCAGCAGGGATAGTTAGTCAACGTGTTAATGTTGAACAGCATCACACTGTGCATCAGTACTAGGTTGTCTTCTGGTTTTCTGCAATTCTTTAACAGCACTGTTACTCTTTGGCAGCCATAACTGAGAGTGTAGTGCAGATACAGTGACAACCGGGACACGTTAGGACGGTTCTCATTTCAGGGTGGGGAGGTATAATTCAAAGATTCACACATTCAAAATAAGTGAAAGAGTGATATCTAATAAATTTTGTTGAGAAAATAATAATTGTTCATTTTTTTTGTAACTTTTTCTGAAACCCACGAACAGGTAATTTCATTATTGAAACAACCGACAATGAAAGTGAAATATAACATAATAAAATGTGTTTGAAGACATTTTATTCATGACAACAAGGTGTTTACAAACCTTTTTCTGATCGATATCCATTACCATCTCCGTCAACCACCACCGTTAGAATTTGGCAGGAGGGGATTTGAAAGTGCATCAGAAAACACTTCCTTTCGAAAGTCCACGAAAACAATGTCCCAACTGAAGTGACAGCTTATCAAACTTGATGAAATTCATTTCAGAACACGCACAATTGTGAAAATTATACACGGCCTACTATTTCTGGACCAGAAATGTCTACTGTCAATATTTGGCTTTGGATCCGTGAAATCTTGAAATTGACAGGTCACACCATGCAGATTCCTCGTTTCAAAATATCCGGCTCGTCTGCAGCCTAAACAGTGGCTGTTCAGTCATACTCAGTTCCATTAGTAATCATATGGATGTACCAGCAGGCTCGATCAATCCCAGTAAATCTACAGGTAAATGTTGAACCACATCATAGATCGGGGTTGTCATCTTGCTTCTTTTAACTAGATCAAGTTAATGTAAACACATGATTGTCAGCCATTGACAGCTCTGAGGTGTGAGTAACCGTGATGTAGGTCAAGTTCTGCCACATCCAAGTTCGGGGTGGAGAGGCATTTACTTTGATGTTATTATTGTTTACTGGGGGTAATTGCTATCTAACTAATAACTCTTAGACATGTTCAATGTATATTAGAATGGTGACAAGGGAATGCATAGAGGCATGTAAAAGATGTCTAATTTAAATTATGTATTTATACAAAGAGAAATTCACTCTTGCATACTTTGCGGGTACGGGTTGGTGTACTAGTATTTGAAATTAAGGCTTCTTATGAGTCCATCTCATTCTTGGTTTTTCTTTATTTCTTCAGTTGTTATAAAATTCCACTGTCGTAATATGTACAACATGAGCTATGAAAACAACAAATTCTGGAAGGCATACAAAAGTCAGCATTTCAAAATTGATTATGTATATCTATCCCATTTGTCATCGTAATGGGGTCTGAAAGAGTAAGAATTATTTCTATGAACTGTAAGGGTATTGGCGACAACCTAAAACGAAAACAAGTATTTTCCTTTCTTAAAAAGAAAAATAAGCATCCATTTATTGTTTACAAGATGTGCATTTTACGAAACAACAAGAACAATTCATCAAACAACAATGGGGCTATTCAGAATGTTATTTTAGTTCATATAAATCAAACGCTCGTGGAACTGCAATTCTTTTTAATAATAACTTTGAATTTAAAGTTTGTAAAGAATATTCAGATGAGGACTTTGGGAATTACAAGGCCCTAGACATTGAAATTGAAAATAAGACATACCTACTCATAAATCTGTATGGCCCAAAAGAAGATAACTCCGAATTTTAAGAACAGATTGCAGATATTTTAAACGAATCCGAGGCTGAATTTTTAATCATTTGTGGAGATTGTAATTGTAATTTAGATCCTCTAATTGATCAATTTAATTACAAGAATGTAAATAACCCAAAAGCTAGATCCAAAATACACGATCTTATAGAGCTGTATGATCTGAAAGATCCATGGAGATTAAATAACCCAAATGAAAGAAGATATACCTGGCGTCAGCCTACTCCCCTGAAACAATCACGGCTTGATTATTTTCTTATTTCACACAATCTTCTTTCCTCAGTGCAACATACCAGCATTGATCCGGGTTTTAAAACAGATCACTCGGCTATAGAGATAAGTTTGTGTTATAACGAAATCAAACGCGGTAAAGGCTTCTGGAAATTTAACAATTCTTTACTAAATGATCCAAATTTAGTGAAACTAGTTAAGGACCCTATAAATGAAACTTGCGCGGAATACAAAAAGATGAAGGTTACAATATTTCGGATCAGCTTTTATGGGAAACAATTTTATGTTTGGTAAGGGGCAAAACCATATTATATTCTAGTAGTGCAAAAAGAAATAGAGAGAAAAAAGAGAAACAATTAAACGAAAAGCTCTCCTGTAAGATAACTGAACTAGATATACTAGAAAATGTTGATGATAAAGAAAAAATACTCAAAGAAATAAATGAAAAAAATCCTGTATAAGAGGAAATTAGTGAAATTAAAGCGAGGGGTTATTTTGTAAGAGCTAAAGCCAAATGGATAGAAAAGGGAGAAAAACCAACCAAAGTCTTTCTAAACTTGGAATCGAGAAATTTTCTGAACAAATCGATTACTAAACTTGAAAGAACATCTGGAGAAATAATCACAAACGCTTCAGATATTTTAAATGACACGAAATCATTTTATAAAACCCTATATTAAAAAAAAGATAGATTTAGAAACATTATTTCCAAATGATCAAGATAAAGTTAATGAAAGATTAGCGGAAGCAATGGAAGGTGAATTAACTTACGATGAAGTACTTAGTACCTTCAAGCGTATGAAAAACGAAAAAGTCCGGGACCTGATGGTTTCACTGCAGAATTTTAATGGTTTTTTTGCGTGATTTAAATAAATATCTTTTAAATTCTCTTAATTATGCTTATAGAAACGAAGCGATATCAGTCACGCAAGTTCAGGGCATTATTACGTGTATTCCAAAAGAAGGTAAGTCAAAAACGTTTTTGAAAAACTAGAGACCCATCTCGTTACTTAACACTACATACAAACTTGTTTCCTCGGCTATAGCAGATCGGATCAAACCAATTTTTATTGGGCTTTATTAAAGGAAGATATATGGGAGATATAATCAGGCAGGTGTATGACGTTATGGAATATGTCGATACTTATCAAATTCCTGGCACGTTAATGATTATCAACTTCGAAAAAGCTTTTGATTCTTTGGATTGGGGATTTATTCAAGACGTGTTAGCATTTTTTAAGTTTGGTCCTTCAATACGTAAATGGATAAGATTATTGTATGAAAACTCAGGGTCATGTGTATTGGTTAATGGTTTCGCCAGTTCATTCTTCAAGTTAAGTCGAGGCTGTCGCCAAGGCGACCCAATTTCCCCGTATATTTGTATCACATGTACTGAGATGTTAACCAGATTGATTAAGAATAACAAATTTATCAAAGGATTAAAGATTGGTTCTATTGATCATTTATTAGCTCAGTTTGCAGACGATACAACTTTAATATTAGATGGTACAGAAAGATGTTTACAAGCTGTTTTCAATACATTGACTCTCTTTGAACGTTTTTCGGGCTTACGGGTAAATATAGACAAAACTAAGTTGATATGGATTGGTTAAAAAAAAACGTAGTCGGATAAAACTACTCCCCAAAATGAAAATAGATTGGACCGATAACTTTAAGTTATTGGGCATTAAATTTGATACTGATCTTGAAAATATGGTAGACATTAATTATAACGATAAATTCAAAGAAAAACAAACTTCAATGCAATTATGGAAAAGTAGAATACTTAACCCTTTGGACGAAATACAATATTAAAATCATTATTGTTACCAAAACTTAATCATTTGTTTTCTACTGTTACTGCTCCATCCGAAGATATTCTAAATAAATTTCAAGCAAATTGCTTCAGATTTATTTGGAATGAAAAACCGGATAAAATTAAAAGGGAAAGGGTAATGAACAATATTCCTAACGGTGGTTTTAAAGTACCCCTAGTAAAAGATATTATTGCATCTCAAAATATTTCGTGGCTTCGTCACATACATCTATCAAATACTACTCTTAAATCGTTTGAGGCTAATATTATCCCATCTGATATTTTTCAAATGGATGCAAAATACATAAGAGACCACATCGTCAAAACTATCAGAAATCCTTTTTGGCGAGATGTAGTGTCGTCTTGGGGCCGATATATAGAAAATCATAAGAAAACACGAAAGGATGCTTATTCCCAATATATATGGTACAATGACAATGTGCAGATTGATGGGAAATATATATTTATTAATAAGTGGGATGGTGCGGGAGTAAAATATATCAATGATTTGGTAGATAACTAGGGCCGACTTCTTTCATACTTAGAATTTGAGAATAGATACAATGTTTCAAGTAATCGTTTAACCTTTTACGGGGTAAGAAATGCTATAAATTTTTATTTAAAAACTTTAGAAACTTATAATGTTACACCATTGGTAGCCCCAATTTTACCATTTAACATTCATGTACTTATGAAGAGTCCAAAGAGTTCAAGATACTACTATGATGTGCTATTGCTATTTCAGAGTACATCAGCCAATCAGCAATTGGAAAATGATATAAAATATTATACAGATTATGAATGGAAAAATATAAATGAAATACCCTTCTGATGTACTGATAGTGTGCAGTTGCGTTGGCTTCAGTACAGAATCATTAATCAAATACTTCCAGTTACATTCGAATATGTAAACGTTCACTTGAAGTTTTGTTTGAGTAAACAAAACAGAAAAATAGTTATACATAAATACATACAATCTTGTACTCAATATATCCAACTTTTTGAAATCAGTTGTTCTATCTTGATAGCATCATGTACATCTTAAAACAGGTATCAAAGTCCCATACGAAATTGATTATATGTGCTACACAATGAAATGAAGTATTTGCATACTTATTGACAGTAATTCGTTTACAAGATGTTTAGCAAATATTGTCATATTCTCCAAACCTGCCTGTATATTGTATGACGTTTGTTGTGTTTGCATGATTTCATAACTTCGTACTTTAAAATTGAAGGTTACCAACGTCTAAAAAACTATAGTTCCTGTCCGACTAAGTTAATTCCGGTTTAGTAAGGTCACTTCATACCTATGGAAACAAGAGAATTTGTTATTTATGCGATTTCCTTCAGACATTTGTGTGTGGGAAAGTGAGAGAGTTTATTAAGATAACAACTTCCATGTTACGTGGTTGTTATACGATATTTTGCTCTTAAAAATTGTCATTCAGAAAACTAGTTAGAACTGAGAGGCCACCAAAAGCATCAGGTCTTTTGGAAGCAGGGTTATCTCAATGTTAAGGCTGTCGCCCTTTGAACGTTATTCCTAGGATTACTGATAGCATGTCATAGATTCAGGTAGACTGGCAAAGTAGTCAGGATGAACAAAACCCTAAACAACGTTCATAGAGAATACTACACTCATTCTCGTTAGATACGATTTTTACGACATGAGTTGACTTTCTATGGTATCTGACCGAGCGAATTTCGTAAAAATGGTATCTAACGAGAATGAATGTGGTATTGTATTTATTACCCACGTTAAATATATATTTAAGTGTAAATACATAACAAGTTTCGTGACCAAACTGAAACCGGTTGAAAAATCTGGATGCGCATGAATATTGATATATGCCCAAATATGGGCATTGTTGACATTTCTATGCATCCGCATTTACAACATGCGCCTGCAGTTGTGTTTGCAAACAAAACAGCACCAACGCTCAAGATCCTTTTGGAAGAAATTCTTCAACTAATGGTAGTTCAAGCGCCATGTTGTTAGTACGAAGGACACCTATTAGAAAATTTGAAAAGTCACATTAGCGCCGCGCTTTGAATATTGGACTAACAGTCGGTCACTCGCACTGCCCGGTGTCCCGTCTAATCAAAATGGTTCGGTTTCCTTGATCTATCAGCTGAATGTATATCATATTAGTACCATTTTGGAAGAGGGAAATCAGAGTGTTCGCCAAAGATATTCGTGTTAACTTTAAAGGGGCACTGATCTAACGCCATTTCCCGGACTGGTTGTTGCCTTTGTTATTGTTTTTTCCCCTGTGAGTACCCGGATGATACGCAACGCAACTGAGCGTGACCAGAGACTGGGCTACCGTCTGCAAGGACAGCTAAATAAACTTGGAGGCTGGAGGCAATATTTGTTTTACGCATTTTTGAATAAACACTGATTGGTTAAATGTGATCTATAAAGATTCGACTAAGGGCGCATGTTAATTAATTTCTTCAGCCTAAACAAACAGACAAAAAGAACGGCGGAGCTCATCGGAAGTCGTCATTTGGAAATACCCCAGATGGTTATAGTTTAATACTAAAAAAAAAGGTATCCATGCAGTGAAAGAATTTTCGGATTTCGGATTGCGTCGATAATACGATTACTACTCCCTTGTTGTCATCCACGTTTTCTCGTATAACCCTACACTTGTGTATTTGTCGTCATTCACTTGATGCTCGGTTAATGAATTTATTACAGGTACAATTAGTGGTAGCACCACTTAGATTACCTGACAAAGGTTCTCATTTGGCATTTATTGTGTCTGGGGTAATTATTCAATCTATATCCAGGTTTGAAGTGAGGTGAAATGTGCGTTATGTAATGTGCACGTGGCAGCCCAGCAAGAGATGAATGATCAGTTGATTTACTTTTTTAGGTAAATCAACGGATCGTTCCTAGTCATCAAAGGATTAACAGAAAATACGTTGATTGATTAATCACTGTTATCTTGCACAGTGGATATGTCAAAAGTGAGTGTTTACATGTCTAGGTTTACTAAAACAAAGGGAATACACTCATATCATGGCGTGAAGTGCCGATGTAAAAACAACATACTTTGTTCAAAGGGTTAACTGATAATACGTTGATTGGTTGCTCATTGTTATCAAACTCAGTGGATTTTTTAGGAACCGTGGACGTTATGAAAATAGTTGTCACGTGGCCTTTCTCAGCCAACCCTTGAGACTTGACACCTATGTGAAACACCTGAAACAATCCAAGTGATCAGTTGAGAAACGAACACTGGTTATAATATCCCGAAACGATATATATCTTTTAGAATATTTGATAGTTACAGAGACACGTGACATCGAATAAGTTATTTTGTATAGCTGCAGATGAGTGGGACATTATTCCTTTGTGTGGATATTCACGGATACATTCCTCGAACAAGGAAGCTGCCTATTTATACACATAAATTTGGTAAGTTGTAATTATGGTATTTGCATTTTGTTTTCCTTCATTTGAACCGATTCGTTCTTGTTTCTCTACGTCTTGGTTGGGAAATTCTTCAATGCGCGATAGACGTTGTTTTCACAGGTCATTTCCTTTGTAAGCGTGTATAGATTACCGTCAATTTGTAAAATGTGATTCTCTCAGGCAATTTATAAAATGTGTAAATATTTCAGTCATTTTGACTAAAAAATCTGTCCAGATTGATTAAGACGATCAAAAGGGCCTACAAACATCACAACAGATTATTATGTAGGATTAGAAGCCAAACAACATAGAAATGTACTTTTCAACGTAACATTTTCAGTCTCTTGGTGATGACATTAAACATCAAAATGTTTGGAATTCGTTATCATAATAATACAGATGGAAATGTTTTTCAGTCACTTTGTAAAATAACTGAATATTTATACGTTTAATAAATATGTTACACATTTTGACAGTAAGAAAATATACACACTATAAAAAGAGCAATGCTCAGATGAAATATTTACTTTGTGTTGCAAGTCAAAATAGTGTAAACGAAAATCGCAAAATTACCAAGCAAGTGACTTATCAAAACTTCGTGACCATTACCGATGCTACCCACAAAAATAACTACATTTCCTTATTATCTCGAAAACTGTATTTCATTTTGTTGATCAATGTGACCATACGCTCTTATTACTACCGGTATCCATAAAAGTGACTAATGCGCTTACGAATGGCGCAACAGAGGTCGCGAGCTAGTCTAGATTTCTGCTCTACATCCGGGTACTCACTGGGAAAAAACAATAACAAAGGCAACAACCAGTCCCGGGGAATTGCGTTAGATCAGTGCCCCTTTTTAACACCCTACGATGGAGACGGTAAAAATCAACAAACTCAAGTCTGCTTGCATGTCAGTGACAGCTTCGAACGATTGATGGGCAAGGTCACCACCATAAAAGTAAAGACAACCATGAGCTAGTCACAGCGTTTTACGCTAGATATAGGGACTGTTATTGTTCACATTTGGGTTGTTGGGGGCCACAAAATCAGAAGTCAGGCACACTTCCACGGAGTTTTCGAATGATTTGTATCAGAACTGTTCACACTTTTAGTGATCTGGTTGTGCAGTCGTGTTCATTCATGAACAACACCTCCCGAAACAGCGCCACAAAATACGCTTAGAAGGGGACACTGATGACACGACCGAATCATCCCAAGTAAGTCTAGATATCTGTCCAGACTTCATTTCACCACGCTTATCCTTTTACGTTAAATCAAATTGAAAGTTGCTACAGTGGTCGGGTGCGTCACGCTCATGGGGACCCTCGCTCTAATGATCGGTAGTCGTACGTTGTAAATGGATATAGTTCGATTTTATAATGTCTGTAGAAGCTCTATGCATAACTTGTATATAATGCAAACCGAATTTAATAAAGTGTTTGTAAATATCTTTCGTTCTAATTAATTTCTTCAGTTCTGCCTTGTAGTTGCAAAATGAATGACGTTTCGCGATTTTATATGAATGAAAAAAGTAGTCCCGGTGTGACAGAGGTCAAGGTTATCCAATTAAAACGAATAAAACAAGGTCAACCTTGTACGACACACGTGTGACGTACGGATTTAGTATCCTACCACCTGTATCCGCACCACGTCGGTAATAAAAATGAATATCTGTCCACAAATCACCATTAATACTCAGCTGGGCAGCACCGTAGACAGAAAGAAATCTAAATCTTCCTTTATCAGTGCAATTTAACAGTCTGTTAAGTTCAAAGATGAATCACTTTTCTTTTTGGATATTTACAATTGAGACCTGTGCCGTGTTAAAACAAATCGTGGTTTTAAAACGTATGATCTTTATGATATTGTGAAGTAAACACATTAGAAGTTGACCTTCATAATTATAATGAACGAGCGCATGCGTAGCTCGGGGTTTATCCTGTCACTCAACAGTCGGCTCAACTATTGCGTAAACGACCAAAGCTTGATTATTGGATGAAGCAAGTTATCAGTTTGTGTAAACATATCTAATTCACATAGCGAACTGGTTTGTATAAACTTTGGGGAACCTAGCCTACCCTAACGAATTTAATATTTCAAATATTGCAGCATGTCAGTACGGTTTTTACTGTGTCTCCACTTAAGTTCTTCTTTACTTGCCCTACCTACGATAACATTAGAAGCTCTATCTGATAGTACACACGGTTTTTTTTGTATGAAAACAATATTTCATGGTGAGAGGAGTTTAACAAGATATGTCAATCACAACTTATGTCTATCTATAATATTATAGAAATGGTGGTATGTGTACACTGAGTACACTTGTAATCCGTGATACAAAGAAGGGCCGATTGATCTGAATGTGGTCGAGTTTCCCCAAATATTTGATATATCCTCGTATCACAGTTAAACGTAGCCTGCACAGGATTTAGCAAGTTGTTAACCATGCCGAAAACCGAGATATTTGGTACAGGGTTGACAGATAAGTTCTCACATAGAAAGACTTGACCTTTACGACATTAAAAAGATCTATTTTTCAACATAATCCAGTTCCACATTGATACACATTTTCCAGCAATATTTGAGGGATGTTATCCCAGTTGGCAGTCCAAAGATTTTCCACAACTGCTGTGACGTCATCGTTCGATTCGACATAGGTTCCGGCTAAAGTTTTCGTCACGTTTGGGAACAGATGGAAGTCTGACGTGGCCAGATCATCGTAATAGGGAGGGTGATGAGTTCAAAGCCACACTCACGTAGCTGAAGTCGCAAGGGTTGTAGTCGACGGACTGTTTATGATTTATAGACGCGTCTACAGCAAACGGGTACCACCGCTTATCGCCCTCGGCCAGGTCAACCACGGGTGACGTCACATGCAGAGGATCGTCAGATTGTCTTACGTCACCTCCTTATCCGATTTTTGACGGCTACATCAACCAGAAATGAACTGTTTAGGGGTAGACTGAGTGCGCAAACTGTTCGAAACCGTCTGAGAACTGCTCACCTTCAAGCACGACGGCCATACTGCGGGCCGATTCTGAATCAATTACACAGACGTCAACGTCAATTGTGGGCACAGCGACACTTACGATGGACTCAGAGGAATTGGAATCAAGTCGTCTTCAGTGATGAATCCCGATTTAATCGTCGATTTGCTGATGGTAGGGCGAGGGTGTGGAGGCGCCGTCATGAACGTTACGCCCAATGTTGTGTACAGGAAGTTGACAGATTTCGAGGCGGAAGTGTCATGGTGTGGGGTGCTTTCTGTGGCAATGCACGTTCCAGGCTTCTTGTCATCCCTGGCAACCTCAACGCTGCTGCTTACCGCGACCAGGTACTGGCACCAGAACTTCTGCCTTTTATGGCAGCACATGGACCCGGTTTGATCTTCCAACACGACAATGCCAGACCCCACACAGCAATTTTGACAAGGAATTTCCTTCAGAATGCGGGAGTCAACGTCATGGACGGGCCGTCAAGGTCTCCCGACCTCAATCCTATCGAACACGTCTGGGATGCTCGTGGCAGAAGTCTGCGCACTCTCCAGAACCAACCACAGAATTTGCAAGATCTTGGCACCATTTTGCAGCAACAATGGCGTCGTCTTCCCAATCATGTGTTCACAACCATCACAAGGTCCATGCGGAGGCGTTGTCAACGCACATGGTGGCAATACACGTTACTGAACTTGTGTGCCATCAGATTCTCGTGCTTGGGATTTATGATTTAAACTGTTGATGTTATTACCGAATACCATAGGTGCTTGGAACAAATTATGGTTACCACCGTTGATTAAAATCCTTCTTTGGACATTAATGATTAAAAATTACCTTCTCTGATACATTTGTCCGTTGTTTATCATATATGGGATTACTTTTAAAAGTGTGAAGTTTTTAATTTGACTCAGTATATATTGTTTGGCCTTTTTAAGACAAACTCCAATGATGACGCCCTCGGCAACCCAGAACAAGGATGCAATAATCTTTCCAGCTGATGGGACATTCTTTGCTTTCTTCGGTGGTAGTGATGTCAAATACTTCCACAGTAATGATCTTTGGACTCTACAATGCTAGAGTCCCGGCATTAAGAGGAAACATTTTGAGTTGTTTACTTGATGATTGTAAGTAGTCTCAAGGAAACGGGTTCATACAGAAAGCTGATTTACATACCCCATGGTAATTCGCATATTGGAGTGTGGTCTTACACGACAAGGATGTCTCACGAAGTGATGGCTAGTGGCAAGTTAGGACTGGTTAAGGATGCAGAGACAAGGAAGATAATGTCATTATTAAGGGCTCCATTACAAGAACACGTAGGTCACCACCAGCCTGTGTCCTTCTGCAACTTTATCTAAACTAATACCTTCCAGTTGATGTGAATATAACTTCTAGCCTTACTCCACGTGGTGAACTTCAGAGGGGAAAAGATGTCATTATGGAGTTAAAGGACATCTCATAGCATGATGAAGATCTTGACACTCTCATTTAGTTGCATAGGTGATGGGATATCCAGCCCTTTCAAGGATCGGTGCATCTTTCCAGCCACGTATGAGGAAATACATGTACAAGTTCTTTCGGTGGGAGTCAACAGACTTTCACATCGCCTTGGGCGTCTATTGTTGTTATAGCAAGGAGGAATAATGGCTGCTTGAGGATGTGTATATATTACCACTAGCTCGACTATCGGACGATTACAGATTCTTTCGCTCTGACACTCATTGAAGAATTGTTAAGAATGTTTGGATGGGATAGCTGTTCTGGATATGAAGGGCGGATCTCATGTAATTGAACTCGAGGACGCCATTCACCTTTGGACCTCTCGGATTTTCGTGTACAATCAGATGCCCTTTAGTTTGTCTGACACACCAGCCACATATAAAATGTTAATGGAACAACGTTTAGAAGGTCTACAAGATATGTTTGATTTACTTGGACCTCATCATATTTCAAAAGCCATATGAAGAGCATATAGAATGATTGGAATGTGAACACAAGGGACTGGAGGAATCCACAACCCAAGGATCCTATCAGACGGGCGTAGACCTGATTGATCTCGCAACCTTGAGGATAAAGAGACTATTGCACTACTGACGAATTACAATCATTTCAGGCTGAAGAGAAAAGTGATGTTCTTGCGTCTAGATGTCGTACAGCAGCTCTGCTTAGTCTGTTTGATAATATCAGCCACCTAGGCAGAAACAAAGCCATTTCTCTAAGGAATTAACAAGGGCATCAAACTCTGATGTAACACAGGTACTACAAACCCTGGTCCATTATAAAGCATACATATAGTTTTACCAGAAATTAAACTGCAATTTTTCATACCAATTTGGCCATCAATATTTACCATATCAAAAGTGTATGGAGAACGTATTCTGACTTTGATTCAATGGAGACAACTCAGCGAGTTATATTTGTTAAATATGGCCAGTATTGTCTCTCTTGGTAAAAAGCTAGTAGTCGGCAAAGAAGACCACTTTGGAAATGGCAGCTTTGGATAAAAGAAAGAATACTTCTGAATAATACAATCAAGGAATCAGATCTGCAAAGGTCATTACAGAGAGAACAGACATTCATCTGTGTACCGTGAAGATATTGAGAGTGGAGATGAATTTAAGCACAAAAGGGGAGCAGGTAGGCCAAAGAAATTCACTGTTGGTTACAGAAGGCGACTTGGTATATTGGCGTCTAAAAACAGAAGCATGAGCATAGAAAATATTAGGAATTAAATGATAAATTGAGGAACAGTTCATGTTTCAAAAGAGACAATAAGAACGAACGCATTTGCATGCATGCAATTGCCTCAATATAAATCCAACTTTTTATCAGATAGACAATTTCAAGTTCGTGTGGGATCTACCCTGTCTAAAAATTGTTATAATGGACAGGGTATCCCTCAAGGCAGTATTTTGTCACATTGTTCAGTATAAAAATATATGGCTTCTCTAAGGCTTTAAACGATTCAATTGATGGATCCCTATTCGTAGATGATTGTGACATTTCATTTCGAGGAAAGAATATGAATACTATCGAAAGGCAGCTACAGTTATGCCTAAATAAACCATAAGTGGTCATTCGAAATCTAAAACTAATTGTGAACATTTTTGTAGAAAGTACAAGCCTCTTTAAAGTTGTAAAGGCCAAGTTCTTAGCCATTATGTTTTAGTATCATTTAACCTTTTTACAACATATGAAATATTGAAAGAATAAATGCCTGAAGGCCCTTGACTTGTTGAAAGGTGTTTCAAATGCAAAGTGGGGAGGGGATCAGAAAACCCTTCTCCAACTATACAGAGCTCTCATACGGTCCAAACTGGATTATGGTTTATGGTGAAGCTTGCAAAAGTAACTTGTAGCCTAGTGGTTAAAGCGTTGGCTCGTCACGCCTGGGTTCGATTCCCGACATGAGTACATTGTGTGAAGCCCATTTCTGTGTCCCCCGCCGTGATATGATATTGCTGGAATATTGCTAACATCGGCGTAAAACCATACTCTCTCACTCACTCACTCAAGGCATCAGGCTTTGCATGGGTACCTTCCGAACATCTCCGATAACTTGTCTGTATGCGGAGGCAAATGAGCCATCCCTAAAAGACCGCTGCCTATTTATATCACAAAACTATATTCAAATCAATCAAATCCTGTGCATAACTGCGTTAATACTCGCCTTAAAGAAATAAACCATAAGAAACCGTTGCTTGTTCCACCCCATGGGATAAGATTAAAACCTGACATTTCTGCTGCACAATGTGACCTTCCAAACATATTTACGACTCAAATTCTGTCGTCTCCTCCGTGGAAACTAGTATAGCCACAGGCAGATCTTTCATTGACATTACCAAAGACATCAGACAATAATCAACTAATGAATCAATAAGAATATAATCATTTAAGAAGCTCTTACAATACTTACACATCTATTTTTACCGATTTTCTTTGAAACATTTTGATTAGTATGTTTTGTATAAAATCTAACTGTCATATTTAAATTGGAAGATTAAATTTGCAACCATGATTGTTAGTGGCTGTATTCTTGAAGGTGGTTAAAGTACTGTAAAATTATTGTCCCCCTAAGAGGATACGTAATACATCATCGTAAAACGACCGCGTCATATCTTGACTGACAACCCAAGTAGGTTTGACTGATTCTTGGTTTAAATTCGTGAAGTTTATTCATTCCCACCTGGGTGTCCCCCCTCTATTGCATGAGATCCCGAGTGTAACTCTTGATGGTTGGTTTGAAATCACTGTGCGGGATAAGTAGTGGAGATATTGGTTTGACAAGAGATTGAAAAAGATTGATATAGTATGTTGCTTGTTGACAATGGTTTTTTTTAATAAATGACTCCTAACGCACTGAATGGTCAATGGTACTTCTGATATTTTTCGGAAACCGCACTGGATGTCATTCAGGAGGTTATTGGTTTCTAAGTACCAGACTAATCCTTTGTTGACCATGTTGCTCCATCATTTTACAAGCACAGCTAGTTAGTGAAATTGGACGGTAATTGGATGGATCTTTGTGACCCAGTCCAGGCTTTGGGATAGGTATGATAATAGCATTGTGCCCCGAAGGAGGGAAATTTCCGGTTGTCCATATTTAGTCCTCACCATTATCAGAGTTAAAATTTATTTTTTTCTTTTCCTGCTGTTTTTTGAAACCTCTGAAATTGAGGATTATAATATGTTGGCAATTTCAGATTTTGTTGTTAAAAGTGTATTACCGTCTTTGAGATGGTGCACTCCAGATTTTGATCCTTTGCCCTTAATCTTTAGAATCATGTTCCACACCTTGGATATGGGTGTGCGAGAATTGATTTTAGATACATAGTTCTTCCAGGATTGAGGTTTATTTTATTTAAAAGTATGGTTTACGTATATGAGGGTTTGTAGAGGACTTAGGAATGCTTTCGTCTCCAATAGAATTTAATATATCTGAAAAAAGTTGTATAGGATCAGGAACATTCCTGAGACTAAACCGGTTTTAGTTTTTCAGTACACAGTGTTTGGAATAAAGACCATTTGGTCTTTGTAAAGTTCCACCTTGTTGACGGTGGTTCATCAGCGGGATTGATAGCTGTTAGTAGTAGGAAAATAGTCACTTCCACAAAGGTCATCATGGACCGACCATTCAAATTTGTTTAAAATAATTGAAACTGTCAGTGAAAGATCAAGGCCAGAGTTTGTGCCAGTGGCAAGATGCAGATAGTATTTGATGCATCATTGAAGATGCATAGATCATTGTTTGAGATAAAATCTTCAAGGATTCTTCCCTTATTATTTGCATCAGTTCTCACCCATAGGGGATTATGACTGTTGAAATCGCCAATGATGATACAGGGCTTCGGGAGCTGATCGTACAAAGTCTTAAGATCTGATTGACTGATAGTTGAGGAAGGTGGAAGATACAGTGAACATACTGTAAACACCATGTTCAAAGTAAAACAGACAGCAACAGTTTGAAAAGTAGTGTTTAGTTGCACAGAGCTATGGATTATTCCGTTTCACCAGGATAGAAGAACCTCCTATAGGTTTATCACTAGGAGGGGAAAACGACTGGTAAGAACTGTACTGACGGATATCAAATGGATCTGTGTTTTTAGGTATGTTTCTTGGAGAGAAAAAGCTGTCGGTTTAAAAACTTAAATTACAAGTAGTATTTCATTAAAATTCTTCTGAAGACCTCTGCCATTCCATTGTATACTGTGTTGTGGATTCATGGTGGTGCTTGTCTAAAGGATTTAGTTTGGTTCGTTCTTTGTCACAAGCTTCAATTACTAAAAAACGTGGCAAATAGTCAGATCGAATGGATGTATTCTCGTCAGACGAGATATTGTCAGAATCTATGTGTCTTTGTTTCGAACCAGGGTGTTGGAAAGCCATGTCGAAAGGAAAATAATTCTGCACCCCTTTTCCCCACCTAACATGGAGGGTTAACAAAGACAGTCTTTTGCTGCAGCGCATTTTTGGGATGGCATGATCTGCCATGCACATAAATATGCGTATCTGTTTGTTTGACACAAAGAACTGTTTTCATGAAGCCATATGTGTCCACAACCAGAGTGTCTTGTCAATCGGCTTGTTATCCCATCTTAGTTCCACCATATGCATGGAATTTTTTAAGTGATTCATCTCCATGATCCCGGATGCCAATCAGTAAACCGCTTGTAGAAAGAAGATTTATCTTTGTAATTATTAATTCTCTATCCCAACCACGCATGATGGTACATGCATATTTTTCTTAAGTCTCAAACCTATCGCTACATCATCTCTCTGTCTGTACTGGTTTCTGTCAAAGCCAAAATTATTGTTGTCCACTACTGTCTCAATAATAGACGTGCCACTGAATTGCATTCAGTACCCCCCTCTTTTCGAATAGATGGGTAGGGTTTCTCTTCATCAGAGCAAAACAATATGCTTCATTTATTTGCGTGCGTCTCTAAATTTGTTGAGAAAATCGTTAGTTTCACGAATATAGCTGGGCGAGTTTGTATGTTATACATTGAGCTTTTTCTCAGCCACCTCGGTCATGCTTTCTATCGCTGTCCCCAAAAGGTGCATCCGTCTTATAAAGCTTTGGGTTATCTTTTCCTGCCCTCGCGTGTTTTGGTGTCATGTGTTTTGAGGTACCTTCACATTGTTCACTGCCTCTATAGTCGTTCAACTACCTTCTTTACATTTTTCTCATCCTCCTTGGTCCTCACATTTCTGTTACAAGCTATTCGCCTCTATCTATTTTGTACATACTCCTCGGCGTAAAAAAATAGGATTCCAGAACCTATATCTACTGGCCTTATCAGGAAATGTGACTTTTCAACGCCTTCTCATCTTGGGGTCATGTTCATATCTATTCTCTTTCTGAGACCTTTCATCTGAGAACATCATCTTTCACTACCTCTAAATACATATCAGGCCACTTATGACTCTCATATTATCGTGCAAAAATCACTGTCTGCTTTCCCCCGGAATTTTTCCCATTCTATCACTCCCATCCCTGTCAAAGAAAAACTCTTTCAACCTGATTCTTTCCCACGCAGAAAAGTGACTCAGTATCAAGGTCTGGATTTCAATTATGCGTGCCATCTATGTGATACATGCAGACGTACGATAAGGCAGTTTTTAGCCCGTACATCTCAGCAATTGCCTGGAGGCGAAAGCAAAATTGCCAACTGCCTGCTGGCGTCGAGGTTTGGAAAGACTGTCTGTATGCAAGCACTCGATAAACTGCCAATCCGCGGGCAGCTTTGACAGAGGCGAAAGGATGATAGATTTAATTCTGAGAGAGTGTAATCAACTTTCACTCAGCTTCTCCGACTTTGCTCGTTACAGGGGCTACCCCCTCTCCCTCTCACTCCCAATTACCACACAAAAGGTTGAAATCCGATTATCACCTCCTAAAGCCTTCTCCAATCCGGTTTATATTTCTGTCTAATTGAGGCGATGCAGATTATTTGCCAGCAAGCGAACGTTCGTAAGTCTATCGTGTAAATATGTCTAATTGACAAGGAATGAAATACGATCGATTTTGATTGATTTGAGGTTGTAATTGTATCTCGCCTGGCTTCAGTCATGAGTCGGATAATAACCTAATTGGACATGATTCTCCATTTATATCACAAACTTACAGATCCAACGATTCTGATACTTAATGCATATACTTGATATAGCTATATTTAAACCGAACGACAGATGTGCAGGTTCTTTATTGCAATTCAGATACAAAATAAAAACAACAACATGTGAAACTTTTAAGGCGGTAAAATGGTCATGTCATATATCAAATATAAGACGATTCCAATGATCGCTGGATATTTCACTTTCTCCGCGTATATGTCTTTACTATTGTCGTTAAAATATAATATTGGGCAATGTTCCCCAGTGATATCATCTGACCATATTTGATAATCGATCGACAAAACTGCCCCGGTACGTGTATCTACTCTGGATGGCTTATACTGAACGATCCCCATGACCTTGTCGTTAGAGGCGACTAACGGGATCAGGTGATTACGGTCGCTGACTTGGTTGATGCATGTCATCGTGTCCCAATTGCGTAGATCAATGCCCATTATGTCAATCACTGGATTGTCTGGACAAGACTCGATCATTTACAGATCTCCGTCATATCGCTGGAATATGTCTTTGTGCGGCGTTAAACAAACAAATAAATGTACTGTATGATATGATATTGACTTGATTTAATTGTTTCAACTAAGGGATCCCGGAAAAGTTATCCTCATTACCTTCACTCATATTGTAAATGTAAGTGACGTTTGTTCAATATAACTGATGATGATTGATAGCCCCTGGATGAGTAACATTTAAGGAAGACTTCTCACATAGTCGACCACTGGTTTTCTTGCCTCATACCCAGTGTCTGTGCACTCTTTGAACTATGGACATTAAATTAGTAAGTCCAACTTCGTTGCTATACATTTTTCATTTTAAATTTGATGTCCATGTGAAGGGTGAATATTTAGGTTAAATTTAATCTTAAGCCTTTAAACCAGTCAAGATAAAGGAGACATATCAAGGTAACATATTACTAAACATAAGACTTAACCAGCCCTGACAGATTTGAAATTATAATAAGATGCCTTGGTGGTGACATATACACCTATAATTATATCAGATATGCCAAAAATATGGATATGATTTCATTTATTATATCATCAATATGGACATTCAAGATATTCTTTTAAAACACACCAATAGAAATCTGAATCTGAATGATGTGTATGTTTCGATAATGAAACCTTCCTTATCCCAACCGTGGGAATGTAGTGAATACGCTTGGTTGTTTAGTGTCCAAACTCCGTCCCAGCCCTAAACAACTTCGTTACCCTCCCTATTAAAGAGATCTCCACTGGAAGGAGCTTGTCTTCTGCCTTTTCTACAGTTGACGGACTACATGGTTCGAGCCGCTTCGCGATATCACTGGAAGGTTGTCTGTACATAAGTGTGAGACAAGGGTGATTCGAGGCCTTTCTTCTACGACAAGAATTGTGACTTATATGCTTGTCCAGTACGAACGTGATTCTGTCGGAAAGCACCGACGTTTCCCGCTGGCTCCAACACTGTTTACTGGATTCAAGAACAGAGCACGAACTCATTCAAGACATTCAACTGTGACCAAATACTGGACCATGTGAATCCATTGACTTATGTATTGTGGACTGTTGGTGTATATTACAATATTTTGACATATTGTCTTGCCTTTTTACGACTGTATATCTTATCCTGTGTTTTTAAATATAATTTGTCAATTGTTCATTGATTAGAATTCATACACACATGCCCATAATATGCCAGGGAATCGTTCTCTGCTTTTGGCAGGGATTTCTTATGGTACTGTCGCCTTTATTTATATAATATCATCAACGTTTCCTAAACTTGGATGAAGGCTAAAGAAAGTCAATACCAACTGGTCAGCATCTTCTCGAGTTAAGATCGTCCACTAGCCTTTTTATTAAAGTCTTGTTTCCACCCTTGCCACATCAAGCCCACTTTCCTGTGCGTAAATATGATTGGACTATCGCACATATCGATAGTCCAATAAGAGAACGTTTCACAAAGTCAACATCCACGACTGGTACGCCTTCGTATGAAATAGATTTACCGCTGCCAGTCATTGTGTCATCTTTTTAACACCCCAACGATTGCCTATGTTTTTTTGTCAGGGATGAAATCGCAAATGTTTTCATTATCTGATCGACTAGGTCACCGCCTATAGTAGTCGCCATCTTACGAAGCTATGCGTTTTGAGACCCGTGGGGATCCGGGGTAGAATAGGTCTTCAGTAGCCCATGCTTGCTGTAAAAGGCAACTCTGCTTATCGTAAGTGGCAACTAACGGAATCGGGTGGTCAGGCTCGGTGACTTGGTTGTTGCATGTCATCGATCCCAATTGCGTGGATCGATGTGCATGACGTCAATCACTGGTTTGTCTGGTCCAGACTCGATTATTTACATACCGCCGCCATGTAGCTGGAAAATTGCTGAGTGTAGCGTTAAACAACAAACAAACAAACCATGCGTTTTGATTAGATATCGCGTTTTCATTACAAGGGGCACAACCCGTCATGTACGCGAGGTGGTGCCAGGGTCGAGCCAAGCAAAGTGGCCTTGATGTGGCAAGGGTAGAAACTAAGCTTTGATATGAGCAGGAAGATGAATGGTCAGTTACTTTTGTTCTCTTTTCACGGAAGCACGACATGCGTAACATTATATATGTAACCTTATATGTGTCGTAAGAAGGTATTAGTGAGTGAGTATGATTTTACGCCGCTTGGAGCAATAATCCAACAATATTACGGCGGGGGACACCAGAAATAGGCTTCACACATTGTACATATGTGGGGAAACGAAGCCGAAGCTCGGCGTGACGAGCGAACGTTTAAAACCACTAGGCAACCCCACAGCCCCGAGCAGATATGAGTTACAAAAGTTACAGACATTGTATCATGCCAGATACTTAGCCACTCACCCGCATTTCGGAAAATGCAAAATTAAGAACTGGCGTTCACGTTCATCGTAACATGAGAGGGAGTTTGCTTGTTTAATTGTGTATGTGCTTTTGACATATTCCATAAGGTACATACATGTTTATTAATGGAATAAAAGAAACATATTTGTTTCCTGCGTTTTCACAAAGCATTTTCAAACAAAAGAAGAACATCCTATAGGTAAAATTTTCTCAGAATTAGTTAGACGTTTACAAGACATGATGCCATTACGATGATCCGTTTCCCGCTCAAAGAGTAGGATCATGCAAAGCGAGGGCTATGTTGAAGCTTTTCTTCAAGATTTCGTATGTGCATTTAGATTCTTCGGTTACAGTAAAGTATTGAAACATATTCTTGAGTTGATTATAATGCATATATTTTCGTACGTTTATCGCCCCTATTGGGGTTCCGACTCCGTCTCCAGAAAACGTCCTGTTTATTATGATTATTACACGATCGACATGATGTGTTCGTGACTGCGACTTTAAACAACATGCTAACAAACAACCAAATAACATCTATTTTGAATTGTAAGTGGGTATAAGACATTCCTTTCCCTGAAGAAATGCCTGGTTGTGTGACATGTGCATGTCGTAGAGACGGTGGGCCACAGATGCTTGAACTCATAAACAGTAATAGACAATACATTATTTTTCGGAAATGCTGCTTCGAGACTTGTCATCTTTGTCATTCGACTCAGACAGCCAGCTTTTAAGAGAAACCATAAAAACACGGTTCTTTAATGAAGGACCTTGATAGTTTTCACGGTGACCAAGCTTGGCATAAATGCTTGATATTTCTGGCAAAGAATCAATAGTCCGAGGTCATCGACTATCATGTGGTGATAGCGACTCGGCAGTGGAAATAGCGCTTTCAGTAAAGACGCCATTGCTTCCCGGCGACGCTTGAAAGTGATCTGATCACAACTGCTAAATAAGAACATTCAACCTTCATAACCAAACACATTCTTATATTTTACTGTGTAAAATGTGTTTCTGTGTTTGAAAGTAATCAATAGGTTTAATGTGGCTGTATTGTCTCTTGTTTACGATAGGAAACATTATTACACTCCCAAGGTTTCATAAGCCAAAACTTGTTTACAAATAGTTAAGATTGTTCGCATAAGACACAAGTATTTCATCAATGTTAAAACGTAGCAAATTTGCCACATTTAAGTTTAGAAGTAATTGCACTGTCAAGAAAGAAATATGCAGCTACACATTACCGCAAAACACCTCAAGTTTTCATCAGATCATACAAACGATCAACGGGACTAAATGTGACTACTCTTTTTGTCATTGAAATATCAACCAGTCTCGCTTTTACGAAACTGAACTCTGTCGAATAGTTCCCCCATTCCTGTAGGACTCCCTGTTAATACAAAAGCATGATTAGCAACCGTAGATATGCAAGACGCGTCTGTTTGTAATATTGATTGTTGACAGTCCTACTAGACAATTGTTTCGAAATTGATTAATGAAATATAACACATAGTAATTATTGAATATTGATAATAATGGCCTGATGATGTACGCCTCTCCGTGGTGGGCCTAGATAGGGAGGATTTATTCCCCTGAACGGAAGGTACATCACCCAGTTAGGGCTAACTCCCTGAAACTGTTTCAAAACTTGGTTACAGAAAGCCAAGAAGAAACTCATCTTGTATCTCCACAGCCCACTCAGTCTCAGATGGAATTTGCCCAAGGGGCGGGTACAGGACCCGTCCAAGACTATCATGGACGCAGCAACTGAAGTCCACACTTCTTGTGTGTGCGAAGGCAACGGGGTGGCCAGAAATACCACGAGTAAATGATAAATTGTTGAAGCAGCATTGGGTTGGTTGGTTTGTTGTTGAACGCCGCACTCAGCAATATTCCAGCTATATGACGGCAGTCTGTAAATAATCGAGTCTGGACCAGACAATCCAGTGATTGACATCATAGCATTGATCGACGCAATTGGGATCGATGACATGCATCAACCAAGTCAGCGAACCTGACCCCCCGATCCCGTTAGTCGCCTTTTACGACAAGCATAGTCATGGGTTGCTGAAGACCTATTCTACCCCGGAATCTTCACGGGTCAGCAGCATTGGGACAAAGCCATGCCAATGTATGCATACCTGACAGGACAAAACACCCGTGACCAGTTCCGGCGACTATGATTATATATGATCTGTGAACCTGGTGAGCTAACTGCCAAACACTCGTCAGGCGCCTTTGCACGAACCCTCAGTTAGAACAGTAGACCCGTGAAGATCTGGGGTAGAATAGATCTTCAGCAACCCATGCTTGTCGTAAAAGGCGACTAACGGGATCGGGTGGTCAGGCTCGCTGACTTGGTTGATGCATGTCATCGATCCCGATTGCGTGGATCGATGCTCGTGATATTAATCACTGGATTGTCTGGTCCAGACTCGATTATTTACAGACATATAGCTGGAATATTGCTAAGTGCGGCGTTAAACAACAAACCAACCAACCAGTTAGAACAGTAGCAGACCCGAAAATGAACGTTCACATTATTCTCCCTAAATTACCTGACACAGTCGTCACTGATGCCCCTCAAATGGGCGCCTAATTTTGAGTTCTCTCCCGATTCCGACCCCTACTCTGTCAATGATCCCCTGTATATTTTGTGTATGTCATTCTATAATCAAATCTGGGATTTATCGATTGATAAACGGATGCCAATTTAACAATCTTACGAATCATTTCCACAGAATCAACTTGATAAATTAAATGGCATTATTTCTGTCACTCTTCATGCGGACTGTTTTGTGCATGACATTAACTGTTGCGTGTATGCTGCTGCTCGAACATTGGAGGAACTCTATACGGCTTTCAAATCACAAAAGGGTAACAAACAAAATTATCTAAAGAACAACCGGTTCCAAATAAAACTAAATGAAAGAAGGAAAGCTATATCCTGGATCAAACTTTGCTTGACATTACGTTCCTTAGGGCAATGAATGTCAAAACGCCAAAAGACAATTTGGATAAATTATAAAACACAATACAAGACAACAAAAGAGAACATTTTAAATCAATTCTTTATTCTCTGAAGGCAAAGATAAAGGTTTGGACAGAAAGAAAGAGAAAGTAGGATAAGAAAAATAACTTTTCATTAAACAAAATAAACTGGTCAAAACAAATGTAAAACAGTTTTACAGGCAATTAAAATGCAACCAATGGCAATGATAAAGAACCACCATGCATTCCGATGAAAGGTTTGGAAACACTTGTGGTCTATACCCGGCAACTGCAACCTCGAAGAACCATGGGTAGAGGTATACAATAGTAATGTACATGACAAATTAAAGTCACCACTGTTGTTGGTAATTAAAAAGTCCAAATCTAATACAGCACCAGGGCCTGATGTTATTCGAAACCGGTTTTGGAAGCTGTCCCCTTGTCTCCAAATACCATTACTTCACTGTTTAAATTCTCTTGTGAATACAGGGGATGGTCCGCCTTGGTTATACAGAAGTCGAACAATACTTCTCCTAAAGAAAGGTCATTTGACTGACCCTAAAAACTACCTCCCTATTACTTGTCTGAATAAACAGTAAAAATATTCACAGGGCATCTTAATGATCTTGTGTCATCATACTGCGCTTCCAATGACATTAATGAGACCTGCTGCACTCCGGGCTTTCCTTCCACAATAAACTGACACGCCGTGATATAACGGGAATAATGTTGAAAGCGGCGTTAAACCCAACTAGCTCACTCCAAAGACATTATTTACATGGAGCAGAAAGGGATGTTGAGGTGTTAAGAATCAATTGCTAGTTCAGAAAATGATAATTGAAGAGGCTAAAACTAACCACCGTAACCTCTCAATGTGTTGGTTTGACTACAGAAAAGCTCATGATTCTGTACCTCACGAATGAATTTTGAAGTCACTGAAATGTATTGACCTCCTCGAGCGATATATTCGCAGGGGCAGGTGGTGACTTCGGAATCCATTTCTATTAGAAGAGGAATATTTCAGGGTGATTCTTTTAGTCCTTTGCTTTTCTGTTTGTCACTAAATCCTTCAGCGTTTTGCTTAGCGAAGAAGAAGGTTATCATTCTGGATTTCCTCAGCACTGATTCCCAAAACCCCTCACTCATCTCCTTTCCATGGATGACCTTGAAGTTATTGCCAATGGAGGATCCACACTAAAAAAAGATTCTCCTTCACGTGTCCTTTTTCTAATGATATCGGCATGTACTTTGGACTCGACAAATGCAACATTCTTCATCTGAATCGTGGCAAGGTAGAAGAGGGAGGATCAGTCATCTTACTTAGTAGAGGAATAATTGGCCATCTCGTGGAAGGTCAGGCCCATACGGATGCAGGATACGGACAAACTACATAATGCCCATATCAAGGAAACTTCGTGCGGAGTACAACTGCAGACTTAAGAAAATCTCGAGTTTAGAAATTAGAGCTGAACGCTCGCAATAACGTCAAAGACACAAATACTTATGCTTTTGTATTCGTTTTTTTTTGTATTCTTTTGGTGTTATTGATTGGACGAAACAAGAAATTCAGGGTATTGACACCCTCACACGAAGAATTATGTCAGACAATAGATCCAAACACCCTCGTTCTACCCTCAATGGCTTATATTTACCATATTATGATGGGAGGGCGTGGTTTGATTAACGTGGGGCTCTTCATCATGGAATTGTATTGTCCACTTTTGCACACATGTATTTGTCTGATGATCCTCTTGCATATCAAGACAAGATGACAGTTTCCTTAAACGAGCCAAGGATGATTGACATTATTTCAATGTCAATGTTGGTGGTTCTGTGCTGCTGGACGGTACAGAAATGAGTGTCAACCAAGCGAAGTGCCATATCAAATCGGCTCAGACTCTGAGACTATCTGAACGACCACTGCATCGCGTTTATGTGCAGTGTGTTGAGAAGATCCCTGCAGAGTCCTTCGCTTGGATGAAGTTGGTTGGCCTGAAAAGTGAAACAGAAGGCTTTCTGTTTGCTGCTCAGGACCAGCCAATTCCCAGTCTAACCCGTCAATGTTTGATTTTGCTTCAAAATGTAAAAATGCAATGTAGATTATGCAATGAATTAAATCTGACTGTCATTGTCAGTGGATGCCCAGCTTTGGCACAAACACAGTATCTTAATGAAGGAGTGGCTCGATCCTTTTATTACTGTCTTCGTCAAGCTTGTGGTCCATGAGATTCATCGATGGACGACCCAGATGATGTAGAGGGCATCATGGAAAATGAAAAATACAAAATTCTTTGGAATAGGCCCGTATACAGTCTCAGACCTATCCATGCCGATAAACCTGATTTTGTCCTTTTTGATAAATCCAATGAAATAATTTATATTATTGAATTGTCTGTCCTTTTTGACACTTATGTGATTGACAAGATTCAGAAAAAAACATGTCAAATATGGTTTTTTTTCAAAATATGCCGCTTGAATTCCCTGTACTAAGTTGTAAGACTCCCCTTTGTTCTCTGTGCCTTAGGTTTGGTACCTCCTTATCTGTTGACTGACATTGGGAGAGTACCCGGGTTTGCTACCAGGAATACAGCCATTCTGATAATCTTTTAACGTCTTTTGGTATGATGCGGTTGGGAATCGAACCCCGGCTCTCCGGGCGGACGCTCCACGGAGGCGGTCTGTTATTTCGGTTGAACATACACATATGTTCGCTAATGTAAGGGAGAATAAATATATGAGGTAAACAAATTGATATGTGTCCTGCTGTATGAGTTAAACAAATGATTCAGTCATTTATGAGGTAAACAAAGAGAAATGTTCCCTGACATATGAGGTATAGAAACATAAATGTTCCCTGACATATAAGGTATAGAAACAGATATCTCCCTGATGTTTGAGGTAAACAAACAGAAATGTTCCATGTCATATGAAATAAACAAACAGAAATGTTCCCTGACATATGAAGTATAGAAACAGATATCTCCCTGATGTTTGAGGTTAACAAACAGGAGTGTTCCCTGACATATGAGATATAGAAACAGATATCTCCCTAATGTTTGAGGTTAACAAACAGAAATGTTCCCTGACATATGAGGTATAGAAACAGATATCTCCCTGATGTTTGAGGTAAACAAACAGAAATGTTCCCTGACATATGAGGTATAGAAACAGATATCTCCCTGATGTTTGAGGTAAACAAACAGAAATGTTCCCTGACATATGAGGTATAGAAACAGATATCTCCCTGATGTTTGAGGTAAACAAACAGAAATGTTCCCTGTCGTATGAAATAAACAAACAAATGGTCCCTGACGTATGAGGTAAACAAAGAAAACGTCCCCGGACGTATGAGGTAAACAAAGATAAACGTTCCCTGACGTATGAGGTAAACGGAGAGAATTGTTCCTTGACGTGTTAGGTAAACAAACACATTTATTCCCTTGCGAATGGTTGTGAAGTAAAAACAGACAAATTCCACTAATGTTTATGCATAAACTGAAAGATAAAGACAAGGCAATGAACATCGCGTGCATGGTTGCAGACGATAAAGGGTATGGTAAAAAGATCGTGACAGGTTTTAGCCTCGTGATGAGAAGACTGATGAGTCATATTTTTGTTATTGGTATATATTGAATGATTATCTTGGGAGGGTAATATAATTTATGATGTCATAACGCTTGTCCAATTCGTGGCCTTTCTTTTGACTACCAACACTGACTTAAATGTAACTATACTAATCCCAGATATAAAATCTTAGTAAGTGAGACGAATGGACTAGTACTTAATCTGAATTCACATTAACAAATCAAAGTAAGTGACTGAGTATGGTTTTACGCCGCTCTTAGAAATGATCCAGCAATATTGCGGCGGGGGACACCAGAAATGGGCTTCACACATTGTGCCCACGTGGGGAATCGAACCCGGGTGTTCAGCGAGACGAGCGAACGCATTAACCACTAGACTATCTCACCGCCCCTAACATACCAAAGCAAAGCTATAACAGGCGTTGTGTTATGAATATGACTATATCATTAACCGTAGTTCAATGTTCATTCTGATACATTCAAAACGTGGACATTTCAAGAAATGGTTTGTACGTGTTCTTGTCCGTTTAGTGGAAAGTGACATGGGTTAAACGATAAATGCAAAACGTGCAGTTAACAGTGACTGACAGGTGGTAGTCGACAGCATTGATTGTCACCTAAACGCTAAAGAGACTTATATAAAGAAACAAACAGATTGCTAACTAGAAAAAAGGTGCATGTTGTTAAAGGTACATAGTGTGTAAGTCAAATGTAAAAGTAGGCGATTAGTAGGTCATCATACATATATTTAACTATACCAAGCAACAGGAACTAAGTAACAAATTACATATATTGCCTAGTAATATCAGAAAAGCATTACAACAAAATTAATATTAAAAGGATATTGTTGTATACTTGATATTGTATTCAAATTTGATATATTTTATAATTTGCTGGAACCACTCTGTCAAAGGTTATTCTAGAGTCTAATTTAAGACAATGCTTGGATACCATTCTCGTTAGATGTTCCGTCCCATAATCGATTCGTATTTTACTATTACTGGAGCTGGAAGTGCATTAGATGTCGTGTAGCCATAGGGTGGACAAAGTAAATTGGATGTAAAAGTGGGCCCGGCAGGTGGGCTGGAAAACGTAGTCAATTACCGGCATGACGTGCAGAAAAGAGCTGTACCCTATTATGGATGGCGGCAGTGATTTACTAGATTAGCAATCTCTCTGCTATGAATTCGCCGCTGTAAGCGACGTAGCTACCGTCATGAAACTAACTTAATTTTTATAATAGGTTTGGTTGGCCCAGAATTACAAACACGGTTTCATATAGATCATACCGATTTGAACCGAAACAGAAAACATACCAACCTGTAAGGATTTTTTAAAACAGCTCCCCCTTTTTTCGAAACCTTAACGTCCATGTCATTGACTAGATTACATCTAAATATCAAAGTATCTTCCCGTAAGAATTGTTCTTTTACAGCCCCACTTCGAGAACAAAGGACCATATTTACATTGAATAACAGGAAAACGGTGCAAGAGCAGCGCTTCTATTTTGTGACTGGCTGCAGCTTCTACAATTGCCTTTCTTTGGCATTTCTGGTGTATACCCAGAAGAATGTTGTTAGAACTGTTGTGAGATTGAAGAAAAAATATTATGTAGTCCACAATGCTATGTCAAAATAATTGTTATGACGGCCAATAGTGACTGACGCAAGACAACTGAAATTGATCACATGAAGGTTATTAACAAGAATATAAAATTCAAGTACAATTTCAGAAATGTGAAATACAGTGACACATCATAATGATACATTATTAGAGTTATGTTAATTCTCATTTCCATAAGCTGGTATTATTAAAAACATTGACAAGTAATGTAGCTATTATATATTACCTAATTATTCACGACAATATCGGTTGTTAAAATCATTTGAAGCTTAGAAAGTGCGTGCATATTTGTGCGTGTGTGTGTGAGTGCGCGTGCGTACCTGTGTGCGTGTGTACGTATTATATACATGATGAATTATTTGTTAAGCTCATAGTATAGGAGCAATATCGCATGTCCGACAGCAACTCAGGAGCTACAATCTTTAGCCTGCTTACGTGAAAACAACTTCACCAAAGGCCTCTCATCAGTGTGGATTTGTGCCTGCCATACTTCCAGGTATACTCAATTAAACCGTTGGTATTCTTTTCTCGTGTATCCTGTAATCATCAACATTCCCAGCTGACAGACTTGATTGATTTTCAATTTCCTCTGGTTTTCTAGATGCGTGTAACAGCAAATTTAGCCAGTTATAGAAGACATCACTCGAGTAATGACCTGAATAAAAGTCGTTAGTATTACGCATTGATTGACAACTGTGCTTGTAGATCAAAGCAAATGTCTGCTTTATTAACTGTTATTATCGCTCAATATCGCCAGTATGCAGAAGTACAAATGTGAGATATTTTCAATAATATCTCTTACTACTTACGTACTGCTATTAGCATCCGTCTTTGTTGAACTGCAAAGCATATAATCACGTGACTACAATAACAACCAAGATCTGCGTATTAACCCATCTTAAACACGTACTAGTGTGATCATATCCCTCCATATGCTTGCTCAAAAACCAAACATCAATTGTTAACTTCAGTAAGGACAAATAGCGAGAGAAGGAAATACGGACTTCTGCAAATACATTTGTTTCCAAATATAAATGACAATGCATTTATATTAGTTTGAATATTTTTTAATAGATTACCATAAAACATCCATTTCACATTGAATTCAACAGTCGTGCTTTGTTTGAAGCAGTTGCATATGATGAATGTCCAGAATTTAAAGCCTTCAAATCAACGCTAATTTACAGAATCCTATTTCTGTTTTGTGCTAAACTATTTATTTGGACAAGTTAAAATAAACGGGTAAAATATATGTTTAAATAAGTGTGATGTTGTAGATAGTTTGCAGTTGTAAGAACAGTATCAATAAGGGTTAATAACATTCCCATACACAAGAGTAAGTGAGTGAGTTGGGAATAATGCAACATTTAGCAATGTTCTAGAAAATCAGGCGTGGGGCTTCACACATTGTACCCATGTGAGAAATCGAACGGTTTAACCTCTAGGCTTCCCCAGCCTTCCATCTACAACAATACGGGAATGTCACAAATATTATACATATTATATCAAATGGAGCAGTGTCAACCCATACCATACATATGATATATTGCTAGAACATTTCATTTAAATCATTTTCTTTCACAAGTTACTGTTTAGACTGTGAATGTATTGCTTGAGAAAACATAGGCATCGTCCAGGATGTAGTTAGATTCTCGCGACATGAAATGCTGGCCATTGTTTGGCCTACTTCACTGCCTGATCGCGATACTGGCCTTCTTACTCGAAGTTATAGGCAACATATTGATTATGCTGCCATCTACAAACTTAAAAAGTGTCATGTTGTTCTGTGTGATGTGTATCCGTGTTACCACAGACACACTGGATATCATAAATCAGTTTTTAGATAAGAGTAAAAGTTTATGAGAAAATGCTGATTGAACAAACATAGGCACAAGTGCATAAATATGGATAAGCTCCTTGATCATGGACAGTCTTGCACATTGATGGACTGACATAGACGTAAATATGAGCATCCCACAAAGAGGTATGTAAAACATCTTAAGTAAGCTTACCCTTGTCACTGTCGGTGATCATGTCCACAACAGATTCCATATTTGAGTCAGATGATAAGGAAAACTTCTTTTTTGCATCAAAGTTATTGATATTAAGTTGTAAAAACATTTCCGTTGCCAGATCCTGCCAATACTCCATCTCGGACACCACTATGGCCACAGTTTCCCACTGGAAATAATCCAGAATATCCACCATCACAAGGGATGTCTGGCGGAAATCATTCACCATCGAAAACGCGTAGCTACTGAAGCGTGTTGGAATAAAAAAATCTGATGCTATGTAGGCTTTTTTATACACTTCAGAAAAAGTAAAGAAAGACTTGTGGAGACTATACGAGGATATGCCTATCAGAGCATGTGGGGTAGTTGCGTTAAATGCATCACCTATATGAGTCAAAGCATTTTGCTCCGTACAAAACAAATAGGGCGTGAAGGTCAAATCTATTCCATTCCCAAGGATATCCTTTTGGACACCGACAAAAACATCCGCAACGGATGAATTGACTTTTTCGGTGAAATTAGCATCGCAACCATTTGTCCAAATTATCCCGATATTGAAGGCGGATGAGTCCACCGAAACTCTCGCCACAGAACCATATATAATCATGCACAATAATACACTCAGTATTCCATTTTGGCACAGTTGATCCATGGATTCCCGTAGAACTGCGTTTCTAGTCTGTGTTGGACGAGACATTGGAAACAGGGATTGGGACAAAAACCTAGCATCCGAACCCTGGCTGTGTTGAGCCAATCATGGATTCAATTGTTAAACTCTTGAACTAAAGCGGTGCTGATTGCTGTTGTTGCGTTGATGTTGAAACTGTGATACATATAGTTTGAAGTGACCTCGGTTCTGTAGGTGAAAATTGAACGTGCGTTCACCACATGACATATTCCCATGCTACTTCTCTGGCTGATTCATGTTTATCTCTTCTTCCTGCTGTATTCACTGCCACGGATGCCTCACGAGCTCTCCATCGATTTTTCGCTAACCAATAGCAGTTGGTTAAAACGCACTATCTGAATTAGATACCACGTGCTAACCCTTGTCTACACTCAATCAATAGGATGAAATATAAAAAAATGGCACATCGCATCTGTGAAAATCGATCTGCTTTCACAGTTATCAAGCAACATGCGCCTCTCCGTTCATTCTTGTGGTAGGCAAAGAGATGCAACGATTCTGTGGAAGAATGTCACATCATACATCAGCCGACCCTGGGACAATTGTCATATGTCGGACTCCATAGCCATCTCTTCACTGACTATTGACTACTTTCTGTTCAAAGGAGGTAATTGCTACTACAGGGATTTTTGTGCTTGACAAATATTTGAATCTTATCTTGAAGGATATTTATTTGTCCACTTTTGCATTGATTAGTTTGAACTTAAAACATACATTAACGTTCATTAACCTTGATGTTTAAACAATGTGTGCAGGTGCTGTATTTCACACACTGTGGTAAAATGGATTCACATACCATGTATGCATTTTCGTACTCAACAGGACAAGCGCCTTTGGTAAAATATATTGCGGCACACTTGCCATGTTAATAAGGCGTGTAGTGAGAATCATGCGTCTGATCAATAAGCGTGTAGTGAGAATCATGCGTCTGATCAATCAGCGTGTAGTGAGAATCATGTGTCTGATCAATCAGCGTGTAGTGAGAATCATGTGTCTGATCAATCAGCATGTAGTGAGAATCATGTGTCTGATCAATCAGCATGTAGTGAGAATCATGTGTCTGATCAATCAGCGTGTAGTGAGAATCATGCGTCATGTCAATCAGCGTGTAGTGAGAATCATGCGTCTGATCAATAAGCGTGTAGTGAGAATCATGTGTCTGATCAATCAGCGTGTAGTGAGAATCATGTGTCTGATCAATCAGCATGTAGTGAGAATCATGTGTCTGATCAATCAGCATGTAGTGAGAATCATGTGTCTGATCAATCAGCGTGTAGTGAGAATCATGCGTCTGATCAATAAGCGTGTAATGAGAATCATGCGTCTGATCAATCAGCGTGTAGTGAGAATCATGCGTCTGATCAATAAGCGTGTAATGAGAATCGTGCGTCTGATCAATCAGCATGTAGTGAGAATCATGTGTCTGATCAATAAGCGTGTAATGAGAATCATGCGTCTGATCAATCAGCGTGTAGTGAGAATCATGCGTCTGATCAATCAGCATGTAGTGAGAATCATGCGTCTGATCAATAAGCGTGTAATGAGAATCATGCGTCTGATCAATCAGCGTGTAGTGAGAATCATGCGTCTGATCAATCAGCGTGTAGTGAGAATCATGCGTCTGATCAATCAGCCTGTAGTGAGAATCATGCTTCTGATCAATCAGCGTGTAGTGAGAATCATGCGTCATGTCAATCAGCGTGTAGTGAGAATCATGCGTCTGATCAATCAGCCTGCAGCGGGCAACATACGTCAGATCACTCAGCGTGTAGTGAGAGTCATGCGTCATGTCGATCAGCGTTTTGTGGCAAACAAGCGTCATTCGTCAATCAGCGTGTAACGGCAAACATGCGTCATGTCAATCAGCGTGTAGTGAGAATCATACATCAGATCAATCAGCGTGTAGTGAAAATCATGCGTCACGTCGATTAGCGTGTTGTGGCAAACATACGTCATGTCAATCAGCGTGTAGTGAGAATCATACATCAGATCAATCAGCGTGTAGTGAAAATCATGCGTCATGTCGATGAGCGTGTTGTGGCAAACATGCATCATTCGTCAATCAGCGTGTAGTGGTAAGTTTTTACATGCGTCATGTCGATCAGCATGTAGTGGCAAACATGCGTCATGTCAATCAGCGTGTAGGGAGAGCCGTGCGTCTGATCAATCAGCGTATTTTGGCAAACATTCGTCAGACCCATCAGCGTGTAGTGGCAACCATGCGTAATGTGAATCAGCGTTTAATGTGAATCATGCGTCAGATCAATCAACATGTAGTGGCAAACATGTTAGTCACGTCATTCGGCGTGTAGTGAGAATCATGCGTCATGTCGATCAGCGTGTTGTGGCATACATGCATCATGTCAATCAGCGTGTTGTGGCAAACATGCGTCATGTCAATCAGCATTTAATGTGAATCATGCGTCAGATCAATCAGCGTGTAGTGGCAAACATGCGCCATGTCAATCAGCGCGTGGTGGCAAACATGCATCATGTCATATGAATCACTGTGTAGTAACAAACATGTGTCATGGCGATCAGTGTGTGGTGGCAAACATGCATCATGTCATATGAATCACTGTGTAGTAACAAACATGTGTCATGGCGATCAGTGTGTGGTGGCAAACATGCATCATGTGAATCGGCGTGTAGTTACAAACCTTCGTCATGGCGATCAGCTTGTAGTGGCAATCATTTATTATGTCAGTCAGCATGTGGTGAGAATCATGCGTCAAGTGAATCAGCGTGTAGTGGCAAACATGCATCATGTCAATCAGCGTGTAGTGGCAAACGTGTTACGTCGATCAGCGTGTTGTCGATCATGGCGATCAGCGTGTGGTTGTAAACATGCATCATGTGAATCAGCGTGTAGTTACAAACCTTCGTCATGGCGATCAACGTGTAGTGGCAAACATGCATCATGTCAATCAGTGTGTAGTTGCAAACATGTGTTACATTGATCAGCGTGTTGTGGCAAAAATGCGTCATATCAATCAGCATGTACAGAGAATCATGCATCATGTGAATCAGCGTGAAGTTGCAAACATGCGTCATGTCAATCAGCCTGTGGTTGCAAACATGCATTGTGTCAATCAGCGTGTAGTGGCAAACATGTGTTTTGTCGATCAGCGTGTTGTAGCAAGCATGCATCACATCAATTAGCTTGTAGGGAGAATCGTATGTCATGTCAATGTAGTGATAAACATGTGTCATGTCGATCAGCATGTAGTACGAATCTTGCATCAGATCAGTCAGCGTGTAGCATGTAGTTGCAAAAATGCATCATGTCATGTGAATCAGCGTGTAGTTAGAAACATGCGTCATGTCAATCAGCTTGTACGGGCAAACATGCGTCATGTCAATCAGCGGGTAGTAGCAAACATGTATCATGTCAATCAGCATTTAATGTGAATCATGCGTCAGATCAATCAACATGTAGTGGCAAACATGCGTCATGTCAATCAGTGTATGGTGGCAAACATGTGTCCAGTGAATCAGCGTGTAGTGGCAAACATGCGTCATGTCAATCAGTGTATGGTGGCAAACATGTGTCCAGTGAATCAGCGTGTAGTGGCAAAAATTCGTCATGTCAATCAGTGTGTGGTGGCAAACATGCATTATGTCAATCAGCATGTAGTGGCAAACATGTGTTGTGTCTATCAGCGTGTTGTGGCAAACATGCATCGAATCAATCAGCGTGTAGGAAGAATCATGCGTCATGTCGATTAGCATGTGTGGATAAACATGTTTCATGTCGATCAGCATGTAGTACGAATCATGCATCAGATCAGTCAGAGTGTTATAGGAATCAGGTGTCATGTCGATCAGCGTGTAGTGGCAAACATGCATCATGGTAATTAGCGTGTAGTGGGAATCATGCATCAGATCAGTCAGCGTGCTGTGGGAATCATGCGTCAAGTCGATCAGCGTGTAGTGGCAAACATGGATCATGGTAATTAGCGTGTAGTGGGAATAATGCTTCAGATCAGTCAGCGTGCTGTGGGAATCATGCGTCATGTCGATCAGGGTGTGGTGGCAAACATGCATGTTGTGGCAAACATGCATCATGGCAATTAGTGTGAAGTGGGAATCATGCATCAGATCAGTCAGCGTGTTGTGGGAATCATCTGTCGTCGATTAGGGTGTAGTGGCAAACATACGTCAAATCCATCAATGTGTAGTGGCAAACATGCGTCATGTCACTCAGCATCTAGTGGCAAACATGCGTCATGTCACTCAGCGTCTAATGGCAAACATGCGTCATGTCACTCAGAGTCTAGTGGCAAACATGCGTCATGTCACTCAGTGTATAGTGGCAAAGATGCGTCATGTCGCTCAGCGTCTAGTGGTAAACATACGTCATGTCACTGAGCGTCTAGTGGCAAACATGTGCCATGTCACTGAGCGTCTAGTGGCGAACATGTGTCATGTCACTGAGCATCTAGTGGCAAACATGTGTCATGTCACTGAGCGTCTAGTGGTAAACATGCGTCATGTCACTGAGCATCTAGTATCAAACATGTGTCATGTCACTGAGCGTCTAGTGGTAAACATGTGTCATGTCACTGAGCGTCTAGTGGTAAACATGTGTCATGTCACTGAGCGTCTAGTGGTAAACATGCGTCATGTCACTGAGCATCTTGTGGTAAACATACGTCATGTCACTGAGCATCTAGTGGTAAACATGTGTCATGTCACTGAGCGTCTAGTGGTAAACATGTGTCATGTCACTGAGCGTCTAGTGGTAAACATGCGTCATGTCACTGAGCATCTTGTGGTAAACATACGTCATGTCACTGAGCGTCTAGTGGCAAACATGTGTCATGTCACTGAGCGTCTAGTGGCAAACATGCGTCATGTCAATCGGCGTGTAGGAACAATCGTGCGTCAGATCAATCAGTGTGTAGGGTCAAACACGCATCATGTGGATGAGAGTGTAGTGAGAATCATGCATCAGATCAGTCAGCATGTTATAGGAATCATGTTTCATGTCGATGAGGGTGTAGTGGCAAACATGTGTTGTGTCGATCAGCGTGTTGTGGCAAACATGCATCATATCAATCAGCGTGTAGGGAGAATCATGCGTCATGTCGATTAGCATGTAGTGATAAAAATGTGTCATGTTGATCAGCATGTAGTGCGAATCATGCAATAAGATCAGTCAGCGTGTTAAAGGAATCATGTGTCATGTCAATCAGGGTGTAGTGGCAAACATGGATCGTGGTAATTAGCGTGTAGTGGAAATCATGCATCAGATCAGTGCTGATGCGTGCTGTGGGAATCATGCGTCATGTCGATCAGGGTCTAATTTTCAATCATGCGTCAAGTCAATAAGTGTGTTGTAGCAAACATGCGTCATGTCAATCAGCGTGTAGTAAGAATCGTGAGCCTGATCAATCAACATATTGTGGCAAACATTCGTCAGATCAATCAGTGTGTAGTGGCAAACATGCATCATGGCAATTAGTGTGTAGTGGGAACCATGCATCAGATCAGTCAGCATACTGTGGGAATCATGCGTCATGTCGTTCAGCATGTAATGGCAAACATACATCATGTAGATCAGCATGTAGTTAGAATCATGCGTCATGGCAATCAGTGTCTAGTGGCAAACATACGTCAGGTTAATCAGCGTGTAGTGGCAAACATGCGTCATGTCACTTAGCGTCTAATTGCAAACATGCGTCATGTTAATCAGCTTGTAGTGGCAAACATGCGTCATGTCAGTCAGCGTCTAGTGACAAACATGCGTCACGTCATTCGGCGTGTAGTGAGAATAATGTGTCCGATCAATCAGCGTGTAGTGGCAAACATGCGTCAGAACTTTCAGCGTTCAATCTAATGTTCTGGTAGTATAATGGATACACGTACGTGGTTTCATTTTCCAAATAACAATATTCTCTTTGACTGAACTAGAAAGCATTTCTAGTACATCACGATTGGAAAATGACTACGGTGACCGACGAGTGAATGGGGCCGTTTATCATTTGACTAACAGTGTCAGAATATTTAGCGCAGTTTTCTAATTTTGGTATGTTGACATGTGCTTTTCATATCTGTTTGAAGGCTTGATATTCCAAAAAACATAATGTGCATTGAGTTGAGTATGGGAATGTATTTTTTTACAGTGAGAAAGCTGTCAAAATAGATCCGATATCAAACAACCTAGATTTATAATACTTTAGCTTCATCTATTAGAACATCGAATGGCTCAATTTATAACATCAACAGTAAAAGTAATTAGATCTACTCACAATATATATATAATCGATTTCTCAAAAACAAAATGTTTTCAGTTTAAATGTGATTTCGTTTTGATGTTTTATATAGTTTTATTTATGTTTTTTTCACTCTGCATTATCTAAATTACCAAATACTTCGATCAGTGACACAGTAGTAATTACTTTGTTTTGTATCCTTAGTATGAAATAGATTTTTTAAAATAAATATTTGTCTAGGAGTAAAATCAAAGCATTCTTGTGGGTTTTTTTTCACCATTTTAATTTGCATGTCTTCCCTCCAAGTTGTAGCTTAGCTAGGCCAAAATTAAGAAAAAAAGAAAGATATAATAATTGAAAACCATCTATATTAAAGATTTTGCTGGTTAAATTTTCGAAGTTCAATACCAAGAATTTATTTTTCCTTTTATGACAAATAATTCCATTACGCTCATTGACCTACGATATCTATTTTAAACTTTTCCTTTCGTAGAATGGGATGGAATGGGAAACAACTGAAAATAAACTATCACGTATGTCCTTAAATGTACATGGACATACTTAGCTAGGTTTAAATACACTTCTATAGTCGTATTTATAAATCAATATGAAAGAAAACGTGGTATTTCATGGACTGGTCATACAAGTATATTTTGAGCAAAGGTCTAATTATAAGTAAGGCAGCCAAGTGCGAATTACTAGCTGAGACGAGGATGTATGTTTTCTGGTGGTCATAGTGAAACAATGACATATATAGCGCCCGAGAAAATAGGCTTGTTAAATAGATTTGCTGCCCATGAAAACGTTTCAACAATTTTGATTGAATCTACATTTATCATCCAAAACTGGCTCTCACAGGAGATATCGCTTGGGTGAGATCAAGCGATATCTACACTGTAGATATCGCTGCAATGAAATTGCATCACAATGCTTTGCAGACCATTGTGACGTCACTGGTTCCATGACGTCACAATCATATGACATCACTGATGGCTCTGGTACTATAGCTTTTAGCAGTACTTTTTACACTAAGACATTGGTTATTACAGTCTACAAACTGAAAAAGTTGGAAGAATGATGTTGGATGATAAATAAAATCTCACCCTCGTGTCTTTTGATATAAAATATATCATCACTCGTTGATAAAAGTGGAAAAAACCTCGGCAAGCCTCGGAGTTTTCCCACTTTTATCAACTTGTGTTGATATATTTGATATTAAAAGACACTCGGGGGAGATTATCTATGTACTTACTCTTGGGTGGTATTACGTTAGTATAATCTTGTTGATTATTAAGAAATAATAATGATGCCCGATACTGAGCGATGTCAACTTGAGTATTGTTAGTGCTGTTCAGCGCACATTTTGTCCTTTGAAAATGTACGATGTCAATTACCCCGAAGTTGTTTTTATCACTAATAAGTATTGTTAGGTCATACTTAAGAGCACGGTCACTGAAACATACATGGACCTAACCGGGATTTCTTCAAGATATACATTCCAAACTGTCATTCGTATTGTGACATAATCTTTGAAACAGTCTGCGTATGAATTAATCACGACCACTTCCGTCAATTTTGTTTTGACGTCAAAAACACGCACAATTTCATCGGGATTTTTTATCGGTAAATATAACTCACGGAAAATTCTCAGTGAATGTGTACTTCAACATAAATGTCATATGTCTATCACTGTTAGGACATATACTTGCCAATGATATGAATTATTGGTCATTTAGATTTCAAACAAGGGCGCTTACTTGACTTTGTTTGCCATATTCGTGTGCTTCCATATTACGATTAATGTAGAAAAGTAGGAAACTTATAATACCAGCACTTTAATCGATGGCTAGGCAGTGCATAGATCTTTTGGATTTGGTGACTTTAGATACTGATGGAAAGGCAATCAACTCGAGTTGCATGTTATACAAGTTGGTTACACTGTGTGAAGAAATAAAGACGTTGTAAGATACAATGCATACGTTTTTGATACAGCGACGTCATCACATTGCGGCACTGAGCGGTATGCAGGCTCACTGACTTCCAGGCACCATGAGGGTTAACATTTGAAGTTATTGTAAAGTCTCAAGGAGTACTTTAATGGTGTGGTACTATGAATGACATTAGAACATGAATTGTGAAAAACAGTCACCATGGGTTGTACATGTATAACTTGTCTTACAAAACACCACGCATGTGCCGCCGACGCCCGGGGGTCATAAAACTAATTGGTACCATAAAAGGGGCAATTAGTTTCGCAGATACTCCACAGAAGCTCCGCGGGGTGTTTGCGCAGCTACCCAGAAATTTTAAAAACATTCAGCGTAGTTCCCACGTAGACCCCGAGTAGCTACGCATAAGATTTACAAACATTCTGCGTTGTCCGCGAGTATCTGCGTAAAAGTTTGACAAAAATTCTGCGTAAACCCCGAGTAGCTACGCCATAGTTTTACAAAATTTCGGCGTATTCCCGTGAGCTACGCAAAGGATAAGAATGTGTCCTCAGCACCCAATTGCGACCAAATTGGGCAACCTGTTTGCCGTGGGTTGCGTCCCTGTTTCGGCGGAGGTAGTACATATACAAAAATGAGGAAAATGTTCACTCGGTGTACATGTAATATATAAAAAAATAATAAAGTCCACGTTAGTCCAACATCATCTTTAAATCAGTTTCAGACATGTTACTTTCACTGTCTCGTGAGAGAGAGAGAGAGAGAGAGAGAAAGAGAGAGAGAGAGAGAGGGAGAGAGAGAGTCCAAATATTTACTCAACTGATTTCATGAAGAATGTGATTTTCAAGAGTACAGGGCCTACATTTTCGAAACGATCTTAACTAACATAAATCTTAACAACTTACGTTCAAAGATAAGATATCTTAAGTTTAAGATACCGTATTTCCTCTATTAGACGCCGGGACTCTAATAGACGCCGGGACTCTAATAGACGCCGGGTCTCTAATAGAAGCCGGGTCAATTGTTCAGTGCAAAAAATAGAAGCCGGGCCTCTAATAGACGCCAGGTCGACCCTTGATACAATTAATGATCCCTTTTTTTAGACCTAAATACATAATGAGGACTCCCTTTCTCTTCCGGTAACTCCACGTGTGTCGGGAAACGGTCCTCAATCCGATATGTCACGAGTCGTATAGAGTGTCACGATTCAACTACGGACTTCGGGAATTGATTGAGATATATTTACGGATATCTACGAAAACAAAATATTTCCATTTCGTGACGATTCGGAACATTCGTGGTCATAGTGAAATGGGGGTATTAATAGAAACCGGGCCTCCAATTGACGCCGGGTCACGGGGATTTCCCAGCTGCTGACAATAACAAGTGAAAAGTGACACGGAATTCATGATCACATTGTCATGGCACATTGTCACATTGTTTAACACGCAAATATTTGAGCGACATTCAGTATAATCCTACATACGGCCTACATGTTTTGTTTTTAAGATAAAAGATGCCATGACTACCAGAACACAAATATTATTCTTGTGTCACGCAAAGGCATTTTGTAAACCCAATAAATGTCATAATCAATAAGTGTAGTGTTACCACACTACACTATTAGAATTGAACAAATGTGCAGAAAGCTACTTCGCTATTTTCGCTTCAAATGGTCCTCTCGCGATGTCTATTTTTATTGATGAGTAAACTACATTCAATAACCGTTTTCTGCGAACATATATTGGAAAGTGAATTTTGGACCATGTTCAAACTAAGCACATTTATGACGACATTGTAAACCCGAACGAGCAAGGTAACCCATTTTTTATTTCATTTTTAGATACGAAAATCTGTGCTTAACTTTTGCTGCAAGAATTTCAATAGATTGTTATATTTAATGGAATACATCCACATCCAGTTAATCACCTGTTTTTAAAGAATTATATTGTTCAACAGACAGTTTTTAATCACTTGTTATCAAATATTTGTCTTTCAGTAGTACAGATAACCTAGGTGTTGCATTAAAACGAAACCAAATACAATCACTTTTGCTTGAAAAATATTAAATTTTACCTGACAAATATCTGATCACGTGTATGCCCTTGTTAAGTCAATAAATATAAATACTACACTGTATAGTTAAAATTCAATTGTTAAAACTGATGCGAAACCTTTATGGTTTTTAAACATATGTAGATTGATATAATTTTATCAAATGCGAAAATAAATACTAAAGCATTGACACAAATCTGGAAAATATAACACGGAACTCTGCGCTTTATGAAAACTGTAACATTGAGCAAAGTCTCGCCGGGCGAATACAAAGGGAAACCACTCTCAATTAGAGTATGAACTAAGATTAGCTGCCCCTGAGTTATCAATATGGCCACGGTCACAATCTATGTACTGTTATTTGTTGTTATAATTTTCCTTGAAACAAACCGAAATAGTCAGAAATTCCGATAAATACCGTTGTCGTTGTGCGTGATTTTGCGTCAGTCATGGCGTCACACAGTACGGTAACTTTGACAATTTCTGTTGAAAATATCAAATCATTGCAATGTATCTATTTCAAATTCCCAAATCCTTCCTTTGATTCTCTTCCCATGCATATTCTGAAAATGTTGAGCCAATATATTGAACGAATAGACGAATGGATAGCTCAAAATAGGAGAAAATGCTACACTGTGTAAAATCTGTATTTTGCTTTGTTTACATTTCAAACAAGTGCAGTTTTTCGAGCACAGCGTTCGTTTTCACGCCTAACTTTTTTGCTTGATTTCATCCAGCCACTTCGTATTGGTGACAAAGACCATTGTTCATTTGATTCTAAAATGTATGAGGAATTCAAGAATGTGTGTATCGCAGCTAAGTTTGAAATATACGTGATGTTACAGGCGCCTCATAACCGGTGTACCTGAAACGTGATTTTGTAAACACTAGCCAATATGGCGGAAAGTTCACTTCGGCGTTCGTGTTTGCGTATTTTCCAAAACATTCCAAACGATTCTAGGGTTATCGGAGACGTTTTGGAATGATCATTGGTGATTTCATAAAGGACAGATACCCGTGATCACAACATAATGATCGTGAAGGGATGATTGATCGTAAAGGGGATCCAAGGGCTAAGGACAGAATTCGGGTAATCTAATAGCCAATAAACGCGTACCAAACCCTAATGATCGAAAGGGGGTGATTTATGTAAAGGGGGTCCAAGGGCTAAGGATAGAGTTCGGGGTGACCTACCGTAACACTAGCAATATGTGGATGTGTTCAGCGCCAATATACTATCCCTAATAAACTACATTCATTGTGCACAATAATTATAGAATAATTTAACCCACTCGTGAAATTAATGTTTTAAGTTCCTCGCTAAAGCTCGGAACTCAAAACATTAATTTCACTCGTGACATATTTATAGAATAACCCACGAGGTACGAGTGATTACGGAAATTATGTCACGAGTGAAATTAAAACATTAATTTCACGAGTGACATATTTTCCGTAATCACTCGTACCGAGTGGGTTATTCTATTTATTACCCATATTCATATTAAAGACATGTTTCAAGAAAAAAAACAATCAACTGTCGCCGATCAAGAATCAGCTGTTTTGTATCAATCCGCGTGTGAAAAAACACTGTCCACTCATTCCAACCCCATTACTTAATTAACGTGTTGTTACGCATGAAAAATAAAGTTCTGTTAACAAATTGTAAAGATCACATTATTGCAGTTATATTTCTGTCCGATTTACACAGCGTACACTATCTAGCATTGATAAAGAAGACAGGTTTCCAAAAAGGTTCATAGCTTGTTTTGGCAAGATCTCGTCACTGAGACAGCCCCCGTCGTGCATCGGCAGATACATGCATTTCACATTGAGAAGAGGAAACACGGAAAACCTGTCAATGTTTTTATGTGTCATTTGACAAAAATGCCAAAACCTATAACAACAACATAGACTGAATGTACAGAAGTCTTGTTTGTTAGAGAAAAGTTACGAAAAGAAGATAAACTTTGAAAGTACGATTGCTGTCACAGTGTCGGAATGAATGACCCGACTTGAACCAGATATGAGACAGCCGAAACCAGGAATGACGAGAACCGGTTACAGTTTAATCCGGGCAAGTTTAATTAACATCGTGTGTGATTTGAGACAAGGGTCACTGATGGGAAACATGTGCATGTGGGATTTCAGGAGGATTTGTCAAACGCGGAGTGGACACAGTCAGATGACGGGAGTTTTTTGATATTTTGATGTGATTCATAATGGTCGAATACCTGTTGATAGACAAACACGGTATCTGGAGACTGGGTGCTAAGCTGTCCGCATTCACGGAGTTCATTTAGTTCAATATCGGACACAGGATCAGCTCGCTGGGGTAAGTTTTCTTTTCCTTGTATTTTTAATTATTTTTGTTTTGATTTCAAAACCTCCGAGTTCAGCAAAGTGCATCGATTTTGCAACCAGATGCTGGTAATCATGTCGCTAACGTAACACTCTATGCTACCCTTGATCTCCTTCAAAGTAGACAGTTCGAATTCTGAACTGTCTGATGTGCATGCCGAAATGATAAATTTGCAAATACCTTTCCTGTGTCATTAACCCTCATAGCCATATGGTCAGCGGACGTCAGTCAGCCTGCATACCGCTCACCGCCGTGCTTTGCAGACGTCGCGGTTACGAAAAACATATACATTGTATAAAAAGCTGTCTCGTCCTTATTTCTTCACACAACGTTACAAAATTGTACCAAATAGTGTATCTTTATGATGTCTTTCGGAAAGTCTAAATGTCGTTGAAAGTGTGAGTATAGTCTTATTTTTCGTGCTTTTCTTACCTTTATTTAAGAATTGACCTTCACTTTGTGTGAGTTCATTGGAGTATGAACCTTCATAGAGTGAGGGCCAAATTCGCAAGCTCCGACGTTCATACAATTTGGCCCTCACTCTATGAAGGTTCATACTCCAATGAACTCACACAAAATGAAAGTCAATTCTTATAATTTTTTTATCACAATTTCTTACGTCAAAGGATGTAGGCCAAGATCTAAACACAATTATATTTAGTACGTGTGACTTCATGTTTACACTGACAGCCATACAACAACCAGCTATATCGCGGAGTAAAATAGTTCCTCAAAAAGAGAGATGACATGGGCGTATGGATGCACAACTTGCTCTTCAGAAACATCTTAAGCAGCACGTGTGTTCAAATCATGTCCTCATTAGATGAGAAAGGTCTGTATAGAACAACTTCAGTAAGTCAGTCACAATGACAGCGCGTCGTAATACATTTACATCAAGTACAAGACGTCAAAATGGCCGACACGATAAACGTGACGGGAGAGATTTCCGAAGCTGTTAATGAACGTGTGGCGGTTACATGTGTTAGTCATCATTGATCAACTGCCCGATCATTGAAAGGTGAATAAAGATGCGTCAAACAGACACTAAGGTAAATTCATAGATTGCTGGAGACGGTCAATGTCAGCCTAGGCACGGATCGAGTCGACACTACGATAGTTTAGATGTGCATTTCATCGTTTGTACATTAGGATAGGCCGCAGCGAGGATATTCGTGAACAATCATGCAGTCACGCTCTCTGACATTTCTCAATGTATACTGAAACGCTGAGACCAAGAATAAAGGTTCTAAATGATCAGAAAGAACGCTTATGTGTGATCTCTATATATATATCCTGGGTGTCGTTGTACAAAGCGATATTAGCGTGTCGGTGATCGTAACTTCCATACTTTAACATATGGACAGTCTTAAATTAGGTCTAAGGTTGTTTTGTACAACGGCACCCGGGAACTAATATTTATACTAATGTAGGTAACATGATGATAACATATCGACTTTCAAACAATTACATTTATTCTGGTCAGAATATACATATTTCTAGATTGGAAATGGACTACACATATAGAGGTAATATGAATCCATATACAGACATAAATAAATAATGTATAAAACAGTTACAGTTGTTTTAATTTATGCTTTATTGGATTCTTTTTACGATTTATATTCATACACAAATTAAAAATCAATTTGGGGACTTGAATGAATTGAATGTTTTAAATTTCAGTCCTTGATTTGTGTGTTGTAAACAAGTAGGCCTATGCCCCTGTGCAAGGAATACTGAAATCAGGGACAACCCCATCCATATTTGCATGGACTGTGGCCACAAAACCAAGGAAGCCCCCCTTGATCCTATAGGCCAGAACGTCATAGTGTCAGAATTTACAACTATCCACTATAATAATAGGTGTATTAATGAATGTCATAAATCAAGATTGCATTATAATTAATTCTTTTTACTTTATTTATGAAACATTTATATTAAATCAGTATTATTTTGTTTGTAGTGTGAGGAGAACCTGGTTACAGGAGGAGGTGTGATGGACATGAGGTTGAAGGGAATGATCATTCCACACAGAATGTGGGGTGTGAGGCACAATTTGAAATAAAGGAGATGCAGGACAATGTTGAACAATGGGAGAACCTACTACTCTGGCTCTTGAGAATTTTGGAGTATCAAGAACTAGAACTGACCCGTTTCATGCAATATTATATTTCATTACTGACTGTGATACTTTCAAGTGATGTTTATATTTTGATCAATCCAGTGCAACCAAAATGTGTAGCATGTATTAGGTTTGTTCTGACAGTTTCCTTGGCTGGAAGACCCAGGACTATGCTGTTGACTGCACTGAAATAAAAATTCAAATCCCATCGGCCTTTGTCCTCAACTCAAAAGTTTTATACACTTAACAAAACTAGCCACCCACTCTAAAGACTGATTGGTATAGCCCCTGACGATGCTGTGAACTTTGTATCATGTTTGTCTACAGCTGGTATATCTGATGCTGAGATGACAAAGCTGTGAAGTGTTTGGTACTTTTCTTGATCTTGTACAGCCTGGTGTAAGTGTGGGGGCAGACCAAGGCTTTACTATTGCCACTACTTTGCACACAAGAAATAGTCTCAATATTCCCCCTTTCCTATTTAACTGTAGTCAGCTTTCAGCCGAATAAATAGGAGAAATACAAACCTTAACATCCTTGAGAGTCCATGTTGCAGAATTTTCAAAACTATCAATCAGCTGTGGACAGTTGCTTGATTATGGTTTCCCTTGCACACTCCTATAGAATTGTGCTAAAATTGCCTGTGAGAGATAAAAGTGTCAACTCGTTTGAGACGCAAATATTTTATTACACAATGTACATACATTGTTTTTAAACTGATGTCTATAGCACTGGCTCGATCTGTCTGATGGCACAGAAACAGTTTGCTGAAAAAACCTCACTTCAGATAAATCTGAAAAAAATACATTGAAGTTGTGAAGAAAAACATGCAGATGTCAATTGTATGAATGAAATTTGATAATTGTTCTACTATTAAACACTTCAAACATTGTGCCGAGTCACTTTGACTTTAAAAAAAATAATTTTTTATATAATTTGCATTAACTGCATGGTCTGTTACCCAGAATTATTATTGTAGTTTAATGTAACTTCCATACCCATTGATACAAATTAATTTGATTAATTGAATATGAATACGACATATTTATTTCATAGTCCTTACCTCTAAGTAAGATTTCACATGAGTCCTTTGGACAACGCTGGAAATATAATGATTACTAGATACACACATTCAACTATGAAACAGAACTGAATTTAATGGAAGATTTATGGATGATCGTGGATGATTAGGGTTTATACAAAAAAAACTATTTAGATCTATAGCCAAAAACATTTGAATTTATGACGGTTGCAATATACGTGACACAGTATAAACTATAACCTTAATAATAATCATATTTAATTAGATCTATAGACTACAGTAATACCCCAAAACACAAGAATTAAAATAAATCAAATATAGCGCTTACACACATTTAAAGGGCTTGTTATCAGTCATTATGGATGTCTTAGCCAATTCATGTTACGCCCATCAATATTAATTCAAAACAACAGCATATGCCATGAAAGGTAACGTGACCTGTCAAAGTGGTCATTGTTATTTAGTGTAAAAGCACACTATACGTAATTTTAATACTGTTGATGAACTTATCGCTGTTGTAATGGAATCCCTTGTTCAACGGGGAACTCCTCGCGCTCTTAGATTGACTTTGAACCAAATTCTTGACGAAGCTGAACGAGACATGCGAGACGAGCGATAAATCACTTCCGGGTGTTTGCTCTGCAGCCATGCGGGAAAACCTCGTTTTGGATTTTGACCTTGGGGTCATGCATAAATATTAAGAGGTCTATTGTGTCGTTCATTTTAAGGATTGACTGTGTATTTTTTTCGGTTCATTGAGGTATGAATCGAAAAACCGATGTGCAAACTGTAGCGGATTCTTACAAAAGTTTGCACATCGGTTTTTCGATTCATACCTCAATGAACCGAAAAAAAATATACAGTCAATGCTTATAATTAAATTCGACAACCTAAAACATGTTTTATCTACAATAGTTTAACCCAAAACAGATGCATATATCAAAACAGACAAAAATGACGACATTGATAAACATTCCAGGTGTAGGAATACATACAGTGGCGTGACATGAATCAGGTGATCGTTTAATTTATGCACAAAACTTGACACGCCTACACAATTAGTAGCCAATCAACGGAGAGTGGGATTAAAACAATGTTCATTGGACCTGTCAATTAAGGCAAGAGGCGAAAAGAACTGCAACAGTCCGACTGTAACGAACCGGAATATGTCCGAGAGAAGGCGGCTGTTTCAAATAACATGGTCATTTACTGCGTGATTCGAACATTACTTCCCCCATTACGGTAAAACACAGTTGGAGAAATGCTAGTTATAAATGAAAACCAACGTGAAAGTTGAACCGGGGCGAGCGGGAAAAAAGACAGGCGAGCGAGGCGGCACGTTTGCTGTTTCATTCATTATCGGCCTTCGGTTTCAAAGGGTAGTTTGGACAATGAATATGCATGAAGTCGCTAAATGTCCTGTGCATGACGATACACGTGAGCAGAAAGGGAATTCCCTCGACTGTAATATTGGGATTCCCCGACATTCCGCAGTAATAAAAGTAGTGCGCTTCAGTGGGCGTGGCTATTTTTTTTTACATTCATTGGGAAATGAATGCAATCACACGTGACCAATTCAGCTAATCAGAATGCAGAAATTTCCATGAAAATAACGAAAATTTAATTATACACTTATGAACGTCAATTTCGCGGTCATGTGACCGCTCTCTCGTCCAATGAACGAGAAAAGCCGTATATCGTGTAAACTTCAAATTTAAATAAATTATTCATTTGTGAACTAAGTTCATGTCAACTTGTCAAGTTTAGACTTTTTCATTGTGTTTTCATTTTCATTGGCAGTTATCGATGTCATCATCGTTCACAAAGGCAAACCTGTCTATACAAAGTCCGGTTTTTGGATTCGGGTGGTCGAAAAATTCATCAAACAGCAAGCCCTCTAACACAGACGCAAACCAGGACATGGTGGTGATGATCTTGGCGCCCTAGAAACAGTTTCTGGCAACATCACAATCTGAATCTTGGAACTTCAATCTGGCCATATGCAGTTTTGACAACAACGACATAAAATGTGTTCAGAGGTTGAAAAATAACTTTTCATGTCAGTCAGATCACCGTCCGCTTTAACGAGGTCATTTACTTTGACAGGTCTCAAATGGCCAGCCATGTTTGTTTACAAACGGGGACTTAGTTTTGGTTTTTACTGTAAAATGAAAATCATGTGAAATAAATGAAAAAAATGATAATGTGAAATCATGTTGTTAATATGAAACTATGTGTCTTGTCTTAAAAATCTCGAATCGGTGAGATTGTAGCACGTAAAACATCTGAAGGGAAAGGCGTGGATTTGTGAATTAATGGGATGAGAAAAAAAATAGTTGTGACGTCACAGGGCATTGTTTCGCCGGTGTGACTGGCAACAAAATACTACAAATTACGTCATAGGGTATTGTCACGTGTTTGAAAAGTTTGTGGTACTTGTATTCTAAAGGTAGGCCCATTAAGTACCTAATTTTCAGAGGTCATTTTTAGTACCTTTGCTTGGCCTAAAATGCCAGTGGATGATATCACAGAACAGGGAATCTCCCACCTTATTCAAAACTGTGAAGTGTATTAGTGTGCATGATGTACAGTACACTACGGTTATAACGAACTCAAAGGGACTAGTAATTTTAGTTCGTTATAACCGTAATTCGTTATAAGCATATATACAGCATAACTACAGCATATAGTCGGGACTAAAAAGTTAGTTCGTTATATCCGTTAGTTCGTTATAAGCGTGTTCGTTATAACCGTAGTTTACTGTATTTTGAATTTTATTCGACTTCAAAGTGAGGGTTGTAGGGGAGGGACATATATATGTCCCTGTGGCATCCAGGTCCCCGATCCACAAAGCCTTTGTAACTTACACATATCGTAAGAGTTTAAGATTGAAATTAAGATAATTTTACTAATATTTACGACCGAACCACAAAGCGTTCTTAATCCGTTCGTAAATTCATTGTCTTACGATCATTGTCGTAAATTAAGATTGTCGCTCTCCTGTGATGGAGGTAAGAATATAGGGGGATTTTCCCAATGACGTCATTAATTTACAGGGGAATCCCTTCACTCTGTTAGCAGACGACGCCAGTCGTATTATCAACTGATCATGAATTCTAGTCAGCCATTGACATTGAAACGCCCAAGGAGTAAGAACTGGACTCACAGTGAGTTAGCCCTTCTTATAGAGGGTGTTCAGTCGAAGAAAAACGTGTTGTTTTCGTCGTTTAGCAACAATTTGACAAATTTCACAGAGGTCAGTGATTTAGTGATTTTTTTTTTTGTGTGTGTGTGTGTGTGTGGGGGGGGGGGGGGGGGGGGGGGCATATGTCTGGTTTAAACTGGAGTACAAATATGTAAATAATGATCACGTAAAACATCAATGTTTTATGTTGAATATTGCAGGGCGAGGAAAGCGTTCTGACGGTAAATATCTGTAGGCTATCTCACCAACCTGTCAACAGGGTGCTACTTCATCAACCCGTCTTTGGCAATAACTTGATGCAAAGGATATACATAAGCTGGAACTAGCGCTGCAGTGACACGGGCAGCCATTGTGACACTTAAAAAGGGACACCACTCTATCCGTATTTTAGACGAGACATTATCTCGATACATTATGTTGCTAGGATTTTGGAGTTCTAACCCTTCACTCTATTACTTTTCTTTCTTGACAGTTTATTAAAGTTCACTGATGTTGTTTCAGCATTAGTGCAAACAGTGGTGTCAAGAGACTGACCAAAGATGTTAAAAAGAAGTGGATGGACAACAAGTACGAGGGGTGTCCCATAAGTTTCCGGCCTCCGTAAGTAATTTGCGATTTATATAAAAACTGTTTTACTTATTTTTCAACATTATCTCCCTTGACCTCATTGCACTTGTTCCACCGTTCCTCCAGCACATTTAACCCGTCAGAAAACCACTGTTTGTCACGTGACCCTAAAAACTCCTCTACAGCAGTGATGACCTCCTCATTTGTCCCAAATCTTCGGCCCCTGAGTACAGATTTGGGTTGAAGGAAGAGGAAGAAGTCAAAGGGGGCCAGATCTGGAGAATAGGCAGGGTGAGGCAGGATCTTGAAGCCACATTCATGTGCAGCGCTCACTGCTACTTGGGCGGTGTGAACTGGTGCGTTGTCCTGGAGGAGCCAGACACCTCGGCTTAGTTAACCTCTACGCTTTGCTTTGATTTCATTACGCAATCTGCGCAATTTATCTGCATAATATGCACCGTTAATGGTGGAACCCTTCGGTAGATAATCTATTATGATTACGCCTGCGGAGTCCCAGAAAACGGAGGCCATGACCTTGCCACAGGAAGATGTGCTTTTGAACTTTTAGGGTGTTGGTGACGTCACATGCTTCCATTGCATGCTCTGACTTTTTGTCTCTGGGTCAAAATGAAGAACCCAGGTTTCATCCTGAGTAACAATATGAGTCATGAAAGCACGTGGATCTCTCCGAAAATCTTCCAGAAGCTGTTGACTAATCATGACCCTCTGACGTTTTTGTTCTTCAGTCAACATTCTGGGCACCCAACGGGCAGACACCTTGTTCATGTGTAAATGTTCATGGATTATTCGTTCCACTGATGTTCTACTCATGTCATGTGCAGTAGCTAACTGTCTAACAGTTACTCGTCTGTCCTGCATTATTGTATCAAGAACAGCTGCAACCTCATCTTGGGTAGTCACTTCACAAGGGCGACTAGACCGTGGTTCGTCTTCAGTGCTGTGCTTGCCCCTTGTAAATTCAGCACACCACTGTTTGACCGTACGAAGGAGCATTGTCACCTAATGTTTGTACCATGTCATCATGAATTTGCTTTGGCGTTAACATTTTTAAATGTAGATACTTAATAACGACTCTACATTCGGTCTTCTCCATTTTTTCCAAATGTTAGGGGATCATGCTGTTTGATAGCAATTTATAGGAACTTGTAGCACGTGGGATTCATGTTTTGCATGTCATCCACGTGAAGAGATACTGTTCTAGCAACAGGTGCAGTTTGGTTGAGTTTGGGCTATCCGTTCATGTTGAGGACGGAAACTTATTGGACACCCCTCGTATGTGTATACACACAGAACAATTTTGAACATAATATCATTTTATGTTAACAAATACTCATTGCATGGTATAAAACATGTGCTTGTCCTGACATATATGTTCAGTGAAACATTCATATGTAGCTGTTCACAAATATAGAGAAAAATTGTTAATACTGGTACTTAACATTTTTGGAGATAATCCGAGGTGTGTTTGCTTATTTATACATTTTTTTCCATTAGGAGTCAAACAAGGAAAAAAGAAGCTGAAAATTTCTGACGTGAAATCATTGATGCGTTATTCGTGTTTATAAGTGTCAATTTGAATCACACAGTTTAACAAAATGAAATGTCAGTCTTTGAACGTAAAGCAGACTAATTGTTTGGCAAAATATGTATTGCAAAGTATGCCGCAATCTTGGATGAAGATAAAATAACTTATGACAGGTATGCGGTTATCTTAGATTTACGACAGACTTAAAGGGGCATCTGCGGTAGGAACTACCGCACTCTAGTGAGCGGAGCTTATACGAGTGATCTGACAGGTCAATATGACGTCATGATAACACACATATTTCACTGGTTATTGCGTAAACGGATGACGTCATGTAAACACCCACCCACGTGGGCCGTTTGACAACAAGGACTTGTAGCACGGGTTGCGAGCGGTACCTTTGATCTTACCCGTGCTGTATCATGGTAGTAAGAGCACGGTTTGTTAAAGATCATTACCATTGGCTGGTGCCAAGATCAGCAAGCCCCGCCTACTAGCTTCAGAAATTTCAAACTTACAATGTTTCTTTAGTGTTGTACACAGTGTTCAAGAGTAATAACGTAAATAAACAACAAAAAACAATAGAAATGATTATAACTCTATTAAAAGATTACAATGTAACTGTCAAACATAAAAACAACTGTACACAGAACGCATTTTGCTCAATTCGGAAAATTAATAGTTGACATTTCTAAAGTGCCTTTGAAAATTCCAAAGTTTACACTTGATTTAACAATTAGATTAAGAGTTAAACATTAACGTTAAAAGTTAACGTCATATTATACGTCACTAAATTTTACACAAACTCGCGCAATTTTGGAATGACCGTCGCAACCCGTGCTACAAGTCACTTCCAACACCCCACCTACTCGTTGTTTGAGCAGTAAGTGCACGGTTTGGCTTGGCATTTGATTGACAGACAAAAGAATCACCTCGGGGCTCCGCCCCTCGGTCCTTTTGTCTGTCAATCAAATGCCAAGCCAAACCGTGCTCTTACTACCCAAACAACTCGTCTTGGTGTGTTGTAACTATAACGTAGGTTTTAATGGTAATAAATATCTATCAAACGATTCCAAGACTTTTCAACAAACGTGTAGGTCTTTGGTTTCAAAATCTACCTGCCATGTCGTCTTCACATCTTCATAAAATGATACCGCGGAATGTCAACGATTTATCCAACGCAGTCCAACACAGAAATTATAGATGTTCTCGTTCTGAGCTATATTCTAGATCTCTGGGCCCCGATCCACAAAGCCTTCGTAGCGCTACGAACATCGTAAAACCCGTCGTAGCTTTATGACAAAAATCTTAAGCGATCCACAAAGCTATCTTAGTGAAAATATCTCGTAAAGTTAAAGGGCAAGTTCACTCGAAAATAAACCTATTTTTCTTGTACTTTTTCATCATGAAAAGTATTTTCCAAGTAGTTTTAGAGGCAAAACAATTAAAATATCACATGTATCAAATTTATTTTATTCATAAAATCGGTTCATATTTTTCACATTTACAGAGAGTTCTATTTCCATAATAAACACACCATGGCTTATGCCCCTTGCAATATGACGTCATTGGTGCCAATTGATAAAGGAATGACGTCATAAGACTTTATTAGACGCGTTTCACATGGTGTATGTAGGTGTGTGGTTCTAACTTCTCAAATGCGCAGCGACCGCCTCCGTGGTCCTGTGGTAGAGCGTCCGCCCGGAGAGCGGAAGGTCCAGGGTTCGATCCCGGGCCGCGTCATACAAAAAGACGTTAAAAGATTGTACTTGTTGTTACCCTGTCTGGCGCTCGGCATTAAAGGGCTAAAACAAGGACTGGTCGGCTCGGAGTCAGTATACTGTGTCTGAGTGGGGTATTCATGTTAAACTGCGGCATGGTATCTCAGTGAGCTAGCACTATAAATCGGCATCAGTCCGGACTAGTACAAGCAGCCACACACACACATACACGTGCATGCACGTCGCTATATAAGTGCAATAATCTTGGACGCGACGTTAAACCCAATTTCACCTCACCTCAAATGCGCAGCGTAGCTATTGTTTTGTTCGGTGCCGAGCTGTCCAAGACACAACGCTAAGCACAATTACTCTAAAATTATTTCGTTTTCCAAAATCGCGACTGAAAAGACAACAATACACTGATAACATACTGTAAGATTTGCAATTATGGTTTGAAGGGTCCGTTGTATGAATTGCGCTTATTCGTTTATTTGTGTTGCGCATATTCGCTCTTGCTGAGTTGCTGTCGTCTTCCGTGAGAGTTTAGATACCTGCTGGTTCTGAAACCACAGGACCATATGTAACTAATAATAACAATAAAAAAAACTCGCCAAAAACTTATAGACGAGGCCAAAGGCCGTTTTTGTTACTATTATTAGTTACATATGGTCCTGTGCTGAAACTGATCGGAAGCGGATGGTGTACGATCCTTATTTGGAAACGGGCTAAAGGGACAGCACTCTCATCAAGACACTGACTGCGATGTTTTTGTTAACAAACGCCGTAAAGTTGAAGTAACTCGATCAGGTAAGTTTGCTGTTTTAGTTTATTCTAACCACAGCAGTATTTAAGAAATTATTTTAGCAGGGGTAGGGTGATATTTGTACATAGTTTCACTTGATAATCATGAATATTCGCGATGTTGTCCGTTCACGTGTTCACTTCCTGCATGGTTATGTCGATACTCCTGATCAGCTGATCGTTACAGTATGCAGCAAACTCCTGTTGATGGAGTAAGTTGTGTTACGTAATGTTTTAGTTTTACAGCCATTCCCGTCTGGAATTAATACAAATCATCTCATTTCGGTAATTAATAAACTCTATAATAACACAGGAAAACAAATTATAAATTATATAAACTCATTGAAAGTCTGTGTGTGTGTACCTAATCTTTAAATAATCATGAACAATAATTTTGATTCAGACTGTCGAAGCAAAAATCCGCAAAAATACATTGTTGCAGCATGTTTATTTTTCTATATTTAGGCTTTATATATTTTTTATTTAAAAAGATATCTGGTTTTGCTGGTTTGTAGCTGACAAAATGTCCAGTCACTATCCAAACCATCGCCCACCTACCACCCAAAATATTCAAATTTCATGTTCAATGCATTTTACACATATACACAATTTATAGCACATTGATACATGAAAAAAATCAAATTACCATTTTATATTTTGTGATAGTGAGATATAGATGACAAAAGTGTTAGTGTTTCTATGCTGTATCTTTCAAATATGAAGTTTCGAGCCAAGTCATGCCAGACACTGATGCCCAGAAAGTACAGGTCCCCAGTCCATCATGGTGTAAAATCGCTGTCCAATGTACACCAGAAGCATGGCACACAGTGCTTCACTGTATGAGGTACAAAATAATATTTTGACAATGAATAATCACACAATGTAAATATTATATGCAAATAATTTCTGTATTGAACTATTTTGTGTATCTATTATATTCTCTATTGTTGTCTTTTGTTGTAAAAGTGTAGTGTGGATGACAAATGAAAGTTTACTGTGAATGACATATAAAAGTTTAGATCTGATACAATTTGTACACAGTTAACTGATGATATTTGTATTCAGGCACCCAGTGACATGCCTGTCACTGCTGAAAATTATTACCACCTTCTTTTACAATTATTTAGTCAGTGTACATATTATTTTGACAAATTTATGTTAAAATTATTTTTCTATTTTTCAGGTCCCACAATGATATGGAAGAGTATAAACGCGACAAAACCCTTTCCATATTCATATGAAATCTCTGTAAAAAGCAGTTGATGGTACGATTCTGACTAAATCATGAGCATGTGTTAATGAATCGCTATCAAATAGTGATAATACCAGGTGTTCGCGAAAGGCTATCAAATAGTGATAATACCAGGTGTTCGTATCCTGCCCCACCGGTGTCACAAGAAATCCCTGGTGTTGAGATCCATTTTCATTGTGTGCAAATTGTGTTTATTTTCATGCAGAGTTATAAGTCATAAAATATTAGAGTGTCTTGTGAAGTACAGTGCTTCAGACAACAAAAGAGCTGTACTTTTGAAATAGTCAACCAGTGCACTAACAAGTTGCCACTGAGCATTTAGCCAGTGCTTGTGATATTTTCTTCAGTCTTTTCCCCGGCCTTCGCCCTTGCCCAAAACTACCTGATCCAGCATCAGCCACCCTGTATTACAGAAACTTATCAAATGAAACAGCAAAGGCTGATTGTTGTCAGAGACCATAAAACAAGATTTCAATGAAAAAAGTTTATTTTAATGAGCATAGAGAAAAACATAACATACATCAGATGGAAATCTTTCATGAATCACGTCAACAACACAAGATGGAATAACTTTTCTCTGATTCTTCAACTATTTCTGCAAATCCCCAAAGTCAACCTCTTGTTTATGAGATGTAGATAGATTCTGAAATGAAAAATTGTCTTTTATTAGTCAAGCAATGCACATTACAAAAAAATATCATACCATTTACATATATATTATTGTCATTAAAACTGGAGGGATGCTTATATAAGAAGTAACTTGTATTGATGATATATGCATAACTTTTATTACATGCTGATAATTCAATAAATACCAAAACAGTTAATAATTCTATTATGTTGACATGATGTGTTTATTACTGTAGGTTTCAATACTTCTTGAAATATTGTGGGCATGTTTCAATATCACTGATGTAAGTTGATAACCTTACAAGTTACATATGCTTTCACAACTTGCTGGCAAATAAACATTTATGGTACTCGAATCTCTTATTTTACTTGTCAGATTTGTTTGTTGTGCATGATAGATCTTAAAATGCATAATAAAATAAATTGATGAAAGTAAATCATGTTATGTTTTCTAAACTTTCTTTCAAGTGTTAATATAAAAAAGGGTGGTGGGGTAGCCTTGTGGTGAAAGCGTTCGATCGTCACACTGAAGACCCAAGTTCGATTCCCCACATGGCCACAACATGTGAAGCCCTTTTCTGGTGTCCCCCAGTTGTATTATTGCTAAAAGCGGGGTAAAACCCTACTCACTCACTCATATAAAAAAATGATTGCATATTTCATTTGCATTTTAGGGGGTGGTTGTTACAGATGTTTTGCTCAAAAGGTCAGGTTTGGAGGTCCAAATTTCCAAACAAAGATTTACAATTTAAAATATCTTCACTAACATTCAACAAGTTTTTCTTATAGTTTCTTAGATAATTTATATGTTTTGATTGTGACAGTAAATGAGCTTTTTATACACATTTTACATATATTTGTTCCACTCAGTTAAACAACCCACTGTTTTTAATAATTAATTATATATTAGATATTTCTTTTCTTTTTTATAGTTTCAAAACACTTTTTTTTTAAAATCTGGCCCCATAATAGATGATAAATAGTTTCCCTGAAAGTTGCAATACATTTTCTATGAATGGTTGTCAGAACAAACCAATAACCAATTGTCTATTAAATAGAATAAGATACTGTAGTCCTACTGCAGTAACTGGTTTCAAACACTAAACAAATCAATGGAGAGATCTATCTTTTCACTTTCAAATGGGGACGGTGTGAAGTGTGAAGTACGACAATACGACTTATCAATAAATATGGCAGGTATTTTGAACTCGGATAGTGAAAAATCAAAGAGAATCTTTTTTTCCCCAGTACGTTTCCACTCGGCAACCGACATTAGAAACGTACTGGGACGTACCCCATTTTCGTGTTACTCTAAGCATATGGTCTCGTCATCAGCTGGTAGGCCTGATGTGTAATCTTGTTGAGACAACGTTTGGCCACAGATCGTATTTGTTACTTGATATTGGCAAGTAGCATTGATCTGTAGTCTATAGGGGGTGGGAATAGTTACACCTAATACAGACAAACACAGATTGACGACAATGCCGATACCGGCGATAGGGTTGTAACAGAGTGGGACAGGATGAATAGGCCTGCTGACGAAGCATGCGGGTCACCAGGCTTGACAAAAATCTCATAGAATATTAAGTTTCCGCTTCTGAAAACAAAATAATGAGCATATAGGTAATTTAGGTATACACACATCAAGTGTTATTCTTACCACGTTGTCACTGGTAGGCCTAATTGTGTAGATGTCGAGTCGGGGTCGGGTGACAAATTAGGTGATGTGGGTCTTCTCTTGTTTCCACTTGATTTTCATCGTTTCCATACCGCTAAGCTTGCTCGTTTTGGTTCAAAATCGTATGATTTTGCGATTTCTTGAAGGGTCAAGGGAACCTCTTCGGACCAGGCAAGGTATCGGATGCCATGTTGTCTCGCCATAAACTGGTACTGGATATCTTTTGCGTCGTGACAAGACAGGGGCCCAGTTAAATTGGCACCAATTACGTCATAATCTAAGGGGGATAACTCAGGCCTGTTTAGCTCGGAAGACGAAGGCCTCATAACATAACATTTTCACACTTATTGTGAGCTCGCTACATTGACTGTGAGAAAAATGAGTGTATATTTTCAAACATTGATACTAACTAATTCTAAAATTCCGTTTTGTTTTAAACAAGAAAGAAAGTGATTTTTGCGTGTAAAAAAATTATGAGTGGTCAGTACCTATCGTAAATCAAGCATTTCTGTCGTAACTTTAGTATCAAGATGACGGCATATTTTTTGCTTGGCTTAAAAAAGAAGAAGAAAAGGCAACACGATCACGACCAAGGGTGTTTCGAGACCGAAGTCGAGTACTTGACACGCTCGATGATGACAGCATAATCCGGCGCTACCGGCTACCACGTCATGCCATATTTGAACTTATAGACTTACTGAAACCATATCTTGCTTCCCAAACAGAGCGTTCCCATGCATTGTCCCCGGAAACACAGGTTTTGATTGCCCTCAGATTTTATGGTAAGGGGTCGTACTTCACTGAACTAGCAGACTTGCATGGGGTATCCCAGTCCACTGTGTCACGGGTGTTTACCCGTACAAATGAAGCCATTGTCAAACAACTAAAACTGATTTCGTTCCCAAAGGCAACATCCGACCAACGTGTCACGAAGGAAGCATTTTATAACATTAGCAGATTTCAAAAAGTGCTTGGTTGTATAGATGGCACCCTCATACCTATCATGCGACCCACCGGGGATGAAGAAGCGGTTTACGTTTGCAGGAAGGGCTTCCATGCCGTAAACGTTCAATCTGTCTGTGACGCAGAACTAAGGTACATCACACTTCACAGACGTTAACAACAACACCCAGCAACATCCTTATTTAATAAATGATAGGGTCAGTATGAATCAATCATTCGTATACAGACGTAATAACAACATTATTCAGGGAAACATCGAAGGATACACACCTTGTTTACTCTCTTCAATGACCTTGACAATGACTAGTGGTGCCACCTACTCATTTTGTTGACCAATCATTACGTAAGGCCCAACATGGGTTTTGTCATGAGGTCCAATACAGGTTTCTATTACCGTGCGGAATTACCATTGTGATAAAGGACGATTGTTTTAGTACTTAAAGCAATGCTCACTGCTGAATAAATAAAGAAAACTGTAAACGGCCAGTTGGACTATCACACACAAACACACAATTTCATTGAATCACTCACCTCTGTGAAATGTCCTCCCATGCTTTCTTCTTCACGCTGTTCGTCAAATTGTTGCTAAACGACGAAAACAACACGTTTTTCTTCGACTGTACACCCTCTATTAGAAGGGCTAACTCACTGTTAGTCCAGTTCTTACTCCTTTGGCGTTTCAATGTCAATGGTTGACTAGAATCCATGATCGGTTGATAATAGAGTGAAGGGATTCCCCTGTAAATTAATGACGTCATTGGGGAAATCCCCTTATATTCTTACCTCCATCACAGGAGAGCGACAATCTTAATTTACGACAATGATCGTAAGACAATGAATTTACGAACGGATTAAGAACGCTTTGTGGATCGGTCGTAAATATTAGTAAAATTATCTTAAATTTCAATCGTAAACTCTTACGATATGTGTAAGTTACGAAGGCTTTGTGGATCGGCTCCCTGGACGTAAACGAAATACGTATGTCGTGATGAATATGAGCAGTGTAATTGAACAAAAAACATAATATGCGTTACGGCACCAATCGTTATCCTGTGGTGTACGGTATATCTGCAGGTTATAAATAGCATTTCTCACAATATATACGGTAATCTGAATCGGTGATTTCAACAGTGTTTTTCTTCGTTGTGTTCGTCTTGCCTCATCTCGAATCTGGATGACAACGATCGTGTAAAAAACCCTGGTTAATGGTCAAACATATTTTCTAGTAGTTTTTTGTCGTTTCCGTGACAATTTTTCATTGACGGGTAGCAATGTATTTTGGCAAAGTCACACTTGTCCGATGAAGCTCCTCATGCCGAAGTAACTCGATCCGTGAAACTTGACGGGTCCCAGATCCCTGTTGATTGGCATGCCAAGTATCATTAGCATAAGGCCATCCATATTTTTTGTATGTGTTTCTCCCATCAAGCCTAAACTAACCAGTAAGTTATTTTATGACATTTAAAAAGAAGAAGTTTAAACACTTGGTACTAGAATCTAGTATATGAATTAATTTATGATGTAGATCGATTCGCTTTGCTTCGGAAGCGAATTTTTAATAAACAACGGAACAAAGATAAAGTTGACTTGGTTCTTTTATGACGGTGCAATGGTAGATCTAGTAGTATTTCTTTTATTAGATCGGTGCGCAATTTTCCACAGCGGCAGCAAAATTAAGACACGAAAACGTTATATTATTTCACGTCGGAATGGAAATGAAAATATTAAAATACGGACAGCCTCACAGACTTCGAAACGATGTTCAAATAAATACTTGTTCACATTAATTCTGTCATGTGCGAGAAAAAGGATTTCAACATTATTTTCATCAAGCTTGTTGAGGTCGCTGGCTGCACAGATTATCCTCTCTTGTAAACTACTTCGGCTTGAACATATGTTTTGTCTCGAAGCTCAAAGCAACAATGTTTCTCTCAGATACATTTTTTTCTCCAACCATGACCAGCATCTGTCATAATGTGCCTCAACAATCTTCCTGGTCAGTTGAATTCCACAATGTAATACACACGGCCTCATTCACGGCGTCATCACAAGATTCCTTCCAAATACCCACCACGTGATCAGGGTTACGACCTTGGGATGAATTAATAAATTAATTTGCACTTTTAGAAAAGATTTTTTTTCGTGAATATCGAAAAGGTCCTGTACATGGTACTTTTGGATTGCACTGCGGATTTCTTTTATTACTTTCTAAAACTTTTTGTTTTCCCCTTTCTGACCACGCGATCTCCTAGCAACCACGCCCCATGAGCGCATCGAGTTGCTGTTTACAACTGTCAAGAACTTTGCAATGTCGCATGTCTTCAATAAGCAAGAAAACATTTTCATGTAAATGCTAATTTGATTTGAGTTGTTCGAGATTTGAGTTGATCGAGATAATCAGGTAGCCTTAGGTCATTTCGATTATGACATTGGTGACTTTATCGTGGAGAAAGTTCCAATTCAAGATGACATCATTCCGATTCACAACTCGAATCGACAAGATGGCGCCTCTCTTCCCGCCCTTAAAAGTGCAACAGAAACTTTGACAAATTCAGAGCCGATTCTTGGGAGTAGTGAATCTGTCACAGCGAGATTTCATTGTGGAACCAGATGAAGCCGAATATGTATGTTCACACTTCTTTTGTCAACCATGCGTGACACGGCACAGGCAATCGCAGTTAGGGAATGGTGCGGCCACCATGTTGCAGAAATTCGTCGATTCGAACACATTACTTCTGGACTAAGCTAAATAAACGAAGTGTTTGGAGAGATCGCAGATACTTGGACTTGAAGAAACGGATAATAAAAACGTTGCAGCAGATGAAGGATTGGTGTGGACAAAACGGGAAAGGGATCCCAGTTTGTATTTTAAAACTTGTGCACTAAGTGTGTCCAAATCCCCCGGACATAAAATACATGGGACAAGTGTGGATCTAATGATCAAATTCAATTTTGTGTGTGAAAATTCTGTGAAGGAAAAGGAAATTCATAATTAAAGTTGTCTTGGAATATATGTGTTGGAGTTTTCGTTTATCGTAAGTACAATATTATCTGGACACGCCTTCTGTAGGTCAAAACATCAAGTTCATTTACCAGTTGCTTCTGTGCATTGTTATGTTGATACACGTGACATATTCATCTATTGTAGTCACGCTGAGAAATATTGGCGCAACTTCTGGCGCTTCAAATTAGGCCCCTTCCTAAACACTAGCTGAAAAATCTGTGTAATAATTTAAGTTTTATAAATATAATCTGATTATTGTGTGGCGTAGATCTAACTGTTGAATGCAAATGACCAAAACTAAACAAATATCTGTAATTTTCGGATTGAACTGAAAGAATCGTGTCGTCAATTTCGTATTTGAATATCGTTACTGTTACATTAACCGAAACTGTTGTTCTGCTGCTGTTCTGCCTTAAAATATACAACACAATGCACTTTGACCACAAATACATTGAATGTGTCTCATGTACACACGACCATCGGCATTGCTATTTATAGCGCAACCGTATATAAGCTCCGCCCACTGTGATTGATGCAGACGCCAAACACGATCGATTCGATTTTTTAGAGCACCTTTAGAATACAGTACCACAACTTCTCGTGAGGCCGATCTCTGCCGTAGGTCACATGTCACAAGACAAGCAACCAGTTTTAGTGAGAATCCGTCGGACGCGAATCCGTGACCTTCGGATTGTTAGCCTGACAGCTAACCGACTGAGCTACGTCCACACTGTTAAACTTAAAGGGGAAGTGTACACGCAAAAATCACTTTTTTTCTTTTTCTAAACAAAACGCAATTGTAGAATTAGTTAGTATCTGTGTTTGAAAATATACACTCATTTTTTTTCACAGTGAAAGTAGGAAGCTCACAATAGTACGAAAGTGATATGCCGTTATGAGGCCTTCGTTTTACGAGCAAAATAGGCCTGAGTTATCCCCCTTAGATTATGACGTAATTGGTGCCAATTCAACTGGGTCCCTGTCTATTCTCAACGCAAAAGATATCAAGGACCAGTTTGCGGTAAAACAACATGGTCTACGACACACTCCGGCGCAGTGGTGACTCAGCATAACACAATTCTGGCTGTCATCTGAGATGCTAGAATCACAAAACTGTACCTACACCACGTGAAGCGGCTCTAACAAAGCATGATGACGTCATAATGTTTATTAATTGGCACCAATGACGTCATACTGCAAGGGGCATAAGCCATGGTGTTTTTGTTATGGAAATAGAACACTTGGTAAATGTGAAAAATATAAATCGTTTTAGTGCAAAAAATATGTTAATTAAATATGATGTTTTCATATTTTTGTCTATGACACTTCTATGTTAACACTTTTAATGTGGAACAAGTACAAGAAAAAATGGTTCATTTCCGTGTGAACTTGCCCTTTAATGCAAGTTTACCGAGTCATGCCTATGACGTTACGGAACTGAACGAAAAGGGTCGAATAGGTGACGGACACTTACGAAGGTTACGGGAAGGCATGGTGTCTCGTGACTTTAGTCTACGGACACTTACGAATGATCCCGATGGCATTTGGCACACTCGTCCCATTCCGTAATCTACAAGATACCCGGGGGTGAGGAATGAGCCGATATGCCGCGAACTGAAAACGGCTCCAGGCGTCAGACGTCGAACTCGCGAGTGCGCATGAATGATATGGTATTTAATAATTCGTCGGGTGATTTTTGTGACAGAAAAGTGTGATAGGGAACACTGTATGGATGATGTGGATAATAGTAAGGAACAATGGAGGAATAAGCATGACTAGTGAAGACACTAGTGAGTTCGCTTTTGAATCAGTAATGAAAAATGTAGCCGGTGAAAGTGGCTTGTGTGAATGTTCCAGGACAGTTTCCAGTACCTAAAATATTCGACACAAAACCATTTCATCCTTTTTACTCAACGTTTTTGTGGGAAGAATATAAGGAGCCGCTATATAATCTACAATAGCCACTAAACGAGTACCTAGCCCCTAACCCTAATGATCGTAAAGGGGTGATTGATCGTAAAGGGGATCCAAGGGTTAAGGATAGACTTAGGGTAATCTAATAGCCACTAAACGGGTTCCTAACCCTAATGATCGTAAAGGGGTGATTTATCGTAAAGGGAATCCAAGGGTTAAGGATAGAGTTCGGGGTAACCTACCCTAACACTGGCGACATTTGGATGTGTTCAGCACCACTATAATATCCCTAACAAACTACATTCTTGTGCATAATAATGAAAATTAATGCACCGAAAAAATAATATATGTATATTAGTTCCCATTTATAACCCTTTTAGCCACTTGAATATATAAAAATATAAAAAAAATAAAAGTGCTTTCGTAAACTAGTTCCTCCTATAAAATGCGCCGCCGCAGGCTATATTCAGTAAACAAATATTCAAAACTCTCCACAGCGCTTGGCGTATTCAATGACATTTCGTGCAGAGATGATAGATCACTGAGAGGAGCTTATGCACACGCGATGACCCCTGACGTCACAGGGCATTGTTTCGCCGGTGTGACTGGCAACAAAATACTACAAATTACGTCATAGGGTATTGTCACGTGTTTGAAAAGTTTGTGGTACTGTATTCTAAAGGTAGGTTTTTATGATAAAACTACAGAAAATTTATTGACTTATATCTAGATATGGAGCCATTTGTTGTATCCATGGTTTATCATTCAAGTTGATACGAAGTTTGACGGTCAATGGTGATCTGGTTCCCGACACAAGCTCCCGACTCTCTGTTGTGTTTACATTGTCAGTCATTGTTCGAAACTGAAACACAGCCGCCTTTCGGGCTATTTATAGACAGGGTGGGGCTTTATGATATGTCTAGTCTACGATAGTTTCGAAAATAGGCTACGATAGCCTTACGGTAACTTTACGATAATTTTAGGGCTACGATCGTTTCGAAAATCTAGGCCCAGATATACCGTTACGCTGTTTTGATGTCACAGTGCACTCTAACATAGATGACGTCATAGTGTAACCTTGTGACGTCACAATAAGACAGGCGTAGGGCGATAGGGCGGGCGTACGACACATACAGAAAGAAGTATTGTAGTGGCAGTAAAATGTACAATAATTGTATGTAATAATTCAATTATTTCAGGCCATTTAAGTTTAGTTTGGAAATATTAATAAGATAACTTGCTTTTATCTTTCTCAGTGCATCATTGTCACATTTGTAAAACGGGAATATCACCAAATTTGGTGTTTTATTCCGGGCACACTGATCACACGTGCACCGGCAAGAGGGGTCCCATATTTGTTGTCGGTTGACCCCCACTCTCGCTCTTAGGGTGTGCCCTGTCTGTCTAATGTATTTGGCTTTGCATCCAAATACTTATTTAAAGAATATATCAATAAATACTTCATACATATTTTCGGTGCTAGTTTTACATTTAATTTGGGATAATTTTCCTTTTATAATACATTTATTGATTCTAGCATGATTTTAGAACAATTTCACGGAACATTTTTAAATTTATGCCATGATTGCGTATTGATGATAAATTTGTTAATGTTTAATTATTGCCAGCTGTTTTCGGCTTTTACATTTTATGTTTTTCCATAATGAGTTTAATTTATTATATACATATGAATGAAATACTGGAATTTATCAGTGACGATAGATCAAGTTATCAGTCACTAGTGACTGATATAAACAAGGTGCCAGAACTAACTTCTCTTCAACTGACCACAGGGACTTTTTGACGAGTCTGATGTCTGGAAATAACATTTATGGCAATGTTAATATCACTCTTGCGCCGGACATGCTTCGACAGACATTAGGCACAACTGGCGACAGCGAGACGTACCGCTGAGGCGAGAAGCGCCCGCTTGAATTTTCCGAGAATTGAACTTTCCTAATTTAATTCATGACAGCAAGCAACAATGTTTCAGTTAAAATGTTCGGGGTTCTATAAATGCGTTTATGTCAACTTTCATACTTATTATCTGTGAGAAAATTTGATCAAATTTGGCGGATTTTGTAAGCGGGGAGAGCGCTCAGCTGATCGTTCGACATGGTCACAGTACTAACTGTTTATTCCTACGCCAATAAAATAATCGCTGTTTAAAATGATTTCTGTTTTCATTTCAAACAGGAATGTTTAATAATGACAAACAAAAAAGTGGTATTTGAGAAAACACATTAAATATCCTCTATTTTTTATATACATATGAATGAAATACTGGAATTTATCAGTGACGATAGATCAAGTTATCAGTCACTAGTGACTGATATAAACAAGGTGCCGGAACTAACTTCTCTCCAACTGACCACACAATGTAACTGATCAAACTTTAATTATTATCTTTTATTTAAAAATATTTTATTCAACAATCATTATCTTTACCTGAACATCAATAATGTGAATAAGTAACTATTTGATGTCATTATTTAAGATTAAGATCCTTTTATACATGTACATACAAAAATATAAACATAATTTAATATAAATATGAAACATTAATTTCTGGTAACAGTACATGGATGTTTTGTACAAGAGTGACAAGAGTGAGTGAGTGAGTGAATATTAACAGTATTCCAGTTATATCACGGCGTGTCAGCTTAATGTGGGAGGAAAGCCCGAAGTGATGCAGGCCTTAGACGTTTACCACTTCGGTGAAACTCACGTGCACGGGACAAGGTGCTGACAAACCTAGAAACATAATCGGGGCGAACCGGGGTTAGAACCCACAATCATAGGTTTCTTGCGTGCCCAAGGGACGCAACTCTGCACAGCGCACATTTTTCTAAGATCTGAAATGTGAAGGTTGTGCGACAATTGCACTCAACCTGCACTGGATCTATTACACCCCCGGCTATAAAATTACGCAGAAATGTAGAATATTAAATTTCCTATCTGATGGTGTGTATTTAACTGCAAATATTCAATCGGTTTGAAAAAAGGACACTGCTACGTGTTGTCCGAGAATTTATTCCGCGTTGAAAAACAGCAAATCGTACACTGATAAAAGTACTGCGCGACGATTTTTTTAATTTAGCAGTTTTACAGAAACTGTGAGCGAACAAAATACTGCCTTATATCTGAACGCCATAAATATATATCAAATGGATTTATATGCTTATGTATAACGTTATACATTCAATACAAAAAAAAATAGCATGCCGTAAATGACGAAAACTGATTAACTTAGCACGAGTTTATTGTCACTCAGGCCACTTGGTAAGAATTAGGACAATATATTTTCGTGGGGATTTGTTCACGAGGAAGCGAACTATTCCAACACAAATATCGATAGTGAAAATGTATACGTTTAGGTATAAACAAACCCATAAGAAATGGTGAAATCGTACTTCATAAAAGAGGAAGTGAAAGCGAAATTGATGGCCCTATCTAACCCATAAACTAGTCCTCAGATTCCAACATTCTCCTGATTGTGCAAGTGTAATTTGACTAATGTTGCACCATTATTAACGGAGCATTAAAGTACTCATGGAAATGAAAAACCCCTGTTTTGCTGGATTTAATAATGGACACACAGCATTACGTAGGTGTAAATACGAAATAACAAAACAACTGGAAAAGTACTAGTCTGGATTTGCTTGTTTTATCTCAGTGCTCAATACAAAATGTACTTTACAGGAGCTAATTTGTAGGCATTTTCAACATTCAAAAATAAAACTTTCAACATTCAAAAATAAAACTAAGTCCAACTTGACATGGCAGAAACCGGTTATAGGCATTATGCAAATTAGTCTGGAAAAAAAGTTATCAAAACAACAATAAAAATAACAGCTATGTTTATGGACATAATAATAATGACATGTAAGTTGTTGTTTGAGAAGGGAATATGTTTCTTTTACGTTCTGATATTTTGACGAAGATTCACTATCCCACAATGCCACTCACAAATCACTAACCACTGACAAATCACATGCACGTGGGTTTCAAGCACCTGTTTTCACCTGTCGTCAAGGTGTCATAGGTCATGGACATTCACCTTGATCTACTGACACGTGGTTATGCTCAGTTTCACAACAGTCTGTTTTGTTCATATTTTTACACACTTTTACGTGTAAAAATACATAAAAACCTTTGATACGCTGTATTTGTACCAAGGCCCAATTAGTACTAATTGAGTTGTTTGAATATTTATATATTTTGTATATTAACTACATTTATTTAAAATCTGAGATCGAAAAAAAACAATTTTTTTTCTATACTGTGAGTACTTTAGCCTTTTCAACAAATATAATGAATTACTAAAAATGACACCATTCTATTTGACGTCATGGCTGGTTTTATGGAATTGACAATGTCGGAGAAGGATGACACTGGCATTTTGATCTCGATGTTTAGATCGGAATTTGACACTTTTTCGACACAACATAAAATGACTGCGTTTACAAAGTAAATAAATTCTTGAATATATAAACAATTAGACAGTTTACCATGTATCTTAATTGGACAAGACACGCACCTGTTGTGTATCAATTTTACGTAATCAAAAACCAAAAATAATATTTTAAAACAACCAAAATTATATTTAATATGGACATGCATATTTGTTCATTATCCTGTGATTTCTTCTCTTCATCTCGTCTCAGAATCATACAATAAAAGATGCGAGGAAAGTTCCTATGGTATAGAATTATCAGGATAATCGTATAAGGCTCAACAACGGGGTACATGACACGGTTTATATTTTTCATACCTTTCACAATTCTTTCGAGAAATAAAGTAAACAGGTCAACATCCTGTGATCACAATATTGAAAAAAGGGGGAACCCATTGATTTTATAATACGAAACGAGAGGAAAAATTCGTAAATCGTTTGTGAGTGAGTGAGTGAGTGAGTGAGTATGGTTTTATGCCGCTTTTAGTAATATTCCAGCAATATCACGGCGGGGGACACCAGAAATGGGCTTCACAAATTGTACCTATGTTGGGAATCGAACCCGGGTCTTCTGCGTGACGAGCGAACGCTTTAACCACTAGGCTACCCGACAGCCCCTAAATCGTTTGTGACTATAACGCGCACGTGTCGTTAGGTATCACCTTTCTGTATATCAATAACGACATAAAAACAATTCCAAGACCACGACAGTTCTTCTAACATTGTGCATATATTTTAACAACAAACATTATCTATTTTGTTAAAGTAATATTTTCAGTTATACTTTTAAAATAAAATGAAATGGCTGTTCATAAACCTGTTTTTTTTATGAAATTAGAATATTGACTTTTACACTCCAAAGGAATACGTACACGTTGCAGTTACATTTACAATTAATCTTCTAACACTCGTCTATAGGAGAGAGAAAATATCGTATACGACACTATTCCCTTATCAATTTCTTATGTAGACAATGTTCAAACAAACAGGAGATAATCAGATGTTCGTACATTGTGTGTCCAAAAGTGGTGATTTAGTAATTTCTAAAAAATTGAGACATTTACGATGTACCTAATTATCAGAGGTCATTTTCGGTACTTTTGCTTGGCCTAAAATGCCAGTGGATGATATCACAGAACATGTAACTTCCCACATTATTCAAAACTGTGAGGTGTATCCGTGTGCGTAATGTATTTTGAATTTTACACGACTTCAAAGTGAAGGTTGAAGAGGAGGGACATATATCTCCTTCTGGGATTCAGGGGGGTTAACTGCCCAACGAGGATGGCAGTTAAAAAGAGCGAGGGCTTCTCCAAATGATAATGCCCTGAAAAATAGCGTTACCGTTATTATAGCTAAAATGGATGGAATTTGTTATCAAATAAAAAGAAACAACAATATCGGTTTTGAAACAATTACTGCAATCAACACGAGTGTCACTGACCCTTTTTTTTACAAATATCGAAACGTCATAGAACAAACCAGATGACGTCACTATTGAACGTGACGTCACCTATCCCTATCCTATGACGTCACCTAACAACGGGCGTGATACTGGCCCGTCGTCAAGCAATATGAGGGCATTATCAAGTTACTGTAGACTGGTTCCCGTTCGTTCCTGCGACAGACTGGATTGGAAAGCGGAACAAGTGCAGCGACACCAAGCGGAGGATCCGGGAACCAGTCTAAAGTTACAGTAGCCCGCTCATTTCTGATACCATGCAGGCGGTCTAATGATATTTAGCTAAAATTAATGATTATTGCCAAGAGACATCCCGCACTCTCCCGCGGATCTGGATACATCGAACTAAATCGCGGTCTAGTTCATTCTAGTACAGGTAATAATGAACTTACAATATTCCATTTAAACATTAGAAGTCTGAGACACAAATCAAACAAAATCGCTGAAGATATTTCTGAATTTTATATCCTATGTTTCACTGATTTAGATGCATCTGTAAAATCATCGGATCTACTGATAGATAGTTACTGTTCCCCGGTTAGAAGGGATAGCGATTGTTTTGGGGGTGGCCTTGCGGTCTACTTTCGTGATTCATTGAGTGTTAACATAGAATGGAATTAGAATTACACAATTATGAAATAATGTGGTTCCAAATATATATGCCTCCAAAAAGTTTGTTATTGTGTATTACCTATCGCCCGCCCAACACCCCTACATCATCATATTGGGATCATCTTGACCACTCATTAAAAACAGCTCTGGACATTTCATCAAAAGCAGTTCTAACTGGAGACCTTGACGAAGATTTGTTGAATAACAATGTACATCACCTTCACGATATAATGAGGAAATATCTACCTAAACTCACCCCACACGTATTACACAAACCTCGGCTACTCTGATTGACCCTCTTGTTTTAAGCCTGGACGGCGAAACTGTAGAAGCCGGCGTTTTAGACTTTAGCGTCGATATCAGTGACCACAAGGATTTTTTTGTCACTCTATCCAATTGTGAGTGAGTTAAGTTTAACGTCGCATCGGCAATATTTCAGCCATATTGTGACGAAACAAAATTTGATATGAACAATATAAATTAAACTGTATAAAATTCGGCCGACGAAGAGCACCACAATAACTAGAATATCACAGATTTTCGTAAAAAACGCTGTTTGAGACATGTAATAATAGATAATTTACTAATCATTCAACAAAACAATATAAAAAATGGGCTATAGATCGCCACCAACTGAAGGTTGATCACTGCGCTGGGTCCCATGGGGACTTACAGTACTTTTGCTACCTGCATGGACCCCAGTCCCTTCAGTTGTTTGCGATGGATGACGACAAATTTAGCAAAACATTAAAATAACACATATGCTACGATTAAAAACACGGAAGAAATAAATATACTTCGAAAGACGTGGTCTTACATACCCTCTCAGGGGGACAATAATTTTACACTGCTTTAACCCCCTTCGAGGATATAGCCACTAACAATCTCATTTATTGATTCATTCAACCAATTATAAAAATGAATTTATATATTTACAAAACATAGTAATCAAAATTTATGGATTAATACAATGTCCAAACAGAACAAGAATTAAATGAGAACTTACCTGATTAAAAAGATCCTTGATGCCTGAAACTTTGAAATATTGATCCCTTGGGATGGAAAAATCAATGCAATCAAGCAGGCCGTGCTTGACCATGATTCTTTCAAGGGATGCAGAATGGAGGATCCTCACCTTTTAAAAAAAAAATTCATCAGTTTAACCCGAATGACCAATACGACATCGTCTTAATACGACCTCTTCAAATCTGGACTGAAAACCAAAGTAGGTATAACCGATATTTGCTTTTAATGCATGTACTTTATTTATACCCACTTGGGTGTCCCACTTCTTCTGCATTAGATCTCTGATGTAACATCTAATAAAAGGGTTTATAATCACTATAGAGAATAAGAAGTGGTGTCACAGATTTCTTGAGTGCTGCCTTAGCAGCAGCAGCAGCCAATGTGTCTCCAACGATCCCAACATGGCTGGGTAACCAACAAAAGACGATGTCGTATTGGCCAGTAGCAAGATTATTATGTAATTCAATGATGTTTAAGTAAAATTGGATGTTGACACGAAGTATTTTTCCTTGCCTGCAGACAGGACAAGGAAATAATGAATTCTTTATGTTTAGATTGTTTATTTAAATATTCTAAAGCAGTTAATATGGCCTTTGATTCAGCTGTTAAAAATGAAGTCATACGGTAATCTAGTTGATATAGTTCTGGATCCAATGATGGTGGCGCTGGCAACAGCACCTCCATCCTTGGCTCCATCTGTAAATATTTATATTATATTTGTATTATATTCGTTTTTATTCTTGTTGATATTGTAGTTGGTTAGTGTCAGATTTCTTTAGTTTAGAGGTAACCTGTGGCTTTACCAATTGCCAAGGAAGAGAAGAAGGCAGGCGGAAAGGAGATATATTTTCGAGATCAATATTTGCAGCAGAAGTAAAAGGTTTAATTCTTATTCCAAGAGGCGGAATAAGAGAAGACTTCTTACTATGCAGATACTCATAATGAGGATTAAATACACAGTTGTATGCAGGGTTAGACTGATTAAAATATAACTTTGTGATGTACTGTAAAGATAATTTAATACGGCGTTGTTTGAGTGATGGCTCATCGGCCTCAACGTACAGACTGTCAATGGGAGAAGTTCTGAACGATCCAAGGCAAAGCCTTAGTCCTTGATGGTGTATTGGATCGAGTAATGTAAGGTTACGTTTACAAGCTCCACCATAGATGAAGGAGCCATAATCGAGTTTAGAACGGACAAGTGATCTATATAAGTGAAGGAGGGTCGTTTGATCGCCTCCCCACGTGGAATTAGAAACAACATTTAATAAATCTAGTGCCTTCAGACATTTAGCTTTCAAATATTTAATATGTGGTAAGAAAGTAAGGTGAAGATAAACAATTACTCCTAAAAACTTAGCTTCTTTTACAACTTTAATTGGTACTTTTTTTCTAAAACCACATTGAATATTGGTTAAAAGATTATTTGTTTCCAAATGCCATATAAGTCGGTTATTTACCATTCTTTCCATGGTCTTACATACACAGCTAGTAAGCGATATCGGCCAATAATTAGAAGGCTCAGTATGATCACGGCCAGGTTTTAGCATTGGTATTTCGCCATGATGAAGGGAAATTCCCCGTTGTCCAGATATGATCAAAAATATTTAATAATGTTTCTAAGCATGACTCGGGTAAATGTTTGAGTAACTGTTAGTGAATAATATCATGAGCTTGCCCTAGGGCGGTTTGCAGCTCATGGATGTAAAACATTTCTTTATCATCCTCACCATTATCAGAATTAAAATTAATTTTCTTTTTTTTCTTGTTGGTCTTTATACATTGGTTGGTATACATTCGTCAGAAATTCTATTTAAAACGTCAGAAAAATCCTGAATAGGATCGGTTGCATCAGTGAAACATTCGGGTATTATCTTAGTAGTGTAGAAGGAGGAACATCAGACGGATTAATAGTTGATAGGATAGTTCGGAAATGGTCGCTTCCACAAAGATCATTGCGGACTGACCATACGAAATCGTTCAGTAGATTAGTATCAGTTAGAGACACATTCAAAGAAGAGTAAGCGCCAGTTGCAGGATGCAGATAAGTGTGAGAGTCGTCATTAAAGATACACAGATCACTATTAGATATAAAAAGTACTTTACCTTTAGTATTTGTGTTTGTACCACCCCAAAGTGGATTGTGGCCATTCAAATCACCCATGATTACACAGGGCTTACGGAGCTGATCGTATAGTGTTTGAAGATCAGTAGGTCGCACTGCAGCGGTTTGCAGATTAGTATTAAGTACACCAGGACTGTGGATAACATTCTGTCGTACAATTGTTGAAGATCCTCCAGTGGCCCTATCCCCTGGAGGAGAAAACGAATGATCGCACTGAACTTACGTAAATTAAAAGTGTCTGTCTGCTTTAGATATGTTTCTTGTAAGCAGAATGCTGATGGATTAAGATCTTGGGCTAATAGATGTAATTCATTAAAATTAGTCTTTATTCCTCTACAATTCCACTGGACAATATTTGTTGAAGAAACTATCTTTTCGGGGGATTGACTGGGGACCTACCCCTCACCTTCCTTGAGGGCGACAAGCTATGTGCCCTGTGATGGCTCATGTCGGACACATCCATGTCCTCAGGAATCTAAACTTATTAAAAAGTTGGATTTTCCCCTTTTGATACTTTTATAAAGTTCTGTTTTGGGTCTAGATTTGTTCTTTGGAAGTTGTTTGGTAGGTATTTCTGATTTAGATTGTTCAGATGTTTTAATTGATGACGCTGCATCTTCATCACGAGATGCCATGGATTGAGTGAGTACTGGAGGTCTCTTGTGGATGTCTCACCTGGGCTGCTGCAGATAATAACGTAGGACCAGAGGTTTTAGTCCACATGTAATCGGTCTGGCAACCTGTGAACTGACAGGTAACATGTTTGGTCTTAGTAACGTTCAGGGAAGCAGAAACAGCAGAAACAAAAGATGGCCCTGGTTGTTCCTGAGCAAGAACAACCCCTTCTTTGCTTCGAAAAAGGAGATGTTTTGTTTATGTTTTACCCTTGAAGTTTTAGATTGAAGTTTCCAAGTAGGACATTCCTTGGAAGAAGACGGATGGTTGCCAGCGCAGTTGACACAGTGAGGAGGTTTGTTACAGAGGACACTGTCTTCGCATGTTCCAGCACATATATTAATGCAGCTGGATCATGGCATGACTTTGAGCCATGCCCATACTTTTGACACCAGTAACACCTCAAAGGATTTGGGATAAAAGTATCCACCCTTGAATTGCAATAACCAGCTTCGAGTGATTCTGGACGCAGCGGGAGACAGAATGTAAACAGATAGGTGTTGGTTTTTATAACTTCGTTATTTCTTTTTGCCATGAAATGTTTGACAGCAGTAACACTTAGGAATGTAAATCTGTCACAATTTCGATTTCAGTCATATCAGAAAGGCATCATCCAATATCACTGACGTTGCCTTTACTACAAGTGTCCTGTGAGGGGTAACTGCAACAGGAACAGTAGCTAGTGGTTTTGTTTAAAGAATTTGGGACTGGATTTGTTTTCTGCATTGGATCAGTAGAGAGCCAGATCGTAATTTTTTTTATTTCCACCAACACCAACTAAACCTTCAATATCCTTTGATATAGCAAATGGATTCAGTTTTAGTGGATCACCATTTGGAGCAGACATAACGAGGAAACAAGACCAAGAAAATGAATCATCAGACTCGTGTGAGCGTTTTTTGAGTGGGGTACCATGGTAGTATTAAATATGATTCGCCCTCCTGTCTACGTGGACGATGCCACACATCTGTGGATATCCAACAGACGGCACCAGGGATACTAGGAGGATATACTCAAACAGAAGTACTCATCAAAAGATCAATAAATCCGCCGGATTGGCCCATGAGCCACCGCCTTCTGGCACTGGCATCTAGGCAAATATTGTATATATCAATTAATGTAAAGAACAAAATTATATGTAAATTTAAACAGTTCTGAATAAAGAGACTTCCAAGCCAAATGTTGAAAAGAGCAAGAAAAGTATAGTGCTCAGGGCTTGGCATGACCAACCGAGTGATAGAATCGGGCCAATTCTACCACCCGTCTAGCCAAAATTAGGACCAAAGTGGTGTGTTAGACTAAGGAAAACAATTGCCGGCTCCAGCGCCCTCAACCACCAGACTTCCTTTCTCTGCCGACACAGTGACGCAACCAGGTTACCCGATTTGGTCGCCTTTTACGGGGAGGGGAAGCGCGATTAGCATTACCCCGCACTGACCACGTGGAGGTTGCTCTTTGTGAGTGCCGATCCAATTGTAGCAACTTAACAAAGTCTTATGTAAGAGATGTTTTACTTTACAAGCAAGGTGATTATCAACGCCTAAACCAGCTTATTCGGTCAGCGAAGATTGTGACGCCCAACAATTAGCACTGAATCTTTATGTAAAAGCGTGTGTAGGCTCTAAACGAGTAATAGTAAGGCCAAGGGATAAACCCTGGTTTAACTGCGAAACCCGACGAGCAATCCGTATCAGAGAAAGACTACAAAATAAGGCAATATTATCCTATAAACCAAATGACTTCGGTACAAAAAACAAAGAAATACTGTTAATAAGCTCCGAAAACAAGAGGACTTCCAGTGTAACTTATCAACTGTATCCAAAGAAAACAACTCCAACTATTGGAAATGACTGAAGGATTCTGGTACCACAACTACTCCCCCTTTGGTCACTGATGTTTCAAGTATGCCAGAAGCATTAAATATATATTTCAGTTCCGTCACAAATTTTGATAATTGTAACCATGTCTTACCTGATACTTATAACAAATGTGATGCTGAACTTCAAGATTTTCATGTTGAACATTGCAAAATAATCGATTTAATAAAGTCACTTCCAGTAAACAAGGCTAGTGGTCCAGATAACATTAATCATCCCTTACTGAAACACATTCACCGTTCAATAGCAACACCATTGTATTTATTGTTCAATTTGTCTTTGCTTAAGCACGAACTTTCACACCAGTGGAAATTGGCACATGTCATTCCTATATATACTAGCCACATAAAGAAACTGAACAACCACCAAATGGGTTATCCCGCCCCAAATCATCACAGAGCCACCTCCAAAACGATTCCTCTCGACAATACAGTTGCGTGCATAACGTTCTCCCAAAACGCCGGTAGACACGTTGGCGCCCGTCACTGTGGGAAATGTTGAACCTCGATTCATCTATAAAGACAACATTTCTCCACCATATTCGAGGTTGGCGAACATGATTTCGACACCATCTTAGACGGTTGACTCGATGACGGTGTGTCAGGATGGGACGTATGGCAGGGCGTCGTGGTCGAATCCCGTACTAACGTAAACGTTTCCTGACAGTGTTGGGATGGATACGGTGCAGTCCAGGAATTGTCTGGGGCGTCGTTACTGCCGTTTGGAACCTGTGTCGGAGATGTGTAACTCGAATCCATCTGTCCTGTCTTGGCGTCGTTACTCGGGGACGTCCTGAACGTGGGTGGTCGGCAACATCATTTGTGTTCTGATAACGCCTCACCAATGCCAATATCGTGTTACGATGGCATTGGAAATGTGTTGCCACCTGTTGTTGCCTCATTCCCGCTCGGATCATTCGAATGGCTTCATGACGCTGTGCAGCTGTCAATCTTGGCATGATTTGCTTGTGATATGCTAGTGTCTGCGCCGGAGAAGTTGTGAATTTTGGAATGACCACAGATCATGCTTTCCAAAGTGACAGCGAATTTTGAGTTACACATGCTGTGTACAGCTGCACAGGGTGCACGTGCAGTAACACATTGCACATCCATAGGCCCCCATCAATGACGTCATATCGTATGGCACGTGCATGAGCGTTTGAATGTCTCCAATAATTGCTGTGTTCAAACCTATCTTTCATATATGGACGGTGTGCCCTTATATCTATATTTTCTCCGTGCACAGTTTCTTTATGTGGCTAGTATATAAGAAAGGGGATAAATCTTCACCTTCCAATTATAGGCCCGTATCACTACTATCATGTATCAACAAGATTTTTGAGCGAATCGTTTTCAAGAAGTTATATAATTATCTTATAGATCATAAGTTACTGTGTAAATACCAATCAGGATTTGTACCAGGCAGTCTCATCTACTTTCAAACTACTAGAAATATATCATCAAATATGTAAGTCTTCAGATCAGCAAGAATATTTTTGCATGGTTTTCTGTGACATTTCTAAAGCATTTGACCGAGTGTGGCAGGAGGGTTTATTACACAAGTTAAGACAATATGGTATTAGTGATAATCAACTTAAATGGTTCCAGAGCTATCTCACAAATAGACGCCAAAAAGTAAATGTTAACGGTTGTCTCTCCAGTGAACAAAGCCTAGACGCTGGCGTCCCTCGGGGGTCAGTCCTCGGTCCATAATTATTTTTTATCTATTTTAATGACCTATGCTAAGAAATGAGAAACTTCACAGGTTGGTGTTACTTCACAAGACATAAAATGGAACGATCGCATCAATAATATTCTTTCAAGCGCTTCAAAAATGGTTTCATCGATGAGAAAACTTAAATATGGGTTAAGTAGATCACACTTGCCTAGAATATATCTAGTTTTTACCTGACCGACTTTAGAATATGCCTCAAATGTCTGGGAAAGTTGTTCTTGTTATAATGCTAATATATACTGAACAGCATTGAAAACGCACCACCATGAAAATGGATGTATTTTTATCCGGGCTTAAGTTATATGAAAATATATAAGTGAATGAGTAATATACGACGTTTTTGTTTTTTTGTTTTGTTTCACGGGAAGCATGCAGAATAGGGCTATTAAAAGACAGACTTTTAAAAGCCACATCACTTGTTGCTGGAGACGTAAAGGGTACTGACACAAGAAATGCCAAGATTAACAGCAGAGGAACGTGAACGTGCCTTGGGCATGCTTCAAGTTGGTACGTCAAGTAGAGTCGTTGCACAACGGTTTCAATGTCATCATTCAACAGTCCTCAGGCTACTGAGCAGATACCAATCAGTCATAACCATCGAACAGAGCTCCATGTTTGTCGTGGAAGAGTTAATGCCCTTTACTTCAGGAATAACATATTGGCAAATCACGTCCTCCTATTCTTTCATCAGCACCAGGATATCAACACCTTCCAGCAAGATAATGCAAGAGCGCACACAGCACGTGTTTCAACACAGTACCTAGCGAACAATAATGTGCCTCTGCTTCCATGGGCAGCCCTGTCAACCGATCTATTGCCAATTGAACATCTATGGGATTACCTGGGTCAACGCCTCTCACGTCCGCAAGTACAGAACCTGAGAGAACTTGAAGATACACTACGTCAAGAGTGGAATGCTATCCCACAGAACACTATTCTCAGACTTATTCGATCAATAAGAAGACGTTGCATGGCCTGTGTCGCTGCCAATGGCGGACATACCAGATACTGACTTTTCATTTTAACCCTATGTGTCTTCCTTACACTGATGACGTAAATGTATTTACTGTGTGGTATTCCTGTTTCCTTTGTCGTCTTTCTTAATAATCCGTCTATGTCTGTTCTAATTAAAATCGGTCATTGCTCAAGTTGTTTTTGTAATATTTCAAGATTTATTGCTGGTGCGTTTTCAATGCTGTTCAGTATATTAGAATTACTACAACTTGAGACAGTTAGACTAGTAACAGGATTAACTCAATTTTCCTCCCGTCGGAGCCTATATCACGAAACTGGATGACAGCCATTAGCGTATAGAAGAAACTTCAACAAACTTGTAACTATGAATAAAACAATAAATAAGCAATGCCCTTCATGTGTCACTGATCGTATACCACATCTGTGTCACAGAACGTCAATTATAATCTCAGAAACCGCCATGAATTTGTACTACCATTTGCACGGACATCTACGTTTAAAGGTCTTATGTTATAGATACATTAGTCCAATGGAATAATCTACCATCAGAAATAAGGGATAGTTCGTCAATATCTTCTTATAAAGCGGTCGCATTTGAGCAGCCTACATCACCATCTATGCACTATAATTGCGGTAAGAGATCTACAAACATATTTCACACTAGACTGAGACACAGTTGCAGCACACTAAATTCCGAAATGTTTCATGTTAACTTATCTGATACCACTATTTCCTGTAAATGCGGATCTTCTTGTGAAAATTCACTCCATTTCTTCTTCGAATGTACCTTATATGATGATTTTAGGGAGACATTACTGACAGCTATCGATAATCTTATATATAGAAACGACTAACAGATTCAGTAGCTAGCATGTTATTGTTTCCAAATTGTTAATCATTAATATTGTTAAATTTATATATAAACACTAAAATGTATAATGTTTGCATATGTATGAGATGCACACTGTCTACACTTTCCAGCACATTGTAATATCCTTTATATCAGCACTGTATATATATTGCGCACTATGTTTTCATAATGTCAAGCTTCAATGGTCAATTGTTTATTTCCATAATGCAATATTATGTTTAACTGTATATAGGGAGAAGTTGTTGCACTTGTGCCAGATCCCTTTGTCTTTTTGGACAATAAAGTATGTTTAATAAAAGAACGAGGGTGGCACTTAAGCTGTTGAATTAGCCATATGTTTATGAGAGAATGTTATCTTTTGAAAAGGGAATAGGGCACATTGCCAATTCTTGCAGTTCTGTTCTGTTTGAGAAAAGTACGTAAATAAAAACCTACCTTCTGTTTTTTTTCTGGGTTCTCAACCAATGCAATATTGTTTCATTAGTCAGTTGTGAAACAGTGATGCTCATGTTTCTAAAGTATTGTGAGTGAATGATTTACAATTTTAAGTCATATCGTCAATATTTCAGCCATATCGTGACTATCAAGGGTTAAACATATAAATACATTGGGACCTACATAAAAACCTGCCAACGAAGGACAGTGAAATAACTAGACATATCACAGAAATATATTTAAAACTAGTATGTAATCATAAAATTAATAGCACTATACATAACATTACATTATAAAAACGGGCTATAGATCGCCAGCACATGAAGGTAGATCACCGTACTAGGGACCATGGAGACTTACATTACTTAAGCTTCCTGCATGGACCCTAGCCGGATTTACATCTTCCTTCAGGTGTTGTCGATTATTGCCAAATTTAGCCAAGTTAAAAGAACACATATTCTATAAAACTGAAGTAGGAATAACATACTTTGAATGATATGGACATATGATACCCTCTCAGGGGGACAATAATTTTATGGTACTTTAACCCCCGTCAAGGGCACAGCCAATAACAATCTCAGTTCACAATTAGACACTACCAATTTAAGAAACAACAATGTACATCAAAATGTATTAATCAGTTCAATTTCTTTTAAAAAGGTAATAAGTAAATGAGGACTTACTATTAACAAGATCCTTAAGAGATGATGATTTGAAATAGTTCTCCCTTGTAATGGAAAAAACAATACAGTCAGGCAGGACATGCTTGACTGTCATTCTCTCATCACAAGGGATACAAAATTTAGGATCCTCAACTTTTAATAAATATTCATGTGTATACTTGATATGGTCAATACGACATCGTCGTATTATTACCTCTTCAAATCAGGACTAACAACCCAGGTAGGTGTAACCGATATTTGGCTTAATTACGGCATGCAATTTATTAACACCTACTTGGGTGTCCCACTTCTTCTGCATCAGAATTCGGATATACATGATCTAATCACTGGCTTATAAATCAGTGTATGGGATAAGAAGCGGTGTCATAGATTTGTTGAGGTGTCAGCAGCCATTGTGTTCCCAGTAATTCCAAAATGGCTGGGTAACCAACAGAAAACGATGTCGTATTGGCCAGTTGCAAGTTCATTACATAATTCAAGAATTTCGATTAAAAGTGGATGTTTGGTAGATTGATTTGTAATTGCCTGAAGACAGGAAAGAGAGTCAGAAAATATAATAAATTGTTTATATGTTGATCGTTTACTGATGTAGTATAGTGCTGTGAATATGGCTTTTGATTCGGCTGTAAAAATGGAACGGTAATTAGGTATTCTAGGTGATATAGTCATGGATCCAATGGTGGTGGCATTAGCAACTGCGTCACTATCCTTGGATCCATCTGTAAATATAGATTTGTAAGTATCATATTTGTTTCGTAGTTGATTATATTCCTGTTGATAAATAAGTTGACTGGTTTCAGATTTCTTTGGTTTAGTTAAGGTTAGATCCACCTCTGGCTTCACTAACTGCCATGGTGGAAAAGACAAAAGCTGAGTGGGGGCTATAGTATCAAGATTTATTTTTGCAGCCGAAATATCAGAACGTAGTCTTATTCGATGTGGAGGGAGAACGGATGATTTATCATTGTAGAGATTTTCGTAAAAGGGATTAAAACACAATCATATGTTGGATTCAAGTTATTAGAAGGTAATTTAGAGATATACCGCGAAGATACTTTAATGCGGCGGACGTCTCATCAGCTTCTACATACAAACTATCAATAAGCGAAGTTCTGAAGGCGCCAAGGCAAAGCCTCTGTCCTTGATGATGTATAGTATCTAATAATTTTAGACTACTTTTACAAGCCCCACCATAAATGATGGTGCCGTCATTAAGTTTAGAACGGATTAGTGCTCTGTACAGTTGGAGGAGTCTTTTTTATCCCCTCCCCACTCTGAATTTGAGACAACTTTCAATAAAACTAGGGCCCTCAAGCATTTATTCTTTAAGTATTTAATGTGGGGCAGAAAGGTCAAATGATGATCGAAAATTAAACCTAAGAATTTGGCTTCCTTTACAACTTTAATGGGAGTGCTATCTAAAATTAATTTTGGATCTTTGTGGGGTTTATATTTTCTACAAAAATGTATACAGTTTGTTTTAGATTTTGAAAATTTAAAACCATTTTCTAAAGACCATTTCTGAATTTTATTTAAGCATAGCTGCAGTTGCCTTTCAATAGTGTGCATGTTTTGCCACGACAAAAATATATTTAAATCATCTACAAAGAGCGATCCATCAATCGAATCATTTAAAACTTTAGACAAACTATTTATCTTAATACTAAACAATGTGACAGACAAGATACTTCCTTGTGGGACACCCTGATCCTGATTATAATTATCAGACAGGGTAGAACCCACGCGGACTTGAAATTGACTGTCACTTAAAAATTTGGATATAAATTGAGGCAAACGGCTTCGTAATCCAAAATCATGTAAACCTTTTAAAATACCGTGTTTCCATCTGGTGTTATATGCTTTTTCTATATCGAAAAGGATAGACACTATATGTTGTTTATTTATAATTGTATTTTTAACAAATGATTCTAAACGAACCAAATGGTCGATGGTACTTCTGTTTTTCCGGAGACCACATTGTATATTAGTAATAAGATTTTTTGGATTCTAGGTATCAAACTAGTCGATTGTTTATCATGCGTTCCATGGTTTTGCAAACGCAGCTTGTCAATGATATTGGTCGGTAATTTGATGGATCAGCATGATCTCGACCGGGTTTGGGTGTCGGGACAACTAAAGCATCACGCCACGAAGGAGGAAACTTCCCTGAGGTCCAATTTACATTAAAAGTATTCAATGGTGTTTCTAAAGATGATTCTGGTAAGTGCTTCAGGAGTAAGTTATCAGTTCCTGTAGCAGTATCGTGAGCTTGTCCAAGGGCAGTCTGGAGTTCATGAATAGATATTGTTTTTGATACTTTTGGAAGAGTTAGTTAGATGAGGCAGAGTGTTTAGCCAAAGTTTCACCAAGTTTATTAGCAATCCCTGATTTATGAGTTAGCAGTTGATCTCCATTTTTAAGATGTGAATAGTAGATTTAGTGCCCTTACCTTTGATTTTTTGGATCATGTTCCATACCTTGGACCTTAATTTTTTTAAATTTGTTTAAGTTGTGGACCATAGGATGGCGACGGAAATAACTCTCAGCCTTTTTCCTCGCCTTCCTAGGTCGCTTGCAGTCATCGGTAAACCATGGTTTACGTATGAGGGGAACTTCAGAGCACTTTGGAACACATTCTTCATCTATTTTAAGTTCATCAGAAAAACAGGAACGTCTGTAAAATGATCAGGTGTCAGTTTGCCTGTACAGAGAATGTCATATAGAGGCCAGTTGGCGTTAGTAAAGTTCCATCGAGATGATGGAGGAACATCTGATGCGGTAATAGGATTTAATATGGTTGGAAAGTGGTCACTTCCACAGAGGTCATCGTGGACCGACCACTCAAATTCAATCATCAGGTTGGAATCGGTAACAGACAAATCCAGAGAAGAGTATGTGCCTGTACCAGGATGTAAATATGTTTTTGAATTATCATTAAAAAGGCAAGTATTGTTGGAGATAAAATCTACTAGGATCTTGCCTTTACTGCTTGTATGATCACTACCCCAAAGTGGATTATGACCGTTCATATCGCCCATTATAATTCAGGGCTTAGGAAGCTGGTCATAGAGAGATTGAAGATCGGATTGTTGAAGAGATGCAGATGGAGGAATGTAAGCATAGAGTAAAAACAATGTGCATGGTGATACGAACAGGGCTATGAATAACACCCTGCCTCACCAAGATTGAAGAACCTCCAGTTGCTTCAGTCCCAGGAGGTGAAAAGATATTATATGAATCATATTGTTTGAAGCCAACTTATTGCTGAGTATTTTTTTAATATTGGCGATTAGTGTGCACATCCACCACAGACTAAAGTGATGACGTAAATCCCGCTGGGATATCATGCAGGAAGTCGAGGTACTGTAAGTTCCCAGCGAAGTGGCCCAGTTTTGGTTACTGGTGGCATATAGCCCGTGTTTTAAACTGTATGAACTGTATAAATGATATTGATTATATCCTTGAAATAGTCACCGCGTTAAAAAAAATTACAAATGTAAATATTGGAGAACGATTTTTTTTTTACCTTATTCGAACATTCTTCACCGTTTCCCCTAGGAGGAATCAATTAATGCATTCATTCATCAACAAACATTTATTTACATCTGTTTTTCTTGTCCTTACAGACATTACAGAAAATACAGATACGCATGTTATATTCTTTAGTTTGATACTTTGGTAGTACATCCAGACTTTCTTTGTTTAGCATTGATACATTCACGTCAAACCATGTTGGTTGTGCACTCTTTGTGTTCGAGTGTTCTCTTGTCATTTTAAGGTTCTTCTCGTGATTTATCTGCAGCAGCATTACCATGTGTGTGTATTCGATTGAGATTGAGCTGATGAGGACTGCATTTACTTTATCAGATTGGAACTTCAGCTGGAATACATTTTAGTACTAGTATATGGTCGATATTACATATGGTTGTGGACCCGTGAAGATCCTGGGTGGAATAGGTCTTCAGCCACCCATGCTTGCCGTAAAAGGCGACTATGCTTGTTATAAGATGCGACAGACGGGATCAGGTGGTGAGGCTCGCTGACCTGGTTGATGCATGTCATCATATCGGGGTATAGGGGTATTAGTCTTGTAAGCTGTCTTGTCAAGCTTTTCACCTCAATTATTTCGTGTCGCTTACAAACGTTCGCTGATTCAATTAATCTGCTTAATGACAACCAGTCAGGCTTCAGAAACAATCATTCAACAATGGATAACATATTTATTTTAAAATCGCTAATAGACATATATTTAGCTGAAAACAAAAAACTGTTCTGTGCATTTGTAGACTTCAGTAAGGCGTTTGATACTATAGACAGATGCAGCTTGTGGCTTAAAATGTTAAAATCTAATCTTGGAGGAAAATGTTTTCGTGTAATTCATAATATGTATAAAGGAATTAAGTCGTGTGTTTCTCTTGATGGAAAAATTTCCTCGTTTTTCCCAAGCATGATAGGACTCCGAGTCAGACAGGGTGAAAATTTATCTCCATTCTTATTCTCTATTTACCTAAATGACTTAGGAGCATTTCTAGCAGAAAATAAATTCCAAGGACTGCAGCTAGTAAGTAACGAGTTCAGCAGTCATTTGAATACATACGTGAAACTTCTAATCTTACTATATGCTGATGACACAGTATTATTAGCTGAATCACCAGATGACTTACAAAAAGCTCTGAAAATTTTTGAAAAATACTGCCATCAATGGAAATTGGAGGTTAACATCAGCAAAACTAAAATTCTCATATTTGAGAAACGATCCCGCTCTAAAAATCTAAACTTTGTATTTCGTAACACACCCTTGGAAATTGTTAAAGAGTTTTCATATTTAGGAATCTTATTTACAAGCACTGGTCGTTTCCACAAAGCTATCAAAAAGTTAAGCGAGCAAGCATCAAAAGCAATGTACAGCATATTTAGAAGAATAAGAACACTAGACATTCCTTTAGATTGCCAACTTAAACTGTTCGACAATTTGGTTCAACCGATACTTCTATATTCTTCAGAAGTATGGGGGTATGAAAATGTAAGAACAATTGAAAGAATTCACCTAAAGTTCTGTAAATCTATCCTTAGATTAAAACAGTCAACGCCTGATTTTCTAGTGTATGGTGAATTAGGTAGACATCCATTAACGATTCAGATAAAAATAAGAATGATATCTTTTTGGAGCAAACTAATTGTATCGCCTAATAAACTATCTAGTCGCATCTATCTGCTAATTCATAAAATCACAATGACTAGCAATACTGCATTTCCATGGCTCACCTCAATTAAAAATATTTTATATGACACTGGTTTGAATTTTGTCTTTGATACTAACACTTTTCCAAATCTCTCTTGGCTTAAAACAAACGTTAAACAAACCTTAATAGACAACTTCTATCAAAGCTGGAATGTCAAGGCTTGTTCTTCATCTAAAGGCAAATATTATACAATGCTAAAAGACAAACCACAGTTTGATGAGTATCTATTATCTCTCCCATTGAAACAAGAAATCTGGATTCTTAAACTGAGAACATCAAATCATAGACTACCAATTGAGAAAGGCAGATGGTTTAACACACAGAGTACTGAGAGAACTTGCACTTTATGTAACGACCAAATAGGAGATGAATTTCACTTTCTATTAGTATGTCCAAGACTAAATGACCTTCGAAAACAATACCTTCCGGCATGCTATACTAAATATCCCTCCACTCTAAAATACAATCAATTAATGAAATGTTCATACAAACCCATTCTAGTAAAACTGGTTTAACATTATTTGCATAATTAAATATCATAGGATCGTCGATCTATGGCTGGAAAATTGCCCTTGCGACGTTAAAATTTGTGAATTTCACTCTACAATATAATATATGCGTATATTTTATGTGTTCACGTGTGTAGTTATGCAGATCATACATGTATTATAGGAATGCATTATGCGTGATTGGGTGCATGTATGTATTCATGTATGTATATATTATTAGATATTATTGTTGGTGTGGTTGTGTATATATTCAACCTCATGTATGCTCTGTAATCACGTTGTGTGATTTTCTTACGAGCAATAAACTTCTGTTCTGTTCTGTTCTGTTCCTATCCCAATTGCGTAGATCTATGCTCAATTACTAGATTGTCTTGTCCAAACATGATTATATACCGACCGCCGCCATATAGCGGCGTTAAACAACAAACAAGCAAATGTCTCTGGGAGCCTTTGTATTTCTGATATGAATGCTCAATGTCAATTTATTTTTTTTATCGCAAACGAACATCATAGTGGAGGAGCTTAAATGAGAGCCATTTATTTGAATTAAATGCCTCTATTGCTTCTACGCATCTGTAATATTTTCTCCTATGAGGAATATCTCTGTTTTTCTAAATTCCCAACGTAATTATTTGACCAAATGGATCCGAGATGAATGATGTGAGACTATAAACGTTTTTGGTTTGAAATGTATCGGAGTGTGTACATGTAATGTTCAAAGACGGGAGCGAAACTATGTGTATAGTCGTGCGTGCGTGTGTGTGCGCGCGCATGCATTTGTGCGTGGGCTATGTGTATAATTAGCTAAAGCTTATTGCGTTATTGTGAAACAATGCTGTTGAAGGGAAGATACTCTCATTCATTCATCCTTTGCTTGAACTGCCCTGTTCATGGAATAACGGACTATCGCAACCCTTCAAATTTCCATCGTTTATTTATATTAGATATAAGATATAGATCTACAAATCACTTTAGCATTTCTTTCTTTGCAGAGATTATTACTAGCCTATGCAGATGTATCGAATCCCAAATTCGCCCTGATAAGGATTAATCGTTTGTCAATTACATACCTGCGCCCATGTTTTCCACAGAAGCTGTGAATGTCTGAGATCCGCATAACTTCCGGTTTTCCTCCCACATTAGGCTATATTGCTGTAATATAAATCGAATACTATCCGAAGTGGCCTGAGACCCATCTCACATACTCACTTACTTTATTGATTTTTTTGGTACTATTTCATCTTAATTTGAGAAACGATCTAAACTCATATAGTTGTAATAATTGTGTTACTTCCAAAATGAATTGGCGTGATTCATATTAAATCCAATGCAATTAATGCCAAAGCCCCCTTTTCATTGTAAGCGTGGTTTTGACGTCATATAGGAATAGAGCAAAATCGTGGATAACATCTATGTCCCTTCGAATTAGTCTTATGTTGCAATCGAAGTCAACTTTTTTCAACATGCATGTTAATGTTGTTCAATACCGCTCTGAGCACCAATACATTCGAATCACGACGAGGAACGCCAATAATGAGTTTCACACTGTTTATCAATCTTGATACGCAGGTCTTCGACATGACAAAATCAGGTTTAAACCACCAGGCTACCGAACCTCTTACGTTAAGAAGGTGTTTCCACAAAACAAGGTTTAATTCAAATGAAAAGTGCATATACCCTTTGGCTGGAGGCGTTAACTATTGGGGTTTCTTTCATTTGGCTCTTTATGTCAAGTATTGTTGCATTTTTCTTATCATCGATGAACATCACCTGTTGCCGTCGGGTAATGGATAATTGAAATCTATTGATTACTAGTATTCGATAAATCTCTGTATTGCTGATATATGCGCTTTTTCCTGATGTTGATTAGACTAAATGTTGAGAAAGTAAAGAAATCCTCTTGTGCATTATCAGCAATTGGGATCAATAATCTATGCCACACATTCCTGGGTACTTCCTGTATTTTATTGTCATTGACCGCTAATATCCATTCGAACATCTGATTTAAGCTTAATCATACGTTTTCTGAAAAATACGGCATGATTAAGTATCAGTAAGCTACTTCTCGATCCTGCTCAAGACATTCACGGCGGAAATAATCCACTTTTATGTTTACATTGAGCTGTATTTTCCAGCCCTGTATTACCTACAAGTAGTGCACATGATTCGATGCCATTAATTACCATCACAATTATCTTTCTGTTGAAACCCATCAATTAAAATCATGTCAGATTAAAATCTAGAAATAGGACCAACGTTCGTCCACGAAAGTGCGTAGCTAATAACATATTGTGTCATTATGCACAAGACAGTGGCATTTTCGGAGATGTTAAGCTTGCGCGGAAGAGCTCGACTGCTTCTCCTTTTCGCGAACACCCGGTGTCATCACTGATTTTCAGTGAAACATTCATATCATTTCCACAATTATCTGACCTTTTATTGCCCACTAGAATCCGTTTCGGCAAATAATCGAGACTGGTTATTTTACTTTTTATATCAACTGACTTGTACGCACAATGTACGCTTCTCCACAAGTACACATTTATATAGGTTCTAGTAATCAAAATTATTTCAGAAACTAGTACTTTGATAACTTAGAGTTACTTGTGCATAAATAAACCATCTCCATGGAATTAAATTATCTTGCCATAGAAGTCAAACATCATGTTTGCGTGTTCTATTTACTCTATGACAGGTGTGTACTCGATGCGCAGAACATATGAAAACCTAATTTTATGTACTTAATTTGGGAGGCAATAAGGTAAAGCAGTAATAGGTTATCTACAGAGTTTAACTTTGGATCACCTTTGACTACACACATGCCTTTAGATAAGCGGAGTAGGATGTTACTAGATTGAATCACAGGGGCTTGTAACGCAATAAATAGCTCATACAAGATATATGGCCACACCCAGTGTCAGTATACTATATAAAAGGAAGAGGATGTAACGAGGCCAATTCACCAAGTTCGTTCGAATACGAATTCAACAATGTCCATTGTAAACACCCCATAAAACTTACATTCGTTTCCAGCCAATACATTTAGCTACATAATGAGACATGGATGAAGAAAATCGAAGTCGTGCTTTGGGAGCTAGCGTTTTTAGAAGCTCAAAACATCGTCATTGTTCTATTCCGAGCCAAAATCCCTACACAGAATTTGTGCTGCTAACTTGACGATTTTTTTGTGTGTCTTTGATCGCGTACACAATTACCACGCGCCCAAACACGTTAAATCGATGGCACCTCTCAGCCGGCGAAATTGTCATTCTTTTCGCGACATATAAACCTGATGGTATAATGAATTTCCGCACATTATTCGTCTCAGTAAGCCCCTTTGCCGTGCCCCGTCCGCCATAGACGAACCTTGGCCTTACATACTCTGCACTGAAAATAGTCGCGCCATTCATTTTGCAGACGATGTAGAGGAGAAAATCTTCCTGAATATTTTATTTATAGCCAATCTGATCGCTAGCTGGTTTTCATCCATACGCGGGTGTTAGTCGTCCGATTAATTTTACATTAAACAAACATTCTAACATTACATCGAAGAGTGCTTGATTCTGATTGGTTAAAACGGTTTCCTTTTCGCTATAGAACCTTCTTTTAAATATATTAAGTTTTTTCACACAAAAAAACGCGCGTATGATTACATTGATAGCCTACATATCGATGCATAGAATGATGGCCGCCGACAACCCCGAACTATATTCCGTGTCGATATTTCCTCTCTAAGAGGCTGGTCTCTTGTGCATGCTAGGTCAACGGCTCTCTCGAAATTAAACATACCTCCGAGCGTCCAATAGAGGAAATACGGTGCGTTTGACATTGGGTGTGGTTTTTAAAAAACGTTCTAGTAAAATATAACTTATTAAAATTATATTTAATTTTTTTTTATTCATGATAACATGATGTCTTTAAACCTTTTTGTGATCAATATTCATTACAATCTCCGTCAAGCACCATCGTTAAGATTTGGCAGGAGGGGATTTGAAAGTCCATCAGAAATCTCTCCTCTATTCCATATGCTACGAAAACTCACAAACAAATATCCCGACTTCACTGAACTCACAGCACGTACACTTAATCACAACAGCCTATCAAACTTGATGAAATCATTTCAGAGCACGCACAATTAAGCAAAACATACACGAACAACTGTGTCAGAGCCACAACTGTCGGCGTCGAATGCTGTGAAATCTTGAAACTGACAGGTCAAAAATATGAATCCACCCCTCGTTTTATAAAAATGCCCGCCTCGTCTGCAAGCTAAAAACGGTTGTTCAGTCATACTTCATTTGCAATGACGTGCTAGCTGGCTCATTCCTAATGAATCTACAGTTTAAAGTTGAACCACGTAATAGATCGGAATTGTAATCTTGCCTCGTGTAACTTGGGATGGAGACAACAACAACAGTGGCAGCCATTGACACTAGAGACGAGTAACCTCGATGTAGGTCAACATCTAAAACATCATCATGAACATCCCAGTTCGAAGCGGAGAGGCATCATAAGTTTTAATTTGTATTATTTAATGGATGTAATATGCTAACTAAATAATAAGCCTTACACATTTAAAATAAATAGTGAATGTTATTGAATAAAGTTTGTTGGCGAAATAAATTCGTTCAGCAGTTTAAAAATTATTTCTACAACCTGTCACCCCTACAATAGGAGATGGCATATTCGATTTTCAAGATATGACTTGTCACCCTCATTTCAAAGAAATGACTTGGAGAGTTCAAACAGTGCACAACAGGTTGCGTTGAAACTAAAACATAAACCTTTGGACTCAGTTTGGAGGGTTTTTTGTCAACTGCGTTTTGACAAACTGTATTTTGAACCCTTATTTGAAGTAGTCAAGACTGTGGGTACTTTAATGTTGAGTTTTAGTAATATTTGTTACATTTATAACATTTCGGAATGTTCTCAGGTAGCGGATCTTTGTACACTGTGTAGTTACGCCTTGCAAGAGAGCACCGTTTTCAAAGCGCTCTTCTTGTCATGGTAGAGTGTAGATAAACCTACTTTCTTTTAATTTCCTCACCAATGACAGATAATCAGCACATAAGAACTACTGCTTGAAACAGAGAGAAATAAATATGTAAAAGATATTTTCCATACCATGCAAGAAACCCCTGGATCCTGCTCAATTTTAAATATACTCAAAAACAAAAGTTCCTGTGACACCAATATTTTAGTGTAATTTTCAAACAAGTAAAGTTTGTTTTTCAATATTGCAGTACATGTATGGAATCAAGTCACAAAAACGCAACTGCTACAGTAAAGCATGCATTCCATGCAAACATTAACTTTTATGCAAGCCCCATGCATTTCACTACCCAAGAATCAGTTTAAAAAATTGTGCTTTAACGGGATTCCAAATGCATTGTTTAGCATCGTGCTGACAACCACTCAGAAAAACAACAAAATTACGCAATTATTCAACATTACGAAAAGCCACGCCTGTCCGAAAATGAGCGTCTGCGAGCCATTGGTATGAAGCAGGATCGAGTCAACGTGATGTTGCAAGACAATTTAACGTCCACAGAAACACCATTTGGTGTATTTGGCAACGTTGGCAACAGGCGAATGCAGTGAGAGACCATCCTCTGAGTGGCAGGCCACGCGTAACCAATAATCGATAAGACAACTGGATTCGAACAACACACCGTCAAGCACGTCTACAGTGGTACAGACAGCGTCTACGCTAGACAGCCATGCAGTGGGGACAAGTTCTATTCACTGACGAGTTTCGTTTTCACCTCAGCCACGGCGATGGACGGATTCGAGTGTACCGACGTCGAGGTGAATGTTACGTCAATCATTGTGTCATGGAAGAAGATCGGTTCGGGGGCGGCAGCGTTATGGTATGGGTTGGGATTACAGCAAGACAGAGGACCCGTTTGATAGTGGTAGAGGGAAATCTCAATGGACAGCGCTACAGCGACGAGATCATCGGCCCTGTTGTTCTACCGTTTTTGCGTCGTCATGGCCCAGTAGGCATTACCTTTCAACATGACAACGACCGGCTTTGGCAGACGAACATACGTGCATTAACGGTATATAAGTCGTGTCACACTGAAAAAAACACACCACAGAAATGCCACTACAGACGTCCGGACACCCATGCCCTATAGGCATTGCTAGAACTTTTGGTTGCTCCCGTGTTACTGTCATTAACCTGAGGCAACGTTACATACAGACCGGGGAGACGTCAGACAGAACAGGCAGACCAAGGGTAACTATGCCCAATAAAGACCGGTACTTGCGTACTTTGCATCTCCAGAATCGATTCCTGACAGTGACTTCATCAGCAAAGTCTTTGGGCATATGGTTTGTCGACAGACAGTGGCCAGGCGACTCAAGGCTCATGGAATCAGAGCTTACAGACCTCAGAGTGGACTGTTATGGACAGCATGACATCCTCGTTAGAAATTGAGATGGGCCGGAACTGTATGTCGTTAGCAGTGACGTGATCGACAGAGGGTCGTCTTCACTGGTAAAAGCCGATTCTGTCTCTTCAGAGCTAACAGCGTGCTTAGGATTAGTGATATGTGTTTCTTTATATATTGCTCGAGTCGGCGGACTGGCATTGTCCGGACTGATATATATTTCCACCATTCCTAAAATGAGATTCCCAGCTATCAGACTGATTGCAATATTAGCAATTTGCATTAGCCCTATCGAGGCAAGACGACCTGAAGTGTTCATACTGTGTTCGATGACTACAACTTGATCGGTCCTTAGAATAATCAGCTCTCCGAGTTTACAAACAGTTTTCTGAAGACCTTTAAACTGTGTAGCCAAAGTGTCTATATTTATTCTTACCTATTATTTAGTTCTATCGTTTCAAAATGGACGTGACATGTCGCTCAGCACCTATTGCGGAAGGGTGAGGATTTATCGCTCTAACAGGCCTGCCTGAAGAGAATTTTAATCACTTGTAACAGATGACAAATATTTGCAATTACGAGTCTAGCGTTAAGGTGTGACTCGAAAACCCTACTGTCTGGTGTTGCCTGAATTCCCTACACAAATAAGTTGACGTAAGATGGAATTTTAAGTACTACATATATGACACACCTCCAAAAACAAATTTTGGAAAGACACATGTTGGCAATATTATATTGGCTTTGATCGAACATACATTGTTGCATTTAATGAAAACAGTCACCCATCGTATATCCTGTCTTGAGTCCATGTAAGTATATACACACATTAGTAAGTATCAATGTGCTATCATGTACACAGTGTTCATCTCGTAGGGGAAGCGATTTCTGTGTTGGTGCAGGGACTGCTCGATGATGGATGTGGTCGGAGTGTAGTTGCTTGTTCCTGTGAAGGAGCAAAATCTTTAAGCGGACAAACAGACCTTTCCACACCAACTGAGAGAGGATGGGTAATATCAGTAGCACATGGTCATAAGCCTTTGTGGACTACACTTACCAGAAGCTTCTAAGTCATGGAAAGAGCTTCTGAGATGTAGTTATAAGTATGAGAGGGGAAGGTGTGCCAGATTTGATTGGTGCACCACCTTGCAAATGTGATCACATTTAATTGTCCTTAGCCAATCTAAACATTAGCCATGTACAAACATATTTCAATGAATACAAATGTTGTTCTTTATATTTTCTGTTATGTACTATAAGAGTATCCCATATTGGTATAGTTAATTGGCTTTAATTAGGTGTCTTAAAGTTATGCCGAAAAAGAAAGAAATGCATATTCTTTTAATTTTTTCACTCTTACGATTACCTAAATTGTCTACTAAAATATCGTTTTTCACCTTAAGAGATGTAATGTAGAGTTGGGTAAACACATTCCAAAATTGTTCATACTATACTTAGGTTGTGGGTCACGAGATATGCTGGAATTTCATTCCACCATGGAGGTTATAGTGGATATATTTATTGGTCTCATATCTGAAAATAGTTCGAATGTCATTACCTACAACTCTGGCAAGTTTCATGCTTTTATCACAGAGTGCACAAATTATTCACGAAACAGATCCACTAATGTAACTGCCACAGGTTTATCAATACCTTGGACGCGACGTTAAACCCAATTTCACCTCACCTCACCTTATCAATACCTACGGAAATCTCTCCCGTCACTTTTATTTAAAAAAAGTATTTAGTCTCATAGTTTGAATATGAAATAGCATGGTATAATCACATGGCTGAACATAGTATCCTGCTTCCAAACAACAGTCCAGTCCGAGCAAACGGCAACAATAGTAGCTTAACATATGACTAGGATTGGCACAATCAAATATAGAGACAACTTATAAGGTAATTTACGTAAAAAAACGTAATCCCAACTTCTATGTGGTTATCACTAGCATAAACACTAATGATATACTCACATGGAATACTGCCTTAACAGAACATGAACAATGATCGAAAACAGAACAATATGCTAACGCAGGCTAATCTTCATACCCTGACTGCTCAGTTTGTAATTACGTGCTTTTTTCATTTACTATCAATACGAATCTAGCTAACACCATGATTCTTCGATGAATGGAAACATTACTCGATTTTGTTTGGTCATTGAAAGGTACCAAATCCCATCTCAGATCACCAGTTCTTCACCCATGGCACAGAAAGGCTTCGCACATCTTTCGTGCATCAACAATCTTTCGGTTGTCGACACATATTGTAAAGCGAAAATAGTATTTTGTATCTTTGTGGTACCCAAAAGAAGAACAAATGTCAGTTATGATTGCAGAAATAGCAGTAGTATTGTGGTATTGTCTTCTGGTAAAAGCTGATTTTTCATGGTTCAAAACAGTTCGACAGATGGAGTACGAGAGTGATGTTGAACTATAAATCTTTCTATTTTTCAAAAATGAAAGAGAAAATAAGTCAGAAATAGGAAGCGACGTTGAGCTTTTGCGAGCATTCTATCTTTCAAGTAAATAGGTGACAATATGAATTTCATGTGATACACGGCCCCTGTGCATCGGACAGTACGTTTTTATTTTCTAAAATTCAGAATACTGGTAAACAGTTTACTTGGGTTCTAGTTTTCTTGATTTGATGGTTCAGGTTTCCTCTAAGAAATGCCCCAAAACTCTACTGAGTTAATATTCTGAAACGATGTCATGATGTAATATGGAACTGAAAAGTTTAATGTAAATAGGCTGTTTTATGTCCTCTTGTAGTAATTCCCCTATTCAAATTATGCTGCAATCATAACATACACACTTCAAAAAAAGAAACGCACAGGTAGTATGTAGTTCATTGAACCTGACTACACAAAAAATCCGGTATATAAATTGGATATATGTTATTGGCAAATGTGGGTGGCCTGATATTCGACAAACGGTGCGTAATAACGCTGCCACTTTCGATTTGCAATGTCTTAAATGGCTTTGTTTTCAAAAATGTCATGGAGGTAAACAGTTGAGCAAAATGTACATGCAAATTATGGCATTCGTAACTCGTGGTAGTGGCTATAAAAAGACAAGCATAAGCCAATAATTTGTCATTCAATTGTCAACATTTTTCAAATTCGAAAATGCCGAGACTCAGCGCAACCGATCGGAATATCGCCAAAGGAGAAAGCGGGGAATCGCTGTCTTCTGTTACACGCCACTTCATCATTCACCACAACACCGCTAGGATGAACTCGATCGACGTGTACGTCAACGTCAGAACACGCCGCAGACACTCCCACAACTGGCCAAAGCGTTACAAGCAGAATGGCGCAGAATTCCGCAGGGCAGAATTCGTACACTTATCCAGTCAGTGCCGGGGAGATGCAGAGCCGTGATTGCTGCCCGGATCGGTCACACGAGATACTGGATTCAGCGCTACAATGAACAGTTTTCAATGCCTTTGTACAACGACAATATGTGACTATCCAGCTCCAAAATTGTATATTTGTATCTGTGATATTACATTAGATATATCGACTCTACAATAAATTTACTAAAAATCTATCTGTGCGTTTTGTTTTTAAGAGTGTATATGGAAAAGCTAATTAGGCATATAAAAGATTCAAAATGTTTATCTTAAGGAAAAAGAAAGCTTCTATCATATCTTATAGGTAACTGATTTTGTATTTGGCTCTCTCCGAGAAGTTATATCTGCATCCCATTTTATATCTCCATTCCAAACAAACTTCTGGCTGTTTTCATTAGGTTGGGTTGCTTTGCCAGACGGTAAATAATATAGTACTTTTGGTATCGACTCTTGTTTCTATAATATTAGAACAGTGCATTTTGCTATCGTCTCTGGGATTCACTGCATCGTTTATGAGAATGCATCAGGACAATTTATTTAGGAGAAGTGCATTTTCATCAGTCGCGACTGTTTATTGAAAATAGACGTCCTGGTTACTTGAATCTTGATATTTTGATTGGCTGGTTGAAGATGAAACTCATACAGTAATTCTTTGATAGTCTTCATATTTTAACATGAAATACATAACATTCTTAAGAAACAAACTAACCTTTGGGCAAGTTTGACCCATTGTTTTATTTAGAGTTGTTCTGTTAGAAAGGTCATCGTACCTATGGTCATCTGCTTCACAGCTCCACTTAGCCCCTCCACCGTTTTTTTGGCTGTTTGGAAACTGATATATTGCTAATAAAATAGACTGAAAAATCCTCACTTCAAATTGCTCGTCTTTAAGTCACTCACATTTGAGTGAATGAGTTAGGATAACGCCACTTTGAAAGGTATTCCAGTTATATCTACTTAATGTAGAAGGAAATCCCGATGTGATGCAGGTCTCTAACGTTTACCTCTTTGGTGAAACCCTCGAGCACGGGTATGGTGCTGACAGACCTAGGAACATTATCGGGGTGAACCAGGCTTCAAACCCACGAATATAGGTTTGTGGTGTGCCATGGAGGCAACTCTACACGGCGAATTGCGGCGCCTTAGATGAATGGCAACCACATCTGAAGCAGGAATTCATTTGCTGCCTGTACGGTCTCCATTTGTAATACCATTATCACCAGCAATATTTTTCGTTGTTAATATTTCCATGCACTGGTGGAAGAGAGGATTCATATAACCCTGTTTGCTTGCTTGTTTAACGACGCAATCTTCCAGCTGTTGATGGCGGCCTGTAAATAACGTGGACCAGACGAACCAGTAACCTGTCTAACAGCAACCTGACCACCTGATCCTTTTCGTGCCTTACACAAGTATAGTTGCTGGCCTCGTACCAAACCCGGAGTCGCGCCACCAGTATACACAAAAGGTACAATCTCAGAATGTTTGTCCTGATTGAAGATGTAGAATACGTAGTATTGTGAAGAGTTTGTGGACACTATTTACATTTGTGTTCCATGAAATGTCACTTTTAATGTGTTACCAATTACATTAAATCTTTGTCTCCGAAATTGATGGAATAACAACAACGAACAGATCCTCGTTATTGGTGAGCAAATAAAAATATATACCCCCCTATACATAGATAGAGAAAAGGAGCGTCACTCGCCATCTTGCCGGTTTGTTTACATTCGACATCCAGGTCGATGTTTTTAAGATACCCCTAATGACAAGCACGCTTCTTGCCGTAGATTGATAGATAACACATTTCTACACATTTGCAAGTCATATAAATTCGATTACTGTCCGTTACATACAGAAATACAACAGTTTATTTTGCGAGTTGCAAACATCTCACGAAAGGCAAGCGGAAGTAGATTTCAGCCTCGACAAGCATCGAAAAAGTCACCTAACTGTCTGTTCTACTGATTCTTTGAGAATATGTATGAGTGCTTATGGTATAACACCGTTTTTGTTAGCAATAATCTAGCAATATCACGGCGGGGGACACCAAGAATGGGCCTCCCATGTGGGAAATCGAACCGGTGCCTTCGGCATGACGAGCGAACGTCCCCGCCTCAACACTTTGAGAGAAATACATATTACAGTGGACATACATATATAGCAAAAGAATAACTGATATTCATTTTTGGAATATTTATGATAATTATGTCAACCATTAATTTCTTATGAAAACACAAATTAAACAGTGATAATGGTGGGCACATGATTGTCACTTATGTCACAAAAGCTGTAAAGAAAATATTTTGTGGTGTGACTTCCTTTACTTCCCAATGGATATATTTTTGGTTTTGATTTGAAATATTAAAAAAATATGATACTTCACTTATCATACGTTTGCTCAGTAGCTTGCAAAAGAATGTGTTGAATCCACCCCACCCCCAATACCATAACGATATATATTTTGCAAGAAAATTAAAGTATTGTTTCCTCTAAAAGACCAAACCTCGTAATGATTATTTCACCATCTGTATAGACATTTCTTGGAAAGTACGAAAGAACAAATACTAGTAATCAATTTAGATTATTTTGCGTTGTCACACGCGCACCGACTAACATCGGATGTGTGTCCAGTTGTACACGGGCAGAGATACAGCTATTTTACGTGCGCATCGAAGGTGAAACAAGAGGAGATTCCATTGTACGAATGATTATGATTTTAATCGTGGAAAGTTGTATATTTTGGGTAAAAGTACTAGATATAGCGTATAGCAGCAGAGACCACACGTCGGTATAACAAACCATTCTCAGTCCCGATTAGAGATATTTCAATCGGAAATCACTGGGCACGTGTCAATCAGAATGAATAGGCATTGCAACGATGCGATGAAATACGAGATGACTCAGTATCACACTAATACGTTCGGAATGCATTTGTAATCTTGCACAAAGTATACTAGTGCAAAACGTAACTTTGCTTCAAAGAAAGTTGTGTAAATGTTAACAACATATTATTTGGTTACATTTGACAAAATTCATTTACTGGATACAGAGCGACACGCCATAAAAGGGGGGTTCTGAAACAACTCAATTAACAATGTCAATATCTGGTATGGCCACTATGTTTGTTACAGGCGAGGCAGCAGCGGAACATTGAAAACACCAGACGATTTAAAACAGGAGAAACAACCGGCCATGGCAGTACTGCAATAATATACTGCCTAAAAAAACTGTCACGAACACGTGCAACATGTGGGCGGGAATTGTCCTGCTGCAAAGTGATATTATGTCCCTGCATTTGCACAAAGGCTGGAACACGATCTCGTACGATGTCGTCCGGTATACTCAATTCAAATAGCCATTACCAATGATGAGTTCTCCCGTGAGTTGTGATGCCACATCATACTTCCATCACCGAACTGACGACGTTCTCCGGGAACCCTGTGGACACTTGCGCGATTATCAGAGCTGTTCTGATTAAACCTGGATTAACTTGTGTGAGATTATGATTACTTTAGTTTTTGTTGCAATTGTGTCTTGATGCATATCAAATGAAAGCTCTTTTATAAGCTTTTAAGTAATATATACTTGAGAAAAACAAAAGTAACGCAATTTTCATGTAAAAAATGATTCACAGTATTTAATTTAATTGAAAGAATAAAGGAGCATAACTAATGTAACCTTACATTTTCATTTCAATAATAAGATAGTGATATAATAAGATAAAAACACAAAATGAAAATTAAGTGACTTGGTCAGTTTTGCAATTACTAACATTTGTTGTCTTACAAGTAGTACAGCTAGTAGTGTCCATTGCATAACCATGACCTAATTTTGATATTTTATCACACATATCATGGATTAAAGGTGAGGAAACTTGGATTATGAAGATGGAAATGTCTCTGCATTGAAAGAGATAACGAATCCTTTGTAAATATATGTACAACAAGAATAATTAAGAAAAAAGCATGAACATTTTGTAGGTCCAACCCAACTATCTTTATAAGAACAACCTTTTTATTGAGGACCTTAAATGGATTTCAATTCAAATTTGTTTGCAATTAATGAGATCAAAAAATATTTACATACATGTGAATCATCAGCCAAATATTCTGACAAAAAAAGAGGATATGATGTTACCCAGTGTGAACACATTGAAAAAATGTGTACTATGCGTAATGACAGTTGGTCTACAGAGGTCAAAACAAGACTTGATTACACAGGACTTGAACGCTTGTGATGTTGTGTACCATCAGTCTTGCAGTGCGAACTTCAGGACTCACGAAAGCATCCCTCGGCCTTATGCATGCAGTGACGAGAATGAATGTAAGAAGTCCAAAATAAGCAGACACAACGATTCCCGGAAATAGATGCTTCCAACTATACTAGCCACATAAAGAAACTGTGCACGGAGAAAATATAGATATAAGGGCACACCGTCCATATATGAAATATAGGTTTGAACACAGCAATTATTGGAGACATTCAAAGGCTCATGCACGTGCCGTGCGATATGACGTCATTGATGGGGGCCTATGGACGTGCAATGGGTTACTGCACGTGCACCCTGTGCAGCTGTACACAGCATGTGCAACTCAAAATTCGCTGTCACTTTGGAAAGCATGATCTGTGGTCATTCCAAAATTCAAAACTTCTCAGGCGCAGACACAAGCATATCACAAGCAAATCATGCCAAGATTGACAGCTGCACAGGGTCATGAAGCCATTCGAATGATCCGAGCGGGAATGAGGCAACACATTTCCAATGCCATCGTAACACGATATCGGCATTGGTGAGGCGTTATCAGAACACAAATGACGTTGCCGACCAACCACGTTCAGGACGTCCCCGAGTAACGACGCCAAGACAGGACAGATGGATTCGAGTTACACATCTCCGACACAGGTTCCAAACGGCAGTAACGACGTCCCAGACAATTCCTGGACTGCGCCGTATCCATCCCAACATTGTCAGGAATCGTTTACGTCAGTACGGGATTCGACCACGACGCCCTGCCATACGTCCAATCCTGACACACCGTCATCGAGTCGTTTGAACCCCTACTCCATTTTGATCTTCTGACGTCATCGTAACATTTTCTTATGGTCCGATCATTCAGCTGCTACAGCGTCTGCATCATTTTGTTCTTGCTGTGTTGTATTTCAATCCAGAATATATTTTCTCCGTGCACAGTTTCTTTATGTGGCTAGTATATGTAGTGAAGTATCAGGAAGAATATGATGATAAGCAGATTACCATTCAGGACCTCATTTCAAAGTCTGAAGACTGACAGTGCCTGATAGTTTCTTCCCATCACCAGATGAAGTGTCAGACATTACAGAGAAAATACAGTATCTTCCTGCATCTGTGAGACTGGTTATTGAAACGCTTGTTGTCGGTAAAGATACAGACATGATGCCTGCTTCTATTAGTCAGGCAATTGTGCAAGCAACAACACCTTGTCTTCTCCGAGTGCCCATTCAACTAGGACGTAGAATAGATCTTCATCACTGAATTGCCTCAAGATCCCTTGTTGATCAACTCCATTATCCTGGATTCTGTTGTTCTTACACAGAAGTAAAGAAGTTTGAATACAGCGCTGCATTCAGTCAAGGAATAAGGAAGAGACATTCCAGACCTCTTCTGAGAAGTTTGTTCAGTACTCGGCCATGTACCCCCGGGTGTCGGGGAGCTTTTGTCCTCAAAAGCTTTTAATTTTAGAACATTAGAAAATTATACACAATACAATTAATCAGACGAATAAATGAATACAAAAACAAACACAAACATTGAATCAAAAAATGACTTCAACATGTTTGGACTTGATAGAAGCTGGTGTGAGCTTGAAGAACTAAAAGGTTGTGTTAAAATTATAAGCTTAAATGAGACTTACCTGTAAGGTGAAATTTGAGCTTGATTCCATCGATATATCTGTATACTTAGGGGTTACGTGAGAGAAAGCGCATGCGGAAAATGTTTGTATCCATTGTACCCAGGGAATGGGAGGTTGGGCACGTAACCCCTAAGTATACAGATACTTAGGGGCCACGTGAGAGATTTAGAGTGGATTCAAGCATTTATTTTCTATACCAGAAAAAACGGAAAATAAAATAGAATACAAGTTGTTTATTCGTGATATTTACATGCCAGTCCTCTTAAGGATGGTTTCACATAGTGTTGTATCAATAGCCACAGGTAACTCATAAAACGTCCTAAATGTAGACTCTCGGGTCCACCAAGCTGTTCTCAGCATTGTATGTGGCGGTACCTTGCTTGTAGCCGCTTCACTAACAGAAGCTGATCTGACACTATGAGGCTTAAATACATCAACGTTCACCCCCGCACGAACTAAAGCCGATTTGACCCATCTGGTCACTGTGTCCCTGCTGACAGCTTTATGGGCTCTTCGTAATCCAGTAAACAAAGATTTCTCACTGCCTCTGATGACACGAGTGTGTTCTGAACTAAATACACCCTAATGATTCTGACAACACACAGGCTTCCATCACTGTAACTAGAAAACACTCATTCTCCTTGGTGACATCCTCTAGGTGAAAGTTTAAGTAAATCACCTATTCTTATAACTAAACAACTATCTCTAAATTCTATATTGTCTACATGAATCAAATGTATGGATTGCAACCGTTGTCCTGACAAGGCCAACAAAGTGGCAAGTTTACCTGACAACAGTTTTAATGGCAGAGACGTTGTATTTCCATGACTTCGTAACGAGTCAAGTACTTTGGAAACATCCCAAGTAATTGAGTACTTCAGCAAAGCTAGCGGTAAATGAAAATTCCTTTCATGATTCTGCACACTAAGTTGGGAGTACCTGTAGGTGCGCCATTAATTGTGCTAAATGGCTGAAAGAGCTGATCTGGCTGTGTTCAATGCGCTGTATCCTAATCCTCTTTTACATAATTCTCCAAGAAATTCCAGCACTTTTATCACTTCAGGAGAAAAGGGATCACAACTCCTTCAGTCACAAAACTGCACCCATTTTTCATGATAACCCCGATATTGTCTATGTGTAGAGCCCCTCCACGAAGCGAGGAGTATTTCTGTAACGTCCGGCGGAATTCCTCTGTTTTGGAAAGACGTCCTGATAACTTGAACACAGTCAGCTTGAGCTTGTGTTTCAATGGATGTAGACGCTCCGAATGTTGTGGCAGATACAAGATGCGTCTGTTGTTTGGTAGGATTCTCGGAAAGTCTACTAGCAGTTTCAAGAGCTTTGGAAACAAGTACTGGGTTGGCCACAGTGGTATGAGCGATGCTTTGTCCTTCTCTATCTTATTCAGCACTTGTCCTATAATACTGAAAGGAGGAAAACAATAGTTCACATGAGAATCCCATTTAATAGAGAAACAGTCTACAGCTGAAGCACCTGGGTCTGGTCGCCAGGAAACATAATTTAAGCATTTGTTATTTAGTCTAGATGTACAGAGATCTCTTTGAATGTTAGGATATAACACCCTAATTTCTTCAAATATGTTGTCATCTAGGGCCCACTCTTTGTCGTGGAACATGGAATCAAGAGACTCTAGATCCTCCACAATGTTTTCGACGACAGGGAGATAAGCAGTGGACCCCAACAACCTATTGGCAATACACCAGTCCCATAACTCTCGAACATCCCTGTAACACTCCACGTTTATTGCCACCTTGTTTATGGACGTAAGCCACAGCTGTAGTGTTATCAATTAACAGTCTTAAGTGTTTATTGCGAAGATGTCCACAGAAACATTGCAAGGTCAAACGCACGGCTCTTCGCTTCAGACAGTTAATGTGTAGAGTTCTTTCATCACGTGACCACGCACCACCTCTGGACTGAGGGCCGCACGTCCCTCCCCAACCCACGTCCGAAGCATCAGAGGTCAGAACGATCTCTGGATCATTAATAGCCCAAAGAATCAAACAACCTAGTTGTGTCTGTCACATTATTTTCACATTGATGTTCTGTGTCCCTGTGCAAAAGTGAATCATCAAGATAGCATCAATTGCATGTCCATATTTACTTAACTCTGACAACGCAACTTTAACCACGTTAGTGAAGAGACAAGGAGCTGTACTGAGACCGTTAGCCAAGCAGGTGAATTGATAAACAACTTCGTTCCAGTAAAACCACATGGATTTTCTGTCTTTTGGGTGAACAGGGATGGTAAAATAAGCGTGAAATGAATTGTCCATGGCATGGCTCTGCAGCTTCACCCTGTTACGTAACATGACCTGAACTTGATTGCTGATGGTTACTCTTTCAACGTCATTAAAGTTTTCGGTCGAAAGTTTTGATGAGGAATTTCGTCAAATTCAATTTTTTAACCACTTGTTACAGAAGGTGTTTCTGTGACAACTACTGGTTGTCCCACAGTTTCGTCAGACTTTTCTTCATGAAGTTCTGACGCAGACTAAAAATTAAAAAAACTCTATCCTGTGTCCAGTATCCGCCTCGGAATCTTATCTGGTTATCCCTATCCCGCTTGTGGTAGGGGTACCAGGCGGGCTGGCGGTATGTGTTATGTCCGGTCATTTTGGCACTGAGTGATTTAGCCTCCGTGATGTCTTTTATCTGTTTAGACTAATCATCCCCTAAAAGCATATCCGTAACAGGATTTGATGGAGTACACAAGTGACGGTAGGGCCCTGAAAGATGCCCCCTAAACAAATCTTTCATGCTTGTTGTTTTTTCAGTTTTTTCTGAGTTTGATTGCATCCATAGCCTTCTGTCCACTGATTTTGAGGCTCAAGTTTTGTCTTTTCGCTTTGCTGACGTCAGGATGTCATTGGTTAACTCTAGGATGGGACATAGAGCATTGGAAATCAAAGCCTGAATTCTCTGAAGCTTGAGGATTTTTGGATCTCACGGGAGGTTTCACCTCATTCCAAATTTAGGGGATTGACTCGATGAACTGTGAGATTTTAGCAGTTACCTGCTTGTTGGTATTTCTCACCGGCAGATTTCAGAGCAGTCTGATTAAGGTTTTACCTGAGGGCCTCATTGACTTCCGGGCACAGCTTATCGTTAGTTTTAAAAACCACATTCAAGTCTGCTATTAACGCTGTCACAGATGTTTCATCATCTTCAGCAGTCTCTTGTTCGTCTTCCAGGAGATCAGAAAAAGAACTGTCTTGTGCACATTCTCTAGGCGCCTTAGTGCTCTCCACCCTAGCCAGACCAGATAGCAGTTGAAGTGACCAAGTTTTGAAGACCAATTTTCCTGTTCCAAACCTTATCCACGACAACGAATGCCTTTCAGTGACAGTGTTTGCAACTGAAGCTTCACTTCGTCAACTGGCAGCATCCAGTACTTGGTTCATGGATGGTTGGTTTTCTATCCATGTCTCTTTGCAGCTACAACCAGGTCTACTGCATCTACTGTACCACTTTAGGTGACTCTAGCGTGACATGCGTATATGCTCTCTTGTCATCATAATCCAAGTGGGCATCTAAGAACTGCTACAATCTTTCGTTAATACAGAAACTGGTTTCAGTGCAGACCCAGCAACTGTTTTCACAGACTTTGATATTTCAACCATGAAAGCTGTAAAGAGTGTCCTTGGAGAGTATATCAACACACAGGGCTGTTTCTACCACTTAACCCACAAAGTACATGGCGTAAAAGACAGAAACTTGGATTAACTCAGAGTAACAAAGAAGATGTCAACATACAACACTTCACTGCACCCCAGAAGGCCTAGAAGACCTACTTTCCTACTTTGGTTCTACTTATGTGTCAGGAAGTTTCAGAAGGATTCAACCACCTGCCATATGAGCCTCCACCACCCAATGAGACTGAGACGAGTAGCCCCTCTCTTTCCACCACCCATATGGAATGTCCATGACGCCTCCCTGAGATGTGACAGCATATTATATAATAATGAATAGTACCTGAAACTATTGTTTTATCAGATATCAAATATTCCAACATGGAGTTATTTTAGTTGCAGCTTTTACTTTTATGTATGTAACATAATAATAACAATAAGCGTCACACTTTGGAACTGTTCACTTCAAAAATCAGGGGGCACGGGTGGGCCAGTCGTCTAAGGCACCGCGATTCGCTGTGCAGAGTTGCATCCCTTTGGCAAGCCAGAAACCTACGATTGTGGGTTCGAATTCCGGTTCGCCCCGATTATGTTTCTAGGTTTGTCAGCACCATACCCGTGCTTGTGGGTTTCACCGAAGTGGTAAACGTCTGAGACCTGCATCACTTCGGGCTTTCCTCCCACATTAAGCTGACATGCAGCGATATAACTGGAATACTGTTAAAAGCGGCGTGAAACCCAACTCACTCACTCAAAAATCACACTGATACTTTTCAAATGAAAACAATTCCATCTTTGGGTTTCTGTCTATTGTATTCTGTTTCATGAGAATTTCATGTTCCAATTGTCTTTTCATGTCATGTCATTTCTTTTCATGATTAATTGCAAATAAAGCAAAAATATAATTACTCTAGATTGTAAATACAAATAAACTATACTCAAAAACATTTCTTTGCAAAAGAACATTGATTTTAGGACACACTAGGAAATGTTATTTACCGGAAGCAATGTAATTAATTCAAATACATAATATCACAATTATACATAAAAAAACTAAAGATATTAGCAAAGATGCTGTTGTATTTACCTAGTTGTTGACCACTTTAATCACATCATGTGACTACCTAGCCAGCTGCCATGTGGCTCTGTGCATGCCTTACATGCCTTGATTACATGCATCTATAAATAGACTAGTGCACAGCGCACCCTATTGGGCTTAAGAAAATGAAAATATTCTACCTTGATACCTAACATCATAAAATGAAGACATCTTTAAGTGTATGACCATTACACACCGGCCTCTTCATTGGAAGGCGAAAGAAAAACAATGACTCAAAATCTAACAAATATGGTCAAACTAAAAAAAAATATACTGCTAAGAGAACTCATGTACAAATGAACATGACTTCAATTCAGCATAGTTCAATTTGTCATATTAACATTCAGGGCTGCTTTCCAGCACAAGGCACAATTTATTCAACGGATGGTTGAGAGTATTACACTTTGTTTCCAATTTCACAATTCGCACAAGTCCCGTTTTGTCTTGCACAACTTCAAGAACCCTGGCCAGACTCCATGTATTTTGTGGACTACTATACATCACAAGTACAAGGTCGTCAACTGCAATGTTTCTTTTCTGGATATTCCATTTCTGCTTTTGTTGAAGTAAAGGTAGATATTCCTTAACCCATCTTTTCCAAAAAAGATCTGTTAAGTATTGCAGTTGTCTCCATCTTCGTTTGCCGAAGATGTCTTCCTTGGTGAAAACACCCGACGGACAGTTCTCACCTCCCTGAAATAGAATCAAGTGATTTGGTGTGAGAGCATCAAGGTCATTTGGACTGTTGTTCATTTCAGATATAGGTCGCCCATTCAAGATTGCTTCGATTTTGCATAATAGAGTATGCAGACCTTTGTCTTCCAGGTGAATAATCTGTGTGTGTAGTAATGAATACATTACTTTCCTGATCAATCGATAATCCTTTCCCACATACCACCAAAATTTGACGGAGCGGGTGGGTTGAACTCCCAGGTGATTCCACGATTTAGGAGTGAATTCTTCATTATTTGTGAGTCAAGCTTCGACATTTCTTCTCGCAGCTCTTTTTCTGCTCCAACAAAGTTGGTTCCATTGTCCGATCTAATGTAAGTCACAGGTCCTCTTCGGGCAATGAACCTCCTAATAGCAGAAATACCTAGACTTGCTGCGAGCTCAAGATGAACTGCTTGTACAGTCATACATGTGAATAGCACGACCCATCGCTTAACATGTCGTTGTCCTTCTTTGATTTCGAAAGGACCAAAATAGACAACACCAACTTTGGAGAAAGGAGCTTCGTTACCAGTCACTCTCTCTGAAGGTAAGCTTGCCATTTTCTGTGTTGTAGGCTTCCCTTGATGTTTCCTGCAGACGACACATTCGGAGATCATCTTTTTAATCAGAGAATTTGCACCGATGATCCAGTAAGTTTTTCTGACATTGGAGAGAATTGCATTCTTTCCTAAGTGTCCCACTTGTTCATGAGCTTTTCTTAGAATCAACAATGATACTGCGGACTCCTTGGGGAGTTTGATTTGATGCCTTGCCTCGTATGCAATCGTTTGCGAAGTACACCATCTTTAAAGGAGGGGTCCATTTTGAAAAGCTTTGATGACCTTGGGATTCCAGCTTTGCTTGATTTCCTTTTCAAACTTTCAATTTCAGGTGCAAAATGCTTTTTTCTAATCAGTGCCATCTCAGCATTATTAACACCTTTCACAGAGAGATTTGGATCCTGCTGTTCAGTCTGAGAAGTTCTGTCCATTTGTTTCCTTTTTCTTCCACGTGTACATACTTTTATTTTAATTTCTTCTTGTTTTGTGTTTTCACAATGTCTCTTAAAAAAAATTCTTTACATACTCATGGAATGTCGTTACAGCTAACATCAACCATGCCGCTGCTTTTCTCAGTTTCATCCAGGCAGAAAAGTGATCAATCAGTCTATCCATGGCAGTGTAAGTATCAGCTTCGCATACAGCATCATTCATTTGTTTTACCTCAGGGTCTCCATTCAAGTCAGCGTTAAGGAAGTCAGCATTACAAGGCCGCTTATCTTCTGTCTTCGATAGGAAATCTGGACCATGAATCCACTGAGGTGTCTCCAGTAATTTCTTCATACTCATTCCTCTGGAAGCATAGTCTGCTGGATTCAGGTGAGTGATGATGTATCTCCACTGCTCAATCTTCGATGATTCATGGATCACAGACAGTCTGTTGGCTACGAAGGTATGGAAGCCGCTGGTTTGGTTTGCAATGTACTCACTACAGACCTACTGTCTGTCCAATAGTAGCTGTTACTAGTAGTATAGTCTAGTTTGCGGACCTCCATTCGAGGTATAGTGATTCTTTTCAGGGGAGCTACACGTGCTTTGCAAATGACGAAAGAACAATGAATGTTTCCATCTTCATCACTCTGTCGCATGTAAGTAACCATGCAATAACCAGTTTCGCTGGTGTCTGCAAAGTGGTGTAGCTCACATGACGATACTTTACCTTGTAGCATCTGTCCATCTTCAAGCTGTCAAGAAGATACAATAGTGATATCCATCCATTCCATCTGTCAAGTAGTTTTCTACTGATTTCTTCATCCCAGCTTGCTCCATTTTTGCAGAGTTCTTGTAGGATACACTTCGGAATGAGAACGTAAGGAGCAATTAGACCGAACGGATCATAAACTGACCTTGACAATGAGAGAATTCCTCTTCGAGTGCATGATACACTTCTTTCACCCATCTTGAATCCAAAAGTGTCTTTGGATGCAAGATAGTCATCAACGCAGAAATTGTTTTTCACACCATCACTTACTTCTGGGTCAAACTTTTCAGAGTTGTCAGTTGCTGTTTGTTGAAGTGCATAGTTGGCGCAGACTGCCGAGGACACCGACCCGAATAGATGAACTTTCATCCCGTAAGTTTCAAAGTTTCAGGAAAGTACAGTCACCCTCACCGGCCTCTGTAAGCTGATCAAGTTTGCTGGACACACTGCTGTAGGCACTTGTATTTCTTCCTTTCACCGCGGTCTGAGTAGGATCTGATTCAGCTTTTCCTCTCCAATTATCATCATGAAGAACTGTGGGATGACGCAAACTGCAAATTGAGCATGTTCGTCTTGATCGACAATCTCTACACATATGTCCATGCCTAAGGTAAGTAAAACATAGCCCCTTCTTTCTCAAGAAGTCAACTTCATCAGAATAGTTTATCTTTGAGAAAGAATCACATGCATCTAATGTATTAGATGTATTGTAGTCTACGCAATACAAGCAACTTGCCTGAGAAGTTGAAGACTTATCAACCTTTGACATGGTTTCACTGGACTTATTGGACTCTGAGAGGCTACTTGCAAAGCTTACTTTAGGGAAGGATTGCTTCTGTTTTAGGTAAGTTTTTTTCCAACTGTTGCTTTCAGGTCAAGTGTCTTGAGGGCATCTTTTCCATAGGTTGGATCACATGCTTTCTTGGCCGCCATCTTCACAAAATAAACGAAGTCACTAAACTGCACAGTTCCAGATGCTTCCTTTATATGCAAAACACGATTTGGCCATTTATCATGATAATTGAAGGGCAGCTTACTGACTAACCTCTTCATGTTTTCAGCAAACTGAAGGTCATTTACAGCTTCTAAGCTTGCTAGGGCGTAGTCACATTTGCCCAGGAATATGGAAAATTCATCAAGGCCAGTTGGGTTGTCTTGCTTGATCGCTGGCCAATCCAATTGTGCTGTTACAGCGTAACAGTTTCCCGCAATGTATGCTCCCTGGCTGTTGGAGCTCTCCTGTGCGTGAGTCAAATTTGTCATTGCGTAAAGGTAAGCGAGACAAACCACGCCGTTCGCTCTCGCAATCAGGAAAATTAGGTTTTGACTACTTGTGACACACCACAGTGTGAGTATTGGCAGTATATTTATGATAGTATGGTTAAGATTGTTTGTGTACAGTTTAATTGGGCTGTCATAGGATGATATGTCGGGAATTCGCTTTGACAAGCCTTGTAATGTGACGAGGTTTTCGCGTGGTTTTTGAATATGCTGACGCATTCAATTTATGTGTATGATTTACCCTTATAATTTATTGTCGCATAAGGTTATATGTAAATGGATATTTCTTAGGTTGTTTAGGTGTGTCTTTAAAGTCTGTTTTAGGGCATTGTGGACTAAAAGTTGTTATTTTTGTTGAATAGCAAATTACGGTAATGATTTTAAAATGTAGACACTTTTTGTTAAACACATGATATTATATGCTAGCGACCAGGTTAAGTAATCATTTGTGTTTGTATTTCTTACAGCCTTTTACCCTTTATGAGAACCTCCATCTACAGAATAAACACCTTCAAATATGACGACACTTGTACCATCATTTCTTGAATGGAAGAGGTTCGGGGTTATCTGACTTGTAGCTCGCAAGGGTGATGCAAGTACAGTAAAAGGACTAGTATAAGACTGCTGCAAGCTGGTTAACAGGAAAATGCAACCACCACAGGGATTTGTGTATATCTACACTATGCAATAGGACAGGAACCCTCTTCAGGCAACAACAGGAGTTAGAAGCTGATTACAACATACAGTAATAACTACTGTGAGAAAATTCATCATGTCTGACATAGACAAAACTGAAGCAGAAAGGTCTGAGGAGTCTATGAGTTTGAAGCAGATGGAAACTATTAAAAAAGAGGAACTTACTGGAACTTCATACAGATTAAGAACTCTAACAGAAAAAGGAAGTGGAATGTATAAGGAGACCAAGGATGCACACTGCGCTAAGCTAGCTAAAGCCCAACAGGAACTTAAGGGAATTCTTAAAGCTTGTAGTCAATACCAAGGCGACCTCAAGTCATTACGACTTACTGAACGGAGCTTGGCTCAAGTGCATACACATTACTGTGAACTGTCATCGGGATATATAGACTTTTTACGGCGTACAAACACTCTTGATAGCAACAATGATCTAGATCTACATCTGCAGAACTACCAGGTACTGAAAAGTGAAATTGAAGTCACGGGCAAACTTTAAGATCATCACGTCCGGGAACTCATTGATTCATCATCCTATCATTCAAAGTCAATTATGCACACCAGCAAATCTGGGTTAAGCAACACCAGTTCGTCGCTTGCTAGGAAGCATGCTAAGGCAGAGGCAGCACGTGCAAGGGCAGAATATGCTGTCAAGGAAGCAGAGATTCTTAAGCAGCGTGCACTTCTGGAGGAGCAGCAACAACTTGCTGCTGCTCATGCTTCTCGTAAGAAGGCAGACATGGATGCTGACCTCAAACTTCTCAAAGAACAGAAAGAAGTGGCTGGGGCTGAAGCTGAAGTAAGGGCCTTGCAGTTAGAGGAAGATTCTCAGGGATCAAGCAGTCATCTCTCATTACCAGTTGAAGGTGTCAAGGATCGCACAAGGGATTACGTAGCGAGGCACTCACAAAACCAAACGAGTAACATATCTGTGCCTCGGCACAACTTCCAACAAGAAGCCAACAGACGTCTGACTTCACCTTCTCCCCCACAGGCTCAACAGGGACCAGTTAATGTATTGCCGGACACTAATATTCCATGTGCAGAGCCTCACAAGTTTTAACGATCGGCCTGAATCATATGCCATTTGGAAGTTAAGCTTTCTCAGGATCATTGCTGAACTGCAGGCTACAGACGTTGAAGAGTTCGACTTATTAGTGAAGTGGTTGGGCCCTGCATCCTCGAAATACGCCAACAGTTTGAGAGCTGCTAATGTGCAAACCCTTCAAGAGGCCTTGAAAGAATATGGGCAAGGCTGTATCATGGAACTGTTCTGGGTGAACAATACCTTCCAAATGACGTACTGGTTTTCTTGGGGAATTAGTCAGCAAAGAGCCAGAGTCACAGGAGACTAATCACAATTTTATTTACAAGAACAATTAACAATTTACAATATACTTAGAAATAACTGAGGGTTTGAACAATAGAAAGGAATGTGATTGGTTGATACACGATTGGTTGTGTCCTATGCTAAATGGATGGCTGGACAGAGGGGAATACTAAATCCTGTTAATCTTGTTGGACTGGCACTAATCTTGTTGACATATTTACTGGATGCTTTGAAAGAGATTAGGGTGTCACTATAGATGAGCTTGTGTGGGGCTAATCCTTAATGCCCTATAGACAAGCTTGTATGGGGGCTAATCCTTAATGCACTATAGACGAGCTTGTATGGGGGCTAATCCTTAATGAGTCTTAATTGAAGTAATGTTATTCTAATATACCCCGGTAGGTGATGACAGATATACTTAAATAAATATCCTTTGTCTGGGAGATGGGATCTTGATACCTTAGGCTAGCATTTATCTAAAAGCTTCAATTAAACTATGTAGACGTAACTCTTGTCTTATTTAATAGTATGTCTTTACCTTATTTTAGGCTAGCAACCATCTAAAAAGCTATAACTGGATCTACTGATATTTTATATATGCATTTTACCTGATGATAATCATTACTTGCTAAACTATAATTATATGAAATGGTGTATAAATATTACACCATGATAACTCATAAAAGCACTTGATGTAGATCTAATTATTATAAGATAACTTAGTATAAATGTTGTACCATGATAGCTGGATGAAAGATATGGATGCCCAGAGATGGTTGAGGTTGCGCTGAAGAATAAACTAGCTGCTTTCCCAAGGTTGACTTACAAGAATAGTGAATTGTTATACGAGCTTTCAGACCTCCTCTCGGAAGTTGAATCCATCAAGGGTCAGGATGAATACAAGGCACTTCTATCTTATTTTGATTCCTCAGCTGGGGTGATACCAATTGTCAACAAACTGCCTTACGGCCTCCAGGAGAGATGGACATCTCATGCCACCAGATTCAAAAGAACTAACAAAGTGTCGTTCCCCCCATTTTCAATTTTTGTGGATTTCGTAAGAGACATAAGCAAGGAGAAAAATGATCCAAGTTTTGCACATGAAACTTACACAGCTTCCCCTAGGAAAGACAGATCTAAACCGCCTTTCTCACAACCACATCTGGTCGTAGCAAATCGGAAGACAGAGGTAACCCAGGAGACTAGAGGAAACCAGGATTGGTCAAAACTGTGCCCTGTTTACAAGACTGATCACTCTTTGAATCAATGTAAGGCATTCAAGCTCAAGACTATTGAAGACCGCAAGGCACTAATCAAGCGCTTTGGTATTTGTTACAGGTGCTGTCTGACATCGACCCTTCTAGCCAAAGCCTGCAGGGAATTTGTTAAATGTGCAATTTGTGGAAGCAGTAGACATGCTACAGCACTGCATGTTGTTGATTGGGAACAAGAGAACTCAGAAACAGGAACACCTTCTCCCCGAGTGAATGATGGCGGGGAGAAGAAAGATTCACCTTCAGATATAAGCAAAGTGCCTATTGCTTCAAAGTGCACTCAGATATGTGGAGATGGATTTGCTGGAAAGTCCTGTTCAAAAACTCTTCTTGTGAAAGTTTATCCAGAGGGAAGACCTGATATGGCTACAAGAATGTACGCTATGTTTGATGATCAGAGCAATGCATCTTTAGTGAAGTCTGAATTCTTTACGATCATGGAGGCAGATGGTGAAGTAATCCCATACACACTATCATCTTGTGCTGGACGCAAAGATACTTCTGGCCGGAGGGCCAAAGGCTACATCGTAGAGTCATTTGATGGACATTCCAGGTTACAGCTTCCCATTGAAAGAAATGGACAAAATGAGGACAAGCTATTTGTTACCACTCAAGAGGATGACAAATTAGGATTATCTGTGGAGGACAGAGAGTTCCTTAAAATCATGGATAATGAAATGGTCAAAACATCAGAAGGTAACTGGATTGCCCCACTTCCTTTCCGAAATGGCAGAAGGCGGCTCCCAAACAATAGGAGCCAAGCTTTGAATAGGGCCAAGACTCTAGATCGCTGCCTGAAACGAGACACCATCAAAAGACAACAATTCCTGGAATTCATGCAGAGAATTCTAGACAATGATCATGCAGAGTTGGCTCCACCATTGACGGAAGATGAGGAACGTTGGTATTTACCTTTGTTTGGGGTTTACGGCCCAAAGAAGCCGGACCAGTTAAGAGCAGTGTTCGACTCTTCAGCAAATCATGAGGGGATATCACTTAATGATGTGCTGCTGAAAGGACCAGACTTAGCAAACAGTCTTGTAGGTGTGCTTCTACGCTTTCGAAGAGAGTCAACAGCTGTAATGGCAGATATTCAGCAAATGTTCTATTGTTTCCTCGTAAAAGAGGAACACAGGAATTTCCTACGATTTTTATGGTATAAGGATAATGACATAAACCAAGAGTTGGTGGAATACAGGATGAAAGTTCATGTCTTTGGAAACAGCCCTTCACCAGCTGTTGCCACTTACGGACTGAGGAGATCTGCCAAGTCTGTTGTAGAAACATATGGAAAGGATGTGCAGCTCTTCGTCAAAAGAGACTTCTATGTTGATGATGGGCTAACATGTCTACAAACTACCGAGCAAGCAATTGACCTAATAAAGAGAACACAGCAAGCATTGCTGTCAGGAGGAAATCTGAGACTACACAAGGTAGCATCAAATGATCCAGAGGTTATGAAAACATTCCCATCAGACGACTTGGCTAAAGACCTAAAAGACCTGGACCTAGGGTCAGACTTGCTTCCTGTGCAGTGTAGCCTAGGAATGGCGTGGGACTTGCAATCTGACTCCTTCACTTTCAAAGTGTCTGCAGACCCAAAACCTTACACCAAGCGAGGAATTCTATCCACAATCAACAGTCTGTTGGACGGGAAGATTGGAAGGACTCGTTAACATTGCTTGAGGAACTGAAGATACCACGCACATATGTGCCTGTCTCATTTCAGGGTGTCATAACAAAAGGGATACATGTCTACTCAGACGCATCGGAAAAGGCCGTATCTGCTGTGGCCTACTTGAGAACTGTTGCTAAGATGAAGGCCAAAGGACAGGCTTCATTCTTGGCAAGGCAAAGGTTGCTCCTACGCATGGGCACACCATACCAAGGTTGGAACTTTGTGCTGCAGTACTTGCAGTTGAAATTGCGGATCTGGTTTGTGAACATCTCAGACTTTCTCTTGATGTTGTTCAGTATCACACTGACAGCAAGATAGTCCTAGGCTACATCTACAATCAAACAAGAAGGTTTTATGGGGTTTTATCAGGAAATATTCTCAACCAGAACAATGGCATTATGTCCATTCGGATAAGAACCCGGCTGATATTGGTACCAGATCCATCATCACTCAAGGGTCAAACATCAGGGTCGTCCGTTCACAGAAGGAGCAGTTAGGTCGGCTGGTTTATGAATCACTGGAGCTAAGAGGGTGATCTCCTCGCTCATATACAAGTGTGTTTCATGTCGGAAGCTCCGTGGAAGACAACAATACCAGAAGATGGCTGATCTCCCTAGTGACCGTCTAATGCCAAGTCCTCCCTTCACTTACATTGGATTAGACACCTTTGGACCATGGTTTGTTGTTACACGTCGCACTAGAGGGGGTCAGGCTAATAACAAGCGATGGGCTGTTTTATTCACGTGTCTTACCACAAGGGCTATCCATATTGAAGTTGTTGAAGAATTATCTTCTTCTTCATTCATCAACGCTCTCAGAAGATTCATTTCAATAAGGGGACCAGTGAAGGAACTGAGGTCGGATCGCGGAACAAACTTTGTTGGAGCAACAGATGCCCTCAAGATAAATGTTGTGAATGTTGAGGACAATTCTATCAAGCGTTTCCTAGATGATGAAAGGACCAAATGGATTTTCAATCCACCACAATCCTCACACATGGGCGGTGTCTGGGATAGGATGATAGGAGTCACACGAAGAATTCTGGACTCGATGTTGGCAGAGAAACCTACCATAGGGATTTAACTCATGAACTTCTATGGACATTCATGGCTGAAGTATCGGCGATTGTGAATGAGCGACCCATCGTCCCAATTTCCTCAGATCCACGTCGCCAGAAATTCTTACCCCTGCCATTCTCTTGACTCAGAAGACTTATCATGGGGTGGAACCAATGGAACTTTGTGACTCCAAGGACTTGCTTCGATCGAAATGGCAGAGAGTTCAATCCCTCGCAAATACGTTCTGGAATCGTTGGAGACAGGAATATCGCCACACTCTACAGCCAAGACGGAAGTGGTTTCAGGACCAGCGAAATGTGCTACAGGGTGATCTTGTTCTACTGAATGAGAAGAACAGTGCTAGAAATGATTGGCCAATGGCAGTTGTCGAGAGAGCCTTCCCAAGCAGTGATGGGAAAGTACGAAAGGTTGAACTTCGAATAATGAGAGGAGGAAAGATTACGAGGTACATTCGTCCAGTTACAGAGTTGGTAACACTGCTATCTCCAAACTCTGATACTTCATAAACTGTCCAGTTCAAGATGAACTCTCAAGTGCCAAAGTACTTTTTCATGTGTTATATTGTTAATTTAGATGTAGATTTGATTTATTAGATTTAGTTGCTGAACTTGAGGTGATATCTCGGTGAGATATCAGGCGGGAAGTGTGCTGTTACAGTGTAACAGTTTCCCGCAATGTATGCTCCCTGGCTGTTGGAGCTCTCCTGTGCGTAAGTCAAATTTGTCGTTGCGTAAAGGTAAGCGAGACAAACCATGCCGTTCGCTCTCGCAATCAGGAAAATTAGGTTTTGACCACTTGTGACACACCACAGTGTGAGTATTGGCAGTATATTTATGATAGTATGGTTAAGATTGTTTGTGTACAGTTTAATTGGGCTGTCATAGGATGATATGTCGGGAATTCGCTTTGACAAGCCTTGTAATGTGACTAAGTTTTCGCGTGGTTTTTGAATATGCTGACGCATTCAATTTATGTGTATGATTTACCCTTATAATTTATTGTCGCATAAGGTTATATTTAAATGGATATTTCTTAGGTTGTTTAGGTGTGTCTTTAAAGTCTGTTTTAGGGCATTGTGGACTAAAAGTTGTTATTTTTGTTGAATAGCAAATTACGGTAATGATTTTAAAATGTAGACACTTTTTGTTAAACACATGATATTATATGCTAGCGACCAGGTTAAGTAATCATTTGTGTTTGTATTTCTTACAGCCTTTTACCCTTTATGAGAACCTCCATCTACAGAATAAACACCTTCAAATATGACGACACTTGTACCATTATTTCTTGAATGGAAGAGGTTCGGGGTTATCTGACTTGTAGCTCGCAAGGGTGATGCAAGTACACCAATGCTTTCTTCACAAAGGCTTCAGCAAGAACATCATCTTGCCCATAGCTGGCCCAGTCAGTCCCTTTTGGAGGTGGCTCTTAATAGCCTGGTAATATCCCTCCGACTCATGACCACCGGTCAGCCCTCATCATAACGGGTTATTTTAATTATTGTCTTGGCGTCAACGCTGTCGGCCCATCTGTGGCTGTGACTAAGGGACAAAGGGAACTACGGTTCTCCACTGACCAGTGCATTAGTAAGGGCAGCAATTTAGTTAATTAGTGAGATGCCATCTGGCATCTCTTTACCCTTGATACATCTCCCCGCTGTGACGTAAGGACGTTTCCATACGTCCTTATGAGGGGTCGTAATCAATTGAGCGTGACGACCCTGAGTTTGCATAAAAACTAATACATGGAACCGTATGTATGGTTGAATGGACATGATATAGTTTGTTCTTTATGTATAAGACTACGTAGTTCAGCGTCTTGATGTCGGAATGGACATGATACAGTTCGTTCTTTATGTATATGAATACATAGTACAGCGTCGCCCTTTTCGGTTACTTTGGTGTCTGTGTGGATTGCCTGGTCGGCACCATCGGCTGCTTGCAGTGGGTAACAGAACTCTGATTCTATGAAGTCATGGTTCTATAAATCTCTATAGAGTTATATTCCATGGAGCCATAAAGGATAACAATGCATAGGGACCACGTCGCTAACCTTTTGGAAAACTGTAATTATCTTGGTCATTGTTTAGAACATGTTGTCATTATTTACTCATCGAATGTGCAAGGTGGAACAATACAATCTTAATAATGGGTAGGAAATGCATTTTATGTAATAGTCCGGACATATGCTGACGAAATGCATTTTATATCTAAATGTAGATATTTCAAAGTAATGGACGAGTCAAAATAAACAACTGACTATATCAAATGTGTAACACTGGGTATAGGTCCATTATAGGTCGTTGGTCACAGGCGCTCTTTATAGTGCTCTCAATGCACTCATTCATCCTCAAGTTACTATACTATTAAACACATCCCTTGTGTTAACTACTCTCCTACGCACATTACCTGTAAGTAGTATATAGTGAGGGCGCAGACGCTGGTTTTGGTGGAGGGAAAAGTGGAGGGAGCTTGAAAGGGCCTCCTAGCCTACCGGAGCGAGCGCGGGGAGGGGCTGGTTAGTCATGGGGGGAAGAACAAACATGGGATAGTGAAATTTCCTCCATTTTGAAAATACCGCGCCTGTCACGTACCGATCTACTTTCTGAAGGTGTGTGTTTATAAGGCAGAAAAGAATTCGTAAGTAAACAAAAGTAAAGGGTTATGAATAGAGCTATGTGTATGGCGTGCTGCCCTGAATAGACAAGCAGCCCAGTTTGAATTGAGCGCGCTTGACAACTCACGTGACCTCGTCGTTTCAAATTGTTTATTGGTCATAATGGTTTCGTTTACGGCCCATAACATTGCCAACATACCCCGGCCTTACAATTAATGTTAACATACCAACCTCGCCTGAAGCTTCCCATTCATAAATTGTGTGACCAGTGTCCAGTATTTAGGATATGTTAGGGAACATGTGTTGTACATTTGTTATTTTAAAAGGGAGTTAGTTCAGAGAGGATATATATATGGGTATTCCCCTCATTAAACCTTTCTTTCGTTGGTGTCTATTAAACGTATCCGGTATTTAATATATTTGAATGATGTAGGAATGTATGTGCGTGTAGATGTTGTACCTATATCCGAACACGAATGTATGACACCTTTCAATAGATCAATTACGGTTCTAACTACGACACGCAACATGACTATGAGCGTGGTTAGCAGTTCATATTTATAAACACATCGTAAATGACAGATTTCTGATGAATGAACTCGCCCGCACACATGTCTATAGGGTTATGTTCGCCCGAACTGTAAACAGTGACACATTGATAACAGGAAGGGTGTGTGGAATGCACTCGTCCTTGTAAGGGTAAATTACGGGTTTAAACTCACCATTTTAAATGATGACATTACTTTTTAGATGAATTGGTATCAGTGAGTGAGTGAATTTAGTTTTACGCCACACTCGGCATTATTCCAGCTCTAGGACGGTGATCTGTCAATAAACGAGCTTGGACCAGACAATCCAGTGATCAACAGCATGAGCAGCGACCTGTGCAACTAGGAACCAATGGCACGTGTCATCCGAGTCGGCGAGACTGACCAACGGATCCCCGTCAGTCGCCGATAAGCATGGGTTACTGAAGGTCGATTCTATAACCCGGACCTTCACTGGTGTAGTATGACGAAGACTATATACTAATATGCAAAAACTGAGAAAAAAACCCCAATTCATTCGTATCATTTATTGATTCGAGCCAATCGGTTCCATACAAAGCCGAATGGACAATAGTATTCACTCTGGAACATTATTTAGTCAATCATATACACATGCTGCTGCTGCTCGAAGGCCCTATTGTTTAAACAGGGAGTCCATGTTTTGAAACACATTTCGCACTGTTGAATGTTTCCTTTCCTACGCTGTTTTAAGGTTGAATGGTTGTCTATAGTCTATGCTTTATCCATTGCTTGTAACGATTTCCGTCCAGGAGGTCCCAGTTTCACAATTCCTCTCACGTAGAGGGAAATTCGGCGTTTCTTATCGTTCAAACTCCTCAGTTTACGAGGTGTTTTCAAAATATGAATCAAACTAGACACGTGGCGTTGACTCGGCATTCTCTTCTGACTGTTAGACTGATATAGTAGTGATGGGTATTTATGCCTAATCGTTCTGCTCACGATCGTCATCCTCCTCCTCGTCATCACCGTCGTTATCCTCTGCAACGCTATCAGATTCAGTCTCACTTTCTATTTCCGGCATATCCATCAAAGGCAGGATCATGTCTCCCAGGTTGTATAGCATGTTTTGAAACAGAGGTGCCTCTTTAAAGTACGTGGTATATTCCATCGCATAGTTGAGAGTACTACGCACTAGATCCTCCCACCTCAGTTTCAATCTTCTCTCAATCCATTCTTAGGTTCGTCCCTGTCGCTTGTACTGTTTTTTCTGCAGTTTCATCTTGTCATGAAACGTATCGTACACCTGTTTCCAGATGCGTTGTAAGCCTATATTTTGCCACTCCTCGGCTTCAATATTAGTGAATGCTGACTTCCCACGTGGAGGTTTGACGGCAAGACCTCTGCCTTTCTGGGAAGAGGCTAGGTCGTCAAAGTCACTGTCATCGTCATCACTCTCTAGTCTGGCACGCTTTCTCTTAGGTTGAAGGCTATTGGCCGGACACCAGTGTTTGATATGTCGCTGTAGATCGTGCATGTTATCTATCAGCACCCCGCAATCTGCGCAAGCCGTGGCCATAGTCAATGATGTCTCACTACTCGTGTCTGAATCAGTTTCAATTGGAGTGAGCTGATGTTGGGGTAATCTCTCTTCTTGTGTCAGAGGACGATCCAGAGATTCTGTTGTAGTCAGCTTCTCCCTACACAGATCAGGTTCAGACTGTGCTGTTGTTCTCCTGTTTTCCTCATTTATGAGGTTAACATGCAGTCGATCCTTATCTTTGGTTGTAGGTTTTAGATCGATGGTGAGTTGTCCATAGGGTGTTTCAGCAACCTTTTCATACCTAGCCATAAAGTGATCCCTATATTCGGGGAAAATTCTACGAGCGAAGAGTTTGATTTGCTGTTTATCTATGGGGAAATGAAACAGGGTGACATAATGCGCGTTCAAAGCAATGTCTCTCGATTCCTTACCTCTCGGAAACAGATTTTGTATCAAGAGATCAATACATTCTTGTGATGTGAGGTTTGAGTAAACAGCCGCGAAATACGCTTGTCGTGCTTTGCTTCGGCCAGGAAATCATCCAGGACCAACACGTTCTGTTGACGAGCATCAAAGTAATCCTCGTCCAAGATATCGTAGGGAATTCCTATTACAAAGGTCAGCTGAGCCAGCTGCTCACCGAGGTCCTGATATAATGGCTGCCATTGAGTATAACACCAAACGATGCGGGTAGGTTGGGGTTGGATCAGGCCATGCCGGAGTACATGAGAGGTAAACACAGACTTTCCACAACCACTGGGTCCCACAACGAGCGCATTTGAGGGAAAAGGAACTTGAATTGTTCTCGAAGATCAGATATACATGGTAAATGAGGCAGCCACGAGTGGACTTGCGATGGCGGCGGCGGCGGATGTGCTTGTAACGGCGGGTTGGCTTGACGCAGTGGCGGCGGTGGGTGGACTTGCGGCGGCGGCGTTAGCGGGTGGGCTTGTAATGGTGGGTGGATTTGCGGCGGCGGTGGCGGTAGCGGATGGGCTTGCGGCGGCGGCTTTAGCGGGTGGGCTTGTAATGGCGAGTGGACTTGCGGCGGCGGGTGGGCTTGTAACGGCGGCGTTATGCTATGCTTATTTCTCCTGTGTCGTAACATGACATCTCTCCTTGAAAACATTTTTTCACAGTCCGGACAGGTGGCAACCCCCATGGTGATCCAATACGGTGTGTGATTAGAGGGTATTTCTTTTATACCCTTGACTCTGTTGACGCTTCAATGCAGCAAGTGCCCGTTCCACCACAGCCTTCACCTCGGACACATCTTGTATTTTCACGGGTTGGGGTGTTGTCTTCGATCCCTGTTTGGTTGTCATCGTTTTCATTTTAGGTGTTACCTGTCTCTTCTTTGTCTTCAGCGTCGACTTCTTGGCTGCTTGTGGTTTCTTTCTCTGTTGTGATTTTCTCAACGTAGTCTTCCTAAATATATCTCTAGGGTCAAGTATAATCTCTGATGCTTTTTTCATGTTGTTCACGTCCAATCCGTTTGCTGGCGAGAGTAAAACTGTTTGTCGGGCTACACTACTGTAGAGTTTATACTGTCCTACACGTGCAGGGAATCTTGGAAGACACTCTTTTCTTCACAACATACTTGTGAGTATGTTAAAAAAGCGATCATATTAGAATATAGTCTTCGTCATACTACACCAGTGAAGGTCCGGGTTATAGAATCGACCTTCAGTAACCCATGCTTATCAGCGACTGACGGGGATCCGTTGGTCAGTCTCGCCGAATCGGAGAACACGTGCAATCGGTTCCTAGTTGCACAGATCGCTGCTCATGCTGTTGATCACTGGATTGTCTGGTCCAAGCACGTTTATTGACAGATCACCGTCCTAGAGCTGGAATAATGCCGAGTGTGGCGTAAAACTAAATTCACTCACTCACTGATACCAATTCATCTAAAAAGTAATGTCATCATTTAAAATGGAGAGTTTAAACCCGTATTTTATCCTTACAAGGACGAGTGCATTCCACACACCCTTCCTGTTATCAATGTGTCACTGTTTACAGTTCGGGCGAACATAACCCTATAGACATGTGTGCGGGCGAGTTCATTCATCAGAAATCTGTCATTTACGATGTGTTTATAAATATGAACTGCTAACCACGCTCATAGTCATGTTGCGTGTCGTAGTTAGAACCGTAATTGATCTATTGAAAGGTGTCATACATTCGTGTTCGGATATAGGTACAACATCTACACGCACATACATTCCTACATCATTCAAATGTATTAAATACCGGATACGTTTAATAGACACCAACGAAAGAAAGGTTTAATGAGGGGAATACCCATATATATATCCTCTCTGAACTAACTCCCTTTTAAAATAACAAATGTACAACACATGTTCCCTAACATATCCTAAATACTGGACACTGGTCACACAATTTATGAATGGGAAGCTTCAGGCGAGGTTGGTATGTTAACATTAATTGTAAGGCCGGGGTATGTTGGCATTGTTATGGGCGGGCGGTCGCTTAGTCTCTCTCTGCTATACATTAGCTCGTTGTTGCGCGCTAAATTGTAAACTACACTGCTAGCTTGCTGATTGCGTAGTCTTATTTTTTTTGTGTATATTTTTTTTTCTATACAGGTTGTCTAGCGTTCATGGTGTACAACGTGTAGACCGTACAAGATGGATTTGATCCAGCTAGACGTACATTTTTTTCCCCACCTACATTACCCGGCGTATATCATGTTGACACAACCCGTCTCTATTGCGGTATGATTGTACTTTCAACGCACACCCTGCATTCATCAAACCAGGTCGCACGCTCTAGCGAGCGCGGTCAATTTGAAACGACTACGTGAGTTGTACACTAATTGTAATTTCTACTAACGCCTGAAATAAACGAAACCATTATGACCAATAAACAATTTGAAACGACGAGGTCACGTGAGTTGTCAAGCGCGCTCAATTCAAACTGGGCTGCTTGTCTATTCAGGGCAGCACGCCATACACATAGCTCTATTCATAACCCTTTACTTTTGTTTACTTACGAATTCTTTTCTGCCTTATAAACACACACCTTCAGAAAGTAGATCGGTACGTGACAGGCGCGGTATTTTCAAAATGGAGGAAATTTCACCATCCCATGTTTGTTCTTCCTCCCATGACTAACCAGCCCCTCCCCGCGCTCGCTCCGGTAGGCTAGGAGGCCCTTTCAAGCTCCCTCCACTTTTCCCTCCACCAAAACCAGCGTCTGCGCCCTCACTATATACTACTCCTGTATCCGATGTCTTCAACTACACAAATTTTCCTTAGGATAGCTGGCCCTATACTACCGGAACTTATAGGAGAGTGAATGATCGCTCTAAACACTCTCCAATGGGTATCGAGCACCCTGTGGACCTGTCCGTGATCAAGAGACAGGTAGACGGTGGAATCCATCAGCTAACCCTGCCGCAGAGCGACATGACACCTGGTGTCTCTCCAGGGCCACAGACAATGGCGTGATGGCTCTTGCTCAAGTTTAAGCTGGGCCTGGGCAAGTTCAAGTTTCTTTTTCTGTTCAAACGCATGCATCCTGGCATCGAACTCTGCTTTCTTCTGTTCCGCGTTCAGTCTTGCCTATGACAATGAAGATGACCGTGACACAGCCGCACTAGACATACTGTGAGACCTGACTGTAACTATGTCTAGAGGAGACAGTTGAGGTGATCCATCCTTCCATCTTCTCCTTGTACATCTTCATTAAACCATATGTATCTTCAAACATATTTTCACATGGACTATCATGAGCTAGGCCACAAAAGGAGGTATAGGTTTGAAGATAATCTTCATATACAGTTAGGCATGCTTTGTGGTCTTCTACGAGCTCACGACTATCACAAACATCAGTAACTAACTGCTCTATTTGAGTGTACTTAGTCCTTAGCTTCTTAATCAAAGTCTTTAAATTCTTTCAATTCAATTTCAAATAATCTACCCTTTTCAGTCCTAGGTCTCCCACGTCTAATCGGTGAGTCTTCACCTGTCTTCACCTGTCTCACTGACAGTTACTAGGTCATTGAACGCATTGAACAATTTGATCAGTCATCGTTGAGGTCTCCCGCTTTCTTGCTACAGCAAATGAATGAAAACAAAATGCAAATATCGTAATTACAACCGTTATCCTTGATAACGCTGTTAGAACCTACCCCGAGACGTCCCCCCTTAATTGTAATACAGAAGTTGTTCATCCATATATCTTATCCGTAGTTAGTACTCCAACTTCTAATGCCTCTCCTAGGAGTTTCACATAGGTGTCAAGTCTCATCTGTCTGCTGAGATGGCACACGTGACAACTATGTTCATGATATCCACGGTTCTTTAAAACAAGTCCATAGAGTTTGATAACAATGAGCAATCAATCCATGTATCGGCTAATCCTTTGAACACAATATGTTGTTTTTACAATGGCACTTCACGCCCAGATATTGGTATATTTCGTCTTCTTTGGTAAACCTACATATATAAACACTTACTTTTGACAAATCCACTGTCCAAGATAACAGATTATTAACATATTTATTACCATATACTGAACCGCAAAAGAAACACCACCATGGATAGATATATGAGAAATCTTATTTGTACACACTGTAAACATACTTTGAGACATATTAAAAAGATGAAACTTAGCAAAACTGATCATCAAGGTTGAAGTTAAGGTGTCAAATGTTCTTAAAGTGAAACACAACACCAGTCGCTGACACAAGTCAGTATCTCGTGTGTCCGCCATGTGCATTGATGACTGCACGTGCAGCGTCGACACATGGAATGGATGAGGCGGTTGATGAAGGCCATAGGCACTTGAGCCCACACTCAGGAACGCCTGACGCAGTTCAGCTGCAGTTGTCGGCCTTGGTCGGACATCATTCAGCCGTCTTTGAATCCCACAAATGCTTAGTTGGATTTAAATCGGGTCTAAGGGCAGGCCACTGCATGGTTTTGATGCCATTCTGCTGGAGGAAGTCTCATGTTGCTCTCGCAGTATCGGCACGGGCGTTATCATGCTGAAACTCGTGGTTGCGGTGACGTGCCAAATGAGGTATGGCTGTGGTCTGAACACTTGTTCAATGTACCGAGCTGCTGTGACATCATTGCCTCTCCCTGGACCGATGTTCAGGAAGACCACGGGGCCAACCCTCTGGGCAAGACCAATTCCACCCCACACCATGATGTTCGGGCCACCCCACGAGTCTCAGCTTGCAATCGTCCAAGGGCTTGGTGTCGCTGATTTCTTGTCAATCTTGGCATGTGGTAGCAATTCAATAACGAATGAATGTTATCCGATCTGGGTGGATTTTTATAAGGCAAGAAATGGGGGAACGCATGTGCATTTAAGTTTGCACGGAACTCATGTGTATCGGGTTACCATGGCCGTTGCCGTGATGCGTTTGGGCGATCGGTTTAATTGTCATCTGCTTTGTCATTTTATCACCAAATTTCATATTTCCGGACAGGGTAATGTTAAAGTTGAGAAACTTTGACAAAAATTACCCAGATATTTAAATGACAACTTTTCATGCAATTTTACTTTGGGTGACGTTGCTTTTGTTTTGTATATTATCGGTTAATCCTTTAATAGATTGTATTTTTTTGCAACTCTACTGATCATTCCTTTTTTGCTGCGCTGCCACGTGCATATTACATAACATGTGCTTTCTCCAAATCAGACTTGGATATATAACCCAATCGTCGATTAAATAATTAAATATACTTATTTTCTATATACCAAACAGCCCGTGAAGATCCGGTGTAGAATAGGTCTTCAGCAACCCATGCTTGCCGTAAAAGGTGACCATGCTTGTCGTAAGAGGCGACTAACGGGATCGGGTAGTGAGGCTCGCTGACTTGGTTGATCCATGTCATCGATCCCAATTGCGTGGATCGATGCTCATGATATTAATCACTGGATTGTCTGGACCAGACTCGATTATTTACAGACCGCCGTCATATAGCTGGAATAGTGCGGCGTAAAACAACACACAAACCTTCCAACTATATACCAAACTACATTGTATAGACACATTTACACACGCGGGTGAATTTGCAAGGTGAGAGGTTATAATGAGCATCATCCGCTCAAATGCGAGGATTCAAGGGGGTTAACCCTCGCCGTCAACGAGGTTTTCTAGATGAGTGAGGCCCAGCAGCTAGTTTCAGGGAATAAAATGAAGCACGTGCAAACTATATATGGTGTGTTTTGGCAGAGACCATATAAAATAGATGATGTGTTTTGGAGTAAAGTTTTACAGACATAAACGTTCTTGCATGGTATGTTTGTCGTCCACACTTATCTTTGTTCTTATAGTTTTTATCTCTAGAAGAGCCCAACAGAGAGCTCACTTTGATGTATAGATATATATTGTCATGCAACTCACTGTCGCAGTTGTAGTATCATATCTATATAATTTTGCAAAACAATATGTAAAGCGCCCCCAAATACTTGCATTTGTCCGTTCTATGCTTATTTCTGAAAAAAGCGCGTTTGTTTACAAACAAGAGCAAAGTCCGGTAACGTGATATGCAAATTAGCCTGTGGTGTTATGCTGCCACCACTGCGGCGGAGTGTGTAGTTTTTCACGATTTAGGATATTTTCTCAATGAAAGTTAATCATTCTTTAACATGTGTTTTTCTAGATATGGAGACTTGTCAAAAATGAAACAGATGAAAAATATATGCAATATCTTGAATGGACTGTGTAAGATGTGACGAATCGCCTATGGCAGAGGTACTGTGCTGGTTGCATGGAACTCTAGGTAGGAGAGTGTATTGATCCACCTCAGCAGAGCCCCCTGGTGGTAGATACTCCAAGATGGCCCCCAACATGGCTGAAATCTCTGCTGATATCAATATGTACTCAATATGTCATACTTATCTGATCCATTTATACATATATAGAAAACTAAACCAGCTCCCGTGTAATACCAATTTTATGAAACGAGTGAATAGTTGTGGTATCTGACTCGCTTTCACTCGTCAGATACCACAACTATTCACGAGTTTCATAAAATTGATTTTACACGGGAGCGAGTTTAGTATTTTATTCATTACTTACCATTTATAACGTTTTTAGAATTATACTGTTGAGTGTGAATAGGCAGACACCTACACGATCCCCGGCATAATCCAATTGAGTTTAACAGAGTAATACTTCAAACACCTGCAAAGTTGAAACGTATGAATATAATGCCCCACAACGGTCCACCTTTAGAATTCAGGTGTCCGTTCCACAAAATTATCGTAGTGCTAAGGTTATCGCAACATACTTTAACATAGACTTACGACTGCCTTTGCTCTACAGTACGATCGCCTTGTGGAACGGGTCCTTGCACCTCAAAGTTTACAATCACGTCACAATACCCAATAACGTAATTTGTCAATCTAATTAAAATCAGACCTTAGTTCTCGCTACCGCTAAACAAAGATCGGAGGACATCCCATTAGGGTTCACCTCAGAACGACCTTTCATCCAACCAATCTGAGCGCCGCTTACCAGATCATGAAAGTGACAGTCGGAATGAGATTTCTAATCAGGCAACCTTGAAAACTTTAACATGGGGTATTCCGAACGATAGTTACGGGTTTAACGACTGAATCCATCCTAGACTATCTGTTAGCCATTCCACAATGTTCTTTTGTTCAGGTTTCAAATTTTAAATCGAGGATTTGTCAAAAACATGTTTCGAAGCGTAGTCGCCAATTTGAAACTAGTGCCGTAAAGCACGAGAAAGCTGTCCTCTGATTGATCATTCCATTGGTATTTCTATATTACTGCTTCCTACCCCTGACCACAAGATTCTGTAGTGTGGGGCATTTGTAAAGCACCTGTCACCATACATGCATTGATGCTGTCTTTCAGCTTCCTCTTTGGGTTGAAATGTTATCAATTGTCTTAGATCTTCATGAACAGAGATATTGCCTTTGATTGACCTTGCAAATAAACGAGTGAGAATGACAAACCGCTCAAGAATCTGCATTGTGTTGTCAGAGATATCTGCTGATGATGGGAAAGCATTGGTGACTCCAGGAAATACTTCACACGTATCCCAAGCATATGAACCGGTGAAGGCATGAAATAGTGACAATATCTTTGAATTCCTGGGCCTCTAGAAGAAAACTCTCGGCTTTTTCAGTCAATCCAACTGCACCTCCATCTCCTTTCATGCGGCCATTGAATTGTGTCTGATCTCCGTTTAGTCTTGTGTGTTACTAGTCCATGGGAACAATATTCATGGTACAGCGGTGCATGTGTTATATTGTAAGAGGGACATATCTGTGAACTGCAAGCCATTAATATGACAAGTGATGCTGCAAACTTGGGGAGATTTGCTTTTTGAATTGCACCCACCAGGCACAATATGCAAAGTTCTTGTTTAAGAACAAGGGGTCAGTAGTGAAACAGGGGCTGAGCAGCTTACTTCGGTGCACACTAGTTTCTGGAAGGATATTCTGTGTTCGCTTCTGTTTCCTTATATTGCATGTATATAGCAACAGAGTGTGCACATTCTAGAACATTGGCATATGGGCAATTGTTGTCGGAGGATATGTTTGTCTTGTTTTCCCACTACTTCCTTCATGTGATATGGCCAGTTGTACTCATGGTCAGGCATTGTGTTAACACTATCTACATCTTGGGTGAAAGGTCCTTTTAAATGAGACACATAATTACCCATCTTGCTAAACCAGGATGGGGGTACATTAGTATACGCTGTGGGCTGTTTGGATATGGTTTTCCTTGTTTGTGTGCTTTCTTCAGTCAAAAGAACAACATGTGATGTTTCCTCACATTCAGCTGTTACACTACTGCAATAGTGTAATGCTGGTACCATGAAGTGGATATGTTGCTGTTGTAGAGCATGGATTCTAATAGATGTTATCTTTTAAGAATGTCGAAGGGCATACCACACCTTCGTCTTATAAACTCCACAAACTGTGCTATATCTGTTAAAATACACCAGACAGTCATGCTAAATGCATAAACGCATATTGTGAAATGTGTGAACAAGATCACGTTTTCTTGTTTAATACCAAGTACACTGGGACTTGCATTTGTCGGTCTCAGTGGCGTTGATGAGCTGGTGCACCGAGATTTCACGCTTTGAAAACAAGATTATCTGAGATAGTTTGGGATGCTTGAGGATTGCTTTTTAATACCTGGTCCTTCAAATGTCATACTGACTAGAGCTTTCAAAGTGGCTGGTACAGACTGTTTATGACAGTCAGAAGGAAAAGTTCCCCCGAAAGTTTGTTTCAACCTTACAACATCTCTGCGGATAAGTGCTGCTTGTTTAGTTAGTCTTAATGATTCAGAATAAAAAAAGCATGTTTCAGTGCTGGTCCAATATCTGAATCAAATTCCAATATGACTTTTTTTTGCTTTGATTGTAATCTCTCAGAGTTGTTGTCAAAATTCGAGTCCAGTCTTCTATTGTGTTCAATTACAGAATTTAAACCAAGTTCATGCAGTCGAATATAGTCCCCAGATCTGCCTTACGGGATACAGATCTGCTTCAAATGAATGAATTTTAGTACCAAAAGCTTATACATTGAGTAAAACATTACTTGGAATTGTTTTAAAAGCCAAATTTGATTGAAATGATTGCAATGAACAAATGATACTGATATTGTGGACAAACATTTGATATTTTTTTAAGGTTAAGTCATTTTGGCGGCCATCTTGGATTTTCTTCGCCACCACTGGGCGCTGCATATTAGATTTGAATTATGTACAACGTTGTTGCAATACATTGCAAAGATGCTGTTGTATTTACCTAGTTGTTGACCACTTTTATCACATCATGTGGCTACCTAGCCAGCTGCCATGTGGCTCTTTGCATGCCTTACATGCCTTGATTACATGCATCTATAAATAGACTAGTGCACAGCGCACCCTATTTGGCTTAAGAAAATGAAAATAGTCTACCTTGATACCTAACTGAAGCATCATAAAATGAAAACATCTTAAATTACAGGAACAACTGATTGCTATTGCCGGATTTATGTTTAACGCATTGAACAATTTGATCAGTCATCGTTGAGGTCTCCCGCTTTCTTGCTACAGCAAATGAATGAAAACAAAATGCAAATATCGTAATTACAACCGTTATCCTTGATAACGCTGTTAGAACCTACCCCGAGACGTCCCCTCTTAATTGTAATACAGAAGTTGTTCATCCATATATCTTATCCGTAATTAGTACTCCAACTTCTAATGCCTCTCCTAGGAGTTTCACATAGGTGTCAAGTCTCATCTGTCTGCTGAGATGGCACACGTGACAACTATGTTCATGATATCCACGGTTCTTTAAAACAAGTCCATAGAGTTTGATAACAATGAGCAATCAATCCATGTATCGGCTAATCCTTTGAACACAATATGTTGTTTTTACAATGGCACTTCACGCCCAGATATTGGTATATTTCGTCTTCTTTGGTAAACCTACATATATAAACACTTACTTTTGACAAATCCACTGTCCAAGATAACAGATTATTAACATATTTATTACCATATACTGTACCGCAAAAGAAACACCACCATGGATAGATATATGAGAAATCTTATTTGTACACACTGTAAACATACTTTGTGACATATTAAAAAGATGAAACTTAGCAAAACTGATCATCAAGGTTGAAGTTAAGGTGTCAAATGTTCTTAAAGTGAAACACAACATCAGTCGCTGACACAAGTCAGTATCTCGTGTGTCCGCCATGTGCATTGATGACTGCACGTGCAGCGTCGACACATGGAATGGATGAGGCGGTTGATGAAGGCCATAGGCACTTGAGCCCACACTCTGAGGAACGCCTGACGCAGTTCAGCTGCAGTTGTCGGACGTCATTCAGCCGTCTTTGAATCCCACAAATGCTCAGTGGGATTTAAATCGGGTCTAAGGGCAGGCCACTGCATGGTTTTGATGCCATTCTGCTGGAGGAAGTCTCATGTTGCTCTCGCAGTATCGGCACGGGCGTTATCATGCTGAAACTCGTGGTTGCGGCGACGTGCCAAATGAGGTACGGCGTGTGGTCTGAAGACTTGTTCAATGTACCGAGCTGCTGTGACATCATTGCCTCTCCCTGGACCGATGTTCAGGAAGACCACGGGGCCGACCCTCTGGGCAAGACCAATTCCACCCCACACCATGATGTTCGGGCCACCCCACGAGTCTCAGCTTGCAATCGTCCAAGGGCTTGGTGTCGCTGATTTCTTGTCAATCTTGGCATGTGGTAGCAATTCAATAACGAATGAATGTTATCCGATCTGGGTGGATTTTTATAAGGCAAGAAATGGGGGAACGCATGTGCATTTAAGTTTGCACGGAACTCACGTGTATCGGGTTACCATGGCCGTTGCCGTGATGCGTTTGGGCGATCGGTTTTATTGTCATCTGCTTTGTCATTTTATCACCTAATTTCATATTTCCGGACAGGGTAATGTTAAAGTTGAGAAACTTTGACAAAAATTACCCAGATATTTAAATGACAACTTTTCATGCAATTTTACTTTGGGTGACGTTGCTTTTGTTCAGTATATTATCGGTTAATCCTTTAATAGATTGTATTTTTTTGCAACTCTACTGATCATTCCTTTCTTGCTGCGCTGCCACGTGCATATTACATAACATGTGCTTTCTCCAAATCAGACTTGGATACATAACCCAATCGTCGAATAAATAATTAAATATACTTATTTTCTATATACCAAACAGCCCGTGAAGATCCGGTGTAGAATAGGTCTTCAGCAACCCATGCTTGCCGTAAAAGGTGACCATGCTTGTCGTAAAAGGCGACTTACGGGATCGGGTGGTGAGGCTCGCTGACTTGGTTGATCCCAATTGCGTGGATCGATTCTCATGATATTAATCACTGGATTGCCTGGACCAGACTCGCTGTCATATAGCTGGAATATTGCTGAGTGCGGCGTTAAACAACCAAAAAAACAAAACATTTAGGCCGGCCATCTTCGATTTTCTACCACCAGGTGTCACTGCTGAGGTGGATCTATTCCATATCCAGAAATGTTCGGAATGGTTCAATGTATAAGTGAGCCACGTTAGGTGATTTTAAACCTCGCGCACAATTTTGACAAAATCCTGCCTTAACCGCCCCACTTAGGTGAGCTACGGCAGAGATCGTCCTCACGAGAAGTTGTGGTACTGTATTCTAAAGGTCCTCCGTATTTACATATATGTTTCATGAATCACTTTTTGGTTTGGAGAGTATATGTATTTTTAACGGTCAGTCGGTTGCGAGGATAACTCCATGCATGGTTGTGGCAGACTTTCACTTATTGCTGTGAGGGGTTCCTGGGTTATAGCGAAAACGGCACCTCAGCAAAACGGCACCGATTGGCGAAAACGGCACCGATTGGCGAAAACGGCACCTCGACTCAAGCGAAAACGGCTACTACTGCCTGGCGAAAACGGCACCTTATTTTTTTTTTACCTTGGTCAAATAAGTGCTATTAAACTTATATCGTACCTTGCAAACAACAACATGCTGTGATAATTGTGAACATGTAAATAAACCATATATATTACTACAAAAATCGTTCTATCATTAATAAAACAAGTATTAGTCACAGAGTGACGAAATGCCCCCCGCCTATATATACACCATAGTACCAAATATGAAGACAATCCAGCGATTAGTTCTTGAGATATCACCGTATTCCAACTCCAAAAGCAGATTTGCCTGCTGTGACCTTGAAAATGGGGTCAAGGTCACCAAAACCGACTGGTGTCTGCAGAGTCTGTATATACACCATAGTTCCAAATATGAAGACAATCCAGCGATTAGTTCTTGAGATATCGCGGCAACAACGTTTTCCAACTCCAAAAGCAGATTTGCCTGCTGTGACCTTGAAAATGGGGTCAAGGTCACCAACACCGACTGGTGTCTGCGGAATCTGTATATACACCATAGTTCCAAATATGAAGACAATCCAGTGTTTAGTTCTTGAGATATCGCGGCAACAAACATGTGGGATGTACGGACGGACGTACGGGCGTACGTACGGACGGTCGTGAATACGATATCCCCTGCTTCGCGCTTTCGCGCGGTGGGGGACAAATAGAGGTGCCGTTTTCGCTCGACACATGGTAGCCGTTTTCTCCAGAGAAATCGGTGACGTTTTGCTGAGGTGCCGTTTTAGCCTGCACCCGCTGTGAGGAGCTTGGCCGCGCTTGTTGAGAGGTAAGCTGGTTCCCGGCTCCCTATGCGCGATATTAGAGACGGGGCCCAGTTTAGTTGAGAAGTCCATGAACAGGTTCCCAACGTCATACACAAGAATGGCGGACGTCACTTACAGGCATGCCGAAAAAGATGATTGCGATGAGATAATGCGTCTTATAAAGGTCCAACTCATTATCATTTGCTAAACTTCATATCAGTGCTTCTATTTATTTGCCATTTAAGAGACTCGTGCGCCTGTGTGATATCTCAGCCTGGTTCCCTGGAAAGGCTGCGCTTGCCCTGAGCAGACCCAGGCTGGCGACCTCCGATAGATAAACATGAGTGAATAAGAAGTAAATGTCTTCAGAATCTTGAATGAATCAAACGAGCATATCTGGTGAACAGAGTAGATACACTTCCATACAAAAAATATATGCGTAACTAGTAGCCTGCAACCTCGGGGTATCGCGGTACTTGTCATGTACGCTAAACGGAACAAAATGCACTCACTAACCTTTATGTTTATTCGTGTTCTCTGTATCAGATATCATTCATGTTATCATACAATGCACATTTTACTGATAAAAGTTCATTATTTACATTAGTAGCCCCGAGTAAAAGCCGGGCCTCGCGCTCTGTTTGACAAGGGAGAGAACTCCATCGTATCGCGGTACAGAGAAAAGTTGTGTATGGAGGTCCGAATTGGACAAAAAGAGGACATAATTCTACCAACCACTTGGTATGATCATGCCAGGACACCAGTGATTTGTCCAGACAAGTGCAAAGACAGCACAAGTAAAATTCTAAATGTGTTATCGGCAATAGGTATTCAATGCATATTTACCGAAAAGTAAGAGAAAAATATTTTTATAAGTCAACATCAAAATATCAGAAATGATATTTTAAGATTGTTTAAAATACATTGGATGACAATAATTTGTAACAAAATGGAAAAATGTAAAAGTCAACAATAAATATATAAAAAGCACTCCTAGTATGCTCAAAGTATGTATTTATCTTTTGGTTACTAGTGAAGAACGTATTTCTAAGTTTGGCATTATGGCCCTTATGATCTCCCAATAGATTCTGGGCACAGAGCGGGAAAAAAAGTGCGGACTACGTAACTTCCGTTACCTCATTAGTCGCCATGAATATGCAGATGATCTAGTTCAGGTCGATAAAGAAAGTTTACTCGGGGAACTGCGGGTTATATCGTTGGCCATTGATAGATGGGGGTAAGGCAATATTACAACAGATGCCAGAAATATGTATCAACGGATTAATAACTCCTTACTTACAGCAGACGGAACATTCCGAGGAAATTGAAATTGTTTACGAAGTGAGCACTTCCTGGTTACTGATTTGCATTAATAGACAGCCGCTAAGAGGCGTGTCCCGCGTGAACTATCGGAAATCACAAATGCCGCGATACGATGAATGCCGCGGTACCATGGGGTCCGAGTATATAACAAATGGGTAATCCATGTCACTTGGCGTTCAAGTCACAGGAACTGGATGATAGCCTGTACAGTATAGATAAATATCACACCCCTCTATATACGCTAAACAAAGATCTGAGGACATCCCATTACGGGTCACGTCAGAACGACCTTTCGCGAATTTTGACCGACCAATGAAATGACCGACAAGAAATCAACATTAGCCAAACACAAGGCAACTTTCTCTAGCTTTACGACACTAGTTTCAAACTGGTGACTTCGCTACGAAACATATTTTGACGTATTCTCGATTAAAAAAAAACCCAAACTGATAAGAAGAATATTCTGGAATGGCTTATAGATGGCCTAGAATGTATGGATATAATCATAAAACCCGTAACTGTCGTTCGGAATACTCCGTGTTAAATATTTCGTGGTTGCATGATTAGAAAACACATTCTGACTGTCACTTTCATGATCTGGTAAGCAACGCTCTGATTGGTTGGATGAAAGGTCGTTCTGACGTGACCCTTAATGGGATGTCCTCCGATCTTTGTTTAGCGACAGCGAGAACTAAGATCTGATTTTAATGAGATTGTTAAAGTTGAAGTAGAAAAGTTGTTTTTTTTGTGTCATGTATGCATGTATATCAAAACTTCTGACAGCTTTACTGAAAACTACCGTATTCGACGTAATAAGCGCCCAGGGCCCTCTCAAAATTAGAAATAGGGGGCTCTTATAATAATATATTTTTGGTGAAAAAAAAGGTGTTGACAAGAAAGAGTGTAAATTTCGTGGTTTATGCTGACAGCCTGAAATGATACAAAAGAAAAGTCTGTGCGACAGATATATTTTCCAGAATTTAATTGCCCATAAGTAAGGGTGCATATGACATACGAGTGAATATATTACACGAAGAAATAAGTCTTGTGTACATTGATCAATCGGAAGGGGTGCTAGTTGGGATTGTTCACTAGCCAATATATTAGCAAATATCACGGTGAGTGCTTATTAGAGGGGGGCGCTTATTCTGTCGAATACGGTACATCCTTTTGTAACAACTGTCAACTGTGAAAAGATCTTATTCTGCATGACGGAATCATCATAACCGCAATAAGTCAGTTCCCCTCAACATCTGAAAATACATTAAAATTTGAAATTGTTAGCACCAGGACTAAGACGGTAAACTCATGTACTCGGGTCTGAATGGGTCCTGAGTACGACATAGGTACCCACAGAACTACCCGGTCCAATGGTTATAGTCACCTGATATATTGTTTAATGACAAAAAATCATGTGAACAGTACAAGTAGGGCTGGGATGAGTCAAAGTTTACTACCCGGGTACCCGATGCCCTTATTACCCAGCTCTGCCGGGGGACCCACTATAGGTCTTAGGAGTTGGGTACAAAATGTCTGAATTAGAATTGTTTACCACATCCCTGGCAAAAACTATCTAGATACAAGTATAAAATAATCTGATCATGCATACATTGAAGATGATAGACGCTTTATCCTTAATCGAACATATACTAGTCGGAATGAATGCTTGCATAGTCAGAAAGAAATGCAATCATTAGTGACTTGTTGTGTAACCATGGAGTTTTATTGTTAATGTTATTAAACAGTATAATACGGGACTACTCTGGTAGTCGTGTACCTGGGTCCTACTCAGGACCTATCCCTAAAAGCAAAAACATGATGCAATACTGGCATTACATATTTTATTTTGTTTGGCAATGCAATGAATATCATTGATAAAAGATCATTCAAATATATCATCACATTTGCAAACAATCACTATATCAATCCATTTTGCTTGATCTGAAAAACATGTGAAGACAGAATTACTCTCTGTCTTTGTTTTATATCAAGTTTAGGTGTAAAAGACTCAATAAACATAGAGCATCAAATTTACACTGGAAGTTGTATAAAATGTAGAGGTATTCCATATGAAAAAGTCTTTTGACTCTGAAAACCTATGATCTGACCCCGCCCATTGTCATTCCAATCATGAAGAACAAGCAATCCTCATCTCTATATAAATTAATGAAGTTGATCCCATGGTAAATATGTCACATTTTTTAAAAATCTGTCCAGTTTGCCTTGGAAATCGATGGGTGTGTCGTGGACATGTAAATGTCCGAACTTTACATCAATAACATTGCTAGGTTCCTGCTACTGTGCATGTGCAGCTGCAGGAAACTTCTGTCTATAAATAGCCTGCATAGGGAATCTTCTTGATTGTGATTTGCTCTGCTCTACAGGGAAAATGGCTGTCTCGTTAAACGTGTCTTAATGGCAATTCATTTGGATATTCAATACATGGGCAAAAGGAGCAAAGAAAGTTGTTAGTACAGACCTTGAAAATCAGAGCCAGGGGTGGTTGGGGCTGGGGGTGTTCATGAGTGGAGCTCATCTTTAACATATAAGTACATTTCTTTAAAGGGAAGTGAAGTGAAATGGGGTTTAACGTCGCATCCAAGATTATTGCACTTTTATTGCGACATGCATGCACATGTTTGTATGTGTGGCTGCTTGTATTAGTCTGGACTGATTTATGGTGTTTATGAATCTAGCAGTTACTGATTATGCTAATTACGTACATAGAAACAATGTCTCAGTTTTACAGCTGGTTACTATTAACACTATCTTGACCTAAACTTGAAAAGGGTACAGAACTGTAAGCTTATGTGATGGGTGTTTATCCCATGTTTTTTTCCTAGTCCATCCGTTAGCGAGGAAACCTCTCGAAATCTGTTGATATTATTTTCACAAAGTAAACATTTCATTTGATGCAGGTAGAGGCCTGTTATGTTGTTGTTATTATCAGTTGTGAAGGTAGTGCTGTCTGCATCTCTTCTGGGGACCATCTTGTATTTATCTATGGATGTTGTAGTGCTTGTATTTGGGCAATAAAGTGGTTGCCATCCCCTTGAAGACCTTGTCACTGGTTAGTGTCTCACCTTGGCGTGGTGGCAGCAATAATACCCACCTCTCCTTAAGGACTATATCTGAGGCATGTGTTGACTTTATATAGGTTTTATATGTGACTTGAGAGGCATTCAGATATTGGGTGAATTTGACAAGTGTCATATCCTGTTATCATTATGGCTCGAACACATCATGCCCCTAAGCAATGGTGTTTATAGAAATCAGAAACTGTGAACATGTTCAATAATTGGAGACAGAACTAGATATAGACTCTCTCGTTGGACCCAAAACTTGCACCATACTTGTCGACTGCGTCAAATGGTTGAAATGTTCTGGAAACAAACCTTTTTGTAGATTCCAAGATGATGGGGAGAACATTCCTTGGGAACAGCAGCGCTCTGCCAAGCAGAAAGTGAACATGCTTGTAATTCGTTGGGTCAAATCACAAATTATTGCACTATAATTTCAAGGAACACCATGGTTGAAAACAGCACTTCCATTGTTAAACTTTGGCAGATAGTCCGACTTCTTTTTGGATTTCAATCCACAGGGGTCATTTTCTTGACTTGTGTGACATTCACCTTCAGCCTAATGAGCGTCCAGAAGATCTATATCAGCAAATATCGGCAGTCATAGATGAAAAACTGCCCTGTCAAAATGGGGGGATATCTCATCATGGAGTAGAAATTGGAGAGGACGAGGATCTCACCCAAGGAAAACCTTGTCCTGTTGTGGTTGCAACACACTCACAAAGACGTTTCAAAACTTGTTAAACAGAGGTATGGCCTTGCATTTCAAAGACCCAATATTTCTCAAGCCCTGTCATTGCTTCGAGATGAAATTCATGCCTCAAAGGAAGTACATGTCCTGCACACAACAACAGCAAGATTTGACCCACCTCAGAGTCAAGTCCCCAGGCAACCTGGTGCAAAGTAGCAGGTTGCAATCACTCTCATTTCCTGAACTTGTACACCTTTTTACCGTTGTCGGATCGTAAATATATGGCTAAAGCACGGCAAATTGCTGCCATATTAAATGAAAACGATGATCAACATCCAGATGATGCAGAAGCTGAAATTGACTATATGGTCAATCCCGTTATCCCAGATGAGGATCCACAGTGTACTTTGACTCTCCGTGTCCAGGTCAGACAATCTCCACACATGTCCGTGTTCCATGATCATAATGTAGTCATTATGTTACATCATTCCATTGCTGAAGCCATAGGATTAAAAACAGCCAAAAGTAACCAATCCTCATGCCAAGCAGACGGTACATCACCGTTGACAGTCGCTAGCGAAACTTGCTTTTACCTGACTAGATAAAATTGCAAGTTTCATTTTAAAGATCTGGTGGTCAAAACCTGAAACCTGGATGTAGACATGTAAGCAAGAATTCCATTTCTGGAGACAAATGACTGACTGCCCAATACCGCCAGGCAAGCAGGCTATCATACTGAGTGATCCTACAATCTACTCGTACGCAGCAACCCCTCTACAGACCTCACAACACACGGTACACTCATGTGTTATGGACCCCTAAAGCTCCCTCCACTGTATTGCCTGGTGAATTTATACTATAAGGGAGGTCTCGATCCTTCCAGAACATTTGCTGAAAGAAGAAGGTCAAGCATACACTCTTGAACCCCACAGACAACATACCTCACACAAGTGATCTGTGGCCTATTCCTACAATCAAATCCTCGAGGTTGCTGTTGTGCGTGATCCACTATCAGACTCCAGCACTCACCACATTGTCCACAAAATTGTATCTAGTCTCCCATCTCCCACTCTTTCAGTATGAGTATGATGAAGTCTTTGGTCCACAAGTTGATGGTTACAATGGTGCATCTGGTCCATTCAAAGCTGCCGTGAATATGGGCCTAGTTCAACCGCCTCAAAGAAAAGGTAGAATTCCACAGAATTCCAAATCTAAGTTTGTTCAACTGCAACAACAGGTTGATGAACTGGAGCAGAATGGAGTATTTGATCGTCAAGAGAATGCCGGTATCACAATAGAATATCTCAATCCTTCGTTCCTTGTGAAGAAAAACAGTGAGGGTTTCTGATTCGTTTCATGCCTCATGTTGACTTCACTTTATGACAAATTGCCTCATCATTATCACAGACCTAACGAAGGTCTATTACCAGATCCCCCTTGAAGTGAAGTCTATGAAGCACTGCAGAGGTTTTGGCAGGTTTCTTCAGTGCCAAAAGAAGACAATTGACATGGATTCCGTGTGAAATAGAAGCCTTAGCTATTGCTGTACATGTGGTAACAAGGCACTTCAGTCCTTACATTACTGTCACAAAACAAGATGTTTATTTTGACTGGCAGCAAGCCATGTGTTGAGGCTTACTATAAGCTCTTAAGCTGTGTCAAGGAGAATTCTCAAACACCCCAAGGGTATACACATACCTGTCCACCGTATCAAGCTTCAGTGCATCATGTTAAGGGCTCAGTCAGTATTCCATTGGACTTTGCAAGTGGAAATGCTATAGCATGCAATGAACCATCTTGCCAGGTTTGTTCATTTGTAAATCAATTGGAAGAGGGGAAGAGGCCAGATTTCTCAACATCAATATTTAGGAGGTAATTCAGGGCTCTGTGAAGTTATGATACACAAGCCGCAATACTTGGCGTATGCTACAGTCTGAGTGTTCAGACTAAAGACCCACTCATGCTCATCTTTCACAAGGCATAAAATCTTCAAAGAAGCACACAGATATCAAAGATATTAAAAATATCTTAACATTGCTAATATCTCAAGTGATGGCTTGTTAGTTGTTTCTGGGTGTGATCCATTATCACTGTCTAGAGAATGTATCATTGTTCCAAGAAACTTTCTAGACTTTTTGCATACAGCACAACACATATAACTGGATCATCCCTCACGGAATCAACTCAAGCTTGTTGCCAAACGACATTTCTATGTCCTGGATATGGACAAGGCTTTAGATCGTGTCACAAACAATCTCCAAAATTCCAAAGGTTGTCATCCCTCAGTCCACTAATAGTCAACTCAGCTCAGTTGGGTGGTCTCTGGCAGCAGACGTCATGAGGCGAGAGAGACAGTTTATCCTTTGTTGTAAGGGAGATGGTAACATCTTTTGGTAAGTACTTGTTTCATTAAGAATGAAAGACATGAAACATGCATTGGTTGAACTCAGTCTTCACTTGATTCCCCTGGATGGATCAAGGACTGTCGTACTTGTTGACCTAACTCCTGGATTCAAGTCTTTGGCCAGTGATGCACTGTTGGCTAAATGTAACGTTGCATTGGAACTGGGAAGAAGTAAAAATGTTTATAAAAATCTGGTAGCGAAAAAAAGCTATTAAAAAACTTGAGTTTGAAATACTTCACCAGGATCCTTTAGGGCGTGCAGTGTCTTCACTTTTCCTCAAGTGCTGTCTTCCGACTCAACTCACAAATTCGATTATGTGGTCTATCGGCTTGAGAAATATGGACTCAACGTGATCAGTTCTCCAACTCACAAATTCCACTATCAAACCCCCAACTTTTTGAGCATCAACATGCCTGATGTTGTGCAAACAATCCCTATAGTGAACGCTGTAAATGTCCAAGTGGGCTTGTTCTTCCATATATATCATTCTCTGTTGGGAATATTGATAATAATAATAATAATTGATTTGTAAAGCGCCTAATATCCATCGACAGTTGCTCACTGGCGCTGTGACAAAGTTAAAAAGTAATGTCTATGTACATATGCCAACAATCAGGAGATCTATTGAAAAGCTGAGGTGAGGTGGGTTTTGAGGAGATACTTAAACGTTTCCTTAGGAGCAGAGTTTTTCAGATTCAAAGGCAAAGAGTTCCATAACTGTGGACTGCAAAAGGAGAAGGCACGGTCAGACATAGCAGAAGTAGACAGAGGCTGATACAGTAGAGTTCCACCAGAGGATCGGAGAGCATGCTCTGGAGAGTACAGGGATATAAGATCTTTGAGATAGTCTGGATAGTCGCTATTGTTCAGGCACTCAGAGTGATGATACATATCTTATAGTTTATACGAAAGGAGACTGGAAGCCCATGTAGTACTTTGAGGACAGGACTGATGTGATTGGATCTTGGAACTTTAGAGATGCATCTAGCTGCAGAGTTCTGAATGCGTTGTAGCTTTGATATGGCTTTCATTGGAAAATTAGCATACAATGCATTGCAGTAATCTAGTTTGGAGGTCACAAGACATTGCATCAACAATTTAACTGTTGGAGTATCAAGTAGATGGCGGACTTTATTGTGTATCTCTATTATGATTGGTTCAAATCTAAAGGCCGCTGTTGATACTTGGTTGTATCGATTCATCGCCCATGGTGTCATTTTCCCAAGTTTGTTGGCACCCAGTTACACAGGACTTCCTATCGAGTGAGTCTTGCTGAATGCTACAAAGTACCAGACCAAGTTGCAGTCCCATGCACCTTTTTGGGCTGTAATGATTCAGGAAGGTCACAATACGATACATATCTAGATGTTCTGGTCACGATAGAATATTTATCTCGACACACAACGAATAAAAAAACAAGAAACAGATAACAGTTCCCCAGCTTTTATTAAGTTTCAAGGCTTGAAGCATGTCAAGATTGGACCTTTCATGATTTTGGAACAGTCAAAATTCTTTTATTATAACAAGACTACTGAAGACTACAGCAGAAAATAATCTATGTACTTCACAGTCTAAATAGTACCATTTCTGGATCTTTTTCAGAAAAATTAAAATGTCAACATTGTCAGGGGACAGTGATGCCCCCCAGGCACTGACAATGTCTCCTGCTGTTGTGTCTCAACTGAGGAGTCTTAGAGGCTAGATGATCAACACAACAGTACATGCTCTGCCTACCTAACATGATCTACGATGTACGTTTCAGAGTTTGAAAAAAGATTAGAATATGAATTGTTATATGATTCAAAGTGTAAACAAGTATTTATCAAGTGTTATGCGCTTTAATAAAAAAACACATTGTATCCCTTCAGTGAATTCATGTCAACAAACAGGTATAACAAACTTGTTCAATAAAAATATTAAATTTGATATAAAACATCACTAGACATGATGATTTACCATTTAAATTGTATTTCCTTCTCTCCAAGTCATTGTTTTATATGCAGATATTAAGATTACAGTGTGTATTTTCTCATAAACTAAGCTGGAAATCAGCTGTACACACGTTTTCTTCCACCCTACTGGTGATTCAGTTAAAAAGTACCCAGTGATGCAACTTCAAATAATTTTGAAATGGTTGGAAGAAATTGTATCTGAAATTATTGTTTTATTAGGAATAATATATTCCAATATCATGTTATTTTAGTTGCAGCTTTAACTATATATATTATAGATTATAAAAACCATAAGCCTATCACTTTGGTACAGCTGATTTCTATTGTAGGATACTTTTACGTATGGAACAGTTTGACCAGTCACCGTAGGAACATGTTTTTCGATTGCCAAAATTTAATGTTGACATATGATAGTCAAATTGCTACAAATATGACTTTTAATGAGTCACAGTACGGCATTTATGATGTATGTATCCATTCTCTGGCAACTAAAGTTTGTTTCAAGGCGTCAACAGCGGTAATCTGACTGTGGCTGCTGTAGATAACAGTGAGTTGTGCGATCTACTGATCACTTCACACACGATTTCGCCAAAGTTAATGTAAACAAATTTTGAATAAAATTAATAAAATACATAAAAGACATGACAAACATAAGTCCAGAAATAGAATGATTATGTTTTAATAACCAGATAGTATATTAAATTGCGTACTTCAGTTTGGATTTGTTGACTGGTATTTGTGGTGTTACGTGATCAGTTGATAATCTATTTTTGAGATGGGGGAAAAACTTTGTGTTAGTGTAAAACTTTAGCTTATTAAAAATGTAAGTAAATTTTGGGAGGCATGCGTTACCGTGCACTATAAACGAGTTAGACCTATATTAAAGGACTCAATAGCGAGAGAATACTGTACTTAAGATTTGAGTTCCATATCGTGGCATATCGATAAATAGGTCCACATGTATCATGTATCATATTGTGGGTCAAGTCGTGCATGTATCATGATATAACATTTATACAAAGTTTTCCTATAATAATTAGATCCACATCAAGTACTTTTATGAGTTATCATGGTGTAATATTTATACATCATTTCATATAATTATTGTTTAGCAAGTAATACTTATCATCAGGTAAAATGCATATATAAAATATCAGTAGTTTCAGTTATAGCTTTTTAGATATAACATTTATACTAAGTTTTCCTATGATAATTAGATCCACATCAAGTGCTTTTATGAGTTATCATGGTGTATTATTTATACATCATTTCATATAATTATTGTTTAGCAAGTAATACTTATCATCAGGTAAAATGCATATATAAAATATCAGTAGTTTCAGTTATAGCTTTTTAGATAGATGCTAGCCTAAGGTAATGGGAGTGCATCTCCTAGACATACTATTCAATAAGACAAGAGTTATGTCTACATAGTTTAATAAATTTGAAGCTTTTAGATAAATGCTAGCCTAAGGTATCAAGATCCCATCTCCCAGACAAAAGATATGTCTACATAGTCTTATAGCCTTGAACTATTTTATTTAAGTAAATCTGTCATCACCTATATTAAAATAACATTCAGCAATTACTTCAATTTAGATTCATTAAGCATTAGCCCTCATACAAGCTCGTCTATAATGATACCATAATCTCTTTCCAAGCACCCAGTAAATATGTCAACAAGATTAGTGCCAACAGGATTAACAGGATTAAGTATTCACCTCTGTCTAGCCATTCATTTAGCATAGGGCACAAGCCGCACAACCCAACGTGTATCAACCAATCATATTCCTTTTTATTGTTCTAATTTTTGTTAAATACATACCGTATTGAAGCAAAATGTTTGGCAGAAGGGGTTTGACACTCATACCAAGCAGATCTCTCTCCCACAGCCCAGAGGGTTGTACCGACTCTCTGGCACCCTCAGCTATATTTTTTAAGATATTGTTAATTGTTCTTGTAAATAAAATTGTAATTAGTCTCCTTTGACTCCAGCTCTTTGCTGACTAATTCCCCCAAGAAAACCAGCACGCCATTTGGAAGGTTTTGTTCAACCGAACAGAACCTTAATAATTCCATAATAGAAGCATCGTTTCAATTACCCTGATGAACCTTATGATCGGACTTAGGACCATCAGATAACTTCAAGTCCAGACCCATTAGGTGAATCTGAGCCAGAAACCATTACACAGACGCTCTCACAAGCAGCACTTCAAACTGATTCAGTTGATTCTGCAATCAACACTTGTCAGCAGAAGGGGCTTCAGGAAGTATGATCAACCAAACAGGGACCATCTGTCTATGCACCACCACAGTCATGGTATTCATCTGAACAGTCGTTACATCCTAGAGGGTCACCAATTCCCTCTTTGCCTTGCCGCTCAACTCGCCAGCCACAAAGCAAATTGAGAGACTATTATCTTCTCTATTAATTCATATGACCTTTAGTGTAGTTTGTGTTTCTGGTTACAATTTCACTTATTCCAGGTAATAACTGGAGTTATTACATTTTTAAACTTATCCTATCTCACTCTATGCATTCTTCATTCTTCTTTCGATTCCTTGCGTCGAAATGTCCTTGATCAAAGTTTCCAGCTTGTGAGCTTCTTTTGCCCAGTTATCCATGCATTACCATGATGACCACCCCAGTATCTAGGTCATGCACCCAGACCTCATGCAGCACATTATGCTCAATTGGGTCCACTGACTGCCTCATCATTCTCTTTCTTTTCGCCTCCCTGTGGAGACATACTTCTTTTTAGAGAATATTTTGGCCTTTTTTTTCTCAAAATTTGTGGGAACGTATTGCATATAAATATGCGTGAGGACCAATCCACCTAGGTTTGCAGTGTTTGGAATGCTCTCACTTGTCACAAAAGGCATTTTCAAACTAAGAAAATGTCAGAAGAGAATTATTGATAGCCGATCTTGGAAACTGAACAAGATACTCTGCGTCCAAGAAACCTAAGCGTGCGACCAAGACTAGCAGTCATCCAACTGTTAAATCTGTGGTAAAGAAACCACCATCAGACACGGTCACTTCCCTGTCAGTGGAAGAGCATTTTCCTGAAGCAAGAGAGTTAACTGACTTTAAAAGTCCAGTTTCCACCCTTGCCGGACTAGGCTGGAATTCCTTTGCTCGATCATAGCGCCACCAGTGGTTATTACGAGTTATGTCCCTTCTTAGCCTCTCCTATGGACCAATCAGATTCCACCTCACGTATGACTTGCATTTGTTTAAAACAAATTGACGGCGCCCAGTCAAGACAATCTGATCAATAACCAAGATCTATATTGGGATACAATGGGTCTTACATCGAGAAGTGCATAATATCACGTGAGCACCTTGTAATATCACGTGAGCACCTTGTAATATCACGTGAGCACCTTGATTAAAAACATGAAAAGATTGGGAAAATATCTGTTGACAACGAGTTGGTGGTGCACATGCTTTGCAAATACTGCAATCGACTGAAATCTGCATGACAGTTTACGAACTGGATTTCAATTTCATTGTGAGATTTTGATTGGACTATGCATAGACTTGTTAGTCCAGCCAAAATGTGACTCCATAATACCAGCCTAGTTCGGCAAGGGTGGAAACTGGACTTTTATAGTCAGTTAACTCTCTTGCTTTGGGAAGATAGTGGAAGAGATACTGTTTCCAACAGTTTTTTGCATGACAAAGTTCCTGCTAGTTCTCACAGTCTAACAACAATGCACCGACTGCAATGAACTCCCAGTCAACAAATACGTCAGTCAAACGTGTGGTGCTGGCAGAAGATTTTGACCAGTCTACCGACTTATGTTTATCATCTCAGACCTGATTTACAGGAAGTCATGTATCGACTTCAGAGATTACAGCGTGACCAGTCGATCCTACATTCACCAGCCATACCTCTACTCTGATTGATTAAGCCATTCCAGAATTATCTACTGCAATTACTATCGATTCTAGCAGAAACCAGGCATCGACATCGCCTACTGGACAGAGAAAGAATAGAGAAGGGTCTTGAGCCAAGGACATTGGTCGAGATAAGGGTCAACATTCTACAGAGAAGTCGACATTGAACCACCATTGACCTACCAAGGGTAGACATTCGGTGGCTAGACATTCAGAATCACCTTCGAAGGGTTGCCATCTACTAGACATATTAAAGAGTACTTAGAGGTAATTATATGGCAATTTTCATTTTATTCTCCATATAAACCCAAGACCACCATATCAACCCAAGGATTTACGATCGGTATTGGGGTCAAGGGTTGATATTAAGTATGATATGAAAACTGCCATAAAATGAGTGTGTTATTCCAGTCATTGTTACTTTCAGAACACCCTCAAGTTAGCAAAGATCAAAATTCTCTTTCAAGGTAATTCTTTGGGAATAATATTCTCTAAATCATAACTTTTTTTGTGGAGATTCAGGTACAGAAATGGATTGAGTGGTCAGACTGTATTACTTGACTGATTCCCTGAAGACATGGAGTCTTACTCCTACTTTGAATTACTAGTTTGGCTGGTCCAGACTTATTTATATATTTATATATGATATAGACAGAATATTCCAGACTTTAAACAGTTTTTTAAATTACTCAAACACTCAACTGATAACAGAAAAGGTTTCATTTGATGGTTGTTAATATCTTGTCCCTGTCATTCATTAGATGAAGTGTTGAAGTATTTAGGTTTGAAGTGATCTTTGTTTAAGGAGTCGCGTTACTTCCTGATTATGCCCTGTTTCATTTGCAGGAACTTGCGGTGTTTGAGAACCTTGTTCATCAAGTGAATATCACATCTGAAAGTAAGTAATTTTGCTTCTTAATTGCAGAGGTTTCATGGGTTGGAAGGACAACGACCAGTATAGTTGAATACCCGCTTTATTGTGTAAAGTTATCGTGTGGCGTTTGCTTACATCAGTAATGTACTCTGGACAACTACTCACCGTAACACAATACTCTACAATTCTCTCATGTTTAGATCTTAATTTTGCTGTAAACACTCTGCACTCAGCATGCAGTGTAACATTGTTTACTATTACTTTCATAGGCACAATATAGTCAGTGATAATCAGTGATAAATACTTTCATGAAGAGCAATGCCACCAATACACACCCACTACCAAACACTGTCATAATGACATAGTATCAATTTGTTTCAAAAGTATTGTCACTTCAGCATATGCTTTTATTTTGAACACGTTGAAGATCATCCACATTTTGAGTTGATGTATCACATAATTTTGAAGATGTTATCTCTGGGATTGTCATCTGCAATAGCTGCAACAGTGGACACTGACCACTGGACTTTTACATCCAACTTGGTTGGAATGTCCATCAAGTCTCTCATCAGTTATCTTGCACAAGCATTGTCACATTGGTAGTGAAGCTCTATTTGGTATCAGTTGGAATTTAGCATTTCTCATGCAGATCACTCCAGTATTTCAATAAACAATCTGGAAAGTCTCTCGCTGTTTATTCAGAAGAATCGCATGTCTCACATCATTGTAGGTTGGTTGCAATTTACCACATACAATGTTGGCCAAATACACAATGTCGGCCAAATACACAATGTCACCTTCATCGCAAGTATGTTGTTTCAAATCATGCTTTATTTACTCTGTATAGGTCAATTTGTTTGCCAACAAAGGACCAGGCTTGACTGAAAGTAGCATCTGCAATTTTGCCCCTGTAGATATCCCTGTTCAGAAACAACATGGCTGGGGTCAGCTACATGATACATAGGAAGTGTCCTTGGAAGTTGTCTCTTTCAGTACTTTCTATCTGTCCTTGGAAGTTGTCTCTTTCAGTACTTTCTATCTGTCCTTGGAAGTTGTCTCTTTCAGTACTTTCTATCTGTCCTTGGAAGTTGTCTCTTTCAGTACTTTCTATCTGTCCTTGGAAGTTGTCTCTTTCAGTACTTTCTATCACCAGTAGCTTTACGTAAGATTTAACTCTTTCAACTCCAGTCAACCAGAAGCTTTAACTGCTGTGACACCGAGTTTCCAGAGACTCTGGAGTGATAGATGAAGCCTACATTTATCAAGGAAATTATCTGCTTTTAAAACATCTTTGCTACTACATGTACATGTTATAAACCATTTGAAGGGTCTAATCCTACTGTTTATGAATATGAAAGTAATGATTATCACATTATTTAAATAATGCATTTACAACTTAGTTAAGTTTGTTTCAAATAGAAAGAAAATGTAAACACATTCATTACGTCTAGATTAAGAACCAAGGATGTGAAAATTTGATATAAGATTACATATTATCCACTTACCTATTTCTTTGTTATTTTCATTGTTTATGTATTCGGAAAATTATTTTAAAAAGGATTTTAAATATTATCTGTTACCACCCATTTCCCGATAACGGTGGCTCTCTGCTCAGTAACATGAGGCAATACTGGGAAATACCTCCGTTTTCAAAACTTCTTATAAATAACACATGCATTGATTTCTTCGATGACTGATATCATAAGATAGCATATGGCATCGCAAATATGACAGTCACAGTAACCATCCAGGAGTCTTTTCTTAGCTGTAACATGTGATTTTATCAGATAGAAATTGTTTTGTAATGATGTTTTCTTGCTGAAATCTGCTACAAGGCTCGTTATTTTTAAGCTTGTGACCTGAGGCAGCCATCAAATTACAGCATATAAATATGAAACATTTCAAATTTAGACGACGGATGAAGCAGGAAATCGCAACCTATATTAATAAAATGGAACCTTGTGGATGTAACAATGATTTCTCATGCATATATTTTAGCATTAAACATTGTGTTTGAGGTGACTAAAGCCGAGTTGTCATTTGACTTACATTACACGCGATCGCACAAACAGATGAAAATGATAGCTTAGATGTAAGTTTGACCACTGATATATATATATTTGTATTTTCATTTATTTCTTTAAATAATTTATTTAAAGATTTGCTTGAAACGTCTTTATTTTGCTCTTTAACATTTTCAATAATGAACCGTTGTTGAAGACTATGTCCAAGATTATTTTTTTTCAATAACTTTGCGGGAAATAGTGAATACATTTTTAATATCAATAAAATATGAAAAATTGAAAGGAAATTGGAAATTTTAGTATAAATTGTATATTTATATACTTATACAGTAGTATAGGTAATGATGGTTCTGGACCACTTCCACTGGAGCTGGATTCATATACCTATACTGCTACTACAGAGGGAATTTTTTATGTGTAAATGACTATGCGGTTCAACGATAGTCATGAGATTAAACTAAATTGACTCCAGCTCACCACCACCCTGGAGACAATGATATAAATTTTTATAGGTAATGATGGTTCTGGACCACTTCCACTGGAGCCAGATTCATATACCTATACTGCTACTACAGATGGAATTTTTTATGCCAAAATGATTATGCGATTTAACGATAGTCATGGCTCTAGCTCACCAATACCTGGGTCCAATCATTGCTTTAGATGAGTCTAAATGGTAATAAAAATATTCTTCATTATTTTTATCGATAAAGCGATATTCAACATTTTTATTAAGTTCTTCGTTCATTTTACTAGGAGACCAGACTATATAACTACACTCTTTTTGTAAATTGATAAGAAACAATTGATTACCGTATTTGGTTGGTTTGACATCACTGATATAATAAAAACCTTGTGGTAATTCTCTCAATTTAATAGTTTTTTCCAATATTATATATTTATGTAAGCATTTGTCTAAATGTAATCACACGATAGTAAGCAATTTATTTTTAATCTCCAACCAGTTCTTTGGTTTTGGCACGGAATAATTGACGCGCTTGTTGCCTCCCCTGTTCTATGAACTTTTTTTTATCGTCTTCGCTAATACCACTGGTCTTACGAGATTTTGATCGAATCTCCTGCTTCATTACGTTGTATTTGGTGAGTTCTGACAACACTAAACGAAACTCCTCCTCGGATATCTTACAATCAGCCATTGCTGTCGAAATATGATCCTCAATGCTGTTCAACTTTGCTTCGGCGAGTATCCGAATACTATCGTGTTTTAATGCTTTCTTTTGCAACCTACGAGAAATGAATTTTATCGCTATTCCTGCCAGTCCCGAGACTCCGGCGGTTATTTCCATGCCGAGCACGATAGGCGCGGCGATTATAGTTGATAGTAAACCGACACCAGCTACACCGAGTCCCATGCCAGCTACTACAAGAGCGGTGTCAACTCCGTCCAGAGCATTCACGGCTCTGCGATACTTTTTATACAATCCAAGGCTCAACTCCCTATCCTTTTCTATTCGATGTTTTATGTCGCTTATTTGATGTAAACGAAATCCATCAACAGTTTCCATCTTTTCATCGAGCGCTGGATATAAACTCATAGTGTATATTACGAATATATAATAGTCTTTAATTGGTCTTGCTTAAATGTTTTGAGAGTATACATCAACCTTATCAAATGTATATTATACGGCAAGAATACCTTAGAAAGAGAAATTCTGTCACTTTTAATAATTTGAACCCCCTCGAGGGTTGTAACGGGCGAAGCTCCAACATGAATAATACTGCAACGTTGACGCTCGTGTTTCTTGAGCCATTTAATCGATAGACCTGGTAATATTTCGAAGGCATCTACCGGTGCATCTCCGAACAAGACTTCAATAATAAGCGTAGAAATATTAGGTATTGCACTCAAGTTCTGTTTAATATCATCGAATTCTGTAACCAAATTTAAACTAACATTTTGGATTGCCGGACGACTATATAACATATGACCTGGTTTTTCTGGCAGGGGAGTGACTAACACACTTTTTCGTTTTGACGGGATATAGGCCGCGAGTACGATGCCACTATTTATTATCTTAGTTAAATTATGTCCCTTACCCATCATCGCATAAGGTGGGGTAATGGCGATATTCAGCAGCCACTTGATGTTTGCTTCGACCATAGTCCATTTATTCTCACTGTTGTAAATAATATTGTACGGAGTGATTTTAAGGAGTCTACTAACGTCGACATCGCTTAAATCTTCTAGATTACCCGTGAATGTGACTTCTTTCCGCTTGTATACATTATCGTGTAAGTGTAAAGCGTATAACTTACCATTGTAACCGGGTTTATCAAATCCTTCTGTGTCTCCGAGATCGGAAAGCGCAATTGTATTACATTGTCTTATCGTTCCAGGGCCTGATGTATCAACCATTATTTATAATATGGAGTGTTACACTTAAGTATCCTATATGTACAGGTTGGTGTTTTACATCTAATACAGAAATTTTGAGGTCTGAAATAATACCACGCTTTAATTTTTTATATTGTAATAACGAGAAAGATTCCGTTATACCGCTATTATATTTTTCATTTTTCACTGGAACACTTCTGAGCAGAGTTGAAGGACTTTCTAGTTGAATATTATCCGTCGTGCTTATTTGATCAAGATGGATGAACAACTCTTTATAGGGAACTAAATCGGGTAATGTATCTCCATGTATTGTTATGTTGGGTTTTATAGGTCCATCGAGGAGTGGAAATCCAAGTTTAAGTACTAAGTTAATGAACATAATTACACTTTTTTCTCCAGTGGATAATTTCAGCATCCCAGTCGCCTCATTTTGTGTTAGACTAATTCCATTAGGCTTAAAAACTTCATCATTGAGTGAGCTTACGCTGTAATACCCATCAGGTATAGTAATGTATTTGTCAAGTGTATATTCGTTTATCATTAAAAGTATCACATTATTTAATCTCGCAGCACTTATATTGATCCACCTAGGGTAATACGTTACATCGCATAGAGCGACTTCGAGTTGTCCATCCGAGTTATCGATAGTACGAAGCAGTTGAATAGACTGATCATTTGTTATTCCCAGGAGTGTAACATACATATCAAATATACAATGATACTATATCATAACTTAAATATGGAATCAACCATTATTTATAATATGGAGTGTTACACTTAAGTATCCTATATGTACAGGTTGGTGTTTTACATCTAATACAGAAATTTTGAGGTCTGAAATAATACCCCGCTTTAATTTTTTTTATATTGTAATGATGAGAAAGATTCCGTTCTACCGCTATTGTATTTTTCATTTTTCACTGGAACACTTCTGAGCAAAGTTGAAGGACTTTCTTGTTGAATATTATCCGTTGTACTGATTTGATCAAGATGGATGCACAGCTCTTTATAGGGAACTAAATCGGGTAATTTAGATCCCTCATTTGATGAATCGATTATTATATTATCATCGGTTGCAAATCCAAGTGTAATTCCTAAGTTCCCGTAAGGAACTACACCATTTTCTCCAGGGTATAATTTCAGTCTCCCAGTCGCCTCATTTTGTGTGAGACTAGCTCCATAAGGCTTAAAAAATTCATCATTGAGTGAGCATACGCTGTAATACCCATCAGGTATAGCAATAATTCTATTTTTGTCATGTAATATCATTATCTTATTATTATCTTTTGCAGCACTTATATTGGTCCACCGTGGGTAATACGTTACATCGCATAGTGCTACTTCGAGCTGTCCATCCGAGTTATCGATTGTATGAAGCAGTTCAATAGACTGGCCATTTGTTATTCCCGGGAGTGTAACATACATATTAAATATACAATGATACTATATCATAACTTAAATATGAAATCGAGATACATTACTAATCAATCGATTATAGTAAGTGCCTCTGGTGCTGAATTTTTAGTTAAATTCCCCGATATCTTTGAAAAGTACAGGGTCACGGCAACTAGCGATAAAATGGTACACGATTGGTTTCACAATCCGATGCAATTTTGGCAGAATCAGTTAAACTTTGCCATATGGTGTGCCACAACGGGATGTGGCGTATCTCTTTACGCTCCAGGATTTGAACTGAATAAGTCTGTTATGTCATTTCACGTGTACTATCAGATTAGACGTATACTTAAAGAAATTAGTGCTCCATTACCGCAGGATCGAGCTTGGAATTCCACAAATAATAATTATGATAGGTCTGCGTATGAGCGTATTTGTCAGGAATTTAATGTTTCTACGAGTAAAGATTGGCGTATTAAAGGAGCAAACCATGGTCTAGGTGTTCCTTACACAGAGGAAAATAAATCCGTCAAAGAAGAAAGCAATTATGTATATAAAGTACTTAATAAACTTCCAGTTAATTTTGGTAAGTTGTATAGTACCAGCAAACTTTACGCAAGAATATATGATCATTGGCATAAAACCGGTGATTGGTATAAAGGCTGGGAACTTTATAGTAACGATTGGAGAGGGGATATTATGAGTTTTAAGAGTGGTTTAATTTATATTGTTAAAAAATTTATACAAATGAACCGCAGACGCTTGGAATGAATTTCTTAATGATAAAACGGAAAATAATTTTACTAATCCAGGATTTGTAAGAGTTAATGAATCGATAAGAACTTATGTATGGGCAATTCTCGGAGCGCAATCTCAAACACGAACGTCCATTATCGGTTCTGGGACGGCGCTCGATGCGCAAAAACAGTTTGTCGCAAACGCGGAGGACGCCATTAATTCGCCAGTTGACATACCATCGTCTATAAAGCGTTTTCAAGATGCATTACAGTACGCTCGATCCAAAGTGGACTTCGTTTATGCACCGGGACTATACATGTCTCCGAGTAATATGGAACTTAAGATCGGTCAAGTGATAGGCTATAATAATAAAATTGTTATCGCTACCGGTCAACAAAAACCAGGTATAAATTCAGATATGAACGTCGAATTAATAACGCAAACGATCACGGGTGAAAAGGGAATAGTCAAGCCACAAACACCACATGTTTCACAAACATCTACTGACGCACAAGTGTCACCGCATATTGCGGCTAAAAATCAACAACATAAAGATGAAAAAACAGCGCTTGTAGTGGGTGGAGTCTCGGTTGGTTTACTCATGATTTGGTGGTTAAATAGTTCTTAGCGAATACGTACAGCAGCCCTGCAATTGCTACGATCAACCCCCACAAGTTTTGACTAAGCCAAGTGGTGGTCTTAGCTAATAAATTCAATAGCCAGGAAACAACACTCCCTATTATACCGGGAAGTGCGGCCGCGGCTTTCTCAGCTAGCTTTTCCAGTGCTGAACCTAATGCTTTTAAATGCTTTTTTATCCACTCTTTTATACCGTTTTTATCGTTAGGGGGTGATCCGCCGCTACCACCTGTTAACGAGAGAGCCAAAGTCGATATAATAAATCCCAACGCGGTTAAAATACTAGCAATTGTTATTCCCTGTTCTCTGAACAATGTTTTAATTTTATCGGCCAGTGTAGTGTCATCGTTGAGGACTTGATCGATAGTTTCTCGAATACGACTGATTTGCGAACGAAGTGCCTTTCTATTACTGGAAGCTGCTTCGAGGCGGGCCAATCTTTCCTCTTCTAGGTTACGCAATCTTTCAGCAACGCGGCGTCTACTGAATTCATCGCCCGCCTGTTCAAGTTTTGTTTTCTCTTGAGCTATTTGTTTGTCAATTTCGGATAGCTTGGCTATATTATTTATCAGTTCTCCCCGCATAGTTCGCATTGCCTTGTCAAGACCTCGTAATTCCCTAATACTGAACTCCGAATATGGTACCTGTAACGTGGAATTATCGTAATAGGTATCTAAGATTTCTCCGAGTCCGTCCGAGGCCACCATCGAGGCTGCTTCCAAATCATCTGTATTAACGAGTTCTTTCCTCATAGTCTGAAGAGCCTTAGTAGTCTTCGCGGAAAGTCGTCGGTAGTCTACAAAACCTAATTCATCACGAACAAAGCCGATGCCTTTTTTAGCGGCTATCGTAGCCAAGGCTAGGGGCTTACGAGTACGAGAATGCATAAGATCAATATCCGTAGCGCCACGCAGTCGCAATATTCCTTTACTATCTATCTCAAACTTTGAATATTCACGACCTATTGGAGTAACATAATTTTTATCATCTTTTAATGCATTGTAATAATCATTGACGGTTGATTGTAAAATTTCATCGTTAAGATTTGTGCCACCAAAGTTGGTTTCATCAGTATCTTCGATTGGGTTATCAAAGTCACCAAAGGTACTTAGATCAAAGTCATTATGTTCAAAATTAGTCATTTTTATATTAAACATAGGGTACATGTTTTCAATATAACAATGTCTTCGCAATACGGACGCAAGTTAAACCAACAACGCAGACTTCGAGATCCATTAGGGGTCAAAGCAATTCGTCAGTCTGTAACTATAACTAATAACCCTAGTACCATCGATCAGAATCAAACGCTTCTGGTTCGCTTTCCTAATCTCGGCGCACACGATGTGTTAGTTCCGGGAACTGTCCGACTAGCATTTACGATTATTTTGACTTCTACCGACGTTAACAGGGAGCCCGTTCAGAACATAGGTCGTGCTATCGTCAAGAAAATCGCTATTAAAATTAGCGGTAATGAGGTTTTGAGTATCGACGATAGTGATGTATACTATTGTTACATGGATCTCTGGAGAACGGATAAAGAGCGGGAAAACTTACAGTACCAAGGAATTTGTAATAAGAACACATTGAGACTGTGCGTAGGTGCTGAAAATGGTGTTGATACCAACGAAAAAGATAAGGCCGTTGCCGACGCATTAGGTAACCGATTCTATATTCCCCTAGACTTTGAATTACTAGATTCCCACATGCCTTTTTATCAAGCATCCCTAGGTGTTAGGTTAGAATACGAACTCACTTTTAACGACTACGGTAGAGTTATCAGAGCTGCTGAAGATGCTAGCTATTCCATTGACAATATCTCGTTGGAGTACGATATGATAACGGATCCCGAATTAGCCAGACAAATTCGTAACCAGTATTCGGGAAGTTTAGCTATTTTGTACGATCGCGTGCTGCGACATCGAAAGATCACGAGGGACAAAAAAGATACGATGTGGAATATCAATCTAAACGTCCCCACGAGGTCGTTGAAGGGTATTTTAATGTTGTTCGAGGACCCCTCCTATGCGTTTAAAAGAAATACCGAGAAGTTCTACAATCCCAAGATTACGAAAGTAGAACTGACTATCGAGGGCGTTCCTAATCAACTATATAGCCAAGGAATGCCTTCTATAAAACGTTCTCCGGAGGTTAACGCGGTCGTGAAAGATCTGTCTCTCGGGAGTGTATCGATGGGTGAATACCTCACCACGAAGTACACGCTATGGCTCGACATGCGAACAACGGACGATGACCAATTACACGGCAGTGGGAGGAGAATAGAAAATGCTAGCGAGGGTGTAACCATACAGATAACGAAGCTCCAGGAATCAGCTGGTAAATTAAACATATATTTGTACGTGATTATGGATGCGCAACTTAATATACAGAATGGGCGATTCGTGCAAGCAATCTATTGATAATCTTTTACCTAAAGATCCGCACTGCGCTATCATATGCGGGCAAACGGGCTGCGGAAAAACAGCCTTTATTCTAGATATTTTAGAAAGTCATAATCGGGACGTTTTCGATCATATTATTATTCTGTGCCCGACTATAAGCGTTAATGAAACATACTTATCGAGAGATTGGGTAATGAATGACGACGGGGTACACAGAGTCGATCCGGGCGATCGTTTACAAGACTGTCTCCGAGTATGTCACGAAAAATACAAAGGAGAATCAACCCTTTTCGTAATAGACGACTGCAGCGCGAGTAAAGAATTAACAAAAAAGAAGGATATGCTTTCGTATTTAGCATTCTCCGGACGTCATACTCAACATAGCGTTTGGGTACTTACTCAAAAATACAACTCTGTCCTGAAAGATCTCAGAGAGCAGACCAAATTGGTAGCGCTGTTTCATTGCAAAGACCGAGATTCATTCGAGGAATGTTTACGCGAAAATGACGTCATTTATACCAAGGGTGAACGAGATAAAGTCAGAAAAGTGTTAGCGGCAACAAAGCACTGTAAACTCGTATTAAAAACCGATCAACCAGCTGCTTATGCAATTGCTTAGCAAAATTGTAGCAAATATAGCAAAATTATAGCAAAATGTAGCAAAATTGTAGCAAATTGAACATTAGCGGTTAATATTACATAAAATGTGGTTCGAAATCCTCATTCTTTCGCAACAGTTCATTATTACAGGATGTATTGGATATGTCATATTCCGTTATGTTAGACTTAAATATCTCCTTAGGTATTACATTATTGAATGCGACGAACTCATCGAACAAATGCTCAAAGAATCTGATGTAGATAAATCTTTAGATAAACAGAGAAAGACTCACCGCTTTGGTAGCCGGTGGAAAATGTTCCCAATATTTGGGAGAAAATTATACCATCGAAAAAATTGATAACATGACCGACGAAGAGATTAAAAAACTGTACGCGCGTTACGAGTCTAGACTAGGAGCTACCATGACTAAAACTATAGGGTCGTCTATATTACAACTATACACAGTCGTAGCAAGTACGTTTCTCCCCATCCCGGCAGAACATCACATGTATTTATGCGAATCTCTAGAGAAAGACCCATTCATCGAACACGCTATAAGCTCAGTGAGCTGTGAGTTTTATCATAGATTCGGAATGTTCTTAGCTCCGTTCACCACAGCTTTAATAACGGCTAGGTATTGTCAATTTAAACATACGTGCCCACTTAATAATAATGGAGACACAACAGGTGACACCACAACAGATTGCGCAACCACAACAGATTGCGGAAACGCAACAACAGATTGCGGAAACGGAACCACAAGTGAATGAGAAAATACTAAAACCCAGAGTTACTAAGAACCCCAAAAAAATAGCTGCAGGAAGAAAGGGAGGGCTGGCGCGCAAAGAAAAATTAATAAATAATTCAAATCCGATTAAAACATGGGCACTAGTAGGAGTTGCTGGTATAGCGGCTGTATGGTTCTTTTATAAGACCGGAGAAAAGAAAACGTCACCCCCGCCGCAACAACAAGTTCAATTAGAGGTTAGTCCTCATATAATGCTATAAGAAGCATGACTACTCCAGTTACAGACGGTAAAATGTTGGTAAACGCGACGTATCATTCAGCGGTGGTCACCGGCTTGGCCATTGGCTATGTCCGTATGGCTAAAATGATTACTAAAGCCACACCTCCCAAGCTAGATTTTAATGGATTTGATATAGGTATGATGGTTCTGGATATTGGATTAGCAATGGCAACGAAGGATATGCTCATCAAACAAGGACTTATCCCGGAAGACATAATGAAGTAATTAAACATTTGAATATTTATATTCATATGGCATCAATTGCGATGATGGTCGGTGGAGCTGTTGTTAATGCTCTAGCTTTTTCGGGGAGTAATTATTTATTTTCCAGTATGAGGGAATCAAACGCTAAAGAAGTTGAAGAGGAGCGTAAACGACATAATAAAGCATTAGAACAATACCAAGCAGCTCAGTTACAATATACCCAGCAGAGAATGAAGAGATTAGACTTTATTCATGAACAACTGATTAAGGAAGGACATTCAATTCAAACGTTTAAGGATGTCGAATCTGCCATGCACGAATACTTCCTCGTTTATGGGAAAAAACTCGACCCAATACCGAGACCAACAATGAGTCAGTTTTATACACCCTCAGAGGCTCAGAAAGACCGAGAGGTCACATTTGTGATTATGGGATTGACTGCTCTATTGATTTTCAGCTATACCATGAATACGCAGTGACAGCTGTGGCTATGCATAAACCATGATCTATAAATAGACTAATCAATATCTCGCCTAGTGTAGATGTGATTTGCATTTAGACAAATGATATGATAGATGTATATACCATGAATAACTGCAAGTTTACACTCATGGGGAAGACGACTCTATGTAACCGCCGCTGTGTTGAAATTTACTGCGGTATACACAATTATTACATCAAGCGTGGACACATAAACTATACGTGTTCTGAATGCGGGATAGGGGTCAAAGGTCGTTATTGTTTATGTAAGAAACACGGTGCTGATAGGGTCAGGAATCAGATTATTTATGCTAGGAAGAGAGATTACATCAATGCGAGGAATAGGTTGGGGAGAATACGTATTTAGATATATGAAAACAACCAATTAGACATTTGTTTCATTTTTCATATACCATTCAACCACTATGGTTTTTGTCAGAGAGTTGAAGGCTATGGCAAAGCAACGTGGTCTACGTGGATATTCTCGTATGAGAAAAGCTGAATTGATTACCTTACTCGGTTTGGAATACAACAGACCACCCCTGACTGTTAGAGAACTCAAAGTTCGAGTGAGAAACAGTGGGCTGAGAGGTTATTCTCGAATGAGAAGAGCTGAATTGATCGCTTTATTAGATAATAATAATGATGATTCGTGCTTTGTTAACAGTTTAGTTACCGATCCCATAAACTCTCGACCGGGATCTACTTGAAATAGCTTAGGCCATTTTAGCGGTCCGCGTTTATATATGCGACTCAGTGCATTAGCTACTTCTGTTGAATCTTTCGAGGTTAATGGCTCAGCCTCTTTGTATCGACTAGCCACATCCACTACTGTTAAAGCGTATTTATACGTTTTGCGTTTTACCTTATCGTGAGGAAGAAACAAGAGGTCAGCCTGATGAACTTCATTCGTTGTAAAAATATCAAACTTCTTCCTCGGTATATAACGCGGTGCCGGTAAATATATTTGCCACAACGCTTGTTTCTTTAACCAATCCTTGGCCACATCTTTAGATACCTTAGCCGCGGTGGCTAATTTTTTTATTGCTCCTACACCTTTCCAATATCCTTGTTGGCTATAGTAAATTTTATTCATTATTAATTAATATTGATGTTTCGTTTAATACAACTCATGACTATCGTTGAATCGCATAGTCATTTACACATAAAAAATTCCCTCTGTAGTAGCAGTATAGGTATATGAATCCAGCTCCAGTGGAAGTGGTCCAGAACCATCATTACCTATACTACTTATCCTATCTCACACTTTGCATTTCTCCCTTCTTCTTCGATCCTATGTGGGAACGTGCTTGAATCATGTTTCCAGCTTCTGAAAATAAAAATAGCCACCCAAGCCCCCCTGTATCTCCATGGTTACGTCCAATATCTAGGTCAATTACGTGCCTCTCGTGCACGCAGTGCCTGCTTGAACTGACCATGTGTGCACCTCTACCAATTCATTCTCTTTCGCAGAGCTTTATAAGGCTAGAGTAATGAGATGCGGGGATGGTCAGGTGGGCTTATCGCGTGTGAGATAGGATAAGTATATAAATATACAATTTATACTAAAACTTCCAAATTTTTAAACTTATCCTATCTCACACTTTGCATTTATAGACTACAACCGTGAGATATGCACGAGGAAGCTGGGACTAGACAGTGTAATTCTGAATTTGTTTTAGAACTGTCTAGCATCTAAAAGACATGAACTTGTGAGCAGGAAAAAACACACAATCAACCGGTGTTAACACTGCAAAAAAATCCATCTATACAAGCTTGTATATGCTTTGGAATGATGATATTTCCAAAGGATATACAAGATTGGAATGATGATATATACAAAAATATACAAGTTTGTATGTATGACATATACAAAAATATACAATTTTGTATATATAATGTATCCAAATTTGTTTTCTTTGTATATGTTGGTAAAGGGAGATAATTGTTATGTATTCGTGTATAATTATTATATATGGGCAAAATGAAGTGTTTTAAGTTGAGCACTGTGTTTCTTTGTGTATGTTGGTAAAGGGGGGATAATTGCTATGTATTGTTATATAATTGTTTTGTATGTGTAAAATAGTATCAGCAAGTTCCAAAATGGGGATACAGTGGCGTGTAACATTACTGGAATGTTTAATTAGTACTCCACACTGTTAGCGGGGTACATACTCTCCTTGCAATGATATTGACGGGTAAGCGATTGAGGCGTCTGGTACTTTTCCTGGCACGGTGCTTGGTATGTGAGTAGACGTTATGGTCAAATGCACAGAGAGGATTAGCTGTCGGGGGTCATTGCATTGGGGGTGACATCTGTATTGAAAGTGATGAAATTGATTTGTTCTGAGCTTGGATTCGTTTGTACGGGGAGGCCGCGATGTGATTTGTAACATGCTCTCGTGCACATAGCAGATTAGCCAACAGAGTGGATTGCACAGAGGATGAAAACTATTTTATCATTACTTAAAAGTGTTGAATTTGGTTTGTACTGAGCTGTCGGTTTAATTGTAGGGTATACATTGTTATAATGTCAAATCTCGGCAGAACACGGGAAAATCACGTTTTTTAAAAAGGCAGTCCTTGGAAAAATCCTCTTCAAAATAAAGATTTTTAAAAAAAAAATACTTAAAAAATATCGTGTTGCCGCACAACTGTGGCGGATTGTCCTGTTTTCGATCAGAGCCTTCAGCATCAAACATGCCTTTATTATTATTCATAACACAATCATGGGATTTTAAGTTTCCGGACATCATACGTTTTCTATCATGAATACTTGCACTATAACGGGGGATGTGGAATCAGACAAAAATTGTTAATACTCCAATGATGACTTTTTTTATGATAAAGTTGTCTTTTATAAGTGAATGAGATGTTTTACAGTTGTTCATGTGAAAAAACTATGAATGTTTATTCAGCGTCCGAAAACCCATAACACGGGGATATATGTTGTATTAATGTCTAATGTTTTACGAAAGGTAAGTAAGTACAAAGGTAAGCTTTTCTCAATATGCTTCAGCATGGGAAAAGGGACAATGCACGTTTGTGGCAGTATTGCTCCCAGGTGGCGGCGGCGTCCACTAATGCCTACATCCACTAATGCCTACAGTCTACAATAAACAAAGTCATGCACCAGTGAATTTCAGCGACACCTGCTACCAGTGCTACCCAACCTCTAACTGGAAAAGTCCACTTTAATGGTATAATGCCTATAGGGGACAAAAGACAGAAAATTGTATGAAGTCACTTTTTATTTCACATTGCCATAACACTAACAGTAATAATTTATGATTTCTGCATCATTGCATTAGTTCTTATAGTATACACCAGCAGATATTTGTTGATTTCAAAGAAATCTAATATTGGAAGAGTTCATTCCTAGCATGGGTATGTTGTTTTCATTGTGTAGGCATTATTCCACACTACGTTATGTTTTTGTAGGCAATAGTAACTGTAGGCAAAAGTGGACGTAGGCATTAGTGGCTGGAACCCAGGTGGCCGTCTGCGAGGAAGCTATTCCCGATTTAGTACTGATTTAACTTCGAACTTTTAATGCATCTGCCATCTTTTGTTTTGACTTTTGCCACAGTTATATTTGTTGGTATGAAAATTGTCCAAACGGTACAAAATTGCTTAAAATGCAATCAAATGTTTAAAACATTTCTGGGGGCTCAGCCTAATATCGTTAGCAAAGTCAACAAACTACGACAGTAAATGTAATGTACAACAGGCGCTAGAAAATTTTAAAAATTCTTACAAATACAAAGGATTAGAAGTCGAATATGAATACTTATACCTGTACTTTTTAGAACAAGTAATTGACACATGGACGTATTCAGATTAAATTGATATTTTCTTTACTTATGTAAATGCAAATGATAAAAAAATATTCAACAGTGAGATACTCTGGCTATTGTGCAAAGAATCGAGTCCCAATGAAAGTGAACAGCATGCCGATGTTATACAAAGCAATCATATAATATATCGCAACTGATAGTTCTTAACAATCAGGCCATCAACATAGTGACGGTATCAGTGGGCACATCGTGGTATTTGAGGATAAAAAATGATAACACATGTCAGCAGTCTAGCAAGTTATACACGGCATCTTGACAATGAACAAAAAGAAGAAGAAGAAGAATAGTCACTATTTAAACAACCAACCATTTTGGCTTATGAGACACAATACACATCAAACCCCCATAGAAGTACCACGAACACACACATCCGCAAATTCAGTCACTAACCCACCCACATATACATGTATTATGTTACACACCACACCACACCACACCTAACCTAAGGGATTCCAAAATCGGTATTGACCCATGACAGATCCTTCTTCATGTCGGAATGGGTTTTTGGATGGTGGTCAACAGACACGTCTTGCCTTAGGGAAAGCTTCTGTACTGTCCATCTTCCTCATGTATGTCTAATCTGCGAGCCTCTTCGCCATCTGTAGTTCCGTCGACTCGCAGTTCTTTGGTCGTACTGTAAAAAATCTTTATGCCGTCTTCGTCATAGTTACTTTCCTCGAAGGACATGAACTGAGCTATCTTTAATGCGTCCTTGTACCTCTGTTTCTCCTGGACGGGAAGGTCGCGATGGCGTATCCCGAGGACTCGGTTACGACTCTTCCGAAGAAAAACAACAACTTTATTTACAATTGCATTTCATATTTATAATGCATATGCATGTATATCCATGTATATGCTCATGAGCAAAGGAAGAAAATATGTGAAAATCAAATTCAAGTTTATTCTGCTAACCCTTATTAAGCAAAGTGTCAGTATTATAGCTTGATGTATTAGAACAACACTATTTGTGAATGGCAGGTGCTACCGGTAGTATTGGGTATGCTTACCCTTTTTGAAGATTCACTCTTTGTAATTCGACATCAAACGGATTACATCACACTCTAAGCAAATAATCTCATTTAACCCTCAATTAGTTAATTAATCTAGTTAACCTGCAGTATACTGTATCACTTAGTATTGCCTTAACCAGGAGTAATCCCTTGTCAGTTGTTGGTGAGTGATCAATTAATGTCTGGAGAAAGGGATTAGCCTTAGTCGCAATAAATGAACATTCCACACTGCAACAGAAGAGATTATCGATCATTATGCCTTTATAAGAAAGTGAGAAAGATAAAGATTGAATGATACATAACAGGCCGTGCCTGCATTATATAGCCTGCAAGAATCATCACTGTAAACTAATAGAGGATTAATTTCAATTTCGGTATACAGAATATTCAACTGCTAAGTATATGATAAAGTGTTGAAGTGTAGCATTAGATATGTTTAAGACTACAGTTTTCAATTAACTGTATAATGTACCTTGCTGTCTTTGAGAGAGTCAGTGTCTGTAGAGCTGGCTTGGTCTAATTGGCATTCACTCCCTGGGACACAAATATTGGTTACTAGCATTATATTGTGAGCTGCCGGATGCATAAATGATATGTAATATATTTCCGTATTATATTTTATAGTACTTTTATAGTTATTTTATAGTTTTAATATTGTTGAACAACCATAACAGCATGCATATGTTCTCGCAAAAGGAAACTTGAAAAATATTCATTTTGCTTAATTTCTACTTTGGAAAACTTAGTTGGCGCTCTGAAAGCTTGACGCTGTATTATTTGGCACACGCATGGTTGGATGCAAACCAAATGTTTAATTCTCGCAAATTAAGACACCAGCGGCGGTATTGGAGCATATATCTAATGTCATTCAATACAGAATAATACATCAAGATGTCAGTTTCAATGTAAAGTTTAAGTATTTCTAAAGATATGGAAAATACATCTTGATAACTGTTTTTAATCTTTGATCTTTTGGGACAATAATAGTGGAACTGGTTGAGTGACTGACATATTCTACATCAAAAGTGACAGGTACGTGATTTACATCATTAAAATATAAAATAATCTACAGAGTGATACAATTATAAGTGAGGGTTGTGATTTATTTAGGAACGAAGTCAGTATTTAGGGATTTAACTTGCGCTTTCCGACATTATGCGTATTTCGCAGACGATTAAGAAAAAAATGTAATTCATTTATTTATACGAAGTACGAATGCATCAATCCTACATCACCGGACTAAGTACATAGTTTGTTGAATGTTATTTCATGAATACACAAATTGCATAACACATTCCCTGAGGACAAACCCAAATGGCCCGTCCCTTTGTGACAGATGTTAATTAGAGAATGTATTGCAACCACATTATGTCCCGGCACTTTTATGACATGTAATGAACCTAGTCGGTCCCTGGGTCTGTAACAACAACATTGGTCTTATACAATCAAAGTAACATAAATGTTACGTGATTCGTATTCAAAATGTGACTGAAAAAATATAACATGAATATAATTGCCCTTTTGGGGATGATATAATATTGGGAAAATATACTTTAAAGTACATGATTAAAGAATTTCAGAATCAACTGTTTCTTGTATTTATGGCCGACTTCACACAAACTGAAAAATTAAACATGTTTATAAAGCTATAATTACATGCATGACACCTAAATTAACATGAAATAATAATGTTGGTCATGTTTGTTAATTTGTACATTACGTTGGTATCCTGAGGATGTTGTAATTATACACATTTTCTGATCTTATTTGACGTAGAATACATGAACTGGTTGAGTGACTTTCTTCCATTAGTGTGAAAGGATTGCCCACACATAAACCCTAAATCCTTTGCCAAACAGAAAGAAGTCATATAGATATCATATCTTACTGGTACTAAAAGTTCACTATCAATCACCTCTGATAACAAACTGTTACATTTAATATCCCCAAGCACCAATATCCAGTATGCTCATGGAGTAATTATCAGAAACCCAAATAATATCCTGTCTACATGGTCACACCCGGAGATTGTTAAGACATTCAGACAATATGGCAGTCTGTATTCATTTCTTATATCCCAAAAGTCCCCACCAAGCTTCCAATATACAAAATACATATATACATTAAAACAGAACAAAAACGATTGGTCAACAGTTTGGTGCGGTCGATGGAAAGGTGTTCAATAACTAAGAAAAGCTATTTAACTGTTTAATACTTAAAACGTGTCTTAAAATATGAATTAATTCTTAAGTTATTACATTAGTGCAAATCCACCCGAACGTAGGATGTACATGGACTGATTTCGAAATAGCAATTGACAAATTGTTTCCCATAAACCACCGACTATAAACTCACTTAACCTTTAGAAGAGAAAGGCGAATTGTTTCTTAATATATTGTCTTTTAAGCCGATGGAAGTTTAAATCACTGCAACCAAGTCCGAGGTGATAAAGGATTATGTGACAAAATCTGGTATCATGGCTTAACTGTATATAAGTAACACTGTCCAAGTTTAATAATCCTCTATATCAGATGACTATTCCAATTATTAATGGTATCAGGTAGGAATGACTTGGCAAAGCATTCTGTTCTACAACATATAGCCTGTATGTTGGTTCGATTTCTATAAATGTAATTACTAACAGCAAAGATGTTTTCCATCTTGTAAAAAGGTGTAATGGCTTTCTCTATAAAGTTTCTCGTGGCCTGTACCCCTTATCGCCCCACAAATAATCAGTATAGTCCGTAAAAAAAGTTAAAATTTAAAAAGTTAAAATATGGGCATTATATGCTTGAACATAACTTCTAACGATTTATGTGAAAGGAGTTATTTTCACTGAGAGAGTGAGTATGGCGGTGGACACCAGAAAGGTATCTAAGACTTCTAAGGCAATTAATCATAGGGCTTTCCTTTTTAACTCTATCGTCAATATCAGAATCTGACTGAAATATTATTCCCAAAGTCATAAATATTAATTCCTTTCATTTCAAGATTAGGTTTTGCACTTGGGAAGACTTTAACGTGAAATAGAAAAGTTTATGTTTTCTCTGGATTCAATTTTACTTGCTTTCATCCATTTGGTAATTTTCTCCAAATCGGCATTAAGTATATTATATCGCAGTAGTATTTGGAATTGTGCATTTAGGGAATTGTCTGGACCCCACCACAAACACAGTAAACAGAAATTCCAATGTGAATAATATGTACAATAGTTTGTTGGCTCGACATGCAAAACTCCATAATTTTAGTTATAATGTAAAAGTGATAGTAATATTAAATTATATTTTTTAAAAATCATTAATCTTTTTGACATGGAAGACGAAGCTACACACATTGTATTTTATAATAATGCACAATTTTGAATGCTTTAAACCTGTTGCATTAAACAAATACTGGATTTGATGTTGTCATATAGTGAATCAATATGTGTCTAGTCTTCCAAATGTTCTATTGCGAACACATATAGTGTCAGCGCTCATGATTGCCATATCTATGAATGAATGAGAATGTCATTAATAAACTCACCTGAGCTCTTTGTGGGTTCTGAAGACAAATCGCTGTAAGGCATCCTGCACGGCTTCGTTCAAGTTCACCCTCAAATGTACGATAGAATTATCTGCGATTGTGCGTGTTCAATGTTCGAATGCATTTTTGCGACAGGCGTCCGTTTATTTATTAAAATTCGACTAATTCATAAATCACATTGAGATGTGCGCCTCTTCTCCAGTTGCTCACACTCTCAACTGATGTAGCTGCCTTGATTAACTGGAGTCCGGATGTAACTAATTACAAACTCTGTTCTAATTATGCTAATCGAGGAAGTGCATTATACTGGATAACAAACTTAGTAATCCTTTCACACTAATGATCCTTGTTTAAAATGAACGCATGTCGATTGACTAAACAAACATCCTTAAGTAGAAGTATCACAATGGACGGCATATACAACTAATGTCGTGAACGTAATATAATAGGAATTTATTCCAACAAAGTGTTTCCCATATATATGTTTCCTTGTACAATTTTAAATCAATGGACTTTTTATCTATTATTTTGCAATGATCGTGACAATCGCGAAAAGGCTACTCTCTTGCTATTCCGTTTATTGATTATTCTAGTTAAGGCAGCGACAGCCTCTCGTTATACAAATAGTGCTTTTCTAACCCCGATTTAGTTAAGACAGCGTCAGTCTTTCGCTATACAAACAGTGTTTTTTCTAACCCCGATTTAGTTAAACCAGCGGCAGCCCTTTGTTATACAAACAGTGCTTTTCTAACCCCGATTTAGTTAAACCAGCGGCAGCCCTTTGTTATACAAACAGTGCTTTTCTAACCCCGATTTAGTTAAAACAGCGGCAGCCTTTCGTTATGCAAACAGTTTTTTTTTCTAACCGCGATCTAGTTAAGACAGCAGTATTATTAATATAATTGATCTGTTACTAAAATCTGCACAAATGTTCTATTTCTTATGTAAAATGCTGTCAATATAAAGAAATACAAATTATTTCATAACACTCCAAATATAGTTGCAATAATGATTACTAATATTTTCAACCCCCCCAAAATACCTACTTATGAGCTGAAGAAAATCAATGAAGCAGTGGTAAAATCTATCCATATATACAAAATTGTATATTTTTGGATATACCAACTATACAAAATTGTATATTTTGGAAATACCAAATATACAAACATGTATATTTTGTATATATTGGAAATTTCCCTTGTGTAACGATCCCGATATGTTACTCAAACGAAACAGCATGAGATCTGGTATACATGACTTAAAATCAATCCTGGAAGGGCATCGATTCTTTAAACAAAACACAGCAACTATCTACCACGGACCATAGAGTGCGCTAGGTTTGGTAACTCTTTTAACGCTTCGTCATGGTTATCAAACACATGTGTATGAGTGTATGAAGCGAACCAAAACGAGAAGAGGAAGGATCGACAATATTCCATAGCAATGGACCTTCAAAACCAAAATCCGACATCACAGATACCTGAGGCAGAGGTGAGCGGAATAAAGGTTTGGGACACCGATCTTTCGTTGTTGTTGTTTTTTGTTTTGTTTTTGATCGGCCGCACAGAATGTTGACTTCGTAAATTAAGACTAAAAAGTCTCTGAAGATGAGCTAATCCGTCCTCCAAAAGGGACTCAATCTGGGAAACCCGAACAATAAAAAAACATGTAACACCAAGTAAATGTTTAATGACTTATTCTGTATATACAATTGTAACCCGCAAGGATTACGTAGTATTAACAGTTTATATTCTGCGTGAACAGGGGCGAGACAGTTGTTGTGCCAACACCAATGAACTGAACTTGTTGAGCCCTTGTAAGATTGTGACTGAATGTATATGATCGGCTGCACCGATCGCTGCGTAAATTAAGACTAATAGATGAGCTAATCCACCCTTCAAAAGGGACTCGATCTAGGAAGAAACGAGCATAAAAAACCCGCCTAGTACCACGTAAATGTTCAATGATTTATTCTGTATATACAATTGGAACCCGCAAGGATTACAAAGTATAGCAGTTTATTATCTGCATGAAGTGGGGCAAGATGGACACTAACGGACCGAACTTGTACATCTATGACTGAAATGTGTGTACATCTGTGACTTAGAAGGTAGTGAGATGCGAAAACAGTATCGGACTTCAAAAAGTACCCTTCCATGATGATTGAAAGGGTGCAGTTACTGTGGAGGGCCATGATAAAAGCAACTGCACGAGTCTTGTGAGGATTGGACATTGTAGGTGGGGGCAGCCCGGCAAAAGTATATGCTCGCAGAATGATGGAGCGGAGCCAGAAGGATAGTGTCATACAAGAAATTTAGGATGTAGACGCGGTTGATAATGTGATGAAAAGTCTCTTCCGGGAATGTCTGTGGAGGTGAGACACATCGAGATATATTTGAAGCACCCGAACTGGCACAAGGAGAGGTCTTCATGGTCGTTCGATCCCAAAATAGCCGAGAGCGGGAGAATCGTAAATAGCCGGTCCAGTTGTCTGGGAAGTTTGTTCTTTGCCACAAAATCCCAACGAAGCTCCAGGAATACTTTGCCATTTCTGGATCTGTCAAATTGGACCCTAGTGACATCCAAAGCATGAATTTTGCTAACCTGTGCAGCGGTCGCCAAAGCCAAAAAAAAAAACTTCCACCCGCTTCAACGCAACTGTTTGAAATCCTTCTCCGTCAGTTGTTCATAATTGCCGGAAACCAGGTGTTGAAAAATAATGTTTAGGTTCCATGAAGGAGGCCGAAAACAAGCAGCTTGGTCGGCAAATTTGTAGGAACGAATGAGCGATTGTAGCTCCATAACCGTGGTAACCTTAGCGCCCGAAGTGGTGTCAATGATGGAGTTAATAGCCGCAAGTTAGGTTCCCAAAGTGGACCCCCGAAGTTTCCGAGTTGAACGCAGGTGATGTAAGTATTCGGCAATCTGTTGAGGTGAAGCCAAGGTAGGAGTGGAAATATCACAAGCGCGACCATAAGCCTCAAAAGCCGTCCACTTGTGGTCATAAAGGCGTCTGGTGGAAGCATGATGGGCAGCAGAGATGGTCTTCCCGGGGAAGGAGACCTGTCGTGTCGTGCTCCCAAGCCCGAGGGTCGGGGATGGGAGATACGAATCGGGTAATAAGCCAGGGGGCATAAGAAATTCCAAACGGGAGCACCTTCCATTGGTAACGGTGGTCTTGAAAAACGAACCGGAGGAAGTGACGGTGCTTCTGATGGATGGGAACGTGCAGATAAGTAGATAAGTGTCATGGAGATCGAGACTGACAATATAACCGCCGGGATGAATGAGCATACGAAGGAGAGTGATCGATGTCATGCGAAAATGTGGTGGGGTTACGAGGTAAGTAGCGTTGAAAGTCTTCATGTTGAAAATGAGCCGTAGTTTTAAACTGTGTTGGGGACAAGAAAAAATGGGGGAATAAAACCCGGGGGTCACGGGACGTGCGCCGAGACATTTGATAGCGTTTTTTGCTTGTCACGTACCTACAGTGTTGATGTTGGTAGCTGCCTGGCCGGATACATTCTCAGATGGGGATGGAACGTTGTAGGTGGCGGTGCGATCATCGGTAATCGATACCCATGTTGAAGCAACTGCCTCACGAAGGGGTCTGTGATTATGGTCCAATTGCTTGCAAAGATCTTGCGTCTTCCGCCTACGGTTGTGGCTGTAACGGGAAAGGCTGGGGGGTGGAAGTTCCAGGTCGTGCCGATTTGAAAAGGAGTCAAGTTCCTGCCAAACCTCCCCCTTGTGAAGGTTGATCTCTGCCGTGCCCTCGAAAGGGATGAAATAAGCTCACGTAAACCGCGCTGGGCAGGAACAAATTGGTGATATTGAGATCCTTTTTCTATTGATCCTCCAATTGTCTTTTCTGGAGACATAGTAGGTCCACTGTGACCCGAAGGCTAGAATCTCTCTGCACGTCCTGTGCGACCTGTTGTATGGCCTCAGCAAATAAGGAGCGGGAAGACCAGGGTTGCTGATACAGTTTGGCCTTAAATTGGTCATCCCAGGAAGAATGTTGCAGCACACCACGGCGACGAAGAGCGAGGGGGTTCAAAATCTGCGTAAGCTTCTCTTGTGTAAGGTTGATTAATCCCCGAGTAAAGGCCTCTTCTTGGGAATGAGTGTCCAGTAAGACGGGTCTGGGAGGGAGCGTGTTCTTGGATGAACTAGCTGATGGAACTGCGAATCCGGAGAACCTATCCGCAGCCGAAGTCGTCCGATTTAACTGCAATTTATCAGCTATCCAATACATGACTGATTCTGGGTCCGCTGGTTCAAAACTCCCAACCAAGGAAGGCTTTGACGAGGGATGGTCAAGGACGCCTGACTGATGTGAACAGTCAGTTGGTTGAGCCTGGATACCGTGATTGCCTGAAGTAGAGGCCGAGCCATCCGATCTGGGAGGGGTCAAGCAGGAGGCAACCGAAACTGGAATAGGATCAGTACGTTGAGGAGTCGATGAAGGATCCGAACGGTGAAGGAGGACAGTGGATATTGCTTTCACAAGAGAGTCGAACGATGGTTCCGATCCCTGTGATCCCAACTCGTGGGTAGGATAGGTGGACAAGGGTCAGGAGGAGCCGATCTAGAAGGATCCTATGAACTGTGAGGCGGGTAGGCATAGCCAGCAGAAGAGCGGTAGTCAGGAAACTGTGAGTAAGGGTATCAGGGACGCTGGTAATAAGAGTCATGGTATATCAGGAAGTCATCCCATCCTCTGTGACGGGCCCTGTAGGTATCAACCGCTGACAAGGTTCCGCGAGGACAGCCGCAATGGTGGTAGTCAACGACGGCTGACCAGTCTCTGCCATTGAGAGAACTGTCCGACGGGTGGTTAATTGAAGACGATCGGGAGCAGGAATGATGATGCTCATGGTAACTCGATCGAGAACGCCGATCCTGGGAGTGAGATCTCCAATGCTGCGAGCAAGAATGTCGATCCTGTGAGCGAGAGGGCCGATCCTGTGAGCGGGAACTCCGATCCTTGGGGCGGGAACGCCGATCCTTGGAATGAGAACGTCGATCGTGGGAGCGGGAGTGCCGATCTGTCGTCTTGGAGGGTGAATGTCGTCCCATGTGAGTGAATCAAAGAGCGGGATTTTGAATAGACTGGAGCAATCAGTCACTGGTATAACGAGAGCAGGACCCGAATTGGTCAGACTGACCGAGTGCACATCGACCTGCGTATCTTCTTGTGGAGTGGTAGACAGGTCGCGAGTGGACAAAATGTCTGTAAGGAAGCTGTCTCAGAGGGTGTCGTCTGTGACAGAAATTACAGGTTCAACAGGATTGTCTTTAAGGCATGATGAGCTGGTACTAGCTTTGGAATCACCCGCTTTGGAATGGCGATCAGCAATACGACAACAACAACTTTGCGTGTAAACTTTAAAAGCCAAGCTAGTTAGGGAATGACATTCCGCACATCGGGAACCCAGGGTGCACTGTCCCTCACAGTCGCAAAATAATGAGTGGGGATCTGATGTGGAATAGGTACGTCTGCATTCATTACAAGCAGGACGTTGATTGTCCTTCTTTCCAATATTATTTAGGATACTCGAACAACTTGGCAAAGGACAACAATTCTGTGATGTTTCAAATTATTCTATAAAGAAGTCTGATAATGGAGAGATAAGGCTCTCCTTCTTTCGTAACCAATCGACTAATGTTATACGTCTTAAGGGACCATATGGGATCGGTTGTGTGACGTGGCCTCCTTCGAGTTCACCGGGCTGGTATAAATATCTTACGCTTACTCTATCGGGAAGTTTTTGTTCTTTGCCTCTCCTTGGTGCTGAAGAATCGGAAGTCACAGATTTCATTTTAATCGCATCAGATGGTTTCTTACCTCTTAATTTTGTTACTTCATTATTTAGCGCTGATACAACAGCTGATAATCGTGTCACCCATTCGGTTGATCTTAATCGTTCCGATTTCATTTAAATCCCAACCTTTTTATTTACTACGCTGTGCAGTGGATTATCTTTTGGGTAATTGCTCGTGTCGTACATATCTATTTTTTCTGCCATATCTTTATACACATCCTCGGTTTGTATTTCCATCAACAAAGAATCTGTGTCGGTATATAACACCTCACATCTATCACCGTATTGCTTCTTAAGTTCGTTGTAATAAAAGTCATACATTAAGTGTTTTGACAAGTCAAGAATACTCATACCAACGTACACCGGTCTGTTGAATTTTATATTACTCTTCTGCATATGCAACGCGGCTAAGTCGTTATCGAATATCTTGCTTCTGTTAAAAGCCGGACTGGCTATAAGTTTCCTGAGTCTTTCTTCCTCATTAGATCTGACTAATTTAACATCAACACGCTTCTTTAGATTCTCCATAGTTTACCAAATACTGAGTTATTCATGAGCTTATATAGATTCTTTTCGAAATCGCTGGTAGCTATCTTTCTTAAATCTGTATTCAGCCTTATATAGGGCTCCATCCAAGGGCTTTGATCAAACTTTAGAACTCTGTGTTTTTTCTTTAGTTTCATACCTAATGATAGATATAACTGGAGATTTCTGTAGTGAACTCTATATTTTGTCTTATCCATCAAATTTGGTACGGGTTTTTCTACGTTAGCTAACCTAGTATTACCCATCAAGGAGTGTTGATATTCAGATATCTAATCTTTATTAACCATTAATCTTTCAGGAGCTAGCGGATAACTGCTATGATCTTTATGTAATGAATTTGGATATTCCAAGTCAACTTCTAGTATGTACCCTTTATTCACATTGATATTATGGATATCATTCACTTCCATATCATCGACCCACTCAAAACCACCTGTGGGTAAAGGTTGACTCATAGCCCATCTGTACAAATTGTTGGTGTCGAGATATAATATATGCGGGTCGGGTTTACTCGGATCATATCCTTCCAATAATTTATTATTAGCCTTAGAATATCTTCTCGCTACCATCGATATACCTTTTAATCCTTTTTCAATAAACAAGTGCATATCGTAATCGGTGAGTAGTTTTAGTTCTACACCGGTCTTCTTCAACAATGCATCCCACGATAGTCTGGGACTGGAATAGTGAGTGAGTGAGTTGGGTTTAACGCCGCATTTAACATTATTCCAGTTATATCGCGGCGTGTCAGCTTAATGTGGGAGGAAAGCCCGAAGTGATGCAGGTCTCAGACGTTTACCACTTCAGTGAAACCCACGAGCACGGGTATAGTGCTGACAAACCTAGAAACGTAATCGGGGCGAACTGGGATTAGAACCCACAATCATAGGTTTCTGGCGTTCCCAAGGGATGCAACTCTGCACAGCGAATAGCGGTGCCTTAGACAACTGGGCCACCCATGCCCCCAGGGACTGGAATAGTACCATGCCGGGTCCAAGCCGTATTGTTTTAAACATGTCTTTCTAAATATCTCGAATATATCGGCGAGTAACAGTACATCGGTTTTTATGTACAAATCGTGATAATCGCCTAAATTTTTACAACCTAATTTATCCCAGACCGTCAGAGCGTGTTCATAATCGGCATCGGTTATTTTAGGTTCTGTTAAGTTACTATAGAATGATTCAAGAAGTGGTAATTTAGTTTCGTCGAATCTAGACCAATCACCCATATATTCGTAAGGATACACACCTTTTCTCAGCAACAAATGATGGCACCTATCGGTATATTGATTTGTTATCGCAAAGTCATCAGGATTGTTCGCATTAGCTAAATTGTCCAGGGAAGATAACAGAAACTGTACAGAGTCTATGAATCGAAGCCTATTACTTTGCTTTATTCTGGCTTTCCCATCCTTGTCCGTATAATGTATAGTTTTAGTCAACGAGAATGATATATATCTTTCCATATTATTAAGAGTGCACGTTAAGCCACTGTAGGTCTTTGAGATAGCTTGGATGATGAGCTGAGAATCGTATCCTCTTATGTTATGAAACACAACGGGGATGGGTATTGTTTGAGAATTCATTTTTAGTTTCAAGTTGCACTCGTTAAGTGCGGCTCCCCGATAATTACCTGTGACGTGTCAATGATCTCTTACGGAATCCCCATTCAGAGGTTTATTACAAACATGACAACTCGTTGACTTCTTATAGGCCCTCCAATCATCCCTCGTCATACACATGGGTTTCTTACGCAATAAATTTTCCCTGATTATTCTCTCTTCATTTTGTAGATATTCATATATATACAACTATATATCCAAACCCACAGGGAATATGTTCTTGAGTTTTGTATGTAAAATATCTTGATTATTGCGTTCAGTATTTTCTATAGGTTTGATAAGCGCTTAGAAGTCGCGTAAATTACGTACGGTACTGGCATTTGATTACAATAATGTTCAAATTTTAATATCTTTTTCCCCTCTTTAGGCATATCGATCCTAATAGCGGTCTGTCCAACACCTCTGCAGTCTTCTTTTATGTGCTTCTAATAGATCTTGTCTGCTGTACCCATGCAGGCATCTTTCGCAGAAATATTTCTTTTTCCTCATGGGTTGTTTGATCGTATAATAGTCTGTTTAAACTCTTTATCCATATATAATGATATTTACCATCTTTTTCGATCAGAAATGAATTGATTCTGGGAATATGTTCCAGAGCGGAGCTTATCCTGTGTACAACAATTCCTTAAGAAGAATGTCCGAAAACATTTATAGCTAAATTATTTTGCTTTTCCACCTTGGTGTAGGTACCATCGAGGTTTAGTCCATTGTTTGGGGATAGCTAGAAGGTCTATCTGGATTTTTGTCTACGGGGAACAATGCAGATCTTATCGTCATTCTGAAACAGTCATCGGATTTATTTTTTACATTGATTATGGCTTTTTTCTTTTTATAATACGGGGGTAAATCTATATAAGATCCACCTTTGAAGGGCATATAATTTGCTATATCTAAATATAAACTATCGATTTTATCCACACCCCAACCCGAACCTCTATTAGTCCAGCGTTCTAAAGTTTCCTGTATCCTCTGAATTGATGTATCTAATGAAGCGTTTATAGTATCGGATTCGGTTATACTTCTTGATTGCTCCGGAAATATGGTTTGGTATATTCAGTGCTATCGTCTGCACTACTTTTACTCAATGACATTTTAATCGTCAGCTGGAATTTTATACTATCTAATTCCTCGTTAATTTTGCTCGATATGATGGGCTTAACATCATTAACATCCATGTTGGAATATATATCCATCTTCCAACCTCTTAGATATTTACCAATGCCGGCGGATGTCGGTACAAATTTTAATTCTTGTTGTTTTTTATCAACATCATCAACTGATTTATCATCAACATCATCGGATTGATTATTATCTAGTAATGCGATCAAATCAGCTTTTCTCATTCGCGAATAACCTCTCAGTCCACTGTTTTTTGCTTGAGCTTTGAGTTCTCTAACAGTCTGGGGTTTGTTGTATTCCAAACTGAGTAAATCAATCAATTCAGCTTTTCTCATTCGAGAATATCCATGTAGACCACGTTGTTTTGCTAAAGCCTTCAACTCTCTAACAAAAAACATTTGCAATGGTATATGCAAAATGAGTCAAATGTCTAATTGGTTGTTTTTCATATATCTAAATACGTATTCTCCCTAACCTATTCCTCTCGTTGAGTAATCTCTCTTCCTAGCGTAAATAATCTGGTTCCTGACCCTATCAGCACCGTGTTTCTTACATAAACAATAACGACCTTTGACCCCTATCCCGCACACACAACATGTATAGTTTATGTTTCCCTGTCTGATGTAATAAGAGTGGATACCACAGTAAATACCAACAGAACGTCGGTTGCATTGAGTCGGCTTCCCCATGGGTGTAAATCTGCACAGATTCATCTAGTTTATACGTAGTTATTGTATAACCTAAAATAGCCACACCAGTCAATCCCAAAGCTATAAATGCTGTCTCTCTGTTTTTTTGTTCCGCTGATGGTGTATAAAACTGACTTATTGTTGGTCTCTGTATTTGGTCAAGTTTTTTTTCCATAAACGAGGAAGTATTCGTGCATGGCAGATGCAACATTCTTAAACGTTTGAATTGAATGTCCCTGCTTACGCAGTTCTTCATTAATAGAATGTAATCTCTCCGTTCTTCACCTGGTCCATTGTGACTGGGCTGCTTCGAGTTGTTCTAATGCTTTATTATGTCGTTTACTCTCCGAACTTCTCATACTAGAAAATATAAAATTACTCCCTGAAAAAGCTAGAGCATTAACAACAGCTCCACTGACCATCATCGCAATTGATGCCATGTTCGATAATATGAAATATTCAAATGTTTAATTACTTCATTATGTCTTCTGGGATAAGTCCTTGTTTGATGAGCATATCTTTTGTTGCCATTGCCAATCCAATATCAAGAATCATCATACCGATATCATAACCATTAAAATCTAGCTTGGGTGGTGTGGCTTCAGTAATCATTTTAGCTATACGGGCATAGCCAATGGCCAAGCCGCTGACCACCGCTGAATGATACGTTGCGTTTACCAACATTTTACCATCTGTAACTGGAGTAGTCATGCTTCTTATAGCATTATATGGGGGCTAACCTCTAATTGAACTTGTTGTGTAATCAGGGCTGACGTTTTCTCTTCTCCGGTCTTATGAAACAACCATACAGCTGCCATAGCAACAACTCCTACTGCATAGGGAGCCCAAGTTTTAATCGGACGACTATGTTGAATATTTGAATTATGCATTAGTTTTCCTCGCCAGCCCGCCCTTCCTACCGGCTGCGATTTTTTTCTGGGGTTCTTCGTCACTCTGGCTGGTATTTCCTCATTCACAATCTGTTGTGATTGTACAATCGCTGGTATTTCCTCGTTCACTTGTTCCACAATCTGTGGTGTCACTTGAGTCTCCATTGTTAGTAAGTGGGCACATATGTTTAAATTGACAATACCTAGCCGTTATTAAAGCGGTGGTGAGTGGAGCTAAGAACATTCCTCATCTATGATAAAACTCACAGCTCACTGAGCTTATAGCGTGTTCGATGAATGGGTCTTTCTCGAGACATTCGCATAAATACATGTGATGTTCTGCTGGGATAGGGAGAAACGTACTAGCTACGACTGTGTATAGTTGTAACATAGCCGACCCTATTGTTTTAGTCATGGTAGCTCCCAGTCTAGACTTGTTACACGCGTACAGTTTTTTAATTTCTTCATCGGTCATGTTATCAATTTTTTCCATGGTATAATTTTCCCCCAAATATTCAGAACATTTTCCACCGGCTGCCAAAGCAGCGAGTCGTTCTCTATGTTTATCTACATGTTGATCTGTATGTTGATCAGGTTCTTTGAGCATGTGTTTGATGAGTTCGTCACATTCCATAATGTAATATCTAAGGAGATATTTAAGTCTAACATAATATAATATGGCATATCCAATACAGCCCATAATAATAAACAAAGAATGAGGATTTCAAGCCACATTATGTCATAATAACCGCTAATGTTCAATTTATCACATATTTGCTATAATTTTGCTATTTTTGTCATAGTTTTGCTATAATTTTGCTACATTTTGCTATATTTTTGCTATAATTTTGCTCAGCAGTTGCTACATTTGCGACATTTTTGCTTAGCAATTGCTATATTTGCTATAATTTTGCTATTTTTGCCATAATTTTGCTAAGCAATTGCATAAGCAGCTGGTTGATCGGTTTTTAATTCGAGTTTACAGTGCTTTGTTTCCCCTAACAGTTTTCTGACTTTATCTCGTTCGGGCTTGGTATAAATAACATCGATTTTCGCATAGACATTCCTCGAATGAATCTCGGTCTTTGCAGTGAAACAGGGCTACCCATTTGGTCTGCTCTCTAAGATCTTTCAGGACAGAGTTGTATTTTTCAGTAAGTACCCAAATCCTATGCAAGTATGTCGTCCGGAGAATGCTAAATATGAAAGCATATCTTTCTTTTTGGTTAGTTCTTTACTCGCACTGCAATCCTCCATTATGAAAAGGGTTGATTCTCCTTTGTATTTTTTCGTGACCTACTCGTAAACATTCTTGTAAACGATCGCCCGGATCAACTCTGTGTACCCCATCGTCATTCATTACCCAATCTCTCGATAGGTTTGTTTCATAAACGCTTATAGTCGGGCACAGAATAATAATAGGATCGAACACGTCCCTATAATGACTTTCTAAAATATCTAGAATAAAAGCTGTTTTTCCACAACCCGTTTGCCCGCATATGATAGCGCAGTGCGGTTCTTTAGGTAAAAGATTATTAATAGATTGCTTGCACGAATCGTCCATTCTGTATATTAAGTTGCGCATCCATAATCACGTACAAATATATGTTTAATTTACCAGCCGACTCCTGGAGCTTTGTTATCTGTATAGTGACACCCTCGCTAGAATTTTCTATTCTCCTACCACTGCCATGTAGTTGGTCATCGTCCGTAGTTTGCATGTCGAGCCACAGCGCATACTTCGTGGTGAGGTATTCACCCATCGATACATCCCCAAGAGACAGATCTTTCGCGACCACGTTAACTTCTGGGCTTCGTTTTATAGAAGGGAGTTTTTTAATCTCATCCCATTGTTGATACACCAGCATTCCTTGACTATATAGTTGATTAGGCACGCCCTAGATAGTCAATTCTACTTTTGTAATCTTGGGATTGTAGAACTTCTCAGTATTTCTTTTAAATGCATCGGAGGGGTCCTCGAACAACATTAAAATACACTTCAACGATCTCCTGGGGATGTTTAGATTGATATTCCACGTCATATCTTTTTTGTTCCTCATGATCTTTCGATGTCGCAGCACGCGATCATACAAAATAGCTAAACTTCCTGTATACTGGTTACGAACTTGTCTGGCTAATTCGGGATCTGTTATCATATCATACTCCAGTGAGATATTGTCAATGGAATAGGTAGCATCTTCAGCAGCTCTGATTACTCTACCATAGTCATTAAAAGTGAGCTCGTATTCTAACCTATCACCGAGGGATGCTTGATAAAAGGGCATGTGGGAATCTAGTAATTCAAAGTTGAGCGGAATATAGAATTGGTTACCTAATGCGCCGTCAACAGCGAGATCTTTTAGGACGGTATTATCACCATTTTCAGCACCCACACGCAGTTTCAATGTGTTCCGATTACAAATACCTTGGTACTGTAAGTTTTCCCGCTCTTTATCCGTTCTCCAGAGATCCATGTAACAATAGTATACATCGCTATCGTCGATACTCAAAACCTCATTACCGCTAATTTAAATGGGGATTTTCTTAACGATAGCACGACCTATGTTCTGAACGGGCTCCCTGTTAACGTCAGCAGAAGTCAAACTAATTGTAAATGCTAGTCGAACAGTTCCCGGAACTAACACATCGTGGGCGCCGAGATTAGGAAAGCGAACCAGAAAGCGTTTGATTCTGATCGATGGTACTAGGGTTATTAGTTATAGTTACAGACTGACGAATTGCTTTGACCCCTAATGGATCTCTAAGTCTACGTTGTGGGTTTAACTTGCGTCCGTATTTTGAAGACATTGTTATATTGAAATTATGTAACCTTATGTTTAATATAAAAATGGATGATTTTAATCTAGATGACTTTGATAACCCTAGTACAATCGAAGAGGGTACTGATGAAACCAGCTTTGGTGGCATGAATCTTAACGATGAACTTTTACAATCAACCGTTAATGATTATTACGATACCTTTAAAGATGTTGGCCCAATTGGTCGTGACTATTCAAAGTTTACGATAGAAAGTAAAGGAATATTGTGGCTGAGTGGCTCTCCAGATATTGATTTTATGAATTCTCGTACTCGTAAGCCTCTAGCCTTGTCTACGATAGCTGCTAAACATGGCATCAACATTGTTCGTAATGAATTAGGTTTTGTGGACTACTAACGAGATAAACTTTCCGCAAAGACTACTAAGGTTGTTCGGACTGTGCGTACTGAACTCGGTAACATAGATAATTTGGAAGAAAGCTCGAAGCTGGCCTTGGACGGGCTCGGAGAAATCTTGGATACCTACTACGATAATTCCACGGTCAGTGTACCATCCTCGGAGTTCAGTATTAGGGAATGACGAGGTCTTGACAAGGCAATGCAAACAATGCGGGGAGACCTCATCAATAATATAACCAAGCTATCCAAACTCAACAAGCATATAGCTTTTGAGAAAACGAAACTTTAACAGGCGGGTGATGAGTTCAGTAGATGTCGCGTTGCAGAAATATTGTGTAACTTAGAAGACGAAAGATCGGCCCGCCTCGAAGCGGCTTCCAGTAATAGAAAGGCACTTCGTTCACAAATCAGTCGAATTCGAGAAACTATCGATCGAGTCCTCAACGATGACACTACACTGGCTGATAAAATTAAAACATTGTTCAGAGAACAGGGATAACCATTGCCAGTATTTTAACCGCATTGGGATTTATTATATTGACTTTGACTCTCGCGTTAACCGGTGGTACAGGTGGTGGTGCACCACCTAGTGATAGGGGTGGCATGAAAGAGTGGATAATAAATCATTTAAAAGCATTAGGTTCAGCACTGGGAAACCTCGCTGGGAAAGCTGCGTCTGCACTTCCTGGTATGATAGGGAGTATAGTTTCCTGGCTCTTGAATTTATTAGCTAAGACCTCCACTTGGCTTAGTCAAAACTTGTGGGCACTGATCGTAGCAATTGGAGGGCTGTTGTACGTATCCGCTGAGTAAATCAGCCGCGACACCACATACTATAAGTGCTGTTTTTTCATCGATATGTTGTTGATTTTTAGCTGCAATATGTGGTGGCACTTGTGGTTGTGTGTTAGTAGATGTGTTAGTAGGAGTGTCAGTAGATATTTGTGGCTTGACTATTCCCGTTTTGCCTGTGTTTGTTTGCGTAATTAATTCGGTGTTAATATCTGAATTTATACATGTTTTTTGTTGATCGGTAGCAATAACAACTGTATTATTATAGCCTATCACTTGACCGATCTTAAGTTCCATAATACTCGGAGACATGTATAGTCCTGGCGCATAAACGTAGTCCACTTTGGATTGAGCGTACTGTAATACATCTTGATCACGCTTTATAAAAGATGGTATGTCAACTGGTGAATTAATAGCATCCTCCACATTTGCAACAAACTGTTTTGTGCATCGAACGCCGTCCCAGAACCAATAATGGTCCTGGACGTTCATGTTTGCGATTGTGCATCGAGAATTGCCCATATATAAGTTCTTATTGATTCATTAACTCTTACAACTCCTGGGTTAGTAAAATTATTTTCTGTTTTATCATTAAGAAATTCATTCCAAGCGTTTGTGGTATCATTCAGTTGCACAAATTTTGTAATAATATAAGCCAAACCACCCTTAAAACTCATAAGATCTCCTCTCCAGTCGTTACTCGAAAGTTCCCAGCAACGATTAATTTTTGTAATTTTACAAAAAGATTGTTTTTCTGTAACAATTTAAATGGATTGAATGGTTGATTAGTTTTTTTAACTAAATCATCGCTGACTTCTTTAACAGTTTTTTGTCCGCTGTACGGAACACCTTGACCATGGTCAATTCCTTTAAAACGCCAATCTTTACTCGTAGCAATATTAAATTCCTGACAAATACGTTCATACGCAAACCTATTGTACGGATTATTTGATGCATTCCATGCTCGATCCTGCGGTAATGGGGCACTAATTTCTTTAAGTATATGTCTAATCTGATAGTACACGTGAAATGATAAAACAGACTTATTTAGTTCAAACCCTGGGGCATAAAGGGATACACCACATCCTGTTGTAGCACACCATATGGCAAAGTTTAACTGATTCTGCCAAAATTGCATTGGATTGTAGAAATGGTCAGTCTGTTGAACTGCTTCATACTATCGATAACTCGGATGGACAACTTGAAGTCGCTCTATGCGATGTAACATATTACCTGCAGTGGACCAATATAAATGCTGCGAGAGAAAAATAATAGGTTATTAATGGGTGAATTAGGTATTGATCACATTCACGTTATTATACGTGATGGGTATTACAGAGTTTGCTCACTCAATGATGAATTTTTTAAGCCTAATGGAATTAGTCTTACACAAAATGAGTCGAATGGGATACTGAGTTTAAGAAAAGGAAATACTTTTGGGATCGGGCTTAGCAGATACACTTGGACTTATTAATAACACCCAACCATATAGTGCATGGAGTTAAATTACCCGATTTAGTTCCCTATAAAGAGTTGTGCATCCATCTTGATCAGATCAGTACAACGAATAATATTCAACTCGAAAGACCTTCAGTCCTGAATTCAATGATATTAAAGATAACTTGAGTGCAATACCTAATCTTTCTACGCTTATTATTGAAGACTTGTTCGGAGATGCACCGGAAGATGCCTTCGAAATATTACCAGGTCTATCGATTAAATGGCTCAAGAAACATGAGCGTCGACGTTGCAGTATTATTCATATCGGAGCATCACCAGTTGCAACCCTTGAGGGGGTCCAAATTATTAAAAGTGACAGCATTTCTCTTACTAAGATATTCATGCCAGTTAATATACATTTGATAAGGTTGATGTATACTCTCAAAACATTTAAGCAAGACCAATTAAAGACTATTATATGATATAATAATATACACTATGGGTTTATATCCAGCGCTCGATGAGGCATCTGAAAAGATGGATACTGTTGATGGATTTTGATTACATCAAATAAGCGACATGAAACATCAAATCAAAAAGGAGAGGGAGTTTAGACTTGGATTGTATAACAAGTATCGCAGAGCCGTGAATGCTCTGGACTGAGTTGACACCACGCTTGTAACAGCTGGCATGGGACTCGGTGTAGCCGGTGTTGGTTTATTATCAACTATAATCGCCGCGCCTATCATACTTGGCATGGAAATAGCTGTCGGAGTCTCAGGACTGACAGGAATAACGATAAAATTCATTTCTTGTAGGTTGCAAAAGAAAGCATTAAAACATGATAATATTTGGATACTCGGCGAAGCAAAGTTGAACAGCATTGAGGATCATATTTCGACAGCAATGGCTGATTGTAAGATATCCGAGGAGGAGTTTCGTTTAGTTTTGTCAGAACTCACCAAATACAATGAAATGAAGCAGGAGATTCGATCAAAATCTCGTAAGACCAGTGGTATTAGCGAAGATGAGAAAAAAAAGCTTATAGAACAGGGGAGACAACAAGCGCGTCAATTATTCCATGCCAAAACCGAAGAACTGGTTGGAGATTAAAAATAGATTGCTTACTATCATTAGATCACACCGCATAAAATCATACATTCATTGAGAAGAATGCTTACCTAAATATATAATAATGGAGAAATACAAACCAACAAAGGAAGAACTCGAAAAAGCTATGGAAACATTTATGCTTAGGGACAAAATTATCAAATGGAGAGAATTACCACAAGGTATATATTATATCAGTGATGTCAAACCAACCAAATACGGTCATCAATTGTTACTTTCCAATTACCCAGAAGAGTATATGGTCTGGTCTCCTAGTAAAATGAACGAAGAACTTAGTAAAAATGTTGAGTATCACTTTGTTAAAAATAATGGTATACGTATTAATAAAAATAATAGATAATATTTTCATTACAATTTAGTTTAATCTCATGGCGATCGTTAAATCACATCATCTTTTTTGTATAAAAAATTCCCCCTGTAGTAGCTGTATAGGTATATAAATCTGGCTTCAGTTGAAGTGAGCCAGAACCCCCATTATCGATACTATACTACTCCGGACATTAGCGGAACGTTTGTTTGGATATCAGTATGGGATTTAAATGAAATCGGAATGATTAAGATCAACCGAATGGGTGACACGATTATCAGCTGTTGTATCAGCGCTAAATAAAGTAACAAAATTAAGAGGGAAGAAATCATCCGATGCGATTAAAATAATCTGTGACTTCTGAATCTTCAGCACAGAGGAGAGGCAAAGAACAAAACTTCCGGATAGAGTAAGCGTGAGATATTTATACCAGCCCGGTGAACTTGAAGGAGGCCAACGTCGTGCAACCGATCCGATTTAGTCCCTTAAGATATATACCATTAGTCTGTTGGTTATGAAAGAAGGAGAGCCTATTCTTTATTATCTTAAAGATGGACCGGGCAGGGCATTTGTATGAGAAGAGTTGCTCATAGTTCCCAACGATACAGTATTACCACCATAACCATAAGCATAGGTAGTTACACCATCCATATCAATCCATCTCTTTGTATCTAAGGGGGATAATGATATCTTGTTCAATCTTAATCCATATATCCTGTGATTGACACTTCTTAAAGCGTTCATCTCATGTTTGAATGTTCTACCATTGAATAGTGATTCTGTATACTGTTCGTGTTTGATATGCTTTTTTACCACATACTTCTTAACACCCTTAGCTTTTCATATCTCTCCATTATCAGACTTCTTTATAGAATACATCTTAGGTCTTAATCCGACATACTCCGCAATAGGGGTCCCAGCACATTTATCCTTCATCTTACCTAACACCTTTTTATTATACCCCCGACAAGATGTCAGGGGTATATAGTTATACCAAGGTTCCGTCCGTCCGTCTGTCCGAAAACTTTGTCCGCACGATTTCTCTTAAACTATTCAGGGGATTCATCTCAAACTTAGTACATATAATCTGTGTCATATGAAGAGGTGCAGTCAAAAGAAAAAAATTGTTTTAATTAATTATCCATTTTTTTATGAAATTTTCAAACTCTAACGTCCATCTGGAAACTTTATTCGCGCAACTTCTCTTAAACTATTCAGTGGATTCATCTCAAACTTAGTACATATAATCTGTGTCATATAGAGGGGTGCAGTCAAAAGAAAAAAATTATTTTGATAATTTTCCATTTTTTTATGAATTTTTCAAACCCTAACCAGGGTTTCCCCTGACGCAGGATTCTTGCGTATATGATTCTCAATTAAGGAAAATACGTCCAGAAATAAATAACTGCGTTATGACTGACGTTATTTCAAAATATCTATGTTGTTGTTTACGAGCTTTGGAATGAAAATATTACAACTACTCACCTGAACTTAATTTATAAACACTTTCTGAAGACAATATATGCAAACGTCTTAAAATTTACGTCTAGTTTTTAATTAATCGTCGCTTTTAGAAGTAACGTAACTTTGCATAACACCACTGCCACGGGCTAATTTGCATAGCCTGTCACATGACCAGACTTTTCTCTAGTTTTAAAACAAACGCTAAAATCAGAACAGCCGGGGGCTTTACATATTGTTTTGCATAATTATATAGATATGCTACTAAAACTGTGCGACTGTGAGGTACACGACAAAATATATTTATTCATCAAAGTCAACGTAACTCTCACACTCCGTGTGGCTTCGATGACAGCACGTAATGTAAACAAAGGAAAACTCCACAAATGGACAGTGTTTTTCATGTTTCGGCATATTTTCTCACTAAAAGTTAACCATGACATATGTTTATCTAGATGTGTAGACTCGTAAAAAATGAAACAGAAGAAAACATTATTATTGTTGCAGTGAATAATGTGATTTGGCATGGTCACGGTATGTGGTTAAGCAGAACCTATGGAACGGGGTAAACGGAAGTTGTAAGTATCGAAGGGACACATGTTTTTGCCGAAATTTAAGTCAACATTATTGAATGAAATTTTAGATAAAATTAATAAAATAGATGACAAACATAAGGTCAGATATACAGAGAACACATTTTTATTACCAGATAGTGTAACAACAGGATTAGCTTGCATAATTGTCCCCCGCTGCGCGAAGGGCGAAGCGGGGAATATAGTATTCACGACCGTCCGTACGTACGTCTGTACGTCCGTATGTCCCACCTGTTTGTTGCCGCGATATCTCAAGAACTGAACACTGGATTGTCTTCATATTTGGAACTATGGTGTATATGCAGACACCAGTCGGTTTTGGTGACCTTGACCCCATTTTCAAGGTCACAGCAGGCAAATCTGCTTTTGGAGTTGGAAAACGTTGTTGCCGCGATATCTCTAGAACTAATCGCTGGATTGTCTTCATATTTGGTACTATGGTGTATATACAGGCGGGGGACATTTCGTCACTTTGTGACAAATACTTGTTCAATTCGGATATGTTATGCTATTTCCAATGACGGATCATGACAGCCTGAAATGAGACTGAAGAAAAGTCTGTGCATATTATACACGAGAGATATTGTTTTCAGGATTTAATTGCCCATAATTAGGGGTGCGTATTATACACGAGTGTGTATTATACACGAATAATTAGGTATATACGAAATGTAAAGCTTTGGGCGTGTTTGTTGTTGCTAATAAACTGTATTCAACCAGAAAATATTACGAGTGTTCACAATTCTTCAGTTCAACTTCACTGTTGATAGATAATACAAGATAACTAGATAAAAGATGTAAATGAGTTAGTGGTATTAAATTATAATCTGACATGAAATGTATTTTGATATCCATCCATGATTAAAAATTATGTCTCACAATTGAGACTGATGTTATTATTCATCCTGTATTAGTGTCACTGTAAATTGTTTCATGAGCTGTGAAGTAATTGAAGATTGTGAAAAAATAAAACCAACAAACTTTGTTTTTCATTCATATTGTTTATTTCTCTGTAGTACAATCAGCTGAGAACATTAATTAGCACTTGTTAACTAAAACTAAAGACATATAATATTTAAAAGATACTTAACTTTAAGTGTAACATTAACAGTGAACACTTTAAATTTCATTAATCATACAATAAAACATTTGACTCTCAAAAAATATTTTTGACTACCAAAAATTCATAGGCTTAGTCAAGGTGACTCTCAGATATTGGAGTCTAGGGGGAATGATTCCTAACCCTATCCTAGCTATTTAATTTGTAACTACTGACACACTAGGTGGATCGGGGGTATTAGTGAGCCACGCTAACTTTTGCACTTGTTTACCAAGCTGTGCAGTGGATTATCTTTTGGGTAATCGCTCGTGTCTTACATATCTATTTTTTTCTACCATATCCTTATACACATCCTCGGTTTGTATTTCCATTATCAAAGATTATTTTTCTACGTTAGCTAACCTAGTATTACCCATCAAGGAGTGTTGATATTCCGACATCCAATCTTTATTTACCATTAATCTTTCATGAGCTAGTGGACAACTGTTATGATCTTTATGTAACTCTGTTGGATATTCCCAGTCAACTTCTAGTATGTAACCTTTATCTGAATCTGTGGGGATCGATATAACATTGATATCATCCACCCACTCAAAACCACCCGTGGGTAAAGGTTGACTCATAGCCCATCTGTACAAATTGTTGGTGTCGAGATATAATATATGCGGGTCGGGTTTACTCGGATCATATCCTTCCACTAATTTTATTATTAGCCTTAGAATACCTTTTCGCTGTCATTGATATACCGCCTCTTAATCTTTTCTCAACAAACAAGTGCATATCGTAATCTGTGAGTAGTTTTAGTTCTACACCGGTCTTCTTCAACAATGCATCCCACGATAGTCTGGGACTGGAATAGTACCATGCCGGGTCCAAGCCGTATTGTTTTAAACACGTCTTTCTAAATATCTCGAATATATCGGTGAGTAACAGTACATCGTTTTTTAAGTACAGATCGTGATAATCGCCTAAATTTTTACAACCTAATTTATCCCAGACCGTCAGAGCGTGTTCATAATCGGCATCGGTTATTTTAGATTCTGTTAAGTTACTATAGAATGATTCAAGAAGTGGTAATTTAGTTTCGTCGAATCTAGACCAATCACCCATATATTCGTAAGGATACACACCTTTTCTCAGCAACAAATAACGGCACCTATCGGTATATTGATTTGTTATCGCAAAGTCATCAGGATTGTTTGCATTAGATAAATTGTCCAGGGAAGATAACAGAAACTGTACAGAGTCTATGAATCTAAGCCCATTACTTTGCTTTATTCTGGCTTTCCCATCCTTGTCTGATGTATAGTTTTAAACAACGTGAATGATATATATTTTTCCATATTATTAGGAATGCACGTTAAGCCACCGTTGGTCTTTGAGATAGCTTGGATGATGAGATGAGAATCGTATCCTCTTATGTTATGAAACACAACGGGGATGGGTATTGTTTGAGAATTCATTTTTAGTTTTAAGTTACACTCGTTTTTCAGCGGCTCCCCGATGATTACCTGTGACGTGACAATGATCTCTTACGGAATCCCCATTCAGAGGTTGATTACAAACATGACAACTCATTGACTTCTTATAGGCCCTCCAATCATCCCTCGTCATACACATGGGTTTCTTACGCGATAAATTTTCCCTGATTATTCTCTCTTCGTTTTGTAGATTTTCTAGGAACTTTTCCCGCTGCATCGTGAGCTCTGTAAATCATGGGTTGGTTTGTTTTCCCATCATACCTTACAACTATATATCCAAACCCACAAGGAATATGTTCTTGAGTTTTAAATGTAAAACGACATTCAGTACTGTGTTCGGTATTTTCTATAGGTTTGATAAGTGCTTCGAAGTAAATTATGTACGGTGCTGGCATTTGATTACAATAATGTTCAAATTTTAATATACTTTTTCCCTCTTTAGGTATATCGATCCTGATCGCAGTCTGTCCAACACCTCTGCAATGTTCATTATGCGATTCTTATAGATCTTGTCTGCTGAACCCATGCAGGCCAGAAATATTTCTTTCTCGCATGTTTTGTTTGATCGTATAATAGTCCGCTTAAACTCTTTATCCATGTATAATGATATTTACCATCTTTTTCGATCAGAAATGAATTGATTCTGGCAATATGTTCCAGAGCGGAGCTTATCCTGTGTACAACAATTCCTTAAGAAGAATGTCCGAAAACATTTATAGCTAAATTATTTTGCTTTTCCGCCTTATCAATTTGTGAGATTGGTGTAGGTTCGTCTATACCATCAAGGTTGAGTCCATCGTTTTGTGGATAGCTCGAAGGTCTATTTACAATTTTAGAATCTACGGGGAACGTCAGATCTTGTCATCATTCTAAAACAGTCATCGCCTTTATTTTTTACATTAATCATGGCATTATTCTTTTTATAATATGGGGGTAAATCTATATAAGATCCATCTTTGAAGGGCATATAATTTGCTATATCTAAATATAAACTATCAGTTTTATCCACACCCCAACCTGAACCTCTATTAGTCCAGCGTTCTAAAGTTTCTTGTATCCGCTGAATTGATGCATCTAATAATGTGTTTATCGACTCAGATTCTAATATTCTTGGTTGCTCCGGAAATAAGGTTCGGTATATTCAGCGTCATTTTTACTCAATGACATTTTAACCATTAGATAGTATTTTATACTATTTAAATCATCTAACTCATCGTTAATTTTGCTCGATACGATGGGCTTAACATTATTAACATACATGTTCGAATTAATATCCATCTTCCAACCTCTTAGATATTTACCAATGCCGTCTGTGGGTACAAATCTTAACTCAATGGTTTGATTATTTTTATCAACATTCAATAAATCAATCAATTCAGCTTTTCTCATTCGAGAATAACCATGTAGACCACATTGTTTTGCCAAAGCCTTCAACTCTCTAACAAAAACCATTGTGGTTTAATGGTATATACAAAATGAGTCAAATGTCTAAATGGTTATATTTCCATACATCTAAACATGTATTCTCCCCAACCTTTTCCTCTCATTGATGTAATCTCTCTTCCTAGCATAAATAATCTGCTTCCTGACCCTATCAGCGCCATGTTTCTAACATAAACAATAACGACCTTTGACTCCTATCCCACATACAGAACATGTATAATTTACATTTCCTTGTCTGATGTAAAAAGCATGAGTACCGCAATATATACCAACGCATTGTTTCTTACATTGAATTGGCTTCCCCATGAGTGTAAATCTGCACAGATTCATGGTTATACACCTATCATATCATATGTCTAAATGCAAATCACACATTGAGTCTCTTAACCAGTCAGCTCTACTTATAGCTTAGCCAGTCAGTGCGACATAGCTTAGCAGTCAGGGTTATTAATAGCTGATAAGCTATTAATAGCCCAACATAGATCATAGCTTATGCGTAATTGTGTAGCTGAAAATTGCAACTACAGACAACAAAAACATTATAAATACTATCTCGCGGTCTTTCTGAGCCGCTAACAGTGTATAAAACTGACTTATTGTTGGCCTTGGTATTGGGTCAAGTGTCTTTCCATAAACAAGGAAGTGTTCATGCATGGCAGATTCAATATCCTTAAACATTTGAATTGAATGTCCTTGTTTACGAAGTTCATCATTAATAAAATCTAATCTCTCCATTCTGCGCCTGGCCCATTGTGACTGAGCTGTTTTGAGTTGTTCTAATGCTTTATTATGTCGTTTATGCCCCTCTTCAATTTCTTTAGCGTTTGATTCCCTCATAGTTGAAAATAAATAATTAGCTCCACCAACCATTGATGCCATTTTGTGTTCAATAATACAAAAATATTCAAATGTTTAAGTACTTCATTATGTCCTCTGGGATAAACCCTTGTTTGATTAGCATATCTTTTGTGGCCATTGCTAGTCCTACATCTAGAACCATCATACCGATATCATAACCATTCAAATCTAGCTTGGGTGTTGTGGCTTTAGTAATCATTTTAGCTATATGGGCATAGCCAATGGCCAAGCCGCTGACCACCGCTGAATGATAAGTTGCGTTTACCAACATTTTACCATCTGTAACTGGAGTAGTCATGCTTTTATAACATTACATGAGGTTTTAACTCTAATTGAATCTGATCTTGTGCAGTCGGGGGTGGTGTTTTCTCTTCTCCAGTCTTAAAAAACAACCATGCCACCGCTAATGCCTATAGCATAGGGAGCCCGAGTTTTAATAGGACTATGTTCAGTGTTTGAATTGTTGGCCTTTGCCTTCCTCGCTAGTGCACCCTTCCTACCAGCTGTGACTTTTCGAGGATTCTTAGTCACTCTGGCATGTGATGCAATTGAGGCTTGTGGTTTTTCCACAATCGCTTGTGTTTCCTCGATCACTTGTGGTATTTCTGTCTCCATTATTAGTAAGTGGGCACGTATGTTTAAATTGACCATACCTAGCCGTTATCAAACCGGTGGTAAGTGGCGCTAAGAACATTCTGTATCTATGATAAAACTAACAGCTTACTGCACTTATAGCATGTTTCATGAATGGGTCTCTCTCTAGAGATTCGCATAAATACATGCGATTTTCTGCCGGTAAAGGAAGAAACGTACTAGCTACAATTATGTATCGTAACATAGTCGAACCTATTATTTTAGTCATGGTAGCTCCCAGTCTAGACTTGTAACGTGTGTACAGTTTTTTAATTTCTACATCGGTCATAAAGTCTTACATAATGAATATATTGCATATCCAATACAGCCCGAAATAATAAACTGTTGTGAAAGAATGAGGATTTCAAACCACATTATTACATAATAACCGCTAATGTTCAATTTTATCGTATTTTTGCTAAATGTTTCTATATTTTACTATATTTGCTAAATTTTGCTATAATTTTGCTATAATTTGCTATATTTTTGCTCAGCAGTTACATTTTTGCTCAGCAGTTGCTATATTTTTGCTCAGCCATTGCTATTTTTTGCTCAGCAGTTGCTATATTTTTGCGAAGCAATTGCATAAGCAGCTGGTTGATTTAATACAAGTTTTTAATACAAGTTTACAGTGCTTCGTTTCCCCTAACAGCTTTCTGACTTTTTCTCGTTTGAGCTTGGTAGAAATAATATCATTTTCATGTAGACATTCCTCAAATGAATCTCGGTCTTTGCAATGAAACAGGGCTACCCATTTGGTCTGCTCTCTGAGATCTTTCAGGACAGAGTTGTATTTTTGAGTAAGTACCCAAACGCTTTGCTCCATATACTGTCCGGAGAATGCTAAATATGAAAGCGTATCTTTCTTTTTAGTAAGTTCTTTACTCGCACTGCAGTCGTCTGTTATGAAAAGGATTGATTTTCCTTTGAATTTTTCGTGACATTCTCGTAAACAGTCTTGTAAACGATCTCACGGATCCCCGGGATCATTCATTACCCAATCTCTCGATAGGTATGTTTTATTAATGTATATAGTCGGGCACAGAATAATAATATGGTTGAAAACATTCCAATAATGGCTTTGTAAAATATCAAGAATAAAAGCTGTTTTTTCGCAACCCGTTTGCCCACAGATGATAGCACAGTGCGGATCTTTAGGTAAAAGATTATTAATAGATGGCTTGCACGATTTTTCCATTCTGTATATTAAGTTGCGCGTCCATTATCATGTACAAATATATGTTTAATTTACCAGCCGTTTCGGCGAGCTTTGTTATCTGTATAGTAACACCCTCACTTGCATTTTTTTATTCTTCGCCCACTGCCGTGTAGTTGGTCATCGTCCGTGGTTTGCATGTCGAGCATACTTCGTGGTAAGGAATTCAGCAATCAATACATCCCCGAGAGACATCTTTCACGACCACGTTAACTTCTGGGCTTCGTTTTATTGAAGGGAATTTTTTAATCTCATCCCACTGTGTATATGCTCGCATGCCTTGACTATATAGTTGATTAGGCACACCCTCGATAGTCAATTCTACTTTTGTGATCTTGGGATTGTAGAACTTCTTTGTATCTCTTTGAAATGCTTCAGAAGAGTCCACCAACAACATTAAAATACCCTTCAATGATCTCGCAGGGACGTTTAGATTGATATTCCACGTCATATCTCTTTTGTTCCTGGTGATCTTTCGGTGTCGAAGCATGCGATCGTACGAAATGGCTAAACTTCCGGTATACTGGTTACGAATTTGTCTGGCTAATTCAGGATCTGTTATCATATCATACTCCAGTGAGATATTGTCAATAGAATAGCTAGTAGCATCTTCAGTAGCTTTGATTACTCTGCTGTAGTCATTAAAAGTGAGTTTGTATTCTAACCTATCACCTAGGGATGCTTGATAAAAGGGCATGTGACTATCAAGTAATTCAAAGTCGAGTGGAATATCGAATCGGTTACCTAAAACAGACTTATCTTCTACGATGGTATTATCGCCACTATCAGCACTCATACACAGTCTCAATGTGTTCTGCTTACAAATACCATGGTACTGTAAGTTTTCCCGTTCTTAAGCCGTTCTCCAGAGATCCATGTAACAGAAGTATACATCGCTATCGTCAATACTCAAAACCTCATTACCACTAATTTTAATCGCGATTTTCTTAACAATCACACGACCTATGTTCTGAACGAGCTTTCTATTAGCAAAAGTCAAATTAATTGTAAATGATAGTCGTGCAGTTCGGAACTATCACATCGTGAGCGCCTAGATTAGGAAAGCGAACCAGAAGTGTTTGATTCTGATCGATGGTATTTGGGTTATTAGTTCTAGTTACAGACTGACGAATTGCTTTGACCCCTAATGGATCTCTAAGTCTACGTTGTGGGTTTAACTTGTGTCCGTATTGTGAAGACATTGTTTATATTGAAATTATGTAACCATATGTTTAATATAAAAATGGATGATTTTAATCTAGATAACATAACTGATACTAGTACAATCCAAGAGGGTACTGATGAACACCAGCTTTATGAATCTTAAGGATGAACTTTTGAAAGTAGCCGTTATTGATTATTACGATGCCTTAAAAGAAACTCCTATTGGTTGTGACTATTCAAAGGTTACGATAGATAGTAAAGGAATATTGCGACTGCGTGGCTCTCCGGATATTGATCTTATGAATTCTTGTACTCTTTAAGCCCCTAGCCTTGTCTACGATAGCCTGTAAACATGGCATCAACATTGTTCGTAATGAATTAGGTTTTGTAGATTACTCACGAGAAAAACTTTCTGCGAAGACTACTAAGGTTCTTCAGACTGTGCGTGCTGAACTCGATACTATAGATAAAGATAATTTCGAAGAAAGCTCGAAGCTGGCCTCTAATGGACACGGAGAAATCTTGGATACCTACTACGATAATTCCATGTTACAGGTACCACCATCCTCGGGGCTCAGTATTAAGGAATTAGGAGGTCTTGACAACGCATTGCAAACAATGTGGGGAGAACTCACCAAAAATATAGCCAAGCTATCCGAACTCGACAAGCATATAGCTTATGAGGAAACAAAAGTTGAACAGGTGGGTGATGAATTCAGTAGACGCCGCATTGCAGAAAGATTGCGTAACGTTGAAGATGAAAGATTGGCCCGCCTCGAAGCGGCTTTGAGTAATAGAAAAGCACTTCGTTCACAAATCACTTGAATTCAAGAAACTACCGATCAAGTCCTCAACGATGACACTACTCTGGCTGATAAAATTAAAACATTGTTCAGTTAACAGGGGATAACCATAGCCAGTATTTTAACCGCATTTGGATTTATCATATCGACTTTGACTCTCGCGTTAACCGCTGGAGGTGGACCACCCACACCACCTACTAATAAAAATGGTGTAAAAGAGTGGATAAAAAAGCATTTAAAAGCATTAGGAGAAGCACTGGGAAAGCTCGCTGGGAAAGCCGCATCTGCACTTCCCAGTATAATAAGGAGTATTGTTTCCTGGCTCTTGAATATATTAGCTAAGACCACCACTTGGCTTAGTCAAAACTTGTGGGCACTGATCGTAGCAATTGCCGGGCTGTTGTACGTATCCGCTAAAGACTATTTATCCAAATCATGAGCAAACCAGTCGCTACTCCACCTGCTCAGGGTCCAACCCAGAATTGAAAATCAAGGGGGGACTTGTCCCCCCATCATGTAGAAAATAGGAGGGATTTTGAAAAAGTAGGGAGGATAATTGCTTTCTTCAAAAATGTCTTATTTTGTATTATGTACTGGAACATCATCATATAAAAGTGTAACAGATCAGAATAAAGAACTGATATGAATAACAATGCTTTGTGCTTTTTTCTATTTTGATTAAAAAAGTCTGTAATTCTTTTGTTTTTGCGCGACATGGTCATTCACTATTCAGAAGATCGTCTGCTATGACAGTCGGCGATTCATATTGTGGGATTTCAGAAACGAAACTAAAACGAATTAAAATGCTCAAAAATATTTTCAGAACTATTCAAGATAGAATATTTATTGTCTTTAAACATCTTGTCAAAGGTTTTCGAATACTAAACAACAAAATAGAACAAACAAATTTGATCAAAGTTTTGATACGTTTTCTACTAAAGTAAATCAAATTTCGTTTCCTATGCCAATCCTATCAATAATTTATTCAGCAACCCAAAGGATGTCACTCATGTTCAAACTTCCGGTTATTATTGATCGGTCTTCAACAGTTGTTTACAATTTTTGCTGTCTTTCTTCGTTAATTGATTAAAGATTTAGTGAGAATCTAAAGGTAGGGATAAACAGCTGATAAAGTAAGTGACTGTACAATAAATTACTGTGCGCGACAGATTGCGCTTTTATTATTTTATGAGGGGCGATTTGATTTTTTTAGCGTGAATCGCGCAATCGCACGGCCTGGGTTGGACACTGCCTACTTTCAGCGCTTTCTTTTCATCGATATGTTGTTGATTTTTAGCTGCAATATGTGGCGGCACTTGTGGTTGTGCATCAGTAAATGACTGTTTCGGTGACTGTGGTTTTACTATTCCCATTTCGCCTGTGTTTGTTTGCGTTATTAATTCGGTGTTAATATCTGAATTTATACCTGGTTTTTGTTGATCGGAAGCAATAACAATTTTTATATTATAGCCAATCACTTGACCGATCTTAAGTTCCATATTACTCGGAGACATATATAGTCCTGCCCCATAAACGTCGTCTACTTTGGATTGAGAGACTGTAATACATCTTGATAACGTTTTATAGAAGATGGTATGTCAACTGGTGAATTAATAGCATCCTCTACGTTTGCGACAAACTGTTTTTGTGCATCAAGCGCCGTCCCAGAACGGATTATTCCCGTTCGTGTTTGCGATTGTGCACCACAAATTGCCCATACATAAGTTCTTATTGATTCATTAATGCTTACAACTCCTGGGCTAGTAAAATTATTTTCTGTTTCATCATTAAGAAATTCATTCCAAGCGTTTGCGTTATCGTTTAGTTGTCACAAACTTTGTAACAATATAAATTAAACTGCTCTTAAAACTCATAATATCTCCTCTCCAATCGTTACTCGAAAGTTCCCAGCTGTGATACCAAATTTTTACACTTATCCTATCTCACACTATGCATTTCTTCTTATTCTTCAATCTTGGTGTGAAAACGTTCTAGAACAAAGTTTCCAGCTTAAAAAAACACCACTCACCAAAACACATCCCATACATCACCAAATCACCACTGGGATCATGGTGTATGCACCACTAAAATCCTGTGTGACACGACCCTAGCGACCTGATCACCTGACATATCCAGCACCCTCATACACGACATCACTACTAAAGTTTACCATTACCACGAAGAGAGAGTGGTATTAAATACGATGTCTACTGTGTACCATCTTGCCATTGGATCTCAACTTACTTAGCTTAGTGTTCGATAAAGGTGACTGTTCGTTGGTTCAAGGTGTTGTTTATGGTTTTCGTGCATGTTGTTTTTCCTCCGCTTTGAGACCCAAACGATTGTGTTATCCACTGTGGCTGTACCTTCGTTTTCTTGCTTAACAAAATATTATAGTCAATTTGGCGATGGTTACATCGCTATCCGTAGAGGAGGATCGCTTTTCGTCTCGTTTGACTGCTGAGATTCCCGCCTCTGTGCGGACCACGCCCCTGTGCGCGTGCCCGCTCCCTGGCTTCTTCAGTCATCCCGCATTTAAATGGCCAGTTCATCGTGTTGGACTACGGCCCTTTACTCAGCCTGGGAAGTCAAGCCGTCAACTGAGGGTTGCCTCTTCCCCAGACACACTTGTTACTTGGGTCATTGCTTCTACAGCGCTCTGAGGATACAGCTACATCTCTCCGGCTTTCTAATGGCGACAACCCTTCTGACAGAAAACACCACAATCGTCGACGAGGAAGTGATAGCCAACTGACGACGGATCTTCACTCACAGGATCGTCATCCTTCGCTGGATCGTAACGACCGAGGGATCGACAGATCACCAGATTTCACCATTATCGACAAGACGCTGATGTTTGATGGACAGTCCATCAGATCGTATCTCGGAGGATCGACAGTTTCGCCTCTCCTACAGATCTATACCAAGGGATCTCCACTCTACGATACACATCGATGCATCAACACATCGATACATCGATACGTTGACACATGGATAAATCGATACATCAACACATCGAAACGTCAACACATGGATAAATAGATATGTCCTCACATGGATAAATCGATATGTCAACACATAGATAAATCGATATCTCGACACATGGATAAATCAATACATCGACATATGGATAAATCGACACATCGTCTGATCAAGAACTCGTCCGCTAGTACGACTTACCTGCAGGAAGCTTCGGTGGCTGAGTGGGTTAGATCGCTGACTTTGTGTGCTGGTGATTAGGTCCCTTACTCTGGCAGTGTGGGTGCGAATCCCAGACGGGACTCAACCCCATAAAGTACGAGCATGTACTTTACTGAGAAGATGTTATCCCAGATATAACTTGTTATATATAACAGACGAACGATGGATCGTCCTCAGTCATAAGATCGTCATTCTTCCATGGAATCAATAGACCTCTCTCTCATCGTGCATCAGACTGCTATACGCGAATTTGGACAAGGCCTTCACTGCATTCCGTTGTCTAGATCAGACAATCCAGTGATTGTCATCACGAGGATCCATCTACGTCTTGGGATACGATGACCTGCACCAACCATATCGGCGAACTTGACCAGCTGGTCTCGTTGATCTTTTCCAGGCATAGTCACCTTGTATGGGGAGATTGAGATACTGAAGTCTCTTCTCTATCGGGATCTTCATGGATCCGGTCCATGTGCCTGCCAGTCATGAATCGTCTTACGATACTCTCCTATGAGAAATCACAATTACAAGGTTATGACAGAATTGAATCGTCACACAATCAACATCATCCTGAGGCTCGATATCATCGCAGCCGACCTTTGTCATCAACCCCATCGCTTTAAGCCTGTTATTCCATTACAGGTTATGACACTCGAGACAAAGCGTTCCACCTATTCAGATTTGAATCATCAGACAGACGACATCATCCTGAGGCTCGATATCATCACAGCCGACCTTTCTCATCGACGACCTCGAATTCAGCCTGATATTCCATATTAGTTGGCACGCCTTATCCATGGTCAACTACACCATTCTAACAGACAATTCGACAGGGGAGTTTGTCGGTCTTTCATCGATACAAACAGCAGATGTTCGATTTCTGAAGATGGTTTCAAGCGTCATACGAGGCTCACCTAGGTACTACACCCGTTCGTCCAATATTCTACAAGCAACTGACTGCCTATACACCGGTGTTTTTCATTACTCGGGACACCACTCGTGTGTTGGGAGCTTTTGACCACGTGATCGGAAAGACTGCTGTATTTCCTGTTTCTGCGCAAGTGTGAATTACACATCAGGCCGAGATTGCTGTTTGTAAACAAGACTACCATGTTGACTTTGGTACAGACGGATCTCATGCGAGCCGTGCGAAGCATTTACAGTAGTAGTCAATGACTATACGTATGGTCTGTCACATCTTCACAACGCCTTTTGTCGTCCCATCGATATTGGAATGCACAGCACTTTTTCCGGTGCTTAGGCGATGGCCGATCAACCTGGCAGGACAAGTCATCCCTCACTTATTCAAGACGAGAGCTGGTGAATATTAACATTTTATTTCGGTATATGATCCTAATGTTCTCCACATCCATTCAAGGCAAGGTTTCGGCTAATACCGCTCTTCAACGTGGTCCTGATTACGCTGCTTCGTACAATCAGCCGACCGGTAAACTACATCTTCAGTAGCCATGACAGTCACTTTGTAAGGTTATCTCCCATTAGTTAGACAGCCAGTTGTTAGACAGCCAGTTGTCAGACACTGAAGTAGGGGATTAATTAGGGTAGTACCCACAACAATGGTACAATCCTAATCGGTGAACTAATTAGGCATGTCTCAAGGTTCATTGTTTGATCTTTCTCTACTTATTTTCTATTTATTTATTGTTATAGTTATTTACTAGATTGCTATTCCAGTTGCATGTTGTACTCTGATAATAAGTTTTTATGTTAATCCAATATGTAGTGTTTGATCTTTAAAACTTGTGGCATTATCAGAATGGCTGGGTTAAGGAAAGTGGAATATGTTATGTCACAGAGAGGCACACCTCAGATTCTTCTGGATGGATATCTCTACAACCGAAATCGAGAAAGACAGACCAGCACCTACTGGAGGTGTGTTATCAAGACCTGCACTGGTAGATGCACGACAAGTTGACGACTTCCTCTAGAACCAGACTGAGCACAGCCATCCACCAGAACATGTCAACAAACTCAAGTTCCTCAGCACACTTCGAAAGCGTGCCCGTGAAGAAACAACCAAGATGCACTCCCTCTACAATGACCAGCTAGCACAAGAAGATGACGAGATACCCCTTCTGCCTTCCTTCTCCAGCATCAGCAGTGCCCTTTACAGACAGCGCCGCAACACCATGCCTGCTCTCCCCGGGAATCTCTCAGATGTTGATCTCCTAGGTTCCTGGACTGAGACCATTGATGGACGGCCCTTCCTCCTCCATAGTGATGGCGTGCACAGCAAGATCCTAGCCTTCTCTACCCTGGAACAACTACAAGCCTTACATGGTTATCAACTGGGTGGATGATGATGCAAGGTTTCCGCTGCCCCTGTGGAATCACCATGACAACAGTCTGGAAGGTTTTCACTGCCAGTTGAACCAGTCTCTGCCTCATCGCCATCCCAATATCTTCCGGTTTATAGAGGTCATCAGACGTATTGAACATGCGGAATGAAGTAAACTCGTCCAGGTCAAATTTGGAGCAGCACCACCCAGCTGCAAGCGAGTGTATCGTGAGATCGACAACCGGATCATCAGATTGAAAGACCATCTACGCCTTGGTCAGAAGACTCCAGTTCAGTTTTTAGATGTTGTGGGCCACCTCCTGAATTTTGCCTAAAGACCTTAGTGTATATACATCTGATGAAACAGCCAAATCTGAGATGAACGTTTATAAAATAAGTACATCTGACTTAACACGTCTTTTTGTTTTGTTGTATCTTGTTGTATCTTAGCTATGGGTCATTCCATTAGCAATTAAGGTGTCTAACAACTGGCTGTCTAACTAATGGGAGGACACCCTTTGTAAGCACAACACAAATAGTCCAATGAATGACAGTCATAGATACATAGGCCCTCCTAATCATCCAAGAGGTGAGTGTTGATTGGCTAAGAGCAACTGCACACCTGGTGAGAAGAGGTGATGTGCATCTTCAGCCTCGTTTTTTCTGCTAGATTCTAGATCACACGCACGACCGTCAAGATTTTACCATCGCTTTAGAGCACAAATTTTGTGTTATGTTTGCTTGAACGTCGATCTGCAGGCGAACTCATCTCCACATCAACAACTCGGAAGGTCAACGTTCTACATATGGTAATAGCTATTACACTTTGGACGACCTCTCCGCTACCCCATTCCAACTGCCACCAGTCAACAGAGGACAGCTTGGATTTCCACAACTGGAAGGAGAACCACCCTTCTCGTCACTGGCGGTACACTACCCTTTGGAATTGTTTCGACCCATGGCTATGTACACGATTGACTAAACCAATTGCTGTTCGTCACGCAGGAATCCGTAATACATTTTACCTGGATGAAGGGATTCAACCTGGATATCAACAATTACTCAGACCAAGAAGCAGACAGCTTTACCACATCAATTATCTGGAATACGAGGCTGTAATTTGGGCAATATTTCTTTGGAAATGTCTTATGATCGGGACACTCATTTCAACTGTGGCATGCACCTTCAAGGCACGATGAAATCAGAGACCCTCCTGCAGTTGACTTTTCACCTTTGTTAGACAAGCTCAACTTACAGATAAAGGCAAGACATATACTGGGAGTGCCAAGTGGATTAGCAGACACCTTGTCCAGACCAGCCAGACTATCGCCAACAGAATGGAAGCTACGGACGAAGCATTCCAACTGGCAATAAAAGAAAAGGTTGTCTACTAATAACCCTATTTGCATCAGATAACATTGTGTCACCAGCACGGGGCCCACTAGCCTGGTCAATCGATGCTCTGACAATATGATGAGAGGACCTCAACGCGTATGCATTTCCCCCACCAGCCTTGATACCAAGGATACTACAAGATTCTACACACGAGCTACCTACAACTGCTGTAGGTAGCGCCTTCTGACCGACAAGAACTTGGGTTCCAGAGATCGTCGAACTGGCAGAGATTCCACTACTAAGACCTACAAACTGGTCACATCTACTGCTACATCCTCCCTCCAATCAGACCAGAATTATACGAACTTGACATATGGAGTATATCAAGAGCAGTCTAGTAGTATAGGTAATGATGGTTCTGCTGCAACCCCACTGGAGCTGGATTTATATACCTATACTGCTACTACAGGGGGAATTTTTTATGTGTAAATGACTATGCGATTCAACTATAGTCATGAGATTAAGTTAAATTGGCTCTATCTCACCAATACCTGGGGCCAATCATTGCTTTAGATGAGCCTAAATGGTAATAAAAATATTCTTTATTATTTTTATCAATAAAGCGATATTCACCATTTTTATTAAGTTCTTCGTTCATTTTACTAGGAGACCAGACTATATAACTACACTCTTCTTGTAAATTGATAAGAAACAATTGATAACCGTATTTGGTTGGTTTGACATCACTGATATAATAAAAACCTTGTGGTAATTCTCTCCATTTAATAGCTTTTTCTATCTCCATTATTATATATATTTATGTAAGCATTTGTCTAAATGTGATCAAAGGATAGTAAGCAGTCTATTTTTAATCTCCAACCAGTTCTTTGGTTTTGGCACGGAATAATTGACGCGCTTGTTGCCTCCCTTGTTCTCTCCCTTGTTCTATGAACTTTTTTTTCTCGTCTTCGCTAATACCACTGGTCTTACGAGATTTTGATCGAATCTCCTGCTTCATTTCATTGTATTTGGTGAGTTCCGACAGCACTAAACGAAACTCCTCCTCGGATATCTTACAATCGAAATATGATCCTCAATGCTGTTCAACTTTGCTTCGCCGAGTATCCGAATATGTGTTTTAATGCTTTCATTTGCAACCTACGAGAAATGAATTTTATTGCTATTCCTGCCAGTCCTGAGACTCCGGCGGCTATTTCCATGCTGAGCACGATAGGCGCGGCGATTATAGTTGATAGTAAACCGACACCAGCTACACCGAGTCCCATGCGAGCTGTTACAAGCATGGTGTCAACTCGGTCCAGAGCATTCACGGCTCTGCGATACTTGTTATACAATCCAAGTCTCAACTCCCTATCCTTCTCTATTTGATGTTTTATGTCGCTATTTGATGTAATCGAAATCCATCAACAGTTTCCATCTTTTCAATTGCTTCATTGAGCGCTGGATGTAAACTCATAGTGTATATTACGAATATATAATAGTCTTTAATTGGTCTTGCTTAAATGTTTTGAGAGTATACATCAACCTTATCAAATGTATATTATACGGCAAGAATATCTTAGTAAGAGAAATACTACCACTTTTAATAATTTGGACCCCCTCGAGGGTTGCAACGGGCGATGCTCCGATATGAATAATACTGCAACGTTGACGCTCGTGTTTCTTGAGCCATTTAATCGATAGACCTGGTAATATTTCGAAGGCATCTACTGGTGCATCTCCGAACAAGACTTCAATAATAAGTGTAGAAATATAAGGTATTGCACTCAAGTTAACTTTAATATCATCGAATTCTGTAACCAAATTTAATTTAACATTTTGGACTGCCGGACGACTATGTAACATATGACCTGGGTCTTCTGGCAGGGGAGTGACTAACACACTTTATTATTATTATTTTGTAATGTTGAGAAAGATTCCGTTCTACCGCTATTTTATTTTTCATTTTTCAATGTAATAGATCTGAGCAGAGTTGAAGGACTCTCTAGTTGAATATTATCCGTTGTGCTGATTTGATCAAGATGGATACACAACTCTTTATAGGGAACTAAATCGGGTAATGCATATACACTCACTGTTTTGTTGGGTGGTAATGTTACTGGCTGTCCAAATCCAAGTGTAATTGCTAAGTTCTTGTCAATAACTTTACCTGTTTCTCCAGTGTTGATTTTCACTATCCCGTTCGACTCATTTTGTGTGATACTAATTTCATTAGGGTTAAAAATTTCATCATTGAGTGAGCATGCGCTGTAATACCCATCAGGTATAATAATGATTTTTTTAATACCACTGTTTTCACCTGGTATAAACATCTTATTATTTCTTTTCGCAGCATTAATATTGGTACACAGCGGGTAATACGTTATATCGCATAGAGCGACTTCGAGTTGTCCATCCGAGTTATCGATAGTATGAAGCAGTTCAATAGACTGACCATTTGTTATTCCCGGGAGTGTAACATACATATTAAATATACAATGATACTATATCATAACTTAAATATGAAATCAACTTACATTACTAATCAGTCGATTATAGTAACTGCCTCTGGTGCTGAATTTTTCGTTAAATTCCCCGATATCTTTAAAAATTACAGGGTCACGGCAACTAGCGATAAAATGGTGCATGATTGGTTTCACAATCTGATGCAATTTTGGCAGAATCAGTTAAACTTTGCCATATGGTGTGCCACAACGGGATGTGGCGTATCTCTTTATTCCCCAGGATATATGCTGAATAAGTCCGTTATAACATTTCACGTGTACTATCAGATTAGACGTATACTTAAAGAAATTAGTACTCCATTACCGCAGGATTGAGCGTGGAATTCCAATAATAACAATTTAATAATAATTATGATAGGTCCGCGTATGAGCATATTTGTCAGGAATTTAATGTTTCTATGAGTAAAGATTGGCGTATTAAAGGAGCAAACCATGGTCTAGGTGTTCCTTACACAGGGGAAATAACCGTCAAAGAAGAAAGCAATTATTTATATAAAAAACTTAATAAAGATAAAGTTGATTTTCCTAAGTTGTTGCATACCAGCAAACTTTACACAAGAATATATGATTATTTAAAAAAAACACATAAATGGTATAAAGGCTGGGAACTTTCAAGTAACGATTGGAGAGGGGATATTATGAGTTTTAAGAGTGGGTCTATTTATATTGTTAAAAAATTTATACAACCGAACGATACCGCAAACGCTTGGAATGAATTTCTTAATGATAAAACGGAAAATAATTTTACTAACCCAGGATTTGTAAGAGTTAATGAATCGATAAGAACTTATGTATGGGCAATTCTCGGAGCACAATCGCAAACACGAACGGGAATTATCGGTTCTGGGACGGCGCTCGATGCGCAAAAACAGTTTGTCTCAAACATGGAGGACGCCATTAATTCACCAGTTGACATACCATTGTCTATAAAGCGTTTTCAAGATGTATTACAGTACGCTCAATCCAAAGTAGACTACGTTTATGCGCCGGGACTATACATGTCTCCGAGTAATATGGAACTTAAGATTGGCCAAGTGATAGGCTATAATAATAAAATTGTTATTGCTACCGATCAACAAAAACCAGGTATAAATTCAGATATTAACGTCGAATTAATAACGCAAACAATCACAGGTGAAAAGGGAATAGTCAAGACACAAACACCAACTACCGCTCAACCATCTACTAACGTACAAGTGTCACCGCATATTGCGGCTAAAAATCAACAACATTGAAAAAACAGCGCTTGTATTAGGTGGAGTCGCGGCTGGTTTACTCATGATTTGGTAAAATAGTTCTTCGCGGATACGTACAACAGCCCTGCGATTGCTACGATCAGTACCCACAAGTTTTGACTAAGCCAAGTGGTGGTCTTAGCTAATAAATTCAATAGCCAGGAAACAACACTCCCTATTATACCGGGAAGTGTGGCCGCGGCTTTCTCAGCGAGCTTTCCCAGTGCTGAACCTAATGCTTTTAAATGCTTTTTTATCCACTCTTTTATACCATCCTACATAGGTGGTGTACTTCCACCTGTACCACCTGTGCCACCGGTTAACGCAAGAGTCAAAGTCGATATAATAAATTCCAACGCGGTTAAAATATTGGCAATGGTTATTCCCTGTTCTCTGAACAATGTTTTAATTTTATCGGCCAGTGTAGTGTCATCGTTGAGGACTTGATCGATAGTTTCTCGAATTCGACTAACAGTCGGACAGTCGCTGTTATCCGGAAATGGGTGAAAACAGATACTATTCATAATTCTTTTAAAAATAATTTTCCAATTAGATCTACGTAAACAATGAAAATAAAACAAAGAAATAGATAAGTAGATCGTATTAAATCTTGTATTTGCCGAAAATCGTCAAATTTTCGCTTTCTTGGTCCTTGAGCTAGACGTTATGAATGTGTTAGCTTACATTATTTGTATGTACAATGAACTTAATTAAGTTGTAAATACATTATTTAAATAATGTGATAAACATAACTTTCATATTTATAAACACTGGGATTAGACCTTTCAAATAGTCTATAACACGACTGTTCTGTAGGTTGCAATAATTGTTTTTAATTGTTTTTTTGCCTTTATACATGAAAATGGCAAATCATTAGTTACTGGACACTGGTATTTAGTATTTACTCCTACTTTCTAGTCACAACTCACAAATATGTAGGACTGTTACTTTCGTGTTTGTTACATGGAAATGGCAGATGATCCATTAAGTTCAACTACTCATTACAGTATATATTTTATGACTCATGACCATTCATTCACTTTCATTTAACTTTTCATTTTAATGAGATAGAAAAACTTATACTGTCAGATAGACGTATTACCATTGCTGAATTTGAGGAAGACACAGGTCTAATTCATGGATCACTTGAAACTATTAGTCATGAACATTTACAGATGAAGAAGATATCTGCTCACTGGGCACCAAAGTTTCTTAATTCTGATCTTTAGGACAAAAGAACTGACATAGCCAAAGAAAATTTAGAGTCGATCACTATGATCCTGAGTTAAAACATCAATACATGGAATGGCGCCATTCCACTTCTCCACCACCAAAGAAATTGAAGTCTTCTGTGAAGAAAGTTATGGCTATTGTATTCTGGGATACAAAGTGTGTGATCCTTGTTGATTACTTAGAAAGTCAAAAGACGATTATCGGTACCTACTATGCTGATTTCTTCATTGCCTGAGAGATTCTATCAAAGAAAAGCAGCAAGAAATGCTGACTGCTGGAGTTCTACTCATTCATGACAGTGCCTCTACTCACACCTCTTGACTTGCAAAGGTTGCTGTGCTACAATGTGGGTTTGAAGAGCTTCCTCACCCTTTGTACATGCCAGACCTGGCACCAAGTGATTTCCAACCCTGTGGGGAAGTACTTTTGTACTTCCCGAAAAAAAAAGGCATGCAAGTCAGGTTAGCCTTTTGTACCATGTTGTCTACCAGATGTAAGGGACAGGTCATAGGTTGATGGCAACAGATCACACTCATAAGTCACGGGAATGATGTCAAGGCCATGAGAAGTGACATCAGAACCAGAAGGGGCATCATAAGAATCGCAATCTGAAAGGTCAAATGGGCCATGACGCTAGGGATTGATGATGTACCAATAAGGTAATGGGAAGCAGATATGGCAGTAATTCTATGGTAGCTTACCACATATTTCCATATGTCCTTGGCATTATTCCTAAAATGGGCCTCTTGTAGTTTCAGGATTATATGCACTAAATATTGGTCAAAACAACTAGAATGCTTGTTTGAACAATTAGGTAACACAAAAATGCTGCATTTAGGGAAAAGACACAATTTTGGTAGGAATCATGGAGTTTAATTTTCTTTTTAAATTCAGTTGACTGTTAACTATCAAGGGTTCTGATGTCAAAGGGAGCACGGGTGGCCCAGTTGTCTAACGCGTTGCGATTCGCTGTGCAGAGTTGCGTCCCTTGGGCACGCCAGAAACCTATGATTGAAGGTTCGAATCCTGGTTCGCCCCGATTATGTTTCTAGGTTTGTCAGCACCATACCCGTGCTCGTGGTAAACATCTGAGACCCGCATCACTTCGGGCTTTCCTCCCACATTAGGCTGACACGCTGTGATATAACTGGAATACTGTTAAAAGCGGCGTTAAACCAAACTCACTCACTCACTTGATGTCAGAACCCACGGATCCAGCAGGTATATTTTGGCATGGATGTAATAGAGGTTTTGTATTTGTAAGAATTATCAAACAATAGTTATCATGGTGAACAACTGAAAAATACTATCTCTGTAAAATCAAGAGTGATCGTACTCATCTCCCCAATATTCTGCATCTAGGATGCTGTTGTTGAAAAGAAGTTCAGACTTCCTGGCAGCACATGGGCAGAGGTTTAGGAAGGGAGATGGTATTAGTATCTCAACTGTTTGTGAATAGTTGACAATGAAGGGGTCATCTTTTTAAAATGTAATGATTTTATAGTGTGTTGACAGCCAAAAGACAGGATGTCTGCTACTGATGTCATAGAGGTAGTATTCTTGGAATCATTAACAATAACTATTGTCAGAGACCATATACCAAAGGACGGGCCTCGGGGCTAGTTGGCACCAAGTAGCACTTTCAACTGCAACTGTTGGAGATTTGAAGAAATGCGGGAAGGATCTAACAGTGACCCAACAAACTGTTCCATACCTACACAAATTTCAGCTGTAAATTTAAGTGCTACGCTTATGGATATTATTAATAATTTACATTATTAATTTAAAAAGTAACCAAAACTAAAGTAACCAGATATTGGAATATAATATTGCTGGAAAAATAATTGTTTCAGATCAAAATACCTTCGAGTTATATTATTAGTATTTTTAAAAAAGTGTAACTGGTAGATCCAGGAGAAAATGTGTGTACAGCTGATTGCCATTTCTGGCAATAATAATAATATAATCTTAATCACTGCATAGAAAACAATGCCGCACAGAACAGGAAATAAATAGAAATAAATATATACAATCCGTTATAGCTACTCTTTAAATTTCTAAAATATCGATATCACTTCCATTAAATGAATAGCATTTACTTTACATTACACAATACATCAGCTGTATCCGTACAATACATCAATACACAGATACAAAATATATTAATATGATAATAAAGTGATATTCTACCATGACATTGATGAATGCTTGATTCTGATTGGTTAAAAAGAGGTTTCCTTTTTGCTACGGGAACCCCTTTAAAATATATTAAGCAAAAAAAACGTGCGTATGAATACATAGATAACCTACATATCGATTTACAGAAAATGGCTGCCGATCGATCACCCCCATATGAACTATAAAACATATCTATATTTCCTATAATACACGCTGGGTCTCTAATACCAGCCAGGTCTCTAATACACGCCGAGTCAAGGGCTCTCGCGAAATTAATAGACGGCATTTAGTGTCAAATAGATGAAATACGGTACTTTGATATCGGATGTTTTGGGCGTTCTAGGCCGCAACCGTGACTGCTTCGATGATGACATTAAAAGATTTAACGAAGGCATATCTTTTGCATACAAATGAAATGTTTATGAAACTGTTAGAGAAATGTTCTATGGTGACCAGAATCGGAACAATTTAAGCTATTTCCTCATTGAAACAACCGACAATGAAAGTAAAATATAACATTATAAAAATTGTTTGAAAAAACAACATCACATCAGCAGGGATAGTTAGTCAACGTGTTAATGTTGAACAACATCACACTGTGCATCAGTACTGGGTTGTCTTCTGGTTTTCTGCAATTCTTTAACAGCACTCTTACTCTTTGGCAGCCATAACTGAGAGTGTAGTGCAGATACAGTGACAACCGGGACACTTTAGGACGGTTCTCATTTCAGGGTGGGGATCGAGGTATAATTCAAAGGTTCACACATTCAAAATAAGTGAAAGAGTGATATCTAATAAATTTTGTTGAGAAAATAATAATTGTTCATTTTTTTGGTAACTTTTTCTGAAACCCCAAAACAGGTAATTTCATTATTGAAACAACCGACAATGAAAGTGAAATATAACATAATAAAATGTGTTTGAAGACATTTTATTCATGACAACATGGTGTTTACAAACCTTTTTCTGATCGATATCCATTACCATCTCCGTCAACCAAAAACCGTTAGAATTTGGCAGGAGGGGATTTGAAAGTGCATCAGAAAACACTCCCTTTCGAAAGTCCACGAAAACAATGTCCCAAATGAAGTGACAGCTTATCAAACTTGATGAAATTCATTTCAGAACACGCACAATTATGAAAATTATACACGACCTACTATTTCTGGACCAGATTCTGTCACTATTTGGCTTTGGATCTGTGAAATCTTGAAATTGACAGGTCACACCATGCAGATTCCTCGTTTCAAAATATCCGGCTCGTCTGCAGCCTCAACAGTGGCTGTTCAATCATACTCAGTTCCATTAGTAATCATATGGATGTACCAGCAGGCTCGATCAATCCCAGTAAATCTACAGGTAAATGTTGAACCACATCATAGATCGGGGTTGTCATCTTGCTTCTTTTAACTAGATCAAGTTAATGTAAACACATGATTGTCAGCCATTGACAGCTGTGAGGTGTGAGTAACCGTGATGTAGGTCAAGTTCTGCCACATCCAAGTTCGGGGTGGAGAGGCATTTACTTTGATGTTATTATTGTTTACTGGGGGTAATTGCTATCTAACTAATAACTCTTAGATATGTTAAGTGTACATTATAATGTTAATTCATAAAGTTTGCTGTAGAAATATATTCGTTTAGCATTTTAAAACCTTTTTCTATTACCCGTCACCCCTACAATAGAAATGATGGCATGTTCGATTTCCAAGAAATGACCTCTCTCACAAATTTCCGAGAAACGACAGCCAGTCCACAGTGTTCAATAGTGTGCAACAGTTTGAAAGAATTTAAAACATCTCTCTTTGCTAAGTTAGGAGTGTTATTTGTCAACTTCGTTTGAAAAACTATGTGTTTTGAACACTTATTATGAACTACTAACAACAATGATTGTATGGTGAACGTTGCCACTGGGAAATCTGCATAATAAAGAAATACAAATGCAGAATACAATATACAAGTGATAGTGTATAGTGTATAAAATATATAGTACAACAGCCACTCATTTCAGACACACAACACCCATACACCTGCACTTACCAACATACATCAAGCATACAGACATACATTTACTTTCCATTACTGTACAGAGGGGTTTATAATACTTAGTTTATACATAGTATTAGGTTTCGTGTTTAATACTGTCTTATACAGATAATAATAACTCACTGTACTGTGAGTTCATCAAGAACTATAAATATATACAAGATGCATTATGTTTCTAATAAATCAAATAAAGAATGCATTCTACAATATATATTATTTCTAATCGCAATAATTAGAAAACATCCATAATACAACATCATAAAATAAATAATCAACTAACCTTAAGTATGAATAAATCCCTTCACAAATCCAAAACCTCACATAAGAAATGAATGCGGCAATAAATCTCGCTGAGTCTTTCCTTGAGGTGACAATAGCAACTGATTTTGTAAAATTCAACAACAAAACATTGATGTAGCTGTGGCCAGCTTGGCCTATCAACAAGACAATAGACTGGGCCGGGGCGCGCTGGGGCAAAGAGTGCTGTAAGTCAAAAGCATGCAGTGTGACAATTAGTGAAAGTTAGACTGAGGGTAAGCTTACTTAATGTTACAGAGCTATGGAATGAATGTTTAAGGTATAAAATATTAAGGTATAAAACATAACTAATATTATAACTAATAATATATTCTTATAATATAAATATCGTAATAAACTAATCAGTTAAAATGGTAACAAGGCCATATAACCTTACTACCTACTAATAAATCTTAACTAAAAGTTATGTACATAAGGACTTGAGCCTGCCACATAAGGCTTTTGTGGGTGAGCTACATCCTTATGGCATTACCAATCAGACTGGATTACTCCCAACAAAATGTTCTGCACAATTTGTTTCAAATGCAGTGCCATCTACTGTTGTTATTTCATAAAATACAAAGAAAATATAAACTCGTTAAAAAAATTCATGCGGGGGATGTGGTGCTCTCAGAGCACTCTTGTCATGTTTCATGTAAGGCATTTGTCTCAGTTCAAAGTGTGCCATCTCATACACAGCGCATTGCCTTCATGCAAAACTCTCTGTATTTTTTGCAGTCCTGACCCACTTCCATATCACCCCATTTCAATGACCAACTTAGTTGGTCCATTATTCTGTTTGAGGACACAATTTGACAAATTTCATGTTATCTGGATTCTTATCCAATACGTTGTTCACAAATAGCGTTTTCAAGTTTACGGTTCAAGTGGTGCCTTCAATAACTAAACTGCTGACAGTTTCAAACTGCCCGGTACAGATTGAACTTGTTCATTGGTTTCTGCCCCTAATGGCTGACGTTGTGTATGAGCTGCAGTTTGTTAGTGATAGACAGTCATGTGAACAACAATTACTCTTCACCCTATCACGTGGCTGTATTTTTCCGCTCTTCATGTTTGCATGGCATGTGCTGACATTAAAGTTGTTTTATGTTTATGAAGTCTTTGACTTCATATTTATTTAAAAGGATTGACAAAAAATAACAAAGTAAAACTTTAGCAAATATATAAGTGAACAAGACCCAAAACTGGCATCTTGGATTCTTTCAGTTTGCATTGGGTTTTTTGGATTCATGACTCGATGAACGAAAACGTATTTAGTCAATCATTACCGGTAAACAATGATTATTTTACAACAAGATTATTTTCGTACTTGCAGGTTAAGAAATATTGTACTTATCATTGTTTAATGGTTGTCTTTGTTTACAGAGTGAGCTATTGACTACTTGCTTGTAACTCATTACTGATACTACTGTGAGTTCATGCGCACTTGATGGCATGGCTGGCCCACTCATCTAGGGAGTTATTATTTGCTGAGTCCTAGGATTCGCTCTAGTTAATATTCTTGGTTGGTCAGCAAAGATGGGAAACATCAAATACCAGCATAACTGTTGGCTTTTGTCGCACATTTAGATGATGCTCCATGATGTATCTGAACTAATGTTAAACCCCAACTCACTCACTCACTCACTCACTCTGGTTATAACATTGATGCTACTCCTGTATAATATTGCTGATTCAAGTTGCTTTGTTGACATTGCTTGATATCAAAATGCAAGGTATGTTCCTTAGATGAGCAATCATTATGACTTTAGAGAAAGATTTAATGTAACAAAGATTTCTGCGTTTAGATGGAGCCTTACTATATTTCCCCTATATGTATTCTCAGCTTTGAAGAGAGATGGCTTTGGTGAAGAAAAGTTGTTTCACTGTATTGTGGCAGAAGAGAAGGCAAAGTCAGGAGCAGGTGAGTGGAACTGACTAGATCGGTCACCGGATATATGTTCACAAATTTGTTAGAGAAGTCAATTAGACTAGGTCATACTTAAAACAATAAACAGTTGGGAAATGTGTTTCTGGTCAGACAGAGAGCGTTAAATTCATGAGTACATGATGTGCAGTCAACAGAGATGTACACTTGCTGGGTTTCTGATATTATATATATATTAGGTAGTACTAAGTCAGCAGTGATGATGATTTTCAAAAGTATTTCCAAATTTGTAAACTATAATAGTAATAAGTAAACTATCATAGTTTCCAAATATGTCTTATTGTTTATTATAATGGTTTACAAAAGTTTCCACTCAGTGAATTTATGCACATTTATGAATAATTTTTCAATGTGAAGTTTAGACGATGTACAGCTTTTCCATTGGACAAGAAGTTGGTCACATGGCCACAAAGTTGACGTTCATAAGTGTATGAACAACACAATTTGACTTGTTTTTCATGAAACCATAGCAAGCTCGAACATTCGTACAAAGTGGAAGTCAATTCTTAATATAAATGTCTTCAGATAGTACAATGGTAATACTTGTATCTTGTACATGTACTCATTTTAGAAGCCAAAAAACAAAGAATCCTACTCAAGTGTCTTTTTAGATGAAATATATATTTTTATTTTTATGAACGAGTCTTGATAATTTTTAGCTTGGAAGACGCAAAATGAGATTCTATTCATCATTCAAAATCATTCTGCCTATTGTAGGATTATCGTGTATAGTTAAGATAATGATTGGCGATAGACCTGAGCGAAAAGTAACCTCCATTAGTGGATTATTATATGATGTGGAAAAAACGAAGGGCGATCCCGATATTACCAAGCTGTATTATGTATGTTTTATATCATGAATAGACATGTCAAATAGAACAGTTGCTTTTTTTAGTACCAGTGCCTTGAGTGTAAAAAGTACAGCTACCTGCTTCAGTGGCAGAGGGATTGGTGATGTCCTATGATTGTGATGTCCTATGATTGTGATGTCATGGTAATGTAACCTTAGGTTCCGGGTACTTTACCCTTCTACCTTTGGTCACTTGTCCTTATCAACTACTCCTTGGTTCTAGGGATGATGTAGCTCTCTTTCAAAATCACAAGTCTGATGGTTTGCTCTAGTCCTTTTTATTTATGATAGAGTTAATCATAAATACACACACAAGGTCCTCAGATATATTCTTGTTGTTGCCTGATATAGATACAACACATACCTAGATGATGGTTGAAGAGCCTGATGGTTTTTCTGATGAACGTTAACTCTACTTCTTTTCTGACTCGGGATCCCAAAACCTACAGAGAACCGTTCTGTTCAGCTGTATGCTCCCGACTCCCCGCACCACTCTCGGACAACTAACAAAATACTATCGATGATAATTTTAGCTCCTCCCTCCAAAATCACCTTTGACATCATGAGAAATGAGTCATAATGGTCATTCCCCAATTTCCATAATAATTAGTTTTACCATCAAGCTTTTCGGACAAACCAATTTGATTACCTCTTTAAGTCATTGGTCAACTTGGACATACTCATCTTATCAAATCCCTCAACTACTTCTGCCAGACTGGAAGACGCCGAAAAGATACTTATTCATGTTATTTAGACATTCCAATCAAGCAGTAGTACTCAGAAATCTTTGATCACCACAAGTCTAACCATTTTGTTCCATCCATCTATCTCCCTTCTGACATTCCCATTTCAAGACCAATTCTACTAATTCATTGTACTAATGAAAAGTTTATACTCTATCACTTAAGAGAAGCAAAACCAGTAATCACTTGCCCCAGGGGTGATGCCTCACACTGCTCAATCACTTCTCTCATATGCGTCTATATTTTACCCAAAAGCTTAGTTTAGTAAACTACATTTTAAGTTAATACCAAAAACCCTTTTTCTAAAATACCCTTGTTATACATGCCCTTCCCGTTGTAGAGCATGTCCCATGCGATTGACCAATGATAACAGAATATAAGATGTAAATACAATAGTACAATATCAAGATGTAACAACTTGTGTGTGTATGCATCTGAGGACCAGAAAAATCAATACAATAAAAAAAATTTTCACAGGGTAATGTCTCAGATAGGATCTGTCTTGGGTTGTACCTATCTGAGAATAATAACATGCCAAGACCTATAAAGGCATAATCAAACAATTCTTCTTTGTAAAATTTACTTTTTCAGTAGATGCAGATTGGTAATAAAAACATTTTCTTAACATTTCGATCTTATATGTAAAGACATATGAGCATTTTCCTTCAGGCACAGAAAAATCACAATAATTTTACAACACCAACTAACAACTTATCATCAATATCCTTATTCCTCCCTAAATTAACCAGTCCAAGTCGTCAGGGTTAGCTCTAAAATGTAGACCTGAGTCTGATGAAGCGTCACTTTCGCTGTCACTGTCACTGTCTATTACATTAGGGACTATAACAGGAGGTGGACTTGGTCTTATTGGAAAAAATCCCCCTCGAATAAACTGGTCTGAAAAAGGCCAGTGATGTACCATTAAATGAGAAAAATTGACGAGGAAAGCGGCTCTCCACCATCTTGTAGAATGAGGCTGCTCATCCCTACAAGTCCGATAGTGAAAAGTTTGACTTTCCGAAGCGTCAGGAAATTCTAACTCATATTCGGATATGGTTGCATAAAAGTCCAGATGTTCGAAAGGATCGTCCATCTGGAGTTCTGGAATGAGGAATTGAAACTCATTCCCTATCATTCCAAATGCCATGCCATCTGGAAATAAACTGCGGACCACCTCACAAGCATAGCTGGTGGTAGTCCCGGACCTTCTTTGGGCCTCAAAATAGGGTAGTACCAGAGAATCTGATATATCCCCTCGTATGTTAGCATCCATCCTGACCTGACATACTTCACACCGAAGTGTATTATTGCTATCAACGAATAAATGTCCATTGTCCTGTTCTGTCATCCTGCCTAATGTGCCAGCAATACTATCCCTTAGCTCAAACTTAACCTTTTTCGAAATAATCAACACATGCATGGCACATGTTGCATGGTACATGCGTTTGCACCACGCACAATGCTGCACTTCGTATCCCTTACTTGCATAACGGTCCACATCAAGCAAGTCCTCCAGGCAATATCCACACCTTTTCCAGGTATTGTGGAAAGGGAAATGATCAGTGTGGGCAAGTGGTGTCCACCGCAACCTAAGTTGAATGTTTAAATTACCTTCATCCCCAAATACACAAAATTTATTTACTTGATCGGTAGTATACCCAGCTCCTCGCAAGTAAGCATAGAAGAAGGGCATCAAATTTTTTCGATAGGGTGAAGAATAACAAATCATAAGAGAATCTCCTACATTAGATGGTGTCAACATGCCGACTAATCCCAACTTAACTATGTCAAAGAAGCCGAAATACATCCCATATATAACCATGGTTATGGGTCGAATTTGAAATTTTCGGTACCTTCTATTTTTCATAGTGGTGGCGATTGGCAACCGGTTGTCGAAAATAGGCTCCTTCAAATCATAAGCGAAGATTGCCAAAATCTCCTTATGAATATATGGAGTTATCAGTTCTGGTACCTCCAAATAAAGTACTTCAGGCATGTCAACTTCACAGTATAATGTCAACAGTTGTGCAAAGAACAAGGACCATTCAGCCCATGTCCTCACCTGCTCCTGCGTAATGGTGACAGTTTCACCATGATTGATAGAATTTTTGAAAGCACCCTTAACCCTATTCCTGTTCATTTTCAGTCTATAGGTAATTGATGATAACTAAGTACAATATAATTACTCACAATACTGAAATATATAGTAAGACACAACAATGTCTTACACAGACGTCTAACTATTGGAGGTGTACCCCTGTGGTCAACGACCGGTGACTAGCCAAGCAAGTGCGTGATAAGCGATAAGCAAAATATGCGTTATTGTATGCAGTATACTCTATAGGGATAATTGGAATCGCAAACGATATCACAAATTGCACTATACTTCGGGGTACGAGCTAGCCACACCAAACCCCCGTGAACTATCATGGCACGTTAAAGCGTATAGTCTGATTGCGGCCAAGCAGTTCTATTTACATTTGCAATCAGACTGATTAGGTTTTTGCATAACTTTATATACGTTGAGAACATTCATATTTGTTTAGGTATCACTTTAACTATTTCAAAGCAAATAGCTACAGTATCTGTATCGTGCTTCCTTAGCAACACATCAATTGGAAACCGTACACAACAGATTACCATTTTTTTCTTCACACAACATCAACTTAATGTTACATTTCTGAACATGCATGCATATAGGTTATTACCAAATGTTCCCCTTGACGGTTACGATCCATCAACAAGTATTGAAGACATCAAACATGCCACAACATACATATTTTTATCAGTAAAATTGCTCACAAATATTTCTGTATGTAACATAGATCTGCATCTACCAATACAACATACATTTTTAAACAATCAACAAAAACCTGCAATGCAATACAATGCACCTTATTCAATATACCTGTAACATATAACAGATATATTTTCTCTCCTAAATTCAATACATTTTGTCATCAATTTATAAGTACACACATTTTTATACAATATATTTATGCATACAGGTAAGTTTAAACAACATTTTTGAATACAATATAACATCAACATTAATACAAGAGGACACTAGTATGTCTGAGATCACTTAGATTTCTAAAACTGTGACATTTCAATGCTCTCTGGTCTCTGCGGAACTGACGGATAAATTAATTTTACATCCCTAACAGCAGCGGTTTGAGTAGCTGTGGTGCAAAGTAATGGAGCAGAAGGTCTACCCGATTCGTTAACAACTATGGGATATTGTACGTTCCCATGTATCAGAGAAACACTTGCTATGTAATCCTCATCCATCATTCTGGTCAGTCTACCTGCCTTAACCCATGATAGAGATACCTTCCTGGGTAATTCTATACGTTCATTAGTAATGGTATTTACCAAACTCGGTTTGTTAGGTCCCCATGACAAAATCATGTCAAATTTCACCAATCGTCTGGTAATAGAGATCGATTGTGGAATCATGTTTGTTCCTAAGCTTCTAATATATAATGGACTAACTGGAATCGTGGCCAAGGTAACGTGAGTACATTTAGTTCTGGAAGCCAATTCTATTTCCAAATAGGTCTTAGAATTTCTCATTCTTTTCATGATAATATACACTGCTATGGCAAAGATAACCAAAACTCCTGCATAGAATAAAATATTAATATCAAACATTGCTTTTATATTTGCCAGGTTATTATCGGTTGAAGCCTTTGTGGGAGATGGAGTTGGTGGAAGCCATCTAAAACGCCTATCTGAGTTTCGGTTCAGAACTGAAGCTGAAGCTTTCTCAAGATGACAAGCCAAAATTAGTACACTTAACCTTCTTGACAGAATTCCCATGTAGACAGTTAAAAGTATGAGTCCAAAGAAGCATCCATAAAGCATATATGATGTTCCTGATAGCCATTGAGTCCCTCCTACTGGAGTCCAGTTATTCATAAAAATAGGATCGGTTGGATCAGTATAAATTATTTTATTTTGTTTTGCGAGTTTCACAGCTCTACGAAGACTAATTCTTATCTTTTTATCATCACCCATTATTTTTGAAAAGGTATGGTTAGCCACTTGAAATTCTGGAATATCATAGCTAGCGGGTTCATCCGTTAGGAAATTTTCCACTTCTGCTCTGAGATCATCTGCCGAAAAGTAGTGTCTCAGTAGCCCTACATTCAGAGGATATTTGAAATTAGTTTTTGTGGATGCTTCATGACATCCTGTTAGTCTAGGTGGTATTGTCATTCCGTCTCCATCCACTCTACAGTTGCACAACAATGGTATAACGCACAAACTACAGCCTTTCATCGTCTTGGTCTTATCTGCACAAGAGTAGACAATTTTGGAAATTCCAGATAACAACAGGTCGCCAGAATTCAGTTCAAACATGAAATGACCTGCACCATTTGGAACAAGTCCAATTTCACAAACTTCATGAACCAAGTCAATATCATTAAGGAACAAAGCCAAATTGCATGAAGGATTTTGAAACGATCTTTGAGCTGGTAGATTGTGGCATTTTATAAGCATTTGATTTTGAGTGCAAAGTTCATATTGATCACTTGTGAATTCCAAAAACGTCTCGTCAACTGTGGAAATGGCAATATATGGTATGGTCTCACCAACCACTGTGGCATCACCAGAAGTGTGATTTAGGGGAACTGGGAATAACTTAACTTGATAAAGTTGTGTTTCCCTATCTTTGGATGTTACTGGTAACATCATAGTGACATAAACAGTACTGTCATGTCGTACGTAATGTACCTTGGTAGCTGTGTAATAGTATGGCAAATCCTTATGAGCCAGATGGAAATTTGGATATTTATCCCTCAATGCTCTTCTTATTTTTGATAGAGCACGCCTTAAATGTCGGAAAGGTATCAGCTCGGGTGATAGTACATTTTCTAACAACTTATATAATCCTGTGCTCAACCGATTAATCTTCCTTTCAACCATAGTAGCAAAATGTAACTCCTTTGCAACAAGTTGTATCCAATGTGCATACATGGCCTGAAACCATCGTATCTTACCATCCTCTACATTTATCAATTCAGTCAGTTCATTATGATTTGCAATTATTCCTTTCTTCAAACCGTCCATTCTGTCATTGGCCTTAGACATGTACGAACCCATGTAATCCTGTGACACGTTAAAAGCTGCTTCTTCCGCTCTCATTCGATTTGATAAGATATTGATATGTCGTCGTATTATGTTCACGTCGCTGTCACGGGCGGTTCCGAATAAATTATGTGAGAATTCACCAATAAAAGGTAGCAATGCTCTCTTGGAGCGAGTCTGAGAACCAGGAATTGGACCTTGAGGAATAATGTTTTTGATCAAAGTGACCCCATCAACCAAGTCGTTTAAAGTGTCGTCATGTATGCGATAAGTAAAATTCAATACAGCCCTCATGTTCTCATCACAGGACGTGCGATTCCTTAGAAGACTAGCATTCTGACAAATTTCTCGAGGCAGAGTCGGATAGTTAGAGATCTTGGGCAATTCAATAGCAAAAGTATGATACCACGTCTGCTCATACGTTAAGAGTCTTCCCATGTGACTGAAGGTAGTACCCCAGTGAAGACGATAGATATCCGGAACGCATGTCGCCAATGGTACTGAGTTCCCCATCACCAGTAGTGTCATCATCACCTTAAGTGCGAAGCCGAAGGGTCCTGTAGAACACAAATATCCAAGTAAACTCTCAGATTTCTATATCTGATCTCAGTCGTTGTTATTGTTCTATCCCTATGAAACCATAGCGTTCCTATTTGTAAAACAATATCCAACAATCCCAATTGATCGTCATCAAGGTACCATACAACATATTAACTTCCCATAAATAATGTCTACCAACATTAAGGAAACCGCAGAACACAGCGCTATGCTCATACAGTCTCAATTCATGTGTCAACAATATGTTGTACTTGTGGGTCAGTTGAATATTGATAGAGCTAAAGGCCTTGTCATGTAACTACCTTAAATTCTAGCGTCAATTAAGTCCCATTAATTAGCAGTCGTATTTTCTTTCTAACTCACATGGTTGAATCCTTGTCAACCGTCTTTGCGCAATACTGTATCATTTGTCTGAATCATTCACAACACATCTCTTCTCCTCAACAGGAGGTACACAATAGCCTTCTGACTAGGCAAAATTTTCTGAACATATTACCGGTATGATTGGCCAATCATCTACACACCACGACCGATTTATAGGTCTTCACCCAGGCTACGAGACAAATCGACCCTCTGTCCTTCGTCCCGAGTGAATTCATCGTTAGTCTTTCGACTGTCCTCAATATACTCAGCAACTTGAGGTAGAAACATATCTACCTCACCACTAGAGACTGTCAGGCATCTCTAGACTTGATCTTTCAAGCTTTGAAACAGCATAGGCATGTCCTCATCTATGTGTTTATATTCAAATAACGTAGGCATGTCTCCTCTACGTCCTTGTCGACATAATTACTACGTGGGCATGTCTCCTCCACTGCGTGACAGCGTAGGCATGTGACCTCTACGACTTACTATCATTTCATATCTACGTAGGCATGTTACCTCTACGACGTTGTTCATCATCTCATATCTGTGTAGGCATGTTACCTCTACAACTTTTTCAACTCCTATAGCATATTTTATTTTATGCATATCTCAGTACAGTGGGACTACAAATTACTTATTGTGTAAACTACCGTCCATTACTGGAGTGTTAACAACCTTACACTCCATAATACGTGACTAAGCACACGTCTGCTATTTCCATCATCTTCAACCCTATTGTTTACTTTTGTGTTTCCGCTTCGCTTTACCTGTCATTGTCCTCCTGATGTGGAAGTCCTCCACAACCTCTGATGGGAGGAATTCTCTTAGAACCCATTCTCTTTTTGAGATACCGGCATATCGGACCTTATACCATTTACCTCGGCGATCCGACATACATTTCTCTAAGGCTTCGATTTGCCTGTCCTCCATTTCAGGACTAGTTTCAATCTCAGCAGTGGCGTCTTCGTTTGCCGCGCCTGCTGTTTCATGTGCATCAGTATCCCCTTCATCTGATGTCAACTCATCAGCTGAGGAAGGACATGCCTCCTGTTCTGACACAACAACCTCATTGTCAGGTATCATGTCAGGATCTAGTTCCTCATCGTCAGATAAGTCTAACGGTATTGCCAACGGGCGAGCGTCTGGACTGATATACGGTTTCAGTCTATTTGCATGAATGGGTGATCTGATCAGTTTGTCATCACCACATCTGCGTAACTGGAATGTGTGAGATGGATATTTCCATACCACATAAAATGGTCCTTGCCACGACTTGTAGAGTTTCCTACTAAACCCTTTTGGCACTTTAGAACAGTAAAGCCATACCCTGTCTCCCACACGGTATGGAGGTTCAGCTGACTTCTTGTCAAACTGTTGTTTGTATGCTTCCTGAGCAATCTGTACATTCTCACGTGCAATCTCTCTGGTAATCTCGATATCACCAAGCAACTGCCTTAAGTCAGTACGTGTTTGTACTGAAAGACCTTGCGTGCGAGGCTCTAGTACATTGTCGATTGGTAACCTAGGTTCCCTGCCAAACACCATGAAATATGGCGAGAAACCCGTCGAGCTGACTGCAGGACTCATCCTGTAACCCGCTAGGATACTTGGTAACAGCTTCGGCCAGTTTTCCTGTGCCTTGTCACCATAGATCCGGAGTGTTTGACCAATAACACTGTTCATGCGCTCAGCATGACTGTTTGTCTCTGGATGTACATCAACCCAGCTGCAGATGCAAACTGATCAAACTTGTGATGAGCATGGTACGGTGATCTTAGAGCAACTCCGCCATATGTAACCTTAGGTTCCGGGTACTTTACCCTTCTACCTTTGGTCACTTGTCCTTATCAACTACTCCTTGGTTCTAGGGATGATGTAGCTCTCTTTCAAAATCACAAGTCTGATGGTTTGCTCTAGTCCTTTTTATTTATGATAGAGTTAATCATAAATACACACACAAGGTCCTCAGATATATTCTTGTTGTTGCCTGATATAGATACAACACATACCTAGATGATGGTTGAAGAGCCTGATGGTTTTTCTGATGAACGTTAACTCTACTTCTTTTCTGACTCGGGATCCCAAAACCTACAGAGAACCGTTCTGTTCAGCTGTATGCTCCCGACTCCCCGCACCACTCTCGGACAACTAACAAAATACTATCGATGATAATTTTAGCTCCTCCCTCCAAAATCACCTTTGACATCATGAGAAATGAGTCATAATGGTCATTCCCCAATTTCCATAATAATTAGTTTTACCATCAAGCTTTTCGGACAAACCAATTTGATTACCTCTTTAAGTCATTGGTCAACTTGGACATACTCATCTTATCAAATCCCTCAACTACTTCTGCCAGACTGGAAGACGCCGAAAAGATACTTATTCATGTTATTTAGACATTCCAATCAAGCAGTAGTACTCAGAAATCTTTGATCACCACAAGTCTAACCATTTTGTTCCATCCATCTATCTCCCTTCTGACATTCCCATTTCAAGACCAATTCTACTAATTCATTGTACTAATGAAAAGTTTATACTCTATCACTTAAGAGAAGCAAAACCAGTAATCACTTGCCCCAGGGGTGATGCCTCACACTGCTCAATCACTTCTCTCATATGCGTCTATATTTTACCCAAAAGCTTAGTTTAGTAAACTACATTTTAAGTTAATACCAAAAACCCTTTTTCTAAAATACCCTTGTTATAGTAACCTATGTGCTGCAATTTCAGTTTAGCAATATTTCCTTGGAGTTAGCTCCTGATCTCACTCAAGTGATATCTCCTAGGGAAGCCTGTTTTGGATAAAAAAACCTTTTTGTTTTAAAAACTTATCTGATCTCACACTGTGTGGAAATGATCCTTAAACATGTTTCCAGCTTAAAAAAACAGCGCACCCTAACACATCCCAGCCGTCTCCATGGCTACCATCTTCAACAATGGTTTTGCTTCCCTCTCAATGTGATCACATGGCCTCTCAAACTTACTCATTATCCCCTGCCAACAAAGTTGGCTGGGGTTATAGAAATGGGCTCCGTCCGTACGTCCGTTTGTCACGTTTCGTTTCCGGAGCATAACTCAGAAACCGTTAAATATTTTTTCATCAAACTTTGCATGTCTGTCAGGCAATTGCTGAACTGGTGCCTTTTGCTATTAATAAATTTTAGAAATTTTTGTTTTGTAACGTTTCCATGGCAACAAGATGGACTCAGGTTCTGTGAGGGTAGGGTTCGTTTCCGAAGCATAACTCATAAACCATTCAATATTTTTTCATTAAACTGTGCAGGTCTGTCAGGTACATGCTCAACTGGTGCCTTTTACTATTGAGAAATTTTAGAATTTTTATTTTTTATTTATCCATGGCAACAAGTTGAACTTTTAGAAATTAATGAATTCTTCTTTTAAATGCCATGAAAATCAACTTGATACCCATTTAACCTGTTAAAGGAATCTTAAAAGTCATGATAAAGTTTTTTTGTGTGCATACATTTTGTGTTTGAGGTATCTCTCATAGTAGGGGAAACTGTGCATGCCTTCTACCAAGTTGTCAGTATGTGCCCTAATAATGGTTGAGGGTAACTTTTGTTCCTCACAGTGCCTACTTCCTTGCAGTGAGTGCCGGTAACATGACTTGTAATGTTTTTTCTTTCTCCCACCCTAATGAATTCAGTAGTAAATGTAGTAACTGGTTTTGTCAGTTTGTACTTCCTTCATGTTTTTTGTGGAGAAGGTTTCATTTTTTTCTTGAACTTCATAGAAATTGTGTTTTGCAGCATTTTATTTTGTTTCTTCAGGATATTTTGCATTTACATCAAGTAGATGCTCCCCTGCTGCCTTTTACACCATACAAAATTTTGAATATTTTCAAATGTATGTGTTTGTGTGATCAAATTTCACTATTGTTGACATAATATACACTTCATTTGCTGGGCAGGATACTTGCATGGCCATAATAGTGGCAAACTCTTCTTTTTTTTATCCCCCCGGCATATAATGCTATGAATAATATATAGCTATAGGCATGTCCGTCGGTCTGCCTGTCTGAATAGTTCCCGGAGCAGAACTCGAAAACCGTTAAACAATTCTTCATCAAACTTTGCATTTATATCACATAAGTGGTGAAGTTGTGCCTTTTGCTATTTTGGAATTTTTCAATTTTTTTTATTTTCCAATTTTCATGAAAGCATGCTGGACATAGGCTAACTTTGTGAGTGATGTTTGTTTCCGGAGCAGAACTCCGAAACTGTTAAAAATTTCCTCATCAAACTTTGCATTTATATCACTCAAGTGGTGAAGTTGTGCCTTTTGCTATTTAGGAATTTTAGAATTTTTTATTTTTTACGTTTCCATGGCAACAAGTTGGACTTAGGTTCCATAAGGGTGGTGTTCATTTCCGGAGCGTAACTCAAAAACCTTTGAATACTTTCTTACAAAACTTTGCATGTCTACCAGGCACATACTGAACTGGTGCCTTTTGCTATTTAGGAATTTTAGAATTTTTTATTTTTTACGTTTCCATGGCAACAAGTTGGACTTAGGTTCCATAAGGGTGGTGTTCATTTCCGGAGCGTAACTCAAAAACCGTTGAATACTTTCTTACAAAACTTTGCATGTCTACCAGGCACATACTGAACTGGTGCCTTTTGCTATTTAGGAAGTTTGTTACTTCTTCTTTTTTACGTTTCCATGGCAACACGTTTGACTAAGGTTCTATAGGGTAGAGTTCGTTTCCGGAGCATAACTCAAAACCCATTCAAAACCTTCTAACAAAACTTTGCATGTCTATCAGACTCATGCTGAACTGGTGCCTTTTGCTATTTAGGAATTTTAGAAATTTTTATTTTTTACGTTTACATGGCAACAAGTTGAACTTAGGTTCTATAAGGGTGGTTTTCGTTTCCGGAGCGTGACTCAAAAACTGTTAAATACTTTCTTACAAAACTTTGCATGTCTACCAGGCACATACTGAACTGGTGCCTTTTGCTATTCAGGAATTTTATAAATTTATATTTTTTACGTTTCCATGGCAACAAGTTGGATTTAAGTTTTAATATAGGGTGGATTCACTTATGGCGTATATATAACAAATAAACTGTTAAATATTTCCATGCCAAACATTGCATGTCTATATATAAAGCGCATACTGAACTGGTGCCATTTGATATTCAGGAGTTTTAGAAATGTTTATTTTAGAATTTCCATTGCAGCTATGTTGACATTGGCTAAGAGAAATGTCAGTTACCTGGTTTGGGACCATAACGTGTTAAAATGGGCGGGGCATATAGATGACTTTGTTGACTATACGTTTGTTTAGTTATTGTTTCTTGTAATTTGTCATTTGTTTGCATAAAAAAAACCCACAGAACCACACTTGTTTTACTTTCCATTTCATATGGATGCGACCATGGTGGATCTCTTGTGGGTAAACAATGTCTGCTTCTTCAAGAACATTCAACTCTTGACTCATTACATTCAGAATTGCACATTTACTTGTGGGTACTTTACAGGTGAAGTTGGTGTGGTGAAATGAGGTTTAACGTCGCGTCCAAGATTATTGCACTTATATAGCGACGTGCATGTACTTATGTGTGTTTGTGTGGCTGCTTCTACTAGTCCGGACTGATGACTGAGCCGACCAGTCCTTGTTTTAGCCCCTTAATGCCGAGCGCCAGACAGGGTAACAACAAGTACCATCTTTTAACGTCTTTTGGTATGACGCGGTCGGGGTTTGAACCCCGGACCTTCCGCTCTCCGGGCGGACACTCTACCACTAGGCCACGGAGGCGGTCCGGGTACTTTACAGACTGCCGGGGGGATATGTCATCTTTCTGATGACTCTTGTTTACAATTTCCATGACAACAAGTTCCACCTCGGTTAAAAAAGGTTAGGGTTTGTTTAGATTTAATTATGTCATAAATTCTGCAACAGGGGCAGGGAAATAGCCACATTAGTGGCAAACTCTTGTTCTCTTTGTGTCGCCATTGTGCGGTGACTTTTTTTTAGTTTTGAAGAGAATAAGGTTGTTTGTTTTTTCGAGTTTTTTAAATCAGCTTTTGTGTTAACATGGACACCCAGAAATGCCAATTTTGTGATAATTCAGCCATCTTTTCCACACATGATCCTCATCTCCAACGTTGTTCTGTCACTATCATAATGTAACATTTATACTAAGTTTTGATTTTATAATTAAATCTATAGCAAGTGCTTTTATGAGTTATTGTTATGTAACATTTATTCAAACTTTTCATATGATAATTAGATCTACAGCAACTGCTTTTATACGTTTTCATTATGTAACATATATACTAAGTTTTCATATAATAATTAGATCAACAGCAAGTGCTTTTATAAGTTATCATGGTGTAACTTTTAAATAAATATCTATATAATTATAAAACAGCAAGTAATATATATAAAGATTCAGGGAAAATGCAGATACAAATATTAATAGTTTCAGTTATAGCTTCCAGATATATGCAAGCCTAAGGTATTAACGGGAACCCATCTCCCAGACATACTATTTAATAAGTCAAAAGTTACGTCTGCATAGTTTAATAGATTTATAGCTTTTAGATAAATACTAGCTTAAGATAACAAGAACCCATCTCCCAGACATACTATTTAATAAGTCAAAAGTTACGTCTGCATAGTTTAATAGATTTATAGATTTTAGATAAATACTAGCTTTAGGTTTAGCCCCAATACAAGACCCATCTATTGTGATATCATAATATCCTTCCAAGTGCACAGTAAATATGTCAACAAGAATAGTGCCTGTCCAACAAGGATTAAGTATTCCCCTCTGTCTAGCCATTCATTATTCGTAGGGCACACCCCATTGAGTGTCAACAACCAATTATGTATCTTTTATTGTTCTAATTTTAGTTAAATACTGAAAGAAACAAGATGTTAGGCAGTAGGGGTTTGACGCTCAAACCAAGCAGACCTCTCACCCACAGTCCAGACTGTTGTGACTCCGGCTCTTTGCTGACTAATTCCCCATGAAAACCAGCACGCCATTTGGAAGATTTTGAACATCAGACACAGAACCATAATAGTAGGTGTAAAGAGTTGTCCAAAGCTGATTTCAAGACATACCTCAGTAAGTGCAATAGACAGGATAGCTACAGACGATCTAAGTCCTAGTCTAAGTCAGTAGAACATTGCCCCGTCGGCGGCAAAGAAGTCTAAGAAGACTATGCTGAAAGCTGTTCATCCAAAATCCTCCAAGTTGTCCACAACTGTCGGTCAACCACCGAACCACATCGATGATCGATCCATTTTTATGACGAGTTAGCTCTTTCCTTACTAAAGACCTTCCTAGAATGCCATCAAATGTACCCCGTTCGATTTATATTGTTACTCGTGCCAATATGAACGCACCCATATTAGATTGGTGACAGGTTCTACAGAAAGAACTCTCAACCTTGGATGTTGCGCTCTTCGGAGAATCATACGGAAGACGATTCTACAAACACTAAGGAATTGGGAAGGGTTTGACACAGACCATAGGGAAGCCAACACTCATCTGTATTTTCTAACCACTTCTAGATATGAGTGTAGGGATTGTCCCAGAGGTCCTCATCATTGTTCACTAGTTTGGAGGATCGAAGGAGATGTGATAAGGAGCGGGACCCACATTCCTCTCTATGATCGTACTGGGATCTAAAAAATCACAACGGCAAAGGTCGGGATTGTTCCACCCCATCTTGATTGACCTATCCAGAGAATCTGGATAGAATGGGTTCATTCTTTGAACTTTCATTCTTGTCAGATTATCATTTGTATGCAAGTTACATTCTAGGTTGGCGGCAGGATCAGAGGAATGTATATAGCCCGGATCAGGACAGACAGCTACCTTATAACTCTTCAATTTAGGATTACATATTGGATCGTAATCAGAATCGTGATCTAGACTACTCTTATCAACATTCCTATCTAGAACATTTGGCACAAGGAAAGAGATAGATCCAGGGATAGACAGGAGCGACTTTCTTTACATACATTGTCTACCTTTTCCCAAGTAGACATTCAACCCCTCTCAGGATCGATATTTGCCTCTACAGTCAGCAGAGCAACATCATTACCAATCTCCATGGTATTGATATTCACTACTACGGTCGACTGATGACCTTAATACCCCTTTCCAAGGCATTGATATACTGTAAACAGCTTTATTTCTGCGCCGTTAAAATATAGCGAATAAGACAATACTGCGACGAGATATTTTTGCGAGTTGCCGTGTTGAGATGACCCCTCGCGTTCTGCAGTACAAATCAGAAAATCATGAATTGTATCTACATTGATATGGACCATATCATGTACTTACAGAGCTTTCTGATGTGATGTATAGAATTCAACATGTATCCGACCATAAGAAGATTAACGGAAGTTAGCAGCTGTGGTCCTGTATTTCCCAGCAGTCCTCCATTAGAGCAAGGGAGAAGACTGTGATCAACCCCACAGTGGCTGAAAGACAAAGTTCAGTGAACTGTAAATATGCTATGTCTACAACATGTATAAGTACATGCATTACCCATTGTTCATAGTGTGAACATGGTCAAATGAACATTTTTCATAGAGTACTGTGACATCAATGTCTTGTAGTTTTTGTGATTATTTCTTTGCATCTTAAGATGAGTGTTATATGTACAGTGATGTTAGTGAATGTGAACTCTTAACTGTTCCATCAATCTTGTTCTTTATTTTTATTATTATATTAAGTTATGTGTTTATCTGTGTATGTTTAGGCCTACACACTACAGACATAGTTATTTACTTATTCTCTTATGAGCTTATTTTGACTATCTTCATGTAGGTTACTCAAGACATTTTAATCTTTGTCACTAGAGCTGTTGTACATACACAATATTTTGATATCTTACTAGGATGTGAGCAATGTTTCAAAGTAGGGAGTAGTGTTAAATGTTAAAAGTTAGTTCATAAATAAAACGAGATCTCACGAGAGTGAGGCGCCATCCAAGGGAGTGATCGCATTCGATGTTGCCAGGTCAACATAACTGGTAAGTAATGTTCTATGTGATAGTATATGCGACGTAAGGGAGGTAGGTTGTGGGAGGGGGATGACGGTTAGATGTAAGTCTCGTTGTGAGTGCTGCTGTGTGCGCACATACATGAAAATAAAATATACCTGAATAAACCACCTTGACTTAAGACATCAATCAATCATTTTATTTCCAATACTATAGGCCACAAGCGTTTGTGTACAAAAGTTGTGTCATCTGGGCCATATGCAGATCTAAAACTCCTATCATTTCAGAGACATTGTGACTAGATCGCCATCGTTTGACCTCCTATGCCTCTACATCATTCGATGGCAGTTGTGATGATAGTTAGGAACCGGATTGGGAGCAAGTGTATCTTTGTTCTAGTGAGGAGCAGCAAGCTTATGGGGATTGTATGGAGCTGAGGGATCGGTCGATGGATAGGCAGGATCGTCCTCCTTTACCTGTTTCACAGGATCACCAGAGTCTATTATTGGCATTCTCTGAGTCTGATATTCAAGATTGATACACATAATATCTACTGTCTTTAGTGAATATAACTTGCATTAGTTCATGACACTTTATCAACATGATGTTTCTACAAGAGTACAATTGCCCTCACTGAGAAATCGTTCAGCCTACATTGAATCTACATGGATTTAACATGAAGTTTGCTTGTTTGTTGTATAAGACTGCATTCAGCTATATTCCAACTGTATGACAGTAGTCTGTAAATAATTGAGTCTGGACCTAACAATCCAGTGATCAACATCATAAGCATCTCGTTAGTCACCTCTTACAACTAGCAAGGATCGTTGCTGATCTCAAGATGGAGACTCTCGTCTAAAAGGAAAGATCGTCACAACATAAGACCACTCAATGAGAGGATCAACAGGGTTTGCAGTATATTTTATCGTTGATGATCACTATCGGGAATGTTACCCCACTCAGGATAGACATCATCGAGAGAATGAGGATCGTCGGGATCGTTTGTCAAACTTTCATCAGTACGATGCAATGCAGAGATGCAATGAATTTCAACACTTTCAAGACTTATTTACATGCATGAAGTATCAGGAAGAGCAACTTGCTAATGTACCGGTCATGACACGTCTTCTACAGGGAGCTGGCTGCATGTACTGGCTGCGAGCCATTAGGTGCACCTTACAGGTTGTTTGCGTGATTATTTGTACGTACTGCTGTAGCTGCGACAGTAAGGCATCTGACAATATTGATTTATACATCAAAGTGACTGGGTCACTAGCTATTCTTCATATGCTCCCAATGATCTCTATGTACCTTCAAAGCAGTTTTAGGTAACACTGCAAAATTTCACATTGTCACCATCACCCTTTATCATACGATCATTCATCCGGGGAGTTATGAGTAGCCTTGATCTACAAGATGTAGCTTCAACTTTCATAGTGCTTTCAACAACTGTTCCTCCAGAAATATGATCAGAAGATCAAGACATGAGGCAGTTCCCACCATCGGTGCCTAGATGATTGATTTGTGATTGCTCTTATTAGATCTACTTGTGGCAGGGCATTGGTCAGCAGAAGAACGAAATCTACACATCAACAACTTTGAATTCAAGGCAGTTGTGTTTGCAATTACACATTGAAATTCTATGAACATCCTGACTGATAGTTCAATCAGACAACATATCAGCTGTATGGTACATCAACAAAATGGGTTTGACGAAATCTCCATCGCTCTTGAAGACAACAATCCAGTTCTTTCAATTGGTAGATTTGCTTCACATCAAGTACGAGCAAGACACATTCCGGGACATGATCGTAGATGCCTTATCACGGCCAGATCATCCATTTAGTGGACTGGATCAGTCTCATATGTACAGAGATTGCACTGGTTTGGACCACTTGTACTGGCTCAACAACTGACAGTTTCCCACCAGCGCAGATGATGAAGGACTGACCCCACCATACCAACTGTTGGATAAATGCACAGTGTAAGATAGGATAAGGTTAGAAATTTCTAAATTTTACAATAAATTGTATATTTATAAATACTTATACGATCTGTCACACTATATGCCCATCCAACCATCCCTGCATCACACTTACACAAGCCTGTACAATTTCAAAAGAGAATAAGTTAGCTTGGGATGTCATGTGATAACATTGCCACCAGGGCACAGCCTATTGTTGGTGATGTTAGCCATGGAGATGGCTGGGATGTGTTGGGGTTCGTTGTTTCATGAAGCTGTAAACATGCTTAAGGGTCATTTAGGAGATAAACCTACTGTGTTTTGAAATTTGATGTAGTCCCACTGTAAAATAGATACCTCTTTATTATAATTTTTAACCGAGCGCTATGGGGCTCTCTTGCAACGCTTAATAACACAGGTGCACAGGTCCGCAATCTTAGAACATTCCGAAAAGTGGTCACAGGTAGTTATATATGTAACAATTATTAATAAAGTTCAAGATTAAAAACACCATAGTCGTGAGTAGTTCATAATAAGTGTTCAAAACACATAGTTTTTCAAAAGAAATTGACAAATAACACTCCTTACTTAGTCCAAAGAGATGTTTTAATTTACACCAAACTGTTGTACACTGTTGTACACTGTGGACTGACTGTCACTTCTCAGAATTTTGTGAGAGGTCATTTCTTGTAAATAAAACATGCCATCAGTTCTATTGTAGGGGTGACGGGTAATAGAAAAAGGTTTTAAAATGCTAAACGAATATATTTCTACAGCAAACTTTATGAATTAACATTCTTTTATACATATAACATGGGTAACTGTTATTAGTTAGTTAGCAATTACCCCCAGTAAACAATAATAAAATCAAAATAAATGCCTCTCCACCCCGAATTTGGATGTGGCAGAACTTGACCTACATCAACATTAACAGGTAGATTATCTGGGATTGATCGAGCCTGCTGGTACATCCATATGATTACCAATGTGACTGAGTATGATTGAACAGCCGCTTTTTAGGCTGCAGACTAGCCGGATATTTTGAAACGAGGAATCTGCATGGTGTGACCTTTTAATTTCAAGATTTCACGGATCCAAAGCCAAATAGTGACAGAACTTAGACATTTGTGTCGCAAAAATAGTGGATCATGTATGATTTTCTTAATTGTGCGTTTTCTGAAATGAATAAGCATCAAGTTTGAAAAGCTGTCACTTCAGTTGGGACATTGTTTTCTGATGGACTTTCAAATCCCCTCCTGCCAAATTCTAACGGTGGTGGTTGACAGAGATGGCAACGAATATCGATCAGAAAAAGGTTTGTAAACAACATGTTGTCATGAATATAGTGTTTTCAAACAATTTTTATGATGTTATATTTTACTTTAAATAGCTTAAATTGTTCCGATTCTGGTCACCATAGAACATTTCTCTAACAGTTTCATAAACATTTCATTTGTATGCAAAAGATATGCCTTCATTAAATCTTTTAATGTCATCATTGAAGCAGTCAGGGTTGCGGCCTAGAATGCTCCAAACATCCGATATCAAACTACCATATTTCCTCTATTTGATGCTACGCTGTCTATTAATTTCGTGAGAGCCCTTGACTCAGCTTGTATTAAAGACCTAGCTGGTATTAGAGCCCAGCGTGTATTAGAGGAAATATAGATATGTTTTACAGTTCATATGGGGGTGATCGATCAGCAGCCATTTTCTATGAATCTATATGTAGGCTATCTATGTATTCATACGCACATTTTTTGTGAAAAGGGTTAATATATTTGAAAGGGGTTTCCGTATGTCACAGGAACAACAAAGTTCTCGTTTTGGGCTGATGTTTTATTGATGATGAGTCTTGCAATTATAACAAAATGACATGCTATATGGCTTGGTGGTCCGGCATGGTGTGTGCTGGGTTCCTAACACATGCAGTCTTTATAGAGGACAGTCATGTGACCTGCCTCTACATCATTTGCAGGGACTGCATGTGCCCGGGCCCAGGATGTACCTGACACACCACAGTTAAGGTGGCCTGTTCCAGCCAATATTAGATATGGAAACAAGTTGGTGACATAACATATTAGTAAAACTTTAACCTGCGACACCTGCGAAATCTGTGATGCAGTATTATCCGTCTCAGTGGAAGATGAAGTGATGGAAATATCATGGTTTCCATGACCACCCCCAACAGAGAAAATTACCATGTCCTCTAAATCACTGTCCTCCGTCGAGGAATGATCGGATTCAGGTATCTCACATTGACTTGGTTGACTTTGCCTAGGTTCCTGCTCATGTCGAACTGGAAGAGACATGTAAGGAAGCAACATATTTCTGTGCAAAGTTTTTGTGGGGCCTTGTCCATCTTCTCTTTTGACGATGTATACCAGGATGTCTCGGTTGGGCTGGTGGAGAACAACATAAGACTCACGAGACCAAAAATCTGCTAACTTATGTTTTCCCTTAAAACCTACATTTCTCACAAGAACCCTGTCACCTTCAGAAAGAACAGCTTCCCTCACTCTACGGTCATATCTCTTCTTGTGCGGACTGGCAGCCTTTCCCGATTCTGCGGAAGCAACCTTGTAAGCAAAATTCAACCTTTCCTTCAATTGTGAAACATAATCTGTCCCAGAACTTTCTTGCAAATCTTCAGAACCAATACCAAGAAAAGCATCCAAAGCTAAACGTGGATGGCGCCCGAACATAAGAAAAAAAGGTGAATAGCCTGTACTATCGTGTCTGGTAGCATTGTATGCATGTACGAGAGCTGGAACATACATTGTCCAATTTTCCTTCTGATTGTCCTCCAAAGTACCTAGCATTTTGAGGAGAGTCTGATTAAACCGTTCTACCATACCATTTCCCATAGAATGATATGGTGAGGTGCTAGTCTTAACTGTACCTGCAAGCAAAGTTGCGTCCTTTGTCACTATGCAGCCGAGCTGGAAATCCATAATGAAGGAAAAAATCAAACAATGCCTTGGCTGTTGTGTTAGCAGTCTGATTTCTGGTAGGAATAGCCTGTGCAAACCTAGTAAAATGATCAGTGATAACTAGGATATTACCACAGCCCCTAGCTTCCTCTAGTGAGAGATAATCTATACAAACCAACTCCATGGGTTGACTAGTAGTCACATTAACTAATGGAGCAGCAACTTGGTTTGGAGAATTTTTTCGTCTGATGCATCTCCCACAACAACGTACCTTTTTATCCACATCACTGGTTTAACCAGGCCAATAGAATCGTGATTGTGCTAAATCCAATGTTCTATCGCGTCCTTGGTGACCCATATCATCATGCAGTGCATCAAGAACAAGTTTTTGCCATTGCTTTGGTAAGACAAGCTGATGTCCTAAACTGTTTTGATGCCATCTCTTCCTGAAGAGGACACCATCCCTCTAAACAAACTTGGACCATTGTCCTAAGAGTCTACGAACTGTGTCAGTCTCCTTACTCAATTGACGTGACGTAGGTTTTCTCTCGTTCAAAACAAATTCTGCAACCCTAGCTATATCCGGATCCTTAGATTAACATGATTAAAAGGGACTTTGCTTTCCTCAACAGCTGGACTAACAGTCAAACACCTAACAGCATTCACGGTCTGACAGCAACAAACTGCTTTTACTACATATGCCTGAATATGCTGAGAAAACTGAGGGTGATGAGATAATGCATCAGCATCCTTGTTGATTTTCCCTGCACGATAGACAATCTTGAAATCATAAGTGGATAAAGCAGCTAGCCACCTATGACCAGTTGCATCCAGCTTGGCTGTTGACAAAACATATGTAAGGGGATTGTTGTCCGTTCTTACTTCCAAACGACTTCCATACAGATACTCATGGAATTTGTCACACACAGCCCACTTTAGCACCAAGAATTCCAACTTATGAGCTGGGTAATTTCTCTCAGGTTTCCTAAGTGCTCTACTGGCGAATGCTATCACACGTTCCCTACCATCCTGAACTTGATAAAGTATTGCCCCTAGACCTTCCATACTTGCATCTATGTTAATGATAAAAGGTAAAGTGTAGTCTGCATAGGCTAGCACTGGAGGTGATGTAAGACACTGTATCAGTGTATCAAAAGCTTTCTGCTGTTCACTATTCCAAGTCCATATTCCCTTCTGTTTTGGCTTTCCTTTCTGCAGATACCCAAGAAGTAAATCAGTCAAAGGTTTCACTATCCTGGCATAGTTCTCGACAAATCTACGGTTATAACTGGTGAACCCCAGAAACTTCTGTAGCTCTTTAATGTTCTTAGGAATTGGCCAATTTATCAGTGTTTCCACTTTCTCTGGATCTGTTTCTACACCCTGTGATGACACAATATGCCCTAGGTATTTAACCTTATTTCTGAAAAGCTCACACTTTGAAGGTTTCAACTTTAGACCATGTTCTCGCAACCTCTGAAAAACAGCCTCTACTCTCTCCAAATGTTGTTCAAACATTTGTGAGAAAAAAATGATGTCATCAATATAGATCAAGCATTCCTTAAGGTGTAAATCCCCCATACATCTTTCCATTAATCTCTGAAAAGTTGCTGGTGCATTTGTCAACCCAAATGGCATTCTATTACACTCATAGAAGCCGAGAGGACCTGCAGAAAATGCTGTTTTTTTCTTATTCGGTTCTTTTAACTCTACTTGCCAGTAGCCAGAGCTCAAATCAAGCTTGGAGAACCACCGAGAACCAACAAGACAATCAAGAGTTTCATCTATCCTGGGTAAAGAATATGAATCTCTAATAGTCCTAGCATTAAGTTTTCTCATGTCAATGCATACTCTGAGACCGTTGTCCCTTTTGCGTACTATGACAATGTTTGAAGAATAAGGGCTACTACTTTCACGAATGGCTCCACACTCGAGCATGTTTTTAAGATGTTGCCTTACTTCTTAAAATAAGGCTGGGGGTATCCTACGGTATGGCTCCTTAAATGGTTTATCATCTGTGAGGTTTATTTCATGTTGGACTGTTGTAGTATGCCCTAAATCCAATGAATGTTGAGACATAATGTCTGACCAATGACTAAGCATACCCTCGACCTTGTGTTTCTGTTCACATGACAGTGGACTGCCCTCTAAATCAATGGTAACAGGAGGATTTTCTTTAACAGTTCTAGAAGAAAACTTGTCTAAGTTCAACGGTGAACAATCCATCACACATCCATTACACAGCTTAGCTCTACCTGGGAGTGTAATAACCCTTGCGGATAAATTACAAACTTTGACATGAACTACAGTACTTTTGCCTTGAGCTCCTATTTCTACTACCCTTGGACAGATACCTAACCCTTGAGGTGAACTGCCATTATCTAACTGTTCGGTAACAGCGGTCATTCTGCCTGACTGGGTATGGACTATGCCTCTCAATGTAGCAACTGCCATGGGCTTAAGTGAAAAGGAATGCTTACTGGTAGACCTGACAATACCTACACTGGCATTCAAATATGCCAAGATTGCCTGCCAAGGTTCAGTGACAACATCCAGTGGACAATGGCGAAATAGTTTGAGAGCATTGGTACCGAGAATTACAGGAATTCTAGCATTAAACTCTGTATCCCCGACTACCAAGACTGGAATGTCATACGTTCTAGTATCAAATGCAATGCCAATAGGAACCTCGATATAACCTAAATATGGCAGCTTGTTACCAGTTGCAACACTCACTTCCAATAGAAACTCATCCAGACTGCGCAACTCAAGATCATTCATGTGCTCATGATAAAACGTTTCTGCAACGGTTGTTACCTGTGAACCGGTATCAAGCAAGGACAAACATTCCCTGCCATTAACAAAGACATAAGCCTCTACACGTGGACCAACCATCCTAGAATACAAGTCATTGGAGCTGGAAATATCAGTGACGTCTGTTTGCTCCTCAACAGAAGTCAAGACTGGTTTAAAGCCCGGTTACTGACCATACCTCTACCACGACCCTGGCCACTACAACGTGAACTAGAATTTCCAGAGTTACTACCAGATTGAGTAACTTGTCCAACTTTGGACTCAAGTTTTGTTAATCTAGTTACAATCTCCCCAACATCCTTCTCCAATTTGGATGATTTATATTGATTTGAACTTATCTGTTTTTTCTCTAATTTCTCTAATCTCTTGATGATATCCTTCAAGTATTGAGATATATCTGCATCAACAACCTGAGAATGAACTTGAGGCTTCTTCTGTTTAGAGTCCTTAACCCTATTAGACCCAGTGAGCTCTTGTTCTGTTTCTCGAACAACACGAAGCAGAGAATCAAAATCTGTACAATCATCAAATTTGTGACGCGTGGCATCCTTAAGCCTGTCATTTTTTAAACCACTCCAAAACTTTGTCTTTAGAATGCAATCTCCTGATCCTTCATTTATGAAGTCGCCCTTCATCTTAACTTTCATCAATGTGTCCTCAAGCCTATAAGCCCACGTTGCCAGGGACTCACTATCCTTCTGACAATCAGTGAAAAAATCCTGAAGAAGTGTAGCAGCTGAACTAACGACACCATATGTGCTATCCAGTTTAGCCAAGATTTCCTCAACTGAGGCAGATTCCCCAAGTAAGAGAACAACTTTTCCAGCCTCCCCTTTAAGAGATTTCCGAACAGCTTGAGTTAGGATGGAAGTGGGATAATCTCTATCTCTAAGCAAGCATTTGACCTCAAAAACCCAACTCTCAAAGGATCACTGCCACAAAATGTTGAAATACGAGGTGGCTTCAATGTGTACTAGGTGAAGAAGAAAAGGAATGACTTGCCACCCGGTGAGGTGTTGAACTTGGTGGAAGCACACGGTAGCCAGATGTTTCCATAAACCTGATCATTTTCTGGAGATCCTCACGGCCAATGTGCCCCTCTTCCTCCTTCAAGCCTTCCCAGTCCTCTTTCCCACCAGTAGCCATGGCTGCACGGGTAATCAACAAATAGAGTAATACAACAAAGACTTTCTCAAGCATTAGAAGTGAAAATATATCCATGAAGTTCACAATTATAAATGCTGGACCAAGCTTCTGTCTGAAAACAAACAAGTCATTATTAATGACATCAATTTGAATCAGTCAATATAAAATGTGTCAGTGAGTATTATTGCAATACTTGTTAAGGGATATTGAGTGAAAATGAAGTGCAGATAAACCTTCCATACAGTCAAAGATTCATTCTTTCCATTTTACTCACAGTAAACTTCTACCTGAATTTGTTTTAAACACCCAGATTATAGTACGCTAACAAAGTAATCACACAAAGGTATTCCAAAAACGAAATTCACAGTCAAAAAATAACAAAATCGAACAACAAACATTTCAAATGGCCATGCTAGGTTCATAATCGAGAATGAACATACACAAACACAATCTTCACTTTGCCGACTAGAACAATGTCACATGCTGACAAAGGTAATGCAAAGTCACATGCTGACATCACAATGTCAAGTAAACACAATGAAAAGTATAAAGTCACTTGCACCTCAGCGAAGTCGGTGAACAGAAAGTTATTGTCCTGGCACAAAAAGAAAAAAACAACCAAAACAACAACAACCAACTTAGGAACGCGAACGCGATAACGCGAGTGTACACATGATGCCGGCGATGTCAATCATAATTTCCCCATGGGGTACGGGCCCTACCACTTCCAACTGAGTATCTCAGCATGAGAAAAGAATTGCTCCATCCATGCGGAGACTGCAGGTGCTGTGATTACAACCACAGGGATACGATGACGTCACGGCCACACAAGCCACAGGTCTTCATTCCTACATCAACATCAGCCCCACGTTGGGCGCCATAATGTCACAGGAACAACAAAGTTCTCGTTCTGGGCTGATGTTTTATTGATAAAACAGTTATCTGGACTATTATAATTCACACAAGAATGAACCTATTTCAATAAAAAAAACATTAAAGGCATTCACACAACCCATTCAACATACCTGTAATTATAACAAAATGACATGCTATATGGCTTGGTGGTCCGGCATGGTGTGTGCTGGGTTCCTAACACATGCAGTCTTTATAGAGGACAGTCATGTGACCTGCCTCTACATCATTTGCAGGGACTGCATGTGCCAGGGCCCAGGATGTACCTGACACACCACAGTTAAGGTGGCCTGTTCCAGCCAATATTAGATATGGAAACAAGTTGGTGACATAACATATTAGTAAAACTTTAACCTGTGACACGTAGCAAAAAGGAAACCTCATTTTAACCAATCAGAATCAAGCATTCATCAATTTCATGGTAGAATTCCACACAAGGATCTAGAAAGAAGGGGAAATGCGCAGTGTGAGATAAGTATTTATTAATGTACAGTTTACAAATTTCTATTTCTAACACTACTTTTGTTCACCAATGCCATTGGGTGAAGTAAAGAATCATATACAGATAGTTACAAATTTCACGAATCGGTAAAATGAACTATCACTGACAGGTCCTGACTTTCACATGTCTGGACGGGTGAAGTATGGTAATGTGACTAATCCGTTCCTGACCCAAGGAAAACGGTGAGCGCGACCTAGCACCCAATTGAGCACATGATCACATGGTTTGACATTTTTAATTGTTTGTCACTCTTATCATTTGTTTCAGCGTTATTTCGTCGTGAATTTGATAGAATATATATGATTAAGAGATCACTTAAAAACAGTATTACATCTTACTGACAATTTGTTTCAGATACTTCACAACTGATAGGCTATTTGCTTTACTTTTGGTCATATGCTACATTCACTGGTCGTGTGCTCTATGTTGAGGATCTCTATGTCTCTCAGAACAACAGGAGAAAAGGTGTTGCATCAGCTTTGTGGGCATTTGCAATGAAGGTACAAACAGTAACAGTAAAAGTATAATATTCATTTTATTTGGTTTCACTCTGAACTCGCTTTAACGTCATATATGCATTTTCGTTAGTTGTTCATCTGTCCATCCATCCTTCCATTAGCACTGAACTTAAAGCTTTTCATCCTCAGATCTACTGGACATATCAATAACACAGTTCTTTTGAAAGAAAATCATTGCCACATATATGCGGACACACTTTACAGATTGCATTTGGAGGGTAAATTGAGCCCTGCAATGCAAAACTGATGCTCGTTCCACTCCTGTGTTGAGTTCTTTGTGTTAATAACAGCTGCTCAAACCATTATGATGACGCCACTCAATCATTGTTGCAGTTGATTCTGATCTAGGAATTCTCATGATTTCTCTGTTACTTACTGTGCATTGTTTCTTTGTTTCTGTTTTAGGGTTATAATCATGATTAGGACAAATTCTATCCATCTTAGCTAGAATTATAGTCTGGGAGCTAATAGCCTTCTTCAGGCTCCTTCAAATAATAATGTTCCAAAAAAAATGTGACACATACAATGGCATATTTTCTACATATCTCTGAGCTTGAAAATTTCAAAAGAGCCACCGCAGGAACTTATCTTTGAGAAGAAAGCCAACCTGTTTTCCTCAGAAACTGTGATATATATTGTTTTTAAATATTTAGGTGATGTACATGAGATATTTCTTCATAATGAAGTTCAGAAATATGAAATGTCAACACCAGAGAACAATCAATCTGGATTGTCTGCCGAAACAGATTCCACGGAGCCTAAAAGGCAAAATAGTGGTGTAAATTATAGGAATAGATCACTGAAAATCAGCAATGACACCAAGTGTTGGCAAAAGAGATAAGCATATCCAAAAAAAATGGTTATTGCAAAGTTTTTTAAATTTTCTCTTCATATCTGAAGTTACTTACACTTGATATCACATACCATAACTCTGTACCAGCGCATAACACCTTCGTTACCCTCCTGGTATTATCACTGCCACCAGTGTGCAAGATGCCATTACAAGAATTTTCAAAATTTTCTCTCCAACCCCAACTATAGTACACCAGTTAAGAAAGGCGCAACAACCAACAAACTTTGGATATTGAGACAGTAGTTTTACTACAGCAATCATAACACACAAAGATGGCAAAAGTTAACTGCAAAGATATACACTTGGCATCTTCCTTATGAGAGGACTCTGGAGAACACTGATCTTGAATAGTGCTAGCGGTCTCTACTATTTGACTAGTAGGTTTGTAACAGTTGGACCGTACGACACAATATGATGTGCTCCTCAGCTGTGAACCCACAAATTTCAGAATGTTACACCAAGCCCCTGTTGAGACAACAAGGTATATGTCATGCCCGTGTGGCCATCTGTATGGCGATATGCAAGATCTCCAACAGAACACTCTCAGTTGGAAGTATCTTCCACAATGGAGCATAGGATCTCTGACTTTAAGTGTGTTTTTATTATTGAAATGGGTTCCGTACGTCCGTGAGTGTGTGCGTGTGTCCATGCGTCCCAAACTCAAAACCCATTCAATGCTTTCTTAGAAAACTTTGCATGTCTATCAGACTCATGCTGAACTGGTGCCTTTTGCTATTTAGCAGTTTTATAAATTTTTATTTTTTACGTTTCCATGGCAACAAGTTGGATTTATGTTCTAATATAGGGTGGGTTCACTTATGGAGTATAACAAATAAACCGTTAAATATTTCCTTGCCAAACATTGTCTCTACATAAAGCACATACTGAACTGGTGCCATTTGATATTAAGGAGAAATGTTTATTTTAGAATTTCCATTGCAGCAGTTTTGACATGGGCTAAGAGAAATGTTGGGTCAGTTACCTGGTTTTGGACCATATAGATGACTTCGTCGAGTATACACTTGTTTCTCATGAAGATCATGTTGTTGGATTAAATCCACATCTGAGATAGGAATCTGTGATTGGGTGAATTGATCTCTCTGGGTAAACATTTCAAGGGACGAGAGGCCCCTTGACTAAATTTAAGAATTGAGGAATTGAGGTGGGCAGCAGGTGTCAGTGAAAATGTGGAACCACCAACCTGTTGCAAGGCACCTTCAGCAACTGGATTCTTGTTGTGGTTCTTTGCTCTGCCAATCTTCAAGCATTAACCATGTTGCCTCAACAATCAATCATCAAGAAGAGATGTGAAGCCTGAGGTTGGATCACCCCTTATGAGCACATTATGCAGAGTTTCATGGCATTCATCTGATATCAAGCAAGCATTCCCCTGAAGGATGTAACGCATTTTCTTACCACAAGAACTAACTGTCTTTCTCTGTCATAACATCTGCAACAAAGAGGAGGCCGACAGCTTCTAGGGGATCAACAATTGCTTTTCCATGACATGTTTCTTCTGGGACAGGCATGTGATTTTGTCAATGTCAAGGACATAGAAGTTACAGTGGACAGCAAGTTTTCGACAGGTTTGGTGGTCTCCAGAGCCATGATGATGTGTTCCCTTGTAGGAGCTAGTGGTTCATTCTGAGGCACAATGTCTGTTTCTTAGATGGGTAAGTCTTAGGTCAGAGCTCTCGGACTTGATTGCATTCCAGGCAACTCTGTTTGTGTAAGGTAACCTCGCATCACCACAAATAATATCCCGAGTAGAGAGAAACAGTAGATACCTCAGTCCATTGGACAAAAGAGCACATTTGACAAGATTTGTTTGTACAGCTGGGAGCATTTCTGCTGGCACATTCAGATGGGATGTTGGCTGTGCTTGATAAATGCCGTACTGAAGCAAGGCTGACTGAGGACACAAATTTGGAAACTCTTGGGCTTCCAGGGAACTCACCACGACAAGAACTGGACACAAGACTTGCTGTTAGTAAGGATACAACACTTATGAGGGTGGATGTAAGTGTGGACTGGGAAAATTTGAAGTCTCCTACGAGTTGATCTTGATTTATCTTGTCCTGTGACTGTTGGCCAGCCTGCATACTATCAAGTGAGCCAATACTGGAAGCACAATTAAGCAAACACGGGCCAGTACCTTGTAAGCACTGATGAATTAACTCAATCCACTCACTAGCTCAGGAGTTGGGCATGTGGATATTGTAGATATCGTATACAGGCTACCTCTGATTGTGGCTTGTCATATCCATTCAAGTATAGTAACTGAGGATGGACTGATGAATGTTTTCATGGTGGCCAGGTCAAGGTTGTTGATATACAGTGCATCTAGGATATGGCGCGAGTTCGTCAAAGCACTGGAAGGGAATTGGCTCAACAATAGGGGTCATCTGCAAGTTTAGCAATCATACCCACCTGCTGGAAATCACCCAAACCACAACACATGAGCTGCTCAAGTACTGTTTCAGACCCTTGCATATCCATGGCACTTCTGGTATAAACAATGACTCCCTTAAAGGGGTTACCATGCCACAATATTTCATAGAGGCCTTCAATAGGTGAATTTGGTAAAATGCAAGTGTCAGGTCTGTGGTGATGATGTCCTTCAAGGACACTATCAGTCTCTGGGTAGAATCCACATCTGGCATGATAGAAGGTTGGGGCATACAGTAGCAGCCCTCATCAGTGAAGGCTGTAACCAAACGAAATCCGCCATTGTCTTTTTTCACTTTGAATGAAGGGTTAAGGTATTCAGCAGCTTGTCCCTTATGCTGAGGAGGTCGAGGTGAGTGGGGTTTAATGCTCAGTGCAAGATTATTGAACTTATATAGCAACGTGCATGCATATGTGTGTGGCTGCTCGTACTAGTTCGGACTGATGTTGACTGTCAAGTACCATCTTTTAACATCTCTTGGTATGGCGTGTCCAGGGTTTGAACCCATGAGCTTTAGCTTTCCAGGCAGCTGCTCTATCCACTAGACCACAGAGGCTGTGCTGGATGAACTGGGCCCATATTGACAACTGCTCACCCGCCCTCAGGAAGTTCTATCTATGGCAGGGGTCAGTCCTCCTCTGTTGATCATCAACATGGCAGACTGTAAGAACTAAGGGAACTATCTGTTAGTCTATACCGACGTGGATCAGAGACAGGGATGGAATGCTTACCTGGTTTATCAAGATACTTACTACCAGCGACCTGGATATCCGTACCCACCAAGTTTTCCTGACTACCGCTCTACGACCGACTACTTTTGTTCTCCACTCCGCCATCCTCCTTTGGAACGTCCCTTATATGATGACAACCCTCGACCTTCTCTAAACCTAAGGATCATAGTTTGTTGGAGAACAGGAACATCAGTGCCATTCCCAAAGCCGATCTTGTTAAGTTCACAGATCACGGGATCACATTCCCACCTGGTTGGCTACTCCAGAACCTTGTCCACCTATCTTATCTACGAGTTGGGATCACCATGATCAACAGCAGAGTACGAAACCCTTGTTTGACTCCTTCATGAAAGCCATCTCTACACTTTTACTTCCATGTTTGGGAACTCTGTTGACCTATCAGATACGGCTCCAGTTCCGGTTACCTCCCATTCAGTCACTCCATAACAGCAGGGACCCATGAAGATCTGGGGTAGAATAGGTCTTCAGCAACCAAAGGCTTGCCATGTAAAGGGACTATGCTTGTCGCAAGAGGCAGCTTACGGAATCGGGTGGTCAGGCTCGCTGACTTGGTTGATGCATTTTGATGCATGTGTATCCCAATTGCATAGATCAATGATCATGACCTTAATCGCTGGATTGTCTGGTCCAGACTTGATCATTTACAGACTGCCATCATTTAGCTGGAATATTGCTGAGTGCAGTGTTAAACAAAAAACAAACAAACATAACTGCAGTCCATCATTTATCTACCACCAGCCTTTACGGCCGAAGGGGTCATGGGTGGCCCAGTCGTCTAAGACGCAGCGATTCGCTGTGCAGAGTTGCGTCCCTTGGGCACACCAAAAACCTATGATTGTGTGTTCAAATCCTGGTTTGCCCCAATTATGTTTCTAGCTTTGTCAGCACCATACCCGTGTTCGTGGGTTTCACCGAAGTGGTAAACGTCTGAGACCTGCATCACTTCGGACTTGCCTCCCGCATCAAACTGACACACTGTGATAAAACTGGAATACTGTTAAAAGCAGCACTCACTCACTCACTCACTCACTCACTCACTTTACGACCGACAGCCTTTGAAACTTTTTGTCGCGTTTCAACTCCTACCTCAGCCTCACCTCAGCAGATCACTGAGTATTTACATCACCTGCGTTCAATCCACATTAGCCACCTACCTCAAGTCTATTAAGTCTGTCATTGCCACCACTTCAGGGGCAAAGGTTTCCTCGGTTGCAGAACTACAATTGCTCATCCGTGAAAACCTCTCCCTGTGCCCAGTTTGAGCGATTCGACTGTATCTACATGCGTCCGCCCCCACAGTCATTCCTGGAAGAGACTTTTCATCCGCTGTCGACTGTTTCTACATTTCCTATCCTTCTGGCTCTGGCTCTTCTCCATCATCCTTCAAACATATACCTTCACCGGGCTGCCTCCACCTACAACATCCAATCCTCATGAGACTCAAGCGCTTGCTTCTACCATGGCTCTACACTACACAATCAAGGAAGGGCGCTTTTGGAGCCTGATACAGTCGCGTCTCACTACCTTCACAACATCACGGACGTACAAGGGCTACACAAGATCGGTCCGTTGATATTGGCATAACTGTCTCGCCCCAGTTCATGCAGATACAACTGTTATACATCGGGATCCTTGTGGGTTACAATTGTATATACTGAATAAATCATTGAACGTTTACTTTTGTGTTATGTTTTTTATATTGTTTTCCCAGATCAAGTCCTGTTTGGAGGGTGGATTAGCTTGTCTGTAGAGTCTTTTTAGTCTTCATCTGCGAAGTCACCATTAGCTGCGGCGGTTCATAAAATTAAGAACGGTTACCGAACCTATATTCCCCTCTTCCGCTTTAGGTATTTGTGATGTTGGGTTTTGGATCGAAGGTCCTTGCCATGGATATTGTCGATCGTTCCTCTTCTTGTCTGGGTTCGCTTCATGCAATGTGTTTGATAACCTTGACGAAGTGTTTTTAATAAAAGCAGCGCCAAACCTCGCATCTCAATTCCTTTAGACTGATAGCTCTGTGAAAGAGAATGAAGTGGCAGAGGTATGCATGTGGTCAGTTGAGCAGACTTGCCGTGCATTGTCCCAGCAATTGGATGTTACCATGGAGATGCATGTGCTGAATGTTTTGATTTCATTTTAGGGTGTGAGATACAAAAATCCTAATCATTCAGCATTGACTTTATGGCACCATAAGAGACACTCTAGATGTAAATTATTGGTCCATCCAATATATCAAATGATCTCCATTTGAATTTGATGAATAATCTTCTCTCCACTTTCAGGTTGCTGTGGCCAAGGAGTGCAAGCGCATGCAGTGGGTTGTTTTAGATTGGAATACAGATGCAATTAGATTCTATCAAAAGATGGGAGCTGTGGACCTGAGCAAGAAAGAAGGATGGCTTATATACAGGCTAAACGAAGATGATATCAACGCTGCTTTAACTCTGTAGTGCATTATGGCCATGCTTGTATACAGGATAAATACCATGCTACTGGCAGAGACCGGCAACAGTCATCAATTTTCATTGTCTTTGAAATTCTTCTTCCAGGCCTTAAAGTTTAATGTTTTCCAAAGGAGTTATTGGCTTCTAACAGTTGTTTTAAAGAGCCAATTTGAAATTCAATTCCAGGTGAAAAATGAAGGAGTCAAACTTAAAGATTATGGTCAGTATAATGTATAATACTGTTAAAGCATCTCTAATCCATCTAATTGCAGCAGTACCAGTTCCTACCATTGGTGTAACAAGCTTTGTTGTTAACTACATTGTTTAAAATACTTAACAAGATAAATTTTTACCTCACAATTCCCATGTTGATTTTTAGATTTTTTTACAATCAGAGTTTAGCTCAATTATTAATGTATTGTATCTCTGTCTCAAATATTATGCAGTTAGTAATATCTGGTCGATAGCACCAAGAGAAAAATACTGTTTATTGGCATCACTTGACATTTTCATTGCTGGTTTTTAGTTTTTTCAATATTTGGGGGTTGCATGTTACTCCTTTGCAATGTCTAGGTTTTTCTAAAAACATGTTTGAATCTTAAATACTTATTATCCCTAGAGCATATATTATCTCACCAAGGACAATCTTGAGCTGTGATACATTTTACACAAATGGATATATTATGAAAGTTATGACATATTCAAATGAAGGTCAGCTAGCTTTTTTTCAGTCACTAAGTTTGGGAAAAGCTATCTCTCAACAAGATCAACATGGTTAAATAATTAAGGGGTGTAAAATGCCTTGAGCTATATACACTGCAAGGAAATCAGCGGTAAAAGATTTGCTTCTGCCAAATGTTTGCCTCCCAGTCATATGTTGTCCTTGATTAATCTTCAAATGTCTAATTTAAATATACCATAAGTGTTTAATTTAAATCATGTAACATTGAGAATGAGGCTTTCCAATGGTAACACCTCTAGAGCCTATACAAGTATTTGCTGCTCTGACAATTAACTTAGTAGTTCACTGAAATAGTAAATGAACAGTTTGCAATTGAATCTGTTTTTGTGACTTGAAACTTGGACTAGGCAGCATTAGAAATTGGCACTAGTCCTATAGTCCTTGCCCCAAATGCCCAATATGTAAGGCATCATAAGGACTTGTGAAAAATTGCCATTATTAACGATTTTGCTATATGTTATCATAATAAGGACTAGTGGACTAAAACAGTTAGTTTCTATCGCTGCTAGGTAATTTTTGTTTACAATCATATTAGGTATTGATAGTTTTCTTTTGGTATTCAATATATCTAAACTCACTTGAGTCAAGTATTGGGATTTTTTAACCAATGTGTACCATAGATATATAATTTTTTAAATAATTCCAATTAAAATAATGTTTCTAATTTGTATCTCTTTGTGTGCTTCCCTTCCTTTATAACATCTCACATAAACTAAATAACATTAAGTGAGACATAGCCTTTTTATGCACTATTCACTGCAGGAGAGATGATGTACAGGTAATGCTTCATTTGATCAGTGAATGATGGCCTGTAAAGAATATGGGTACTCAAATGATACATTAGGTAATTACGCAGTGTTGTTATCCTCTTGTTTTGTTTTTAATTTTCCATGTGTAATTTGTATGGAAGCAAGTTAAAATTAATTGCTGAACGGTAGTTTTTTTGTGTGTGTAAAATGTGCTGCTTATCTGGAGATCTTTTGAAATCAGATTCCTGTAGAGAAAATGCTCTTAACAAATAAGAGCTTCCCTAATCATGAAGGATGTAAGTCTTAATATCAGCAAAATAAATTTGATGTCTGATTCTTTGACCAGCTGTTGAACACAGTCATACTGACAGCTACAAATTGTTTTTATCCATCTTCTGATAAATAGCCACTGATTTACATTCAAGGGAACAGTATGTAAAAAATTATTTCAAGTCTGTTTAGAAATGATTATGGGAATGATGATAGTCCCAGACTGAGTGAGCTTTTTCCATAACCTGTTTGTCTTGAGGCATCTGGGACCTGTCATGCATTATGAGAGCATAGTGCCAGAGAGAACTAAGGGCACCACAATAAAACTGACAGTTTTAGGATGAGTGAGAGAGGATGAAGTGATAAAAAATATTATTTGTTATGCCAAGCAATCTCCAGTCTCATGGATGAAAGTCTTCACACTACTGAAATAGATTGCCCAACACACAATCCTCACCATTCGTGCCGGTTTCAGATTCGAAGCCAAGGCTTGGAGCCGGTTCCCACTATGTCCACTGACTCCGAGGTCACCACGACGAAATCTAGCATCTGGATCTCAAGACGATAAAGGGCGGTCGGGTAGCCTAGTGGTTAAAGCGTTCGCTCGTCACACTGAAGACCCGGGTTCAATTCCCGACATGGGTACAATGTGTGAAGCCCATTTCTGGTGTCCCCCGCCGTGATATTGCTGGAATATTGCTAAAACCATACTCACTCACTCACTCAAGCCGATAGGGGAGAAAGAAGTTATTCTGCAGATATTGGCGTATACAGGGTGCCAGGGCCCTCCACCTTAGCATGGAAGCACCACATTCTACCATGCCTGAGTTATTGGTCACCTCTCATCAACCAGACAAACGATTACATCGGGAACTTGAGAAGAGATGAAAGACTACCACTTTCCCAAATGAAAAAAGCCAAATGTACTGCAGACCCTTCCAGTATGGATGAGGACTTCTACAGACTACACAAGTTTGCACATATGACACTCTCGATGCCCTTATCTAATCCTCATTTTTGAAAAACAAGCACAACAAGGTAATGGAGGAGGTGCACAGGTTACCACACTGGCTGCTACGTTTGAACACGCTGAATCTTTGTGATATGGTATTTAGACTACCCATACAGAAGAGCATTGCAATAATTCAGTTGAGATATGACAAAAGCCTGAATGAGAGATGCAGCCACGCGTGGATTGATGTGTTTCCTGATGAGACCAGTATTTCTTATATTGTAGTATGCCAGTTTGCAGACGTTCTTCTTTTCTTGATCTTTTCCCATTGATATAGACTTCAATGAACAACCACACCTTGTTACCCGGGCAGAGGGTCGTCGATTCCATCTTAAAGGCCCGATGCTAGCCTCTGGGTCTATTAAGACACTTTTGGACAAGTGTGCCATATGGGAACTGGAGAATACTGATCATAGCAAAGGCTCCTATTCTCCAGTTTTCCTGGTACCCAAGAAGAATACCACAGATATGCACATGATCTTAGATTGGAAAGTTCTCAACATTTACATCCACCAAAGTTTGAGATGGAATCAGTACGGAAACTTTGCACAGATTTCAGCTTAGTCCCTGAAAGTATTGTTACCTCAAGATGGTGCGGATATTCACTAATGTGGTAGATCGGCCAAACCACACTATTTGATGGTTGATGTCATTACATACAGAGGGAGATTTCATCTTTGTCCCATCCAGCTCTGGATGAACTCAGTATGGCCGGCAAAATATCGATATCTTAGCACCTTTCCCGTCAACATTTCTGAAAGACCACTTGTTTGACACGTTGGGAGAATGTCATAATGGGTATTCCACTCGTGTTTCCAACACCTGAACAACACATATTAATGGATGGTTCCAACTCGGTTTGGGGAGCGCTTATTTGGACAGTCAAACGCTACAGGATCTATGGCAACCTTGTGAAGGGGGTCTTCACATCAACAGCCTCAAGATGAGAGCAATCTACTAAGCACTCAACTTGTGGAAGAACCTCTTATCCATATCCTTGATACTTGTGGCCACACAGACAACACCATGGTGGTAACTTACATTCAGATACAAGGGTGGACCAAGTGATGTCATGGACTTCACAGGAGGAAGGGTTATGTGGGATCCAGACCGATAAGCGAAAGGGCCACCTAAGTTGGATAACTTTTGCCCAATCCCGTTGACCATATATGTCAATAAAATATGTTTAATATAAAACAAGGTTTTGATTGAGGACGTCACAAATTGGTTATTTGGACACAAGATGTAACTTTAATTCTATGGAAGTTTCCCACATTTTGTATATCCTTGGCATTTTTGCCCAAAATGTGAATGAAATCATGTTCATGTAATATTGGTCAAAACAACCATAATGGTGTTGTTTGGAACTATTAGGTAACCCCAATTATTGAATTTGGTGGTTAAATATTTCTCTTTTAGTTCAGTAGACTTAACTATCCAGGGTTTTTCTAGATGTCAGGTATATTCTGGATTTGATGTAATAGAGTTTTTGTATTTGTAAGAATTATTAAACACTAATCATCATAGTTATTATGCAAAGAATACTACCTCTGTTTCCATAACATAAGATCAGACAGACTTTATTATACAGAGTGAAATGTTTCTTTCAACATGAAGGTGGCACTGGTGGTCCTGTCATCTAAGGTGCCACAATTAGCTGTGCAAAGTCACGTCCCAAGGGCGCAGCAAGAAACCTATAATTCTACCTCTATTACATTGTTGCCAAATTCCTCTATTTTGGTTGCAGTCACACTATAACTAAATCTTCAGATTTTCAACAGACATCCTCTTCACTGTCAACTATACCTAACTAGTTGTCACCACAATAGCACCAAGCAGCTCACAGCTCCTCTGTGTGCAAAGGCAGGAAAAACTCACTTCTTTCCTGCGTGTGATGGAGTCAACATCAATGTTCTCAGTCTTGTTTTTCTCGGACGCTTTGGTTCTGCATTTGGCTAATTCAGTTTATCTAGTCATTTATGTTGTTATTCAACTATTCAAGGAGACATCTGTGAATTGTCATGGAGACTTCAGCCACTCCCTCTACAATGCAAGTCGTGTGGCCATTTTATGATCACAGGAATCACTCATCCTTCCTGCTGGAAGATATCTTATGCTCTGAAGGTACTGGATGTGAGCAATCCAGTCCCAACAGGAAGGAAGCAGCAAGAAAACTGGGGGTGCCATTACAGCTGTATCCATCGTACCTACATCTCCAACCTCAAACCCCCGCCTTTTCCATAAGCAGCTCATTTCCCTGCAGAAGTTGGCAATGGAATCTCTATTCAATTCCAATCTATCAGCACTACAGCAGAAGTGCAGCAACAGAAGTACAGACAAGATGAACAGGCAAAGAGGAATCCCCTGGCTAAGAGGCCACATAGCACTACATTGACAATCTCAAGAAGAGCCTTCATCTGCCACCAATGCTGCATGGTTATGGGGCGCCCATCTCCATGGTCATGGCAGAGTGGAATGTCCGGGGTTTGATCCAGGCAGCTTACTTCTAACAGACGTTAAAAGATATTACTTGTTGTTACCCTGTCTGATGTTCAACTCAGTCTGTATAGTGTGTCTGAGTGGGGTATTCATGCTCAACTGTGGCATGGTATCTCAGTGGGCTAGCACTATAAATCGGCGACAGTCTGGACTAGTACAAGCAGCCACACACACGTGCATGCACGTTGCTATATAAGTGCAATAATCTTGGACGCAACGTTAAGCCCCATTTCACCTCACCTCACCACCTAACCACCTAACCACCTCACCACCTCATATGGGGCACATGGAGCTACCAGGTTTTACCAAGTCAAGATTCCCGACTGTTACAGTGTCACGACTGTTACAGCCCAGATTCCTTGCCTACCAATACAGAACCATACAGACCACCCACGTGCAGCAAATCGTCTACTGTTAAAGTGTCCTTACGTCCACAGATTCTACGAGTTACAAGCTATCAGATGAACTCTTCAAGGGCTCCATGGAAACGCATGTTATCAACCACAGTCACCAGTCAGAATACAGCTCACACTGGCAACAACCGTAACAGGTTCTTGGATAACCATCCATGTTCTGTTCGTCATGGTACAATATCACTGACCATTATTATCATCCCAGGATTCTTGTCACCGTCAGATGAGGAAAGCCACAGAGACTATGTGGACCCTTAGCTGTTACAGGCACCACACGCCATTGAACCTTTCTCCAGTGTAATAGCCTTATTTGCCTCTTCTAGATTATGATCCTGGCCTCTAATTTTCAGATTTATTGGAACAACTATCTTATACTGGTCCTGCAACCTTACCCCATCTCCGTCTGAACATGTCCATCATACCCTCCCTTCATGTCATGTCATTAACCAACATTATTCAACATTACGAAATGCCACGCCTGTCCGAAAATGAGTGTCTGCGAGCCATTGTATGCTTGAAGCAGGATCAAGTCAACGTGATGTTGCAAGACAATTTAACGTCAACAGAAACACCATTTGGTGTTTATGACAACGTTGGCAACAGACGAATGCAGTGAGAGACCATCCTCGGAGTGGCAGGCCTCACGTAACTAATAATCGACATGACAACTGGATTCAAACAACACACCTATGAAATCGATTCTAGCCAGCAACAGTGACTGCAAGAAGCATCCCTGGCCTTCAACGAATATCTTCACAAACTGTATGTCGTCGCCTCAGATGTGCAGGGATTGTTGCCAGAAGACCCGCCAGATGTCCGATTTTGACAGGAAACTACCGTCAAGCACGTCTACAGTTTTGCAGACAGCGTCTACGCTGGACGGCCATGCAGTGGGGACAAGTTCTATTCACTAACGAGTCTCATTTTCACCTCAGCCACAGCGATGGACAGATTCGAGTGTACCGACGTCAAGGTGAACGTTACGTCAATCATTGTGTCATGGAAGAAGATTGGTTCCAGGGCAGCAGTGTTATGGTATGGAGTGGGATTACAGTAAGACAGAGGACCCGTTTGATAGTGGTAGAGGGAAATCTCAATGGACAGCGCTACTGCAATGAGATCATCGGCCCTGTTGTTTTAACGTTTTTGCGTCGTCATGGCCCAGGCATTACCTTTTAACATGACAACGCCCAGCCTCATATTGCTCAACTTGTTCAGGAATCTCTTCAACAAATTAACGTGAATGTCCTCCCCTGGCCGGCTCACTCCCCTAATCTCTCACCAATCGAGCACATGTGGGATGAGATGGATCGGCGCCTTTGACGTCAACAATGTGTTCCACAGACACTCCAGGAACTTCGAAACATGCTCCAGCAGATATGGACAGATATCCTACAGGACTTTGTGGGACGCCAGGTCCATTCCATGAGACGAAGATGTGTTGATTGCATCGCAACCAGAGGTGGACGGACACACACGCTATTGATTTGTATATTGACATTTTGGCATGTTCATGTTTTTTATGAAATCAAGCATTTTCTGAAGTCTGAAATTAAACCATTTGAACACTTACAGAAGTCTTTGTTGCAAACCCAAAATGTTTCAGATTTGGTAAAAAATATAACTTTGCATTAAATCTTATTCAATGTCACAGGAACTTTTCTTGTTCAGTATACATCAAGATTTCAAGTCTTCCACTTTGCAGTGATACGAGATCACTGATTGTCTGTTATGTTAACTAGATATGCAATTGGTAGTTTATTGAAAAAAATAAATTGTCCCCCAAATTTCTTGACAAAAGTAGTTATGCTTCATATTGTTAGAAAAAAATGTATTTGTCTGCCACAAAAATGACATTCTAGCAATGTGTTGGGTTTTTTAAACAACAAACAAACAACATTTTGGCTCACAGTTTTAACTTAAAATGTATCTGCTTTTGCAGCTGAAAAAATATCTGGTCTCAATACAGAATCCCATACAAAACACAACACCCCCACCCCTCCCACCCCCAGAATATCCAATTGTCAGTCCCTAATGCCCAACCCAAATTTTCTGATTGAACTACTTTGTCATCTTGTTTAAATTTGAATGTGACCAAAATCGGAAATCAACCATAACAAGACATTTATATCTAGTGGCACAGAAATCTTGTGTCTACTGGAGGAATTTTCTCTCAACATGCTCCAAGCATTACAAATTGTTACCACTGACCGATCAGCTCATCCATGATGATGTTTTTTGTAACTAAGTATGACGTTCCCATAACACATAATTATTGTGAATACCTCACCTCTATCACATCAGTGCCATAAATTCCTGTTTATGCTGAGAACCACACTATAAATGTTATATAAATTTTCAACAGACGTCCACCACACTGCCAACATATCCATAGTTGTGAGGGAAACCCTATCCCTTGCCAGGGGCGCCACCACGCATGCGCAAGGCGGGAATCAAGTCACTTCTTTCCTGTGTGTCTTTCCAGATGACAACAGGGAAAATATTTTGTTGCACATCCGTAAACGTGATTGAGTTCCACACTTACAAAACACATTAGATCTTCTCAAGCTTCATAGGCTACAAGCAGTAAGCAGTTCTACAAGCAGAGAACGGGGGTATAAGAAGATCAGAAGTTCTAGTAAGTAATTAGTTAGAAACGTTTTGTGGGATGAGATTTTCATCTCAAGGACAGACACCCGTCTGTTCAGGCTGTGGGCAACACCAGATGCCTGGTGACCCTCACCCTAGATGTCTATCATGCAAGCAACTGCACACAAAAGTCAAAGTGCAGCTATTGCGAGCCTCTGTGAAGGAGAAAATTGACAAGCTCTACAAGGCATGTATCAACAATCCTGATTACAAAGATTACTAGAGCATCAAGTAAAAACAAGTGATTAAGCCCTTGGTGGCCATATTAATCACGTGGGTTACAAGCGAGTGTCGCGCGAGGGCGCCGTCTCACCTTATGAGGAGAAGAGACCCCGTCGCTCATCCCACTCTCCCAAAAGTTGAGGAGCAGATGCATTTTACCGGTCAAAAAGAAAGTGCCTCTAACTTGCATCCGGCAACGTATGGTACGGTCGATCATCGAGTTTGGCCAGAAATTAACGATCTTCACCCTCTGCCGCGTCCCCCCTTTCAACTTAATTGAGTTCGGAATTCAATGTCTGTAATGGAGAATAAAGCGTAAAAGCGCGAGGGCGCCGTCTCACCTTATGAGGAGAAGAGACCCCGTCGCTCATCCCACTCTCCCAAAAGTTGAGGAGCAGATGCATTTTACCGGTCAAAAAGAAAGTGCCTCTAACTTGCATCCGGCAACGTATGGTACGGTCGATCATTGAGTTTGGACAGAAACTAACGATCTTCACCCTCTGCCGCGTTCCCCCTTTAACTTAAATGAGTTCACGGAAAGAATAACAAATTCAATGTCTGTTATGATTGACACACGCATGCAATCTATGTCTCGAGACGCACAACCCCGGCTTGGCCATACAGGGGTCGACAGATTGATAAAAGCGCTTGCAATCAATGTCTCAGAAAATATCATATCTTAAAGAATCTGTCGCACAACCCCGGCTTGGCCATACAGGGGTCGATCAGATTGATAAAAACGCATGCAATCAATGTCTCAGGAAATCTCATATCTAAAAGAATCTGTCGCACAACGTGGGCTTGGCCAACAGGGGTCGATCACGAGATTCAAGAGACCTAAGGATCTCCCAATAAAGTTGAGGAGCAGATGTACCTCACAGGATTTTAACTAAAGGGATTCGGAGAAATTAACCAACTCAATGTTGTAATAATTGATAAAAGCGCACACAATCAATGGCTCAGGAATCATATCTAAAAGAATTGATTGCACAAACCCGGCATGACCAAACGGGGATTGATAAGCACGAGATTAAGTGAGATCTAAGGTTGAATATGGCAGTACTTCCTCATACAGCAGACAATGCAAGCCTACGCTGTATCTGATTATTATGAGGACACAGGAGAACATAAAAAAGATGGATTACCCCCCTACCACGCACACCATAGGGCAGATCATGAATCACGGACATTCACCCTCTAGCCATAAGAGGGGGCACGGGTGGCCCAGTCGTCTAAGGCGCCGCGATTTGCTGTGCAGAGTTGCGTCCCTTAGGCACGCCAGAAACCTATGATTGTGGGTTCGAATCCCGGTTCGCCCCGATTATGTTTCTAGGTTTGTCAGCACCATACCCGTGCTCGTGGGTTTCACCGAAGTGGTAAACGTCTGAGACCTGCATCACTTCGGGCTTTCCTCCCACATTAAGCTGACACGCCGTGATATAACTGTAATACTGTTAAAAGCGGCGTTAAACCAAACTCACTCACTCACTCACTCACTCACTCACTCACTCTAGCCATAAGATAGACGAACTGACAAACCTCGTGCTAATCAGGATAGAATTCCTAAGCATGCGCCATCTCATACTGCCACACAGTCCAGTTACATGGGCGGAGAAAGCGAGGGAGATGTTACGTCACTATCACACAGTTATAGAACACGTGATTCCCGCACGGCCAGCCAGCCGTAGATCAGACGACCGGGATTACGCTACCCTCAGCCACATGACCCAGTCTCAGCGCAGTCCGATTAGGGGGTGCGGATCTATTGCTAATACTGGTTTTTATACAGTGGGGATTCTACTACGGAGGTTAATTATAGACCAAATAATTATGCCATTAAGATATCATTGCAGAACTCTATAAATCTAATGCCCGCCCTTTAAAACAGATACAAGGACAAAATACCAGATGACCTTGTTAGAACGTGATGGGTAGGAGGTATCGGTCAGTTGATTCTATAATTCCTTACCATTCCCTGTTCGTCATATATTGATGACGTCATCAAGAATCGAATATTCATTAAATGCTACATTCGGCACTTAATGTTAGACTGGGTATGTCTGCCATTAATAAGAGTGATTACACGACACATGTTGCCCCTGCACACAACAGCCGAGCATCGATGAACTTTTCTACTATCTGGTTAAGAAAGAAACTCTAAAATGCTCGTTGACATGGCCATAATCAGGGACTTAGATTATGTCAACAAACAGATGATTAATTTCAGTTCATACATTAACTGGATTGCAGCTGCAATTCTCCACGTCATACCTCGAACAATCAGAACGTAGGCCTACACTTAGACACCCCACGGAGATGACACTACAGCAGACCGGATTCATCCTCAGCTCACTGGAACACATACTGAAGATGCAGGAAGATCTTCAATCAGCACAAGACTGGATATCAGCACAGTTCCTGCTAAAGATGATCATCCCACTTCGCAGAGGAGGAAGCAGAAGCAGTCCCCGAAGGGGATACCACCGAAAATGCCTTCAGACCCTACCGACATCGTTTGCCCAATGGACAACGATTTAGAACTACAGAAGATCAAAGATACGATCACATCGAATCCAGTCGAACTAGCCGGTCTCACAGACATCGACCCAAGATTACCCAAGTTCAGCAAGGGGCTATCAGCATCTTAAAGGAGTCAGAGACCACTCACGGCTTCTACTCCCCAGTATTCCAGGTACCTACGCTTTGCAGTCAACGGTCAGAGATACCAGTTCAGGGTACTACCATTCGGCATATCCTTAGCCCCATGGTTATTCACCAGGATCACAATCCCATCATCGGTTTGCGCCCATATAAGCTCATAAAGCTTCTCGGATTTATAGACGATTTCCTATTGGCCGATCAGGACAATCGCAATTAGTTTAAACACAGTGTGCCTCACTAGTAACACTCTTAGGTTTCCTGGTTTACCCTCTAAAACAGAGCTAGTACCCACACAGGCATCACCTACATAGGCGCAAGATTCTACTCAACAAGGGCATAGCAGCACCCCCAGAGGACAGAGATGCAAGAGTAGAGCACATGATAACAAGCGCACTTGACCAGGCCGTCAAGTCGAGACGCTGGTGGATGTCTCGCCTATGCCCACTCACATCTATCCAAGATTTAACCTACAGAGACACAAGGTCTCAGCCTTTACTGAAGGAGGTTACATATTTATATGCCTTGGTAGACTCAGTTAGTTGCAAGATCGAAGCAAGACACATACCGGGTAAGCTATATATCCTAGCAGATTACCTATCCCGGAAGAACAAGATAGTACCCACAGAATGGTCACTACATCCCGAGGTGTTCAAGTGGATAACCCAGCTATGGGATACTCCAAATCTAGATCTATTCGCCACGTCTCAACAACAAACTACCAGTCTACGACAGCCCGGTACCAGACCCACTAGCACACCAAGTCGATGCGCTCTCCATGGAATGGGAGGGAATGTTTGCATACACTTTTCCCTCAGGGGCTCTCGTAGACAGAGTACTGAAGAAAATAGAGGAAACAGACTGTGTCATAATCCTCATAGCCCCGGCATGGCCGAAGAGGGCTTGGTTTCCGAGACTTCTACAACTTCTGGTAGAAGTACCTCTGAAACTCCCAGCACGTCACCACCTATTGAGACAACCAAAGCGGACATATTTTACGGCCGCTTCGACAACCTCCATCTTCACGCTTAGAAGTTATCTCGAATAAGATGCAAGCCACCGGTTACTCTAAATCAGCTTCACGAAGAGTGGCAAGCTAATGGAGACCAGTATCGTCTGCCCTATACAATAACAGATGGGGCAGGTTTGTCGAGTGGAGAATGAAAAAAGCAAATAACTGGAAATAACGATACCTATAGTGACTGAATTCTTGCTCTATCTAAAAAACGACAAGAAATTACAACATCAGTATTATAACACGTTGGTCTATATATAGGTACCCACCCAGTACTGAATCGACTCATAAAGTCCTTTGCCCTGGAAAAGACATTAAAGTACCACGTAGCCTGCAACCTCGGGGTATCGCGGTACTTGTCATGTACGCTAAACGGAACAAAATGCACTCACTAACCTTTATGTTTATTCGTGTTCTCTGTATCAGATATCATTCATGTTATCAAACAATGCATATTTTACTGATAAAAGTTCATTATTTACATCAGTAGCTCCGAGTAAAAGCCTGGCCTCGCGCTCTGTTTGACAAGGGAGAGAACTCCATCGTATCGCGGTACAGAGAAAAGTTGTGTATGGAGGTCCGAATTGGACAAAAAGAGGACATAATTCTACCAACCACTTGGTATGATCATGCCAGACATCAGTGATTTGTCCAGACAAGTGCAAAGACAGCACAAGTAAAATTCTAAATGTGTTATCAGCAATAGGTATTCAATGCATATTTACCGAAAAGTAAGAGAAAAATATTTTTATAAGTCAACATCAAAATATCAGAAATGATATTTTAAGATTGTTTAAAAAAAATTGGATGACAATAATTTGTCACAAAATAGAAAAATGTTAAAAGTCAACAATAAATATATAAAAAGCACTCCTAGTATGCCCAAAGTATGTATTTATCTTTTGGTTAATAGTGAAGAACGTATTTCTAAGTTTGGCATTATGGCCCTTATGATCTCCCAATAGATTCTGGGCACAGAGCGGGAAAAAATGTGCGGACT